>NC_136511.1:51561000-51701000 GCF_053919585.1 Euprymna scolopes | reverse complement strand
TGTACATATACATGCATGCACATACACTCATATATATACATACACGCACATGCATATATATATATACATGAAGGCTTCCATCAGTCTTGACAGACTATGGATACCCACTGTAAGGGTGCCTGCGCGTGAAATTTGTGTGGCAAGACTTGCGCAACCGCTAACCACGCCTTTCCTGAGTCAACATTGTTGCATACCAGTGGCAAGTTGAGGTACAAGACGACTGGAAACAATGCCGAGATAAGCGGAGAGCACATACAGCGCCTAGAATTCCCAAATGGTCACCCATCTGGTATTAGCCAGGCTCAACGTTGCTTAACTTCGGTGATCTGACGAGAACCGGTGTGTCAATGTGATTATGCCGTACATATATATACATATGCACATACATACATATACATACACACATACATACAAATACATACACATATATACACATATACACATACATACACATATACACTTATACATATACATATACACTTATACATATACATATTTTATAAATATACATATATTTAAATAATGAAGAAATTCAATATTTAAATATTCCTACTAGGACGTTCTAGTAAATCAATCCCCCATATTGAAACCACTCGACGAGAAAACACACACACACACACACACACACACACACACACACACACACCTCTTGTATAAAGGAGTTTTCATTAATCCATCTAAAGGCAATGATGTTGAGACACTTATTATCCAATGTACTCCGTATTGTTTTCACTGATCGCTATGTTTGTTTTCGCTTGAGCGCATTCAATTCAATACAAGGAGGGGGGCACTGTACAGGTCAACCTAGGTTTCCGTTCGAAATATTTTGCAAATTCCCGAGTTTGACAAAATATACCTGAAGAAGGTTGGACGCTACATCGACCGACGCCGAAACGGTGTGCAGTCAGTAAACACTTGAGATAAGAACAGTATTCCGAAAAATTCGAATACGAATTAATCCTCATCTCCAAAGTTTAGAAAAATAAAACCTATTTCTTTGAAAATGATAAATGACCGAAAATTACGCGCATACGCGCGTGTATGTATCTATGTATGTGCGTGTGTGTGTGTGTGCGTGTGTTCAAATCAACTCAACAAATCAAGGCTGTTACTTATAATTTCTCATGTAATTTTTCTCGTTTAATTTACGAACGGGCAGATTAGCAGAATAAACTATGGCGATCGTCGTTAGAACACTAAAAACCTAATTAATTTTGTAAAAATATTTAATTAATACAATATTTTTATTTTATTTTTTCATAATTTTGCATACAAACACGACACTACGTATCTCTACACAACTTAGAAGTGGGGGAGCAAATAAACACCATCTCTACACAACTTAGAATTATAAAGTGTATTGGTTTAACGGTTTAAGCGGATGGCTATTCGGCGAATAACGGTTGGCGTTCGAGAATCGAATTTCGTTCAGTTCGATTGTATTTTTATTTTCCGCCTTCGTTTGGACAGATGTGGATGTGCTGTCTTCTCGAAACGGACAGACAGGTGCTCTTTCCACCGTTAATTTATAGTGTTGTTTTTTTTAACGTATTTATTTAAAAAAGGAAAGACAGACCAATCTATTCTGCAGAATTGGACTTCAGCTGGTCTTGTACATAAACACAAGGAAAGAAAAACACTAAACGGAAGAAGAAAACAAAAATAATAATATAAAGTCGCATCTTGTCCCAGGCCAATAGCAACAAAACAACCGGAAAACGGAATTTAAAGAAAAGGAAAATACACCAAAAAACAACATCAAACTAAAAACAAAGGGAAATTGGATATATAAAAAACAGAAACAAAATCCAATCAAAATTATCCGTTGAAGAAACATCCGGAAATTTTATTTATTTTTGAAAAATTTAATTTACAATTTAAAGTTTTCGTTTTACGGTCACATGTTCATTTAATCTGCGTTAATAATTTATTATTATTTAATTAAATCTATTTATATTTTCAACAAAGTCGATTTAATTAAAAAGAAAACCTTTCTGATTGATTATATTATTTAATTGTTATTATTGTTTATTGTCCTAATGTTATTATTTTTAACCAACCCCCGTTAAAATTTTTAAGTTTTACTATTAACTTTCAAAAAGGTGTCCGTATTTTTTATTTTTTTTATTTTTAAACTAAAGTCAACACTTAACATTTGATATTAAATTATTATAATATTGAAACGAAAATATGGATTAAACGTAAAAAAAGGAGCTTGTACAGGAAATAATTTACCAAAATAATAAATAAATAAAAACTCGTTTTATTTTAAATTCACCCCCCTCGTTTATTTAAAATTCATAACAGTTTTAATGTTCTATAAATATTTTTAACTGGAAACTCTATTTTTTTACGTTTTAAATAAAGTAACTAAGTTTGAATTTATATTTTGTCAAATGTTTAATAACTGAATTATTTTTGTTTTATTTTAATTTAGTTAATTGAATACATTTTAAATAAAAATTACTTAAAGGTAAACCGATTTCGTTTTAAATCTTAAGAATATAATTAACTATAACAATGACGTTAGGGATTAGTTGTTTTTGTTTAACTAATCCAGTAATTAAATTAAAACGCAACTCTCGCAACAAGTCGTGTAATAAATGATTAACGTGCGTAAACAAAAGACACACTGTGTAGTATATTTCGGTACTTATGCACATATTGTACCGCGCTGTAATAACGTTATTATTTAGAAAGCCATTCTTAACCTGGGGAAGAGAGGGTGTTTTGTAACTAATCTGTACTTTCACCTAACAATTTAATAATATCGCAAAATTTGAATTTAACTTGAAAATATTACCCCCCCCCCCAAAAAAAAGAGCTGTAATAATGAGTGTATAATCACCATATTTTATTTTATAAATTCCGTTTTTTTTTGTTTTTTTTTTTGTGTTTTTTTTTTTATGTCTAATAATTAAAATGCGACTGGAGGAGTCCGAATAGAAAAAAAGAAACATTTCGACGCGTATTCTTTTAATGAATATTGAATATAGACATAATTTCCCTGTTTCTTTCTTTCTAACACGTTTTTAAAAACTGAGTCATCATCGACACGATTAACAATAACAAAGAAAAAAAAAAAGCACCCACGCCACATTTCGGAAATTAAATACAATTTGTCCACATGACTGTTTCAAAGGGGAAGAATTAATTAGATTAGTTTTATATTGCTAAACTACTTAACGTAAACTATTATTATTAAACTTTTCATTTGTGCGTTCCATCCCAGATTAATTAATTACATAATTTTTATTTTTTTATTTTTCAAATCTTCGTATTTATTTATACGATATATTTACTAGAACAGGTGTGAGATAATTATTTCTGTACTATTTTTACATAAATTTTGTTTTTCATATTAACTTAAATTTTAATTAATAATAATAAAAAAAAAAATCAACGTTTATATTTTTAATTAGTTTATTTTTTAAAGAAGCGGTTTGATATTGTTTTACTTTTTATATAATTATTTATTAAAGAGTTAACACTTTTTTTTCTGAAGTTATTTTTTCTAGAATCCAAATACATTAAAATTTAATTAAAATTTGTCTTAAATTTAAAAAAAAATCAAAATTTAACTTTTTATTGATAATGAAAAAGTTTCTTAATAAGAAATAAAACTTAATTTTTCTAAATGAATTAAATAATTTATTTTTTTTCTATTTTACCCCGAGAGAGATTATTTTATTGAAATCGTTTGTATTTGTACTAAAACAACTCTAAACAAACATGACTACGATGTCAACATTGGTAAGCGTGTTTACGGACTCCATAAATGAATGCGACTTGGATCGTATTCGAAAGATTTTAGATTATTGCCGCGAAAATCATTGTTGTCGATACTTGGAGCTGAATAAGGCCCTCTGCCTGGCCGCCCGTAATGGCTCCACGGCCGTGGTGGAACTGATCCTACTCAAGGCACAGCCGCGCCCTAGCCTCTATTACACCGACGAGACCGGCAAGAAAGCTCTTCACCATGCCGTCACAAATGGATCCCTGGAAATGGTCAAGTGTCTCACCCGTGCTGGCTCCGTCCTCAACAGTTCCGATTCGGAGGGCAAGACTCCCCTCCTCATCGCCTGTGCCCGTGGATTAACAGAAATCGTGCGCTTCCTCATCAGCGAGGGTTCCCACGTAAACCTGTCTCGCAGCCACAACGACGAACGGGCCCTTCACATCGCGGCCGGTGCTGGACATGTGGACGTTGTCCGGATTCTCTTGGAAGAGGGTCGGGCCAACTTGGATGTGCAAACGTCCCCCGGTCGGGGCAAGTTGAGCCCGTTGCACAAGGCCTGTCGAAATGGACACACGGAGGTGGTGAAGCTCCTGTGCGAGCGAGGGGCCGATTTAGAGGTTAGGGATTCGGAAAATCGACGACCCGTGCACCTAGCCGCCGAATCTGACTCCCTGCCCATCGTAGAGCTTCTCCTCCGTCACGGGGCTGAGGTTCAAGCCGTGGACAAATATGGCATGTCTCTCATACATTATGCCGTCGCTGCGAAGAACGCGGCCATGGTGGAGATGGTGTTGGACTTTGGGCAGGTGAATGTGAATCTACCCAACATTCACGGAGAGTACCCCCTCCACATTGCCATCATTCATAAACTGGAAAAGATCGTCGAGTTGCTAGTGTCTGCTGGGGCCAATGTCCATGCAATGACACCTCAAAACGACACACCCTTGCTAATGGCCGCCTCCAGCGGAAGTTATCACATTGTAAAAGTCTTGTTAAAAGAAGGCGCCGATGTCAACGCCAAAAGCGCCGACAGATCTACTGCTCTCCATAAAGTGCAATACTCGCGATGTAAGTATAAAAACACATTTTTCTTTTTGTTTACTATTCTTCAGATTGTCGGAAAATTCAGGTTGAAAAAAAGAAGCATTAGATAATAAATCGAAAATGTGGTTAAAAAACCCAAACAAAACAAACAAAATCAAAACAAAAAATAAATGGGTAAAATCACTAAATAGGGTTCGTGGGTTATATAAGAAAATAAGTCAGTGTAGGCATTAAAAATATTGGTACTTGTGTGTTTTTGGTACCGCGCCGAAATAATAACGTTATTTCAAAAGCCATTCTTAACATGGGGATGGTGTTTTATAACTATTCTTAACGAATCTTGCTTTCTCGACTGCTGGAAAATCGCTTCTGTGGTACCAGTCTTCAAGAATTCTGATGAAAGAACTGATCCACTAAATTATCGCCCCATTAGCCGCCTCTTGCTTTTCGCCAAAATATTTGAGTCCTTAGTTAATCAAGCCCTAGCCCAGCACCTAACAGCTGCTAAACTGACTGACAAACAATATGAATTCAGGCAAGCCCGTTCAACAGCAGATATCTTAACTGTAGTCTCTGAACGTATATACCGTTCACTGGACAAAACAGGGGAGGGTAGAGTGGTATCCCTTGATATATATATAAGGCTTTTGACAGGGTATGGCACGATGGTCTTCTAAGGAAAATTAGATCATATGGTATCACTGGAAGAATACACAATGTAATTAAATCCTCCACTCGCTATAACAGACACGACAAGAAAACAAATGAACACATATCTAAGGAAATGGCAGAAACACTAGAGAATGACCTCCAATCTGTAGTGGAATGGGGACAAAAATGGATGGTCACGTTCAATGCTGCCAAGACTAAGCTTGTTTCCTTTAATAATTACAAGAAACCTCTACCACCAATAGCAATGGCCGAGAACACATTGCCTGAAAGTACTTCTTTTGAACTCTTCGGCCTAACGTTTACAGGGAATATGAACTGGAATAGATACATTGAGAGCATTGCCAAGGCTGCTGCAAAGAAGGTAGGCTCTCTCTACCGTGCTAGAAAACTACTTATGCCTGAAAGTATCCTGTACCTCTATAAGGCCACCATTCGCCCATGTATGGAATACTGCTGTCACATTTGGGCTGGTGCATCTGCTGCTTGTTTCTCACTCCTGGACAGGGTTCAAAAGAGAGTCGCCAACCTGATAGATCCTGAACTGTCATCTAGGCTTCAGCCTCTGTCCCATCGAGGAGATGTTGCATCCCTCTGCCTGTTCTACAAATACTTTAATGGTGAATGCTCTGACAAACTGCAAATATGTGTACCTCCTCGACGTAACTACCCCCGACAAACCTGACAAGCAACTAAGCCCCACCCCTTTACAGTAGAGATCCCTAGGTGTAAGAAAGCCTTTTACTGCAATAGTTTCTTTCCCAGAACTGCAAGTCTTTCGAACTCTCTTCCGGGATTCTGCTTTCCCAGCTGCAGAAGTTCAAGTGCAATGTGAACAAACATCTTTCTACTCATCTCCCTTCATAATGCTCCCGCAAATTATGTCCCTGATAGTAGCCCCCTACTTCAAAGTGACACTGTGCCTTGTTTGGGGTGAAAATTAGAAAAAAAAAAAAAAAAAATTTGTGCTTCCACCGAACAGTTTAATAGTAATAAAAAAGATATTTTGAAACTTGAATTAAACCTGAAAAAGCTATTTAAAAATAGCGCAGTACCAAAAATATATAAGCATCAAAATGTTACGGTCCATGTGACTTGGTTATTTAACTGAAGGACTTGCAAAGTACGTTTATTCCGAAAGCCATTCTTAACATGGGGGGGGGTAATACCCCTAAAAAGCAACAGGCCACATTAACCGATGTTTCGTATCTTAAACATTATTATATGAGGAGTTATTTCGAGTAAAAAGTTGGCAGACTTGTACGAAAGTGCCCCCCCCCTAAAAATGTGTGTTTTACACCTTTAAGTTTTTTTTGGGGGGTGGGTGGGGGGGGGGTTCTGACGATTATCATAGATTAGACTTAAGTATCATATTAGCAGAAAAAAATTTAATGACTTTTAAGGGAGTGAAAGTGAACCCCCTTAAGTCATTAAATTTTTTTTTTTTTTTTCAAAATTCTTTTTTGCTAATACTTAAATCTGTAATCTATGATTATCACAGGAAAAAAAAAGGTGAAAAACACGCATTTTTAGGGAGTAAGCACTCGCGTACAGGTCCACCAAAAAGTTAATTTATTTTATCTAAACTCGAGAAATGCATGATTAAAATGTGTAAACATGGCATGAGTCATTATGAAGATGGCTGCCATCCACAATTTTGTAGACCAAGTAGCAGCCTTGATTTTGCGATCAAAAACCTTCGATAACCGCTCAAAAATCGAAAATTAAACAAAATGCTGGAAGAACATTGGGTACTAGTGCAGAGAGTGATCCGGACGTAAATAATAACGTTATTATTTAAAAAGCCATTCTTAACATGAGGAGGGGAGGGTGTTTTGTACCTATTCTATACGTCACCCTTACAATTGAATTAAAAAACGTATCATAAAACATTAATTAAACTTGGAAATATGATCACTCTCTGCACTAGCACCGAACATTGCATTTTGGTGGCATTTATTGGATGAGTTTCTGTCAGTATTTTGTTTAATTTTCGATTTTTGAACTCTTGTAAAAAAAAAAAAAAAATATTCACCGATTTTATTACAAACACGCCACACTCGTTTTTCTATTTTTTTTGTTTAATTGTTCGTATTGAAAGCCGAACAGGTTAAGAAAGGACGTATATTGTTTTATGACTTTTGTCATTTTTGTTAAAGGTACAGAATAGTTAACAAGGATCCCCTCCCTCTTGTTAAGAATGTGGTTTCATTAAATTTAGCTGTTTTCTATAAGATTTTGTCTGTAGACTTTGTTCTTGTAGAGAAAGACAATGACAAAACTATACAAAAATCTATAAATTTTTATTGACAACCCATTAGCACAACTAACAGTAAATATTTAATAGATTATGGGAATTTGGCCTTGGTAGAGACCATTTCTGATGACTAATAGCATCTTTGGGTGCTGCCAAGAACCACACTAACATTTAACTTTGGTAATGCTTTAGCGAAAGAAGAAAATATATATATATCTATAAACGTGAACGTGTCTGTGTATCTGTCTGTGTGTGTACATTTCCCTACGCAATAACTTTGTCAATTTTAAATACAGACTCGAAATTTGATATACAAGGTACTGAGATTTGGGAAAATCTTTGATCCGTTTTCGGCCAAAAATTTGGCTGTTAAGGGGGCAAAGTTCAACGATTTGACTTTTGAGAATGCAACGAAACTCCTGACAATTTTGGGTCCAAACACTTGAAATTTTAGATATAGATTCCTTGGACATGGATCTCACTTAATAACTTGATTTGAGCCCCAAACAATAAATTTTAAGGGGTCATAATAGGGGTCAAAGTTTTTAAAAATTTGACCTCTGCGGTCTCTACCAAATTACTCAGACAATTTCTGGTCTAAACATTTGAAATTTTACATAAAGGGTATTCAGAGATAGGGCAAGCTTTTTAATCGGTTTGGGTCGAAAATTTTTAGTTACCAATATATAAATGTATGTATGTATGTATGTATGCATGTCTGCCTAAAACTTTTGACAGAGGCGATGGATTTTCACAAGATCAGTATCGTTTTGAAGCTCGACCCTTCAGACGACAAATACCGAAAAATTAACTAAAAACATTAATTTATTCACCCTCAACTGGGCACTTTTCTACAAGGAGCGGTCGCTTTTTTCACCGATATTTTCGAAAGTCATCTCCTCTTTTCGATTGTTTAGCCTTAATTTAAACCTACGTCACTTCCGGTTTGGTGGTGGCCGTAACAGCAAAGATGTCACGTTTTTTTCCGTTCTTTTCCTCTTTCGCAGTACGGGTGCGAGCCTTCCTTCCTACTACCACTTGTTTTTTTATTTTTTATTTATTTTTTTTTGCTCAACATACACTGCCAAACACCCGGCAACGCCGGGCTGAAATGCTAGTGTGTGTGTGCATATATATATATATATATATATATATATATATATATATATATATCCCCAAAACCTCTGGCTTTTGATGCCTTGCTATGGTTTTAAATGATCTGAAATAACAGCAAGGGAAGACTTGATTCCAAATATTCCTCATATGTTATATCTCCCCTCTTTTCAAAATAGGGTACGATTATGAATATCTCCAGTGTCAAATAATCCTTATACACTGTGAAATTTACTTTGTATGAAAACCAAAGAGGGGAGATATAACATGAGAAATATTTGGAATCAAGTCTTCTCTTGCTGTTATTTCAGATCATTTGAAACCATAGCCAGTTTTGTCTCCTCCTCTATCAAGGCCAGAGGTTTTGGGGAAATATCAGATATTTTGTAATTCATATGCAAACCTAAGAAAACAAATTACTATAATTGAAACATTTTATGGTTGTATAAAACGTGCCAAAAAATAGGCTCTGGATAATGGATGATCTCCTTAATGTGCGACCTTAAGAGCAAATGTCACATAGTCTACTACACAGTTCAGATCATTACCTTTCCAACGAGCCTTCATATGTTAAATTCTGATCAATAGTTGCTGAGATATAAAACTTATAAAATTACCAGAAAAGATGGTATATCTATCTATGTTTTATATATATATATATATCTAAACTCTTAGCCAAATTGACTATTGAAATGCTCATATCTTTAGTCCTATGGGACGAAACTACATAAAAATTTGCAGGCTTTTTGAAATTTATAATACTATTCGATATATAAAATTTTATGACAATTTGTAAAACAGAACCTATTTTTTAAAACCAATGAAATATGCCTAAGTTTGCCTACATTTGTATATATAATGTTCTAGCAAGTCAGCTTCAGTTTTGCTGCTTTGAATGAATTTTGCTTAGTTTTTTTTTTTTTTTTGCTTGGTTGTCTCCCTTGTGACCTTACCAGGCCATTAATATATAATGTGTGTGTGTGTGTGTGTGTGTTTTTTTTTTTTTTTTTTTTTTTTTTACTTACGTTCATCTCCTAACAAAGCACATCACCACTTGGATGTAAGAGACTAATAATTGTTACCATACCTAGGAAAGATTAACAAGATGTTGGTTTACATTACATTTAAATTTCTGCATAATCTGTACAGTCAAGGAAGCAGATGGTAGGAAGGGAATTCCAAAGTTTAGCTGTTCGAGGGAAGAAACTGTTAGAATAGAAAGCTTTCTGGCATTTAGGGACCTCAACACTGAAGGGGAGTGATTTTGCTGCTAAATGAGTTTGTCGGGGATATGTACATCGAGAGGGCACAAGTGTGTGTGTGTGTGTGTGTATATATATATATATATATATATATATATATAGGTTGTCGTCGTTGGCAGAACTCTGATACGAGTATACATTTTGCTCATTTGGATTGAGCCAGCCGCAGCTACGAAATGTTTTAAGTGATCCACAAGACACAACTTCGTGTCACACACACTTCAGATGTTACCATTCGCTGCGGCAAACATGTGCTTGACAGGCAGGTTCAGGAAGGCATCTTGCAGCAGGTTACTTGTACACCATCACGTGGAGGATTGCTTTGTCACTTACTCGTCAGGCAAGTTTATTCGGCGATGCGTTTCCGCCAGTGAATTAAATGGGCCCCTAGATACTAACCTGGAAATTTCTCCAATTTGGCACGGTACATTCAGCACCTAAACATAACATGCAGCTGAAATCGAACTCACTACATGAGTTTGTAGTGTAATTCAAATCTTGTTCGTAGCTGAATACTTGATGCTTCGCTAGGGCTATCAGGGGTATATTTTATTGTGATGCCATCACCAAATGGGTCACCTACCATGAATTAAAAGAGGCCCATCTGCCCTCAAGAGAAGGATAGACTGCACCAGTTTCCCAACCTGGTATTTTACCTCACGGTACACAAAGCACCTGATCTTCTCAAATGGTCACCCATCTGGCACTGGCCAGGCTCATCGTTGCTTAACTTTGGTGATCTGGCGAGAACCTGTGTGTCAACGTGATTGTACACACACACACTCACGTAACATTAAAAGAAAGTGCTAACAGAAACATGAGTTTTGTAAATTAAAAACTTGAGAAAAAAAATTTGGTACTTATGTTACCGTGATGAAATAATAACATTATTTAGAAAGCCATTTTTAATATGGTGAGGGGAAAAGGTGTTTTGTAATTATTCTGTACTTTCACCCAACAGTTCAATAAAACAACAACAACAAAAAAAGATATTGTAAAACTTGAATTTAACTTGAAAATTTTATTGTAAAAAATAGCACGGTAACATAAGTGAATAAGCACCAAAAGTTTTATAATAAAACATTTTTACACAAAATAAGAAATATAAGTTATTTTCAATCATTTATGCAAATTTGTGTTTGGCGAAAGTTGAGTAAATAGTCGCCATCAGAATATCCAAAATGTGAATGTGTGTGTGTGTGTGTGTGTAAGTAATATACATATGAGTATGTGGCAGTGTGTATGTGTGTTGTTTACCTTGTTCCTGATAGCGTGTGTATAGTTGTGACTAGCAATTTAATTGATGATGACGTCTGTTTCTTCGCATTGTTAATGTGGCACAAATTAATCACCCATTCAATTAAAATACTTTTAAATCATGTACAGGGATTACTTCGTTATTATTATTATTATTATTATTATTATTATTATTATTATTATTATTATTATTATCTTCTTCTTTCAGTGTTGATCCAATCAGAGCCCTGATCTCTCCCTTCACATTGAAAGTCATAAAAACTTTGTCTTATCCGCATTTATGTGGAGACCAATGTCATTTGTAGACTTTTCTATCTTACGTAACAGTGTTTGCGCATCAGCAGTGTTGTTCGCGAACAAAGCAATATCATCTGTGTAATCTGCATCAGTTATGTGTGCTGATTGATGACGTCTGTTTCTGGATTCATTTAGGGTGAAGCCTAGCGGTTTGTGTATATCAACAGAAGTACAAAGTCAAGACAGACAATGAAAAGAAAAGGGGCAAGAGTATCTCCTTGTAGAACCCCAGTGCGGATGTTGAAAAATTCAGTATCCCCATCTGGGGACCTGACCATTGCTCGAGTGTGCTCATATAGCATCATGATAACATTAATGACTTCATTTGGAATGCCATATGCTTTTAATATGCTGGCCATTTTTTCTCTATGTACGGAGTCGAATGCTTTAGAGAAATCTACAAAGATCATGACTGCCTTAATATTTTTTGCTTTGACTCCTTCAATCAGTCTCCTAACAGTAAGAATTTGACTAGTAGTAGAGCGATTCTTGAAGTATGCATCCTTCCCTCCATATATTAATAATTTTTTTGATTATATACAGAATTGCATGAATTAAGAAGTATGTCATTGAAACCACCTGTCTTCCATACTTCAGGAGGTATGTTTATCTAAGACTGCAGCTTTACGATTCTTGGTCTTCTTTAGTACATTTAGAAGTTCCTCCATTGTAAAATCACCCTTCTCAATATCGAGTTCCTGTAAAACAATCGGCTGAATTGGTTGGTCTGTTACTTCTGGTTTGTTTCTGAGTAGCTTTTCAAAATGTGCTTTTCATTTCGAACATGCATTTTCCGGAGTGTTTGCCTTTAACTTAGCTTTGGTAGGTCGTTTGCGCCCAGATATCTCATTTACTACTTGCCAAGCCAGATAGGATTGTTTATCTGCTGCATTCTGGATTCGATCTATTTGTTCTTGAACATACTCCTGTTGTTCTGATAGGTACATCATATGAAGCTCTTGAAGCGCCTGCTTCCTTAATTTTGTATTCTGTTGAGTGGAATATTTATGTTGCTTTTTGATTGTTTTTTAACTTTTCTCGTTTTAATATTATTTTATCATTTTCCCACGGTACTTTTTGCTTTACCTTGGGCTTCAGAGGTATACATTTCTTTACTGCTTCTTGGTGCAATCTAACGAAGTTTTCATAGGTGTTATTAGCAGTTGGTTCCTGCTCTTGTGCTTGTAAAGCATCAAATTAAGATTCACCCTAAATGAATCCAGAAACAGACGTCATCAATCAGCACACATAACTGATGCAGATTACGCAGATGATATTGCTTTGTTTGCGAACAACACTGCTGATGCGCAAACACTGTTATGTAAGCTAGAAAAGTCTGAAAATGACATTGGTCTCCACATAAATGCAGATAAGACAAAGTTTATGACTTTTAATGTGAAGGGAGAGATCAGGGCTTTGGTTGGATCAACACTGAAAGAAGTCGCTGAGTTTACGTATCTGGGCAGCAACATAGTTTCCACAGAGAGAGATATTGGAATTCGCATCTTAAAAGCATGGACCGCATTGGATGGGCTACATTCAGTATGGACTTCGGGACTGGCTGACAAACTGAAAAGGCAGTTCTTCAGGGCAGTGGTAGAGTCTGTCCTTGTTTACGGTGCTACAACCTGGACACTCACCAAAAGATTGGAAAGAAAACTAGACGGCACATACACCTGTATGCTAAGAACAATATTAAATATATCTTGGCAAAATCATCCCACGAAGCAGCAACTTTATGGCAATCTACCTACCATATCTAATAACATCAGAGAAAGACGTCTACGATTTGCCTGTCGTTGTCTGAGGAGCAAGCATGAATTGGTGAGTGATGTATTGCTATGGACTCCACGACACAGACACGCAAGCAAAGGATGACCTAGATCCACGTACATCCAACAAATAGCACACAACGCCAACTGTTATCCTGAAGAGCTGAGGCAACTGATGGAAGACAGGAAACTCTGGAGAGGAAGAGTCACATTGGTCCGGGCAAGGAGCCCGTCATGATGATGAGCAATTTAATTCTGTTTGCCTGACCTTTGGCTAGTGTGTAAGAATGTGTTTATGAGATGAAGGCTTGTATGTGAGTCATTGAAGATTTATTTCCGTTTTGCTTCCTTCCTCTCCTGGCCAACAGTACAATTGGAATTCAGGGGGGTGGGTATGTTGATCAGACGTTCTAAGATCTTGTTTGAGATGCAGGTCAGCAGGTTTCATGTTTGTTTAGCTTTTGACCGTTTGTTTCCTCGTTTTAGACTTCAAACTTTTTTTTTTTTTTTTTTTAATTGAAAATACAGTGCTTGTTAACATAGTTGAGAGATCGATTTTTTTTTAAATATGTAGTTTTAAGCAAAAAACAGCGGTACTTAATTGTCATGTTGAAAATAGAAATATATCCAAAAATAGCGAATATTAAAGTCAAACAACTGCTATTGTGTTTTTAGTAAAAAAAAAAAGAAGTTCATCACTATAAGGCTAAAAGAGTATGTTAGCCATTCCCTCCACCACAATCAGGAATGGTCTATAATGTCTGCTCAGGGATTGATGACCAATTCAAGAAGATGGCAGGTATCAGTAATGACAACAAATGCAGGTTCTGCCATACAGAATTGGAAATTGTGAGTTGCAACGTTCTTTTGGGGGATGGCTACTATACAGCAAGACATGGAGTATGTGGGTACCTCCACTGGACCATCTGTAAAAAATTAAACATCCAGTGTAGCAGCAAGTCCTGGGACCATCACCTGAAAGAACAGTTGAAAATGACTTATATACCATACATTACGATCATATAATCCCTACAGTCACCTACCTTGAAAATGTTGCTGTCAAACCTGACTTAGTCCATATAACTAAGTCAGAAAGAGTGGAAACCTTGGTTGAGGTGAGTGTCTCTAATGATAGCGGTCTGAACAGAGCTGAAAGAAAGAAACAGAACAAATAATAAAGTCTCATATATGATATGAAAAGAAACTGGAATTTTAGGAAGGTATTATAGATGCTACAGGGCTTATGAAGAAGAACCTGAAGTCCTATCTAACTAATATTCCTGGTGAACCAAGTGCAAAAGAGATCCAGACAATTGCACTTAAGTGAACAGCGAGGATACTAAAAAGAGCTCTCGGTTTGTTTCAATAAAAAGCAGGGCAATGTTGGCAGCTGGTTTGGCTGTCCCATACTCAGCATTATAATCTTCACAAAAAAAACCCCAAAAAAATCAAAAAGGGAGATAAGTAAGTACTGTTGTTTTTGTTTAAAATCACATATTTAAAAAAAAATCCATCTGTCAACTCTATCTTAACAAGCACTGAAAATACTTTGAGTTAACACGATCCTGTAAAAACTTGCTTTTAGGAGTGAAGAGAAAAGTGAATCTAAATGAAGCAGAGAACGCTATTAGAGACATTTTCTTTTTAGTGTTTAAATTTAAATGGCTTCGCAATTCAGTCACCACAAATTCAATGTGCAGGAATGTTCCAAGTGAAAAACAAATTAGTCTGTAAAAAGATGAACAGATAACTTTATTTTGGCTGTTGCCGTGTGACAGTGTATAATTTTGGTAGACTTAGCAGGTGATGTACATATGTCTGCTTGGTAATTGTCTGTATTTTTGAGATGAGTTGTTTTCATTGATTGTTTTCAATCTTGCACTGTCTAACACACAGGCAATCATATGTCTGCTTGCCTGTGTGTTAGACAGTGCAAGATTTCTTTCTTTTTTTTTTTTTTTTTTTTTAACTCCTGTTCACCTCAAACAGGAAATATTGATACTTGGACGAAGGGGGATACTATTTGGAACCATGTTTACAGGGGACGACTATGCTAGGGGATGAGCAAGATGTTTTACATTTCAATTTCAGCATGTTAGTACAGTTGGGGCAGCAAGAGAGAATTTCAATTCCCTAGAGAGAGAATTCCAAAGTTTAGCAGTCCAAAAGCAGAAGCTACTAACGTAGAAGGCATTTCATTATCTAGGGAGCTTGTAAATGCGTACTTATGTGTGTTGATTCTGAAAGGAAAAATATACAATATGCCTTCAATAAGTTTCCAGACTTTTTTCATATGGCCACTTTTATTGATAGTACACTCATGGAACTCTAGTCCCCTTTGAAGTAATCTCCTTTGGCTGCAACCTCTGGAAGGACCCATAGAAGTCCTCTTGTGTGAGCATGTCAATAAACCTTGTCACAGTCTTTTTCATCTCCTCAATTTTCTCATGACAGCCTCTAAGGTTTTCTTTGAATTTAGGGAATAATCAAGTCATAGGGAGCAAGGTTTGGACTATAGTGAGGGCGAGGAACTGTCTTGATGCCCATCTTTGTCAAATAGTCTGTAACAAGGATGAAGATGTGGATTGGTGCATTTGTGCAAATTTTCCACATCTTCAGTTCCTCGCGAATAATTGTGTACAGTTCCCACACTGGCATCAAACTGTGAACTTATTGTTTCTATAAACACATAGCAGTCCTTATCTATGAAATTCTTTATTTGGCCAATCAACCCTGGTATTCTTACTTTCTTACTACTCTCACACCTTTCATCATTCCTTGAATCTCTTCTACTACTCAAAAACTGATGCTCAATTTATGCAAGTCTGAAGCATTCCATACGTTTCTGTGGCATTTTTTCCAAGTTTAAAACAGAATCTTATTGTGGAGCAGCTCCTGCCCAGATGTGGCAACAGTACTCCATTTTTGGATGTATCTGGCTCTTATACAGATAGAGGATTGCATCGGCAGTGAGATATTTACTGGAGTGGTAGAGTGATCCAACCATTTTACCAGCGATTTTTGGCAACTGCGATTTGATGTATGTGTTCCATATCAGATCAGGGGTGAAGGTCAGTTCCAGAAGTTTGTCAAGACCTGGTGTTTCTCCAAGATGAGAGCTATTTATTTCAATTGGGGCATGTTGGGGATTAGAGCGATTCTGATGATAGGAGAAAAGTTTGATTTTCGATGCATTAAAATTAACCAACCACCTTTTTCCCCATTGCACCATGTTTTCCAGATCAAGAATGAGGGAATCAAAAAGACTTTGATCATTTCTGGCATTTGAAGTGTCGCCATAGATTGTCATGTTTCTATGAATGACCTAAGAATGTGATTTGGAAGACCATTAATGAAGATCAGAAACAGGGTTGGGCCCAAGATGAAACCTTGAGGGACGCCAGCGTTAATACAGTGATTTCCTGATTTCTGCCCATTAACTACTATGCTTATAAACTTATTAGAGAGAAAAGATTTTATAATTAAGAGGACATTCCCAGCTATTCCATAGCTGGTGATCTTGTGAAGTGGACCTTTATGCCACACTCTTTCAAAAGCCTTTGGTATGTCAAGGGCTGTTGCTCTAGAGACGAATCCTCCATTGGGTGATTCACTAATTCTGTGTGATGTAACAGTTAGTACACCAGCTGTAGATCTTGCAGAACGAAAACCATATTGCACGTCACTGAGCAGTTATTTTTGCTGAGGTGGTTGACCACTTCTCTTTTTATCAGTTTTCAGCAACTTCCTCATGACTTTTTTTTTTTTTTTTTGTTTACATAGGCATTACCACATTATCAAGGCCAAGAGGCAACTCAAGGGTAAGGGTTAAAGAGTGTACAGTAGAAATTGGACAATATAGTAATCATTAGTAATGAAAATTCGGTAAATTTGATAACTTATATGGAACGGCTCATCAAGAACTTATTTACGTTAGACTTGAACACAACCATATTGTAGTCAGCCGGAAAGCATGAAAACGGAAGACAATTCCACAGGCGTGCAGTTCTAAGAAAGAAGCTTTGTTCATGGAATCTACGTTTAGGTTTAGGCACAGATAAAGAGTGGGGGGAATTATTGATAGTGTTTTCAGCTAGACGAGTGTTTCTTGTGAAAATGAGAGGAAGATGACCAATCTGAATTTTTAAATACTGGGCAGACTGATGAAGTTTTCCAAGGTTTTGGAAAGCATTTCTTCTTAAGGCAATATTTAAACAGCTTTGTAAGTATGGGAGCTAGCCTCGGTTGAAGCTTTTTGTGTACTGACTGGGATGCCGTCAAGACAGGTTGCTTTACTAGAATCAAAGTTTTTGATAAGCTTGACAACATCATGTACAGAAATTTGTATGTCGCTTAGTGTGTTTGCAGGAGGGAATATGGGGGGGGATAGATGTCCCTGATCACAAAGGATAGAATTTGCTGCAAAGTTCTTGGCAGAAAGTTTTGCTTTGTAAGATGCTGACGAGGTTACCTTCTGTCTATTTATGATGGTTGGGATAGAGGACACACAGTTCTGTTCAGGACCATGTTTGTTATTCCACAAAACTGATGGAAACCAAAGTCGCTACTCGGCTACTGAGCATACGAGTCTCTTGCATTTTTATTGCTTTTTTACAATGGTCGCTGGCAGTCCTAAAGGTGGCTTTAGTTTCACAACAACTATTACATTGGAAACAATGGAAATAGTGATTTCTGAGCACAATGGCAGTGGGGTGAATCACTGCTGGCTGTTGAGCTTTTGCTAGAATTTTTGAAGGGTATGAAGCGGTCTATGCTGACAGTTAACGATTCAACCAGGTCTGATACCGTAGAGGACATGTTCTTTTTGAACATATAGTGCAGAGGTATATCTGATATGAATGTTCGGATGTCATCCCAGTCAGCCATAGAGTATTGATACACAGTACGATGGAGAGGTACATCTGAGGACTTACTACACTTTGTTTTTTATCTTAACTGAGAAAGTTCAGTGATGGGAGGATCTCAATGGAAACGGAACAGGGGATGAGCACATTTCAGTGCAAGTTGTAAGAAAAAGGTCAAGGAGACTTGCATATAGTCAGGCATATGGGTGGGTTCGTGAACAATTTGCATTAGGTCATAGGCAATCGAGAAATCATGACAGTACCTCCTCTCATCATCTTATTTGAGTGAACTTGCCATTCTACATTGTGAACATTAAAGTCTCCGCAGACCTGAGCTGAAGGATGAGTAGAATGTGGTCAATCTTTTTTCAGATACTGTTATATGGTCGATAGCAAATGTGAATGCGGTGCTGTGAGCGAGTGCTACTCTGAAGCACATGTCGGGCAAATTAGGATCTTCTCTGGAGATGTCTCTACCACATAGAAAGCCATCTCTAATGTAAGCACATATTCCATGCCCATGATGATTTTTGGGGTCAGATTTTGATGTCAAGTTTGAGTATCCGTTAATTATGAACTCATCTAGGGAAACGGTCAGTCCAATGCCAGTTTCACACACAGAAACAATAAGTCGAGTTTAGTCTTCTGTAATTGGATTTTAACCTCTGGTAGATTGGAACATCGACACCTGATGTTAGAAAATGAAACTTGGTAGTGGAGAGCGGGGGGGGGGCTCCATGTTGGAAGTTGGAATTCTGTTTTTTTTTTTTTAGAATGAGAAATGTGGAAAAGTTCAGAATAACTAGCTAAAAGTCTTCAGTCCAATTGCATTTTTGAGTGTTGCCTGCAGGAACCCATCCATGGCATAGTAAATAAAGTACTTGGTAAAATTTGTTTGTAAATTACAATCTGGAAGTTAAAGGTTCAATCCTCAGTGCGGGCGACACTCAAAATATAATTGCATTGTGAAAATATTTGAAGAATTCAAATAATAGAAATTTATTGTTTATTTTTTATTTATCTATAGTTATGCTCTATTTTTTGTGCTTAATTGAATATTTTCATTATCTATTAGCGTTGGAAAGAATTCTCTATTTTTTTTCTGATTCCAATGCAATTATCAATTCTGTTCTAAAGTACTGATTTAGATTCTTTTAAAATTTTTAAATGTTTAGAATTGCTACATTTTTTTTAAAATTTCAAATTACTGTAAAACCCCATGTAATATGTGTGTATAATTTTGCAAACATAAAAAAATACACTTGTTTGGGGTGATCTTAAGATTTCAGTTTTACTGGTAGTTTAAAATCAAATATTTAAAAATGAAAATGAGATAAGTTTTATGAAAACCCTTATTATAATAATAATAATAATAATAATAATAGTACGATCTTTCTCTACGGTTGGCGCTGTTTGACATCTATTGCCTCCTCCGAATTCTGCAGGTTTTCCGGCAGCATGTTGCATCCAATACACAAATCTGGACGCAATACAGGATCACCCCCTCCTCTTAACCAAGCGTTCGACCATACTGTGCACCACAATATGGGAGAGTTCTTCCATGAAGAAACAGCTTCAGAACCACTTTAAAATCGATGAAGATGCCCGAGAGGCCAGCTGAATATATGGTTACATACTAGCAAGACTAACGTCAAACCTACCTCCAGTCTATGGAGTTTGCTACTGATTGTCCATAATTTCCAGTTACATTTACCCGCTGCTGACTACTGTGCGTAATTTGCGTTCATTTGGGACGCTGTGTGTTCTATGGAGGAGCCGGTTCGGCTCAGCTTGGCTCATCCTGGGTGAAGGCTGTCAAAGTCAAAAGTCAAGTCAGTCTCTCAACTGTCACTTTGGTTTGTTATTATGTCATGCCTAGAGTAAGGTGCAGGCCAAACAAAATTTGGTCAAGGGCCGAATTTGGCCCACGGACATAAGGTTGCCGATCTCTGATCTATATACTAGAAAAACTTATCTTGCTTTTCACCTGGCACACGTTATCTGTAAATCTTTGTTTTAGATTGTGGTAGGGAGGATGAGTAACTTCTTAAAGGGTAAATGACAAGAGAAGTAGTGTGACGAATGGAATGATGTAAATGCTTAAAAGGGTCATTGACCTGTTTAATTCCTCTTTTTCGACTGCAATTGCCCATCAACAGTTTATCAAGCATTCCTTGTAATTCACGTCCTCATTGTGTTGGTTCCAATAAATTAAACTAAACACAGACATGTGCTAATTTCAAGGTTTTCGTATAGTTAGAACAACCTCTTTCAAGTGAATCCGTTGACGCGAGTAGACACTTGAATAACTCGGGTTAAATAGCAAAACACCAAATAATTATCGCTCGGAAATTGTTGAGGGTGGAGAAGCCATCTGAGCAGTAGGTCAATGCTGCTTATTTAGGGAATACAGTTTAGCAACTTCAAAAAAGTATATATTTATAGGTGTGCGTACATTTTCAATGATATATATAATAATATGTGCTTTAATGGACAAAAAGTCTATTAATAATAATATTGCTTCTGAGTTCATGTCTGTTAGGGTTAATACCATTATGAGGGGAAAATAAATGAACACGTATCTAAGGCAATAGCAGAAACACTAGACGAAGACCTCCAATCTCTAGTGGAATGGGAACAAAAATGGATAGTCACATTCAATGCTACCAAGGCTAATCTTATTTCCTTACAAGAAACCACCAATAGCTATGGCTAAAGATACATTACCTGAAAGTACTTTGCTCAAACTCCTTGGCTTAACGTTCACAGGGAACATGAGTTGGAACAGATACATTGAGAGCATGGCCGCTACGAGGAAGGTTTTTTTTTCTTTTCTTTTTTTTTTTTTTTACATAGGCATCACCACTTATCAAGGCCAAGAGGCCACTCGAGGAAAAGGGTTAAAGAGTGGACAATTGGACAATATAGTAATCGTTAGTAATGGAAGTGCAATAAATTTGTTAACTTAAGTGGAACAGCTTATCAAAACTTGTTTAGGTTAGACTTGAAGACAACCATATTGTAGTCAGCTGGAAGGCAGGAAAACGGAGGACAATTCCATAGGCGTGCTGTTCTAAGAAAGAAGCTTTGTTCATGGAATCTACGTTTAGGTTTAGTCACAGATATAGAGTGGGGGGAATTATTGATAGTGTTTTCTGCTAGACGAGTGTGTTTTGTGAAAGTTTGGCGAGGGGAGGAGACCATAGATTGGAGCTCAGCCAAGCACTTGCCATGAAAATAACGATAAAGCAGAGACAAATTCGTAACATCTCTTCTGTGAGAAAGAGGTTGCAGGGAAGAGAAAAGGGCATCTCCCACTAAGCCACGGAGTCTATTTTGTACTCTGTCAAGGCAGGATAGGCTGTTTTTAGCAGCTCCTACCCAGATGTGGCAGCAGTATTCTATCCTTGAATGTACTAGGCTTTTATATAGATAGAGAATTGCATCAGAAGTGAGATATCTTCTGGAGCGGTAGAAGGATCCCACCATCTTTCCAATGCCCTTGGCAACAGACTTGATGTACGTGTTCCATTTCAGATCAGGAGTAATAGTCAAGCCCAGAAGCTTGTCAAAACATGGGGCCTCCCCAAGATGAGAGCCATTCATTTCAATTGATGCCAGATGGGGATCAGAGCGTTGATGATGTAAAGATAAAAGCTTGGTTTTAGATGCATTAAAAGTAACAAGCCACCTTTTTCCTCATTGTACCACATGCTCAAGATCAGAGGAGAGAGAGAATCGGAGAACTTGATCGTTTACGGTCTTAGATGTGCTACCATAGATAGTAGTGTCATCAGCATCAGGCGGGCTCTCTCTACTGTGCTAGAAAGTTACTTATACCTGAAAGTATCCTGCAACTCTACAAGGCCACCATTCGCCCATGTATAGAGCATTGTTGTCACATTTGGGCTGGTACACCTGCTACTAGTCTCTTGTTCCTGGACAGGGTTCAAAAAAGTCGCCAACCTGATAGGTCCCGAACTATCATCCAAGCTTCAACCTCTGTCCCATTGATGAAATGTTGCATCCCTCTGCCTGTTCTACAAGCATTTTTAATGGTGAATACTCTTACAAACTACAAGCCCTTGTACCACCTCGATGTAAATACCCGCGACAAACTCGACAATCAGCAAAATCCCATCCCTACACAGTAGAGATCCCTAGATGTAAGAAGGCCTTCTACTCTAATTGTTTCTTTACCAGAACTGCTAGACTCTGGAACTCCCTTCTGGGTTCCTGTTTTCCCAACAGTACTGACATGCAAAAGTTCAAGTGTAATATGAACAGATATCTTGCTGCTCAACTCCCTACATAGTATCCCTGCAACTTATGTCTCAGATAGTAGCCCCTACATTTAAAGTGGCACTGTGTCTTGTTTGGAGTGAAAAAAAAAGTATAATATATATATATATATATATATATATATATATATAATTTTTTTTTTTTTTTACATTCTTAAAATTTTCCAGTGAAGTATTCTTTAAATAAATAAAATGAATATGTATCTTATTTATTTAAAACTAGCTTGGGTGCCCGGCGGTGCCTGGGTGTTTGGAGGTGTGTGTGGAGCAAAAAAATAAAAAAAGTGGTAATAGACAGGCAAGCTCGAACCCGTATCGTGAAGGAGGAAAATGACATGAAAAAAAAGTGACGTCTTTGCTGTTGCAACCATCACCAAACCGGAAGTAAGGAATGTTTAAATTAAGGCTAATCAATCGAAAAAAGAGGATGACTTTCGAAAATATTGGCAAAACAAGTGACCCCACCCTGCAAAAAAGTGCCCAGTTGAGGGTGGAGGAATTAATGTTTTTAGCCAATTTGTCGATGTTTGTCGCCCAAAGGGTCGAGCTTCAAAACGATACTGATTTCGTGAAAATCCGTCAACTCTGTCGAAAGTTTTTGTGAGATATAAAAACATACATACATACATTTACATAGACAGGTGAGATTTATATTATAGCTTATAGCATTATAAATGTTCTGTCATTTTACCAGATAAATATTCAAATCCATAACACGAATGTGACTTTTTGCAGTGTATTTATTTAAAATTGTGTCCTTTTTTTTTTTTTTTTTTTTTTTTTTTTTTTTTTGGGCAGGATTGCATGAATACATTTTAAAATGGATACCTTCTATGGTCTTTTTCCAGAATTTCCTCTATATTAAAAAACAAAAATAAAAATATTTGTATGATGTACGTACACGTGATGGGAAAAAAAGATGCACCAAAAAATTGTGTAAATTGATCAAATAGTTTTATTTTTATAAGAAAATAATTTTTAAAGGAATTTGAGTTTTTTTCCGACCCTCCGTTCCCATGTTACGAATGGCTTTCTAAAATCTCACAAATTTGAATTATTTGGAGCTATCCTCCTTCCTTCGCTATTTTCAAGTTGGCCTCATGAGATCGTCTCTCATAGTTTAGCCATAAAATTTTATTTTCTTTGTAAAAAAAATAAAAACTACTTGATTTTAGTGTAGAATATTTTATTTCCGTCATGAGTAAGTAAATCATACAGAATTTTCTTTTTTTTTTTAGTATCGGCGTATTTCTGGACAAGCAACAAGTTTTATCTCAGCATCATCAGATTAATTATTAATCAACATCTATGCTGATCAGATAATCTCATTAAAAAAATGTATGTGAATGGTGATGATGTATGTTTTAAACACAAAATGGCTTTGCATAATTTATATGGATGTTAAATGAACATACTATATTTTAATAAGTTGTTTAACCAACCATATGGGATTTTTAAAAATTGGTACGCCTGTAAATTTTCATGAGAAAAATTGAATGACGTCTGTTTTATCTCTTTGTGAAACAGTTCCAAAGATATGACCCTTTCACTTTTTGACTGTTATTTATATTTTGTCAAGCAGACAACAATCAAACAATTTTGTCATCAATAAACTGTTGAGATTCAAAAGTCCATCTGGAATGGTGGCCATACCATTGTCTCAACCAGTGAAACTCTCTTTAACCTTAGCGGATAATCAATGAGAGATGATGTCTTTAAAAAAAAAAAAATATTGGCTTGGCTTCAGGAAGTGTATCCGACCTATAAAAACTTTGCTTCAAATAAAGAGAATTTCTTCCAAAGAAAATTGGTTGTATTTCAGTCTATGCAGTTTCAATATGTTGGGAACTTATGTGGAAGGCCTGGTAAGATTGTTGAGTTTCCTATTAGAAAATGTATTTGTGTTTAAGAAAAAATGTTTAGAGAGAGATGCCCAACACATGTAAACGGATGATTTACTAGTATTCAGATTGAATAGTTCACCCACTGTGTTCACACTAATGTTGGAGTGATGAATCAGAATTGGGAATCGTAAAAATCAACTGTTCAGGGTATTGGAATCAGAGAAATTTGAACCTACTTTCCAATTGCCAAACTGACTCTTTGAAATTTTTTTTGTTTGAAACTTAGATTTTTCTGGTACTAATGATAAAATAATAAATATTAGTTGATTTTAAATTGAAATACGTATACAGTTGGAAGCTGAATTACAACACCTAAAAAAAATAAAATAAAATAAAATAAACAGGTATTTATTTGTATTATTTGGATTCATCGGACAACTATCTCATCTTGAGTGTGATTTTCACAACGTTTCGGTCAATATAACTTCCGACCTACTTCAGGTGTGTCTTGTCGAACTTGAGGATTTGGATGGAATTTCGAGCGGAGCCCTGTATTTACTTTATGGAGGTAAGTGTACTCTTGTTCCGTCAGCCATGACTGGATAGAGGTCCTAAGTAATTCGCAAATGTATATTTTAGTCGCCCACACTGAGGATTGAACCTTCAACCTTCAGGAGAATATCACTTTTACAATTGATTTTTTCCAGTACTCTAATCACTGCACCACGGGTCCTTGCTGACAGAACAAGAGCACACTACTCCTGTGAAGTAAATAAAGGGTTCTGCTTGAAATTCCGTCCAAATTCCCGAGTTTGACAGAAACATTCCCGAGTTCGACAAGATACACATGAAGAAGGTCGAAGGTTATATCGACCGAAACGTTGTAAAAAATCACACTCAAGATGAGAATAGTAGTCCAATGAATAATAATACAAATAACTAATCCTCATCTCCAAAATTCAGAAACGTCATAAGTATTTACTTGTTTAAAATTAATATATTTCGGAGTTATATTCCTTCATCAGAATTTTGTATTTTTTATTTTTTTCCTTGCCATGATGTTAAGTTGAAGAAAAAAAGTTAATGCAAATCTGCATGCTGCTATCTGCGTTGTTATTTATGAAATGCCGGAAGAATGCGTTTGGCAACACTATTTGAAATTCAGGGTAGTATTTTCTGTGTTAGAAGCGTTGATTGAATTTTAAATCGAAATGTGTAAAAAATGTTTGGAAGCCAAATTGCATCGCATAAAAAAAAATGAAACAAACAAGTATTAAGTTGATTTTAAACTATCAATATAATTAAAATTTATAGTTCATAATGGATTTAGGTAAAAATAGCAGGGCGAAATGGCACAAATGGATTAATAGAAAAGAATGGCACAAGTGAAAAATATAGATGAAAATCTTAAAATGAGTTTATCAAAATCTTGGATAAAATGCATAAAGGGAAAACATGAAAAATTTGTCAAATTAAAAGAAAATTATACCTGTTTAAAAGTTGATGCAGATTCTCTGCTACCACCCACAATAAAGTTCTATCTTTTTAGGTGATTTCGGAATCAGTCATTTTATCAGAATCAGGAATTGTATTAGAATTGGAAAAAAAATATTAGAATCGTCTCATGACTAGTTTATACCAACCAACGATATGTCCATCATTTCAGCAACTAGGAGTTTCCTCACTGGTGAGCAGACCCTTTTATGGTCTGAATTAGGCATGATTTGGTTCGATCTTAGGAGGTGTACACTCCCAGGTATGACTTCCTCATTTACTATAATGATGGCTTATTAGCAATCTCTTGATGTGAAATGCAATCAATTTAATTTGGAAGTTATTTCCTCATTTGAGGTTAAATTTTTAAAGGCTGGATGCACTTTATAAGGTTTACCTAGTGAACTGATAGGGATTAGTGTTTCTATCAAGACACCATCTTGATGATTGTCTACCAAGAATGTAGAACAACTGAAGTAGTTCAGTTCACAGGGGAAGGCCAAGGAAAACGTGTGAGGAAGTTATGAATAGACTTTAGAGAAAGAGAGGTAAGTAAATACCGAATCGTAGATTCCATGAACAAAGTTTCTTTCTTAGAACTGCACACCTGTGGAACTCTCTTCTGTATGTCTGCTTTCCAGCTGACTATAATATGGCCGTCTTCAAGTCCAACGTAAACAAGTTCTTAATGAACCGTTCCTCTTAAGTAATCCAATTTACCAAATTTCCACTACTAACAATTATTACATCATTGTCCCATTGACCAATTTACGCTTATTAACCCTTATCCTCGAGTGGACTCTGGGCCTTGATAAGTGGTGGCTCCTATGTTACAAAAAAAAATACCTGATCAGAAATAGGTTAGTTTAGAAGTCACAATTGAAAAGCTGTCCAACACATGCCAGCATATAAAATATTAATCTGAATATGATGATGACCTGAAATACTTTAGCCTGGAAATGCCAATAAGTCTGTTCTTGGATCTCCTTGTGCAACATAATCGCAGGCTCCGTCATTTAAATACATATGCATGTTAATGGCTCACATGCTGAATTATTGTCGCATCAGCATTTAAGCTGTGAGCATAGTGTCACGGAATGATATATATATATATATATATATATATATATAGGCATGAACATAAAAGGAGAAAAGAAAAAAAAATGCATGGCAATTCGAATTTGACAAGCACACAATGTTTCCCCCTTCTACGCCTTGGAAAACGAGGTGACCGACCTATTGCTCCCACAGATAATTACTGCAACCCAACATCAGATTGTAGCTAAAAACAAAGGATTGTTATCTGACCAGGAAAGAGAAAGAAGAAGCAAACCTGTTGTATTGTCAATACTTGCATTTGAATCTAAACAAAATAAATAACTTTTTCTTCTTTCACCTAAAAACTTGTCAAAGTTTTTTTTTCTTTGCAAGTCTCTACATGCAATGAATAGTAAAAAAAAAAAATAGTAAATTCACTTTGTTGATTGGCTCGATTCTGTTGTTGGTAATCTTGCAGGAGCGAGCATGTGAAGGTTGTCAACATCCCTAAAATGAAAGTTGTATAGAATCGACAAGATTCAAAATTGATATGCCCACGTCATTAGCCACTTATGGATCTTCTAATCAATGTTGATTTTTTTTTTTTTTCAAATTAAATACATCATAAGAAAAATTAAATGCCGTTTATTTTATGCTAGTGTACATCCATCGCCAGAGATTGAAAAAAAATCCTTTGCTAGTGTTCACTCTCAAAGACAATTTATAAAAAAATTGAATGACCTAGATTATACAACTTTGATTCTGTTGTTGGTATTCTTGCTGTCCATGTAGTTATCCATGGATTAGGTAGGTAGCGTTCACACTAACATCTATATTGATATAAAATAACGTCTCAATAAATCAAGTTAAAAAGAAGTAAATAAGAAAGAAAAACGTCTTATGCAAATAATGAAGGATTTTTTTTTCTCATAAACACTTGAAATAGTTTCGTCTGACCGTGTTTTATGAGCTCATGCTTTTGTGATGGAACAGATATATCGTTATTTATATACAGTAAAACCCCGGGATACAGCATTAATCCATTCGGGGTTGGGATCATAAGGCGAAAGCGCCGTATGGCAGGACCTAAGCAAAAGTTTATACAGTGCATATAAAAAATTAGTAATAAAATACAGTACATTATAACACATGTATATAATCAAATAACATTATAAATAACACTATAAGGCGGGGCAAATACCGTAACCCGGGTCCGGAAAAACATTGTATTCCACATTGTAACCTAAAAAAAAAAAAGTATTCTAGGGCCACCATATCCTGGGGTTCTACTGCACAAATAAACTCTTCAGCCTAACATTTACAGGGAGCGTGAACTGGAATTGATACATTGAGAGCATTGCCAAGGCTGCTGCGGAGAATGTGGACTCTCTCTACCGTGCTAGAAAACTACTTATGCATGAAAGTATCCTGTACCTTTATAAGGCCACCATTCGCCCATGTATGGAGTATTGTTGTCACATTTGGCTAGTGCATCTACTACTTGTCTCTCACTCCTTGACAGGGTTCAAAAGAGTCGCCAACCTGATCGGTCCTGAACTGTCATCTAGGCTCCAACCTCTGTCCCATCGACGAAATGTTGCATCCTTCTGCCTGTTCTACAAGTAATTTAATGATGAATGCTCTGATGAACTACAAGCACTAATTAATTAAGGGATCTAATATCAACTGCAAAATACGGACAGCTAGTCCAGCATTATAGCAAGCTGCCACACTTTTATAGCCTTCCTAAAATTCATAAAGACAGTATTCCATTAAGGCCCATTGTCAGTGCCCAAGGTTCAGCTTGCCAACCATTGAGCCAATTCCTGATAAATATGATCACCCCAATCAAAGGCAAATCTCCATTGTTTGTCAAGAATTCACCTCGTTGACATAATCAACAATGCTACCATTCATTCCAACCAGATGGTGAGTTTAGATGAAGTGAGTCTGTTCACAAAAATACCCAGTGATGATACTGTGGTACAGGAGAAACTGACTTTGGATGCTTCTCTGAAGGAACGCATTTGCATCCCAATTGACAATATAACAGATGTTGACCTGTGTTAAAACAACATATTTCATGATCCATTCATAGCCCTAGAGCCCCTGGAGAGCCATAGGCCATCTACAACTTTTGTAGATGTTTTTGTGGCGAGGAGTTCTTTTTACAGGGTGAGTTTAGGTAGAAAGACAGGCTCGAACCCGGAGCATCAAGGCTAAGGCGGAAAAAAAATAGCTGACACGTTACCCCTACGCCAAAGAGACATACACTTAATAACGGATAAAATTAAACCTTTAAAAACACTTGCAGGTGGTTGAAACTAACGTTAACGTTATCTAGGTCAAACATGACGTCATTGTCGTAGTAGCAGAATGAAAGAAAATGAAGGAACGATTTTTTCGGCACCTTCCTTGTAGAAAAGGGCCCAGATTAAGGTGAAGGAATTAATGTTTTTGGCCAATTTTTCGATATTTGTTGGGCGAAGGTTGGAGCTTTAAAATGATACCTATATGGCGAAAATTCGTAGCCCATGTCGAAAGTTTTTGTGAGACATACAAACACACACACACACACACACATTTTCGCTTTTATATATATAGACTCGCGGGGAGTACCCGGCGTTGCCCGGGTGTTTGGAGGTGTGTGTGATTTAGGGTAAATCAAAACTCCCGGGGGGGGGGGTAAAATAAAAAAAAAAGTTTTAGTAGGTAAGTATGAGGATCGAACCCGAACCCTTAAGGCGAAGTTGGAAATTAAAGTGTGAAAAAAAAAGTGCGACGTTAACCATTTGGCCACCACGAAATACTAACAAACACATTTGAATTTATTTAACTATTTAGAATTGGCAGGTGCACGTTTTAATGACTTAATGAGGTCAACTTTGACTGCGGGGTAGTATTTCATTTACTGCGGGAACGCTTTTTTTATTTTTATTTTCCCAAGATGTTGGCGGGGGGGACCAACTCCCCATAAAAAGGGGATTGTCCAAATTGAATAGAAATTGTCTGATATAAGGAAAATATTTCCATATTGATCAAATCTGATTGCTTTCGGACATTTCTGGCGATCGCGACCGGAAAAATACCGCCAGAATTAGTGTCGCTTTTATTATAGGAAAAAACCTAATCCACATGCGGCGAGCGAAAAATGTTGAATATTTGTCTTTTCAAAGTCGAGCAAGACAGGCGACCTCCGTCGTTAACTTGCAGATATTATAATTTATATGTGATATACAAAGTTTTAAGAAGTTGTGAGCCGACCGACCGCTTCTCGGAAAAAAGCCTTTCTTGGACATACACAAAAAGCGAACATATATACACACACACATTTTCCCTTTTATATATATAGACTAGCGGGGCGTACCCGGCGTTGCCCGGGTGTTTTGGAGGTAAATCAAAACTCCGGGGTCAACTTTAACTGCGGGGTTTTTATTTTTATTTTCCCAAGGTGTGTGTTGGAGGGGGGGGGACCAGCTCCCCTTGTCCAATTTGAATAGCAATTGTTTGATATAAGGAAAATATTTCCACATTGATCAAAGCTGATTGCTTTTGGACATTTCTGGCGATTGCCACCGGAAAAATAACGCCAGAATTAGTGTCACTTTTATTATAGGAAACAGCCTAATCCACACGCGGCGAGTGAAAACTGTTGAATATTTCTCTTCCCGAAGTCGAGCAAATTAAATAGACAGGCGAGCTCCGTTGTTAACTCGGAGATATTACAATTTATATGTGATATAAAAAGTTTTAAGAAGTTGTGAGCCGACCAACCGCTGCTCTGAAAAAAGCCTTTCTTGGACATACACAAAAAGCGAAAATACATACACACACATTTTCGCTTTTATATATATAGATAAAATAAAATGTACAAAGCCTTTGTTGACCTGAAAATAAAACTGAAATCAGGAATCCTGTTTGATAGTGTTTGTTCTCTTTTCGTTATGAGGTTGTTTTGTGAAAAATTTCTCCATTATAGTTCAGACACATTAATTTTTATTATTGTAAAGAATAGGAAGATTAAAAGAATGAGATACGCACTGGTTAGCATTTTGAATTCATTTTTTTTTTTTTTTTTTTGTTCTATTTTCTTTTTCTTCCTTTTTTTTCTTTATTTTCGTCCCTTTTTCTTTATTTTCTTCCCTTTTCTTTCCTTTTCTCCTTTTCTTTACTTTTCTTTTTTTTTACATGGTGATCACCACTTATCAAGGCCCAGAAGCCACTCAGGGATAAGGGTTATTGCATGTACAGTACGTTAGTGTGGAGATTTAATAAAGCATCTACTTAAGGGGGCGGTTCATCAGGAATTTGTTTATGTTGGACTTGAAGACATCCAGGTTGTAGTCAGGTGGGAAGCAGGCAGACGGAACAGTTCCACAGACGTGCAGTTCTAAGAAAGAAGCTTTGTTCATGGAATCTACGTTTTGATTTAGGCACAGATAAAGAGTGGGGAAAATTTTTGACGGTGGATTCAGCTAGACGGGTGTTTTTCGTAAAAGATTGGCGAAGTGGGACCAGAGATTGGAACTCAGACAGCACCTGCCATGGAAATAACGATAAAGCAGAGACAAACTCGCAACATCTCTTCAGTGGGAGAGAGGATGCAGGGAAGAGAAAAGGGCATCCCCCACTAGCCACGAAGTCTATTTTATACTCTGTCAAGGCAGGATAGACTGTTTTTAGCAGCTCCTGCCCAGATATGGCAGCAGTATTCTATCCTTGGACGTACTTGGCTTTTATATAAATAGAGAATTGCATCAGTAGTGGGATATCTTCTGGAGCGGTAGAAGGATCCCACCATCTTTCCAGCGACCTTGGCAACAGACTTGATGTACGTGTTCCATTTCAGATCAGGAGTAAAGGTCAAACCCAGAAGCTTGTCAAAACATGGGGCTTCTAGACGAGAGCCATCCATTTCAATTGATGCCAGATGGAGATCAGAGCGTTGATGATGTAAAGATAGAAGCTTTGTTTTGGATGCATTAAAGGTAACCAGCCACGTCTTCCCCCACTGAACCATGCGCTCAAGATCAGAGGAGAGAGAATCAGAGAAAACTTTGCCTTTGATATGTTGCCGTAGATGGTTGTGTCATCAGCATAGATGTCAACGAATGATTTAAGTATGTGTTTAAGGAGATCATTGATGTAGATCAGGAAGAGAGTTGGGCCCAGGATGGACCCATGAGGGACTCCAGCATTAATACTGCAGGCCTCTGATTTTTGTCCATCGATCACTACTCTTATGAGCCTATCAGAGATTTAATAATGAGATTTAATGATTGAGAAAACATTTCCAGTTATACCGCATCTGGAAATCTTGTGAAGTAGGCCTTTATGCCATACCTTGTCAAAGGCCTTTGATATGTCAAGAGCAATTGCCCTAGAGAGGAAGCCTTTGTCAAGAGATTTGCTAATCCTATGAGATATAACCGTTAGCACATCTGTGGTAGATCTCGCAGAACGGAAACCATATTGCGTGTCACTAAGAAGGTTATTTCTGCTGAGGTGTTTGACTGCTTCTTTATTTAATATGGATTGCAACAACTTACTCATGACACACAGGAGACTTATTGGTCTGTACTGAGAGGGAGATGACTTATCACCCGAATTCTTAAATACAGGGCATACTGATGAGGTTTTCCAGGGTGTTGGAACGCACTTCTCCTTAAGGCAACGCTTAAACAGTTTTCTTTCTTTCCTGTTCTTCACTTTTCTCCTTTTCTTCACTTTTCCCCTTTTCGTTATAGTTCCAGCAATGTATTTATCCACCTGAATGGAGTGATTGCTTACAGCACCTGCTATTTCTAAATGGTCACCCATCTAAGTACTGACCAGGGTAAATGTTGTTTAACTTAATGGAACCAGCTATACTGACTGCAAATCGTATTGGATCCCTTGTTGCACCTATTTGTTCTCCCACGAGGATAGAGTTAGACACAAGGTTGATCTTAATGTGTGAAAAATCCAGTTCCCCCCCAAAAGGTAGATCCTAACGTGTGAAAAATCCAGTTCCCCCCAAAAGGTAGCATTCTTAGTCAGAACAAAACTAAAAATTTCCTCAGTCTAGAAGAATTTCACTTTCACTGAGGACAGAAAAGATAAAGTGTGCTATTGGAACCGATATTACACTTTGATTTATATTTGACTAACGTAGAGGCACCCGGCTTTGCCTGGTCGTAAAATATGCTTAAATATGATATTTTAATTTATCCAAATTTCGTATATATTATTATAGTCGTGATTTCAAAAGTTAAAAAAAAAAAAAAAGTAATAAAATAAAATGCGCATTAAATGCGCTTGAAAGCCAAATCACAACGTAGTATTAGGAAAATAAACAAATATTTTACTTGTTTGAAATTGATCACAAATATATTTCAGAGGTATACTCCATCTTCAGTGTGCTTTGTTTCTTTTTTTCCTTTTCTTCTTCCTTGCCATGTTGTAAAGTTGGAGAAAGAAGTCTGTTTGTAAAGAGCCGCGCGTTGTATCTAGCAGTTCTATTTTGAAATGTTTGAACTGTGCGTAGGCAACGCGAGAATAACGTCAAGGATGAGAGTTCATATAGAAACCGTGTTTTAATTTGAATAAAATAAAATATGAATCAAATGCGTTTGAAAACAAATCACAACGTAATATTAGGAAAATAAACAAATATTTTACTTGTTTGAAATTTATCACAAATATATTTCAGAAAAAAGTATTTGGGTGCCATCAGCTAAAATCGAAACCGAAAGCAAAACTGTAACAGGTGACGTTACCACTGTAACAATGTAATACGCATATGAACTGATTAAAAATAAACTAAAATGAATATACAAAATGTATAACGATGTTTTTCAATTTTGACCTTTTGATCACATATTTAAAACTATTTTAATTGGCTAAAGACCCATAATAAAATGGTCCATAAAAAAATTCAATCATTTGAGGCGCTCTGTGACTTTTAGTTTCGGAAGAGACAGACAGAGTGAGTTTTATAAATTAGATTTCGCAAAACAAAAAGTTTAACAAAACTAAACTATGCCCAAAACCAATAAAAAAAAAGTGAGGGGGGGGTAGTTTATGATCATCCTTCTCACTGTACCCTTGATTTTTCTTCAATAATTCTAGCTAGAATTCTCAGTCACTATGTCTCCATAATACCACATTCACACTAGGGGTCGTCCTACTTAAGATTCCCAAATCAAATCGGTTTTAAAACAATTTTATTTTTTAAAATGTCACACCCCTTCCTTTCTGGTCCCAGGTTGATGGAAAGAGCTACTATTACATTGTTCCTGGGAGCCAATGGGCTCCTCTTTGAAAAACCACCTGTACTAGAAGTATGTTAAATATTTCAAACCGAGTTGTAAGCATAGGACATGTAACTGCCCCTTACAATGTCAGCTGCTCTTGCCTTTTCTTCTTACATACGTACATGTGTGTGTGTATATATATATATATATATATATATATATGCACACATTCCCATTGCTTTAATCCCCTATTTTGTTCTCACTCACTTTAGAATCCTAATGTCTATTATTATTCGATTCGTGTTTGCTGCATGCCATGCCACCGTTACTTATTACCGCGGACCCCCCCCCCCCCCCTACTTGTAAGCCTCATCTCCTTTGGCTCCTCTCTGATTACAGGGTAGAGAACTGACTGAATAATTCTGGGGGAGGCTACCACAAACACATCCGAAATTGGTGAGTCGGCTGACTCTACCAAGAATCTGATGTACCTTCTAGCAACTCGCTGTGGGTCGGTTGTTAGCGAGAAGACGATTACTGATCTATTTGATGTTTAATTACTGAGTGCTCAGATGCCTGTTGCCTCGTGCCAGGCTTAGTTTGTTAAATAATTACTCTAGACTTTGATCCTTACCCGAAAAAGGTCGAGTAGTCTCATCAATATATTGCCAATACCATGAAAAGTCTGTTGATGCATTCTACGAAATTGATCCAAGAAGATGACTCTTTCGGACTTTGTAAGTTTGCCAGAAACCAGGAATGTTTGCTTTATTAGCGTTTTCATGATTTCATTCTTTGTAACAGTTTTTATATCTTCATAGTATTTATTGAATATCTTCTTCCAAGAAAGCAAATTGCAATACAACTCTAGTTTGAAGTGTTGAGCACATACCTGAGAATTTACAAAATCAATCTTAACTTTCTCAGCACTTGATAGATAAAAATATTAAGTAAAAGGTAGGTGTAAGGTCAACTTATGTTGGCACCACAATTATAAGTAAATTGGATCGTCTTTTCTTTTTTTTTTTTTTTTTTAGTGCATTGGACATATCCCCCAAATATCCGTTTCTTTTGGTGTTTTTTAAAGGTGTTTTGTGGGCATAATACGGGGACAACATCCCATTTGAAAATTCAAATATTTCAGATTTTAATTGATTTGAGTTGCACTAATAAAGCAAGATTCCTTGAATTTATATTTCTTATTAAGTCTTCTTAAGCTTAACCATTAATTTTTGATATTTTCTCAAATCAAGATTAGATTATGGATTTTGATCAAAATTAGAACAAAGATTCTAGATGTAAGGTTTAATAACAGTATACCTTTGTGAGAAGACAACTGTTTTGTTTAGGAAATTTACCTTACCTATCATGGGACAGTATTTTTATAGTGTGTGTGTGTATATATATATATATATATATATATATATATATATATAGTAGAATCCCGGATACGGCATTAAAAATTAGTAACAAAATACAGTATAGTATATAATTCACATGTATATAATCAAATAACATTATAAATACCATCGGAAGGCGGGGCAAATACCATAACCAGGGGCCGGAAAAACATTGTATCATAACCTGAAAAAAAAAACGTATCCTAGAACCACCGTATCCCGGGGTCCTACTAGTATGTGTGTGTGTGTGTGTGTGTGTGTGTGTGTGTGTATATATATATATATATATATACACACACACACACACAATAGGCAAATATATTGATAATAGAAAATACTGTTATATATATATATTTATTAATCAATGTGAAACAAAGGAGTAGAATATAGTGTTTAAGGTAATGAATGCTCTTTCTGCCAAGCATTTCGAAGCCTAATGTTTCTCGTCAGAAAAGGAAGGAAGGTGCTAGAAAATGATAAAGATGCGACGTTGCGACGTTTCACAATAGGCATGTTACAGGATTTTGTATAGGGTGTTTACAATGGATGGAGAGAGAGGTTGTGTGGGGGATTATTAGGGGATTACCATAATTATCTAATAATCCTCTAGGCAACATTCTCTCCCCCTCCATTTTATGCATCCTGCACAAGACCCCTTAATTTACTTATTGCTAGATGTCGAATCTTTATTTTGTTTCCTAGCACCTTCCTTCCTCTTCTGATGACAAGCATTAGGCTTCGAAATGCCTGGCTTAAAGAGCATTTATAACCCCGACGCACAATGTTGCATTCTCTTTCTTCAATTAATTAAATCTATATGCAACAGTATATATTTTTCTATTATCAATATCTTTGCTTATTATATTTAAGCTCCACCTGCATGTCGAGCTTTTTATTATATCAAAAAGTCTCCATTTAAAGAATCCTTATATACTTCTTTAATTCCTTTCTCTCTCTCTCTCTCTCTCTCTCTCTCTCTCTCTATATATATATATATATATATATATATATATATATTGGAGGTTTTACAACTTTCAAAATTATACGTAAAAAATAAACAAACTTTTAATCCAAAGTATTTAATTGGAAAACTCCTTTGCTTGTAATTTAATTAATCTCTTGCAATCACTGCATTAGTTTGCTTCTAAGAATTTACTCTAGTCTTAGTATCATTGTAGAGATCATCAGTTTACCATAAAAGAAAAACTGTTTAAGGAGTATATATATATATATATATATATATATATATATATATATATATATATATAAAATAAAAATAAAAAATTAAGTAATTCAATTAACTTTCTTGAAGTTACATATTTGGATTTTACCGTCACTGGATTATTTATCTTCCACCAGACTATCCATTCATGTGTAATCACCTTTTTCTTCACCATATTCCCTCTGCTTCACTTTTTTTGTTTTCAAGTAAGATCTTTGACTTACTTGTTGTTTCATCAAATACTTTTGCATGCAAAATCCGATCCCGCATTTTGCTAATTCCTACCCTCTGATGAGAAGGAAAGTATTTCTTCGAAACTCCGCGGATTAAGGACTATCCACTTATCTAGTGTTTCCTTTTCAGATTAAATATGTTTTTAACTCATTTCAAAGTGTTTTTTAACATGTTTTATTAACTGTTTGCTCGTGTGTGTATATATATATATATATATATATATATATATAAAATGTATTAGTTACGTTTGAAGCCAAAGCAACACATTATTACAAAATAAAGATATTTATTTTGTTTGAAATTTATAAATATATTTCGAAGATACACTTCATCATCAGTATGTCTTTTTTTTTCTTTTTTTTTTTTTTTTTGCTATGTTGTTGTTGGAGCATAGAGTCAGAAGTCCGTTTGTTGTTTTTACAGTAGTCTTTTTTTAACTGTTGGAACCGTGTGTTGGTCACGCGGAATTCACGTTAGGGTTTGTGTTCCTTGATAAAAGCGCTGGTTGAGTTTGAATGAAAGAAATACATATTAGATACGTTTGAAGGCAAAACAACGCATTATTACAAAATAAACAGATATTTATTTTGTTTGAAAAGACTACCGTAAAAACAACAGACGGACTTCTACTGATTCTATGCTACAATAACAATATGGCAAAAAAAAAAAACAGAAAGACATACTGATGATGAAGTTTATCTTCGAAATATTTTTATAATTTTCAATATGAATTTCAAACAAAATAAACATGTTTATTTTGTAATAATGTGTTGTTTTGTCTTCAAGCATAAACATATCTAATATGTATCTATTTTATTCAAAATCAACCAGGACTTCTATCATGGAACACAAACCCTAACGTGTGTGTGTGTGTGTATATATATATATATATATATATATATATATATATAAGAACAAGTAGTTAATAAAACATGTTAAAAAACACTTTGAAAAAGAGTTAAAAACATATTTAATTTTAAAAAGGAAACACTAAATAAGTGGATAGTCCTTAATCTGCGGAGTTTCGAAGAAATACTTTCCTTCTCATCAGAGGGTAGGATTTAGAAAAATGCGGGATCGGATTTTGCTTGCAAAAGTATTAAATGGAACAAGTCATAGATCTTACTTGATAACAAAAAGTGAAGCAGAGGGAAAAGGGTGAATAAAAAAAGTAATTTCATGTGAATGGATATTCTGGTGAAGGGTAAAATATCCAATGACGATAAAATCCAAAGATGCAGAATCCAAGAAAGTTAAATTTCCATTCGCACAAGTAAAATCCAAGGGAATCGCTGGGAAAATGATGGGATCCTTCTACCGCTCCAGAAGATATCCCACTACTCTATCTGTATAAAAGCCAAGTACATCCAAAGATGGAACACTGCTGCCACATCTGGGCTGGAGCTTCTAAAAACAGCCTATCCTGCCTTGACAAAGTACAAAATAGACTTTGTGGCCTAGTGGGGGATGCCCCGTTCTCTTCCCTGCAACCTCTCTCCCACAGAAGGACGTTGCAAGCCTGTCTTTGTTTTATCGTTATTTCCATGGCAAGTGCTCGTCCGAGCTCAAATCTCTGGTCCCCTCTCGCCAATCTTTCACAATAAACACCCGTCTAGCTAAGACCACTGTCAGTAATTTCCCCCACTCTTTATCTGTGCCTAAATCAAAACGTAGATTCCATGAACAAGGCTTCTTTCTGAGAACTGCACGCCTGTGGAATTCTCTTCCGTTTGCCTGTTTCCTACCTGACTACAACTTGGATGTCTTCAAGTCCAACATAAACAAATTCCTGATTAATCACCCCCTTAAGACACTCTATCAAATCTCCAATACCAACTATTACTACGATATTATCCCATTGATTATTGTACACACAATAACTCTTATCCGCGAGTGGCTCCCAGGCCTTGATAAGTGGTGAGCCCCCATGTAAAAAAAATAAATAAATAAAAAAATAATAATAATCTTGGAGGTGATGGGTAAGTGGTTAATGACACTGGCTCACAACCTGAATGTGCCGGTTTGTTTCACTTATGAATGTTGACAACCTTCATGTAAGTACCAGATGACCTTTCTGGAAAAAATTCTAAAAAAATAAATGAATGAATTATGCTCAACAACACACACACACACACAAACTTAAAACTAATCCCTATCACAATTTGGCCCCAGGGAGGAGGGAAGCCAGTCAATAAGTACTATGACAAGATTGTGTAGATATACGTGCTGAAAAGTATATAATCAATAATACGTCGATAAATATATTGAGTCAAGGGAAAGGAAACATTCCTGGTTTCTGGCAAACTTACAGAATCTGAAAGTCATATTTCTGAAATCAATTCTGTAGACGGCACCCACAGATTTTTCATGACATTGGCAATATATTGACGAGACTACTCGACCTTCCATTTCCTTTTGTTTCTGTTAGATGGATTTCTGCATAAGTAGACAAAGATGTCAAATTGTAACCATAACAACGCAAAGTTTCATCAATTATTTTCAGTTTTCCACTGGTTTCTTCAGCTCGGTTGTTTTTATCATTTGTATTACTGTTCTTTCTCATCGTGGCGTAATGGATAAATGTCTTAGTAATTTAGTGTAAAGTTACTCTTCTGGAGGCTGAAGGCCCAATCCTCAGTGCAGGTGACACACAAAATACAATTGTGAATTATCTAGGACTTCTATCCAGTCATGGCTGACAGAACGAGAGCATGTTACCCTGTGGATTACATAAAGAGTTCCATTAGAAATTCTGTGCAGATTCCCGAGTTTGACAAAAAAGATTCTTGAGCTCAACAAAATACACCTGAAGAAAGTCGATGGTTACGTTGACCGAAACGTGTTGAAAATAATAATACACAGAATCCAAATATGAATGGTCGATCCTCAGCTCAAAATTTCAGAAATGTAATATTGGTTGTTGTTGTTATTGCAGATTTTTTGATTGTTTTTTTTTTTTTTCTGGATTGCAGAGTTGAATTTGTGAATGCTGTGTTTTCATGTTGGGTTTTTAATCTATAAGGAATTATTATTAATTTGAATATCGGAAGACTTTAAAATAAGGTGTTAGATTCGGATATTTGGCAATTCTACATATCAGTTTTGGATATTCTAAAGCTTGAGGTATCTGGTTTGGATATTTTGGAATTTTAGTCATTGGAGTTGAATACTTGGGAACTAAAGAGTCAGACCTTATACCTTTTGATAGCACACTCCATTATTTACCATTATTTGACCTTCAAAGATGTCAAAACTTAGAAATTATGGAATTTTTACCCAAGTTTTACTGGAGTGATGTTAGGATTCTAGAGTTTATTTACCACAATCACAGACAATTAATTCCCCAATATGTTACTTTTCATTTATGATCACATCATCTATATATATATATATATATAAAAGTGAAAATGTATGTATGTATGTTCGCTTTTTGTGTATGTCTACAAAAGGATTTTTTCCGGTGGCTTCTCGAGGCTGTCGCTCATTTTTAAAACTTTTTATATGCTGTCTAAATGATAATATCTATGACTTAACAATGGGGTTCGTCTGTCCATTTAATTTGCCTGACTTTGAAACGTTAAATATTCGACATTTTGGGATCACCGCATGTTGCTTTCATTTTTCGGTATAAAAAAAAGCGAAACTTGATTCGAATCCCTGGCCCACGGCCAGTGGTCTCTAGAAAGCTATGTAACGTTTGGTCAGTGTCAGCTTACCATCGTCATATCAGGCAGTTGCTTTCATTTCAAGACGAACCACTCCCCTAATAAATGGGGGGAGCTGTTTTTTTTCCCCAAATTTAGGTAAAAACAAACAAACCGGGTTACTGACCTCATGAAAAACTGTCCCGCAGAAAATGTTAACTGCTGAATAACTATTGCTTACGTCGTCGTAATGCTCACACAAAATATTAACTCTACGACTTCCACTTGACGTCATTAAGTGTGGGCACCTGTCAATTCTCTTATTACTTAAATAAATTCAAACTTCTTTCAGTAATTCATTCTTGCTGGCTAAGCGGTTAACGTGTCATGTTTTTTCACATTTTATTTTCCAACTTCGCCTCGAGCTTTGGGTTCGATCCTACCTACTTACCAAAACTTTTTTACCCCCCCCCCCTTTTTGATTTAAGAGCACACACACCTCGAAACACCCGGGCAACGCCAGGTACCCCCACTAGTCTATGATATAAATCTCACCTGTCTGTTTAAATGTATGTATGTATGTATGTCTAAAACTTTCGACAGAGGTGACGGATTTTCACGAAATTGGTATCGTTTTGAAGCTCGACCCTTCGGACGACAAATATCGAAAAATTGTCCCAAAACATTAATTCTTTCACCCTCAACTGGGCACTTTTCTACAAGGAGGGGTCGCTTTTTTGTGATATTTTCGATCAACTAGCCTTAATTTAAGCATTTGTCACTTCCGATTTGGCGATGAGCGCAACAGCAAAGACGTCATGTTTTTTTTTGTTTTTTTTTTCACGTTCTTTTCATCTTTCATGGTACGGGTTCGAGCTTGCCTGCCTGCCTACTACCATTTTTTTTTTTTTTTTTTTTGGCTCAACACCCACCTCCAAACACCTGGTAAACACTGGGAACCCAGGCTAGCCTATTATATAAATGTCTATATGTCAAGCTAAAATTTGAAAAATGCACAACAAACACCCATAAAGTTGGTATATTTTTAATATTATCATTTAAAGGATAGTAACTCCGATTTTTTTTTTTTTTTTTTCACAGCTATTTCTCTTACGTTAACCTGAGGTATGTCCAATTGAAGGAATGGGCAAAGAAAAGAGATGGTGGAGAAGGGGAAAGAGAGAGGGATAAAAGTCACGTTACATTTTTGTTCCCAGGCAATGCCAGGTAGCCCTGCTAGTCTAAGTGATCTCTGAAGGATTTACAAAAGATTGAAAAATTTATAATCAGTATTTATATTTAATTCCTAACGTATTATAACGGCGAGAACTGCATATATCGGAAGTGATGCTTTTATTACCACTCTGCTCAAAAACACATGAAATGATAAACCTTTGTTTGAATATACTTTTAATGTTTAAAAATTCACAATGGAAGAAAGATAACTTTTACCAATCCTTGTGAAACTTACATCCAAGTAATATGTATTTCAGCAGCTCATTATTTGCATAACGATTAGATTACTTGTTACGTGAGGGGAGGGGAGACTCATTTTATATTGCGTATTGTGTTCACTTTTACAGCACATCAGCCCTTTTGAGGTGTTTATAAAAATGAAGCAGAACGTACCTTTTATATCCTCTTCGCATCTCTTGACCGTGTTTTAGAGTGGTCTGTGTCCTGACATCAGCGCACCTGGAATAAAAGCTCTCTCATGCCTAGAAACAGACACAAATCTCATTTCTCTGGACAATTAGATCTTTATTCAGTTTCACGGTCGAAGTTGCATCCCTGTTTCTGTGCCATCCTTAGGAGGGTGAGAATTTTGCTATCGATTAATCTGCCGTCCATCCACCTCTTCAACTCAATAAGTCTTCAATCTTCTTGGAATCTCCTCTTCCAACTGACCAACTGCCTGCAATTAATTGTAGACTGACTAGAAAATGCATGTGAGTCCCTATTTATTTTAAGGTGTATGTGTGGGGGTGGTACCATGTTAACTACGTTATTGACACAAAATACGTGCATCATTCTAAAAAAAAAATCCTTACAAAATGTTTAGTTCCGATGATAAATCAAATAATTTGTATGATGTCGGTATTATTTTTCTTTTATTAAAGAACAGTTTAATTTTAATGAAAACTATAACATATTAAATACCAAAGTAGTGAGAGGTCATATGCTGCCCCTCAACAACCGCTGACCCATGATTTTCTTCTCCTTCATCTTGTTCTCGTTCTGGCCAAATCATCAAGGGTACGGACGAACATTGCTTTAAAAAAGTATTAAAGAGAAGGGATGGGGAGAGGGATAGAAGTTACACTTTTGCCCCAGTCAATGCCAGGCAGCCTTGTTAGTTTAATAGAAGTGAATGTTCACTTTATATTTTCTTTTTCAATCGTTTCATCCAAAATTCTTTGAAAATCCACTACTGCAGTGGTAATTCCAAACACCATCCTTTTTTGAATTAAAGTACCACCAACTTTGTAAGACCGATCTATTTTACCCAAGGACACTTTTTCACACTTTTTTTTTTACTTGTAGATAAAATTGTCTCGAAGGTGGGTATATTTGCTAACAACATCACACTCTATACCAGACACAAAGGGAAAACAAATGAACACTTATCCAAGACAATGGCGGAAACCATAAAGGAAGACCTCCAGTCTGTGGTGGAATGCGGACAAAAACGGTTACATTCAAAGCTGCCAAGACTAAGCTCCTTTCCTTTAATAACTACAGGAAACCTTCTCATAGCTAATGATACATTACCTGAAAGTACTTTGTTCAAACTCCTCGGCTTAATGTTCACAGGGAACATGAGTCAGAACAAATACATTGAGGGCATTGCTAAGGCTGCTGCAAAGAAGATGGGCTCTCTCTGCCATTCTAGAAAGTTACTTATGCCTGAGAATATCCTGTACCTCTATAAGATCACAATTCGCCCAAGTATGCTACATTTAGGCTAATGCATCTGCTACTAGTTTCTCACTCTTAGACAGGGTTCAAAAGAGAGTCGGCAACCTAATACGTCCTGCACTGTCAGCTAGGCTTCAACTGTTGTCTCCTGGACAAAATGTTGCAACCCTCTACCTGTTTTACCAATATTTTAATGATAGGGGCTGTGACGAACTACAAACCCTTATACTCAATGTAAATACCCCCGACAAACGACAAAATCCCACCCCTACACAGAAAAACTCCCTCAAATGTAAGAAATGTTTTATCGTTATTTCCATGGCAGGTGCTCGTCTGAACTCCAATCTCTGGTCCCCCCTCGCCAATCTTTCACGAAAAACACCCGTCTAGCTGAATCCACTGTGAAAAATTTCCCCCACTCTTTATCTGTGCCTAAATCAAAACGGAGATTCCATGAGCAAAGCTTCTTTCTTAGAACTGCACGCCTGTGGAACTTTGTTCCGTCTGCCTGCTTCCCACCTGACTACAACTTGGATGTGTTCAAGTTCAACGTTAACAAATTCCTAATGAACCGCCCCCTTAAGTAAACACTTCATCAAATCTCCACACTAACGTAATGTACTTGTAATAACCCTTATCCCTGAGTGGCTTCCGGGCCTTGATAAGTGGTGATCACTGTAAAAAAAAACAAAAAAAAACCTTCTACTCTAATAGTTCTTCCTCAGAACTGCTAGATTTAGAATACCCTTCCAGGTTCCTGCTTCCCTGACTGTACTGTACTGTAGAGGTTCATGTGTAATGTAAAGACATCTTGCTGCTCAACTCTCTACATAGTACCCCTGAAAACAATGTCCCAGATAATAGCCTCCCTGCATCAAAGTGGCACTGTGCCTTGTTTGGGGTGGAGGGAAGTACAAAATATATCTGGTTTCAACAATAACTCAAATAAACTATATGATGACAATAGTATTTTTTGCTTTTGTTTTTAAAGACCAATTTTATTTTTGCGCAAATTATAACATATTAAAGACCAAAGTTTTTCGGTGTAAGGTCATATGTTGCCCCTTGACAACTGCCGACCCCAGTGCTTGTGTCCTCTGATTTTCTTCATCTTGTTTTTGTTATGTCGTCTTTGTGATCATCAAGGATGCGAACACTGGTTTACAAGCATAAAAAAATAAAACACAAACTCACAAGAGGAAACAAGCTCCAATACATTGTATATACATCAGTTGTGCTCTGAGTGTGCATGATATCGGAGTTGTAGAAAAGGGAACCACAATAGTGTCTGTTGATGCATTTTTATCAATCGGTTGATCAGTTCATCTCATCTGATAAAGTTCTGCCCGATCTACTACTAGCTGCAAACTGAAAAACTGTCACAAACTTGTCAACTTCCCTAAAATAACTCTGACTCCTAAATATATTGACTCTGAACCAAAAATCCTAAGAATCTTATCTTTGTCTAAGCAGAACATTAATCGCCTCCTCAACCACTCCCAGCTGACCTCCCATTTTACTTCCGACTACCATTGTGTAACATTATCCTGGATCCTGGCTTGTTTTTTCTACTTCTGACAACCTTTATTGGTCTTTTCTCAATAACCAGACCTTTTTGCACAAACATTAGTCATGGTGAAAGTAAATTTTTGCCAGAACAGATTTTCCGGGATGAAATTGCCCCAAAATCGTTTGTCTGTAAGCACTTTTCTCAATCACACCTTGGATTTTTTTTGAAATTTTGCACAAACATTAGTCATGAGGGAAGTAAATTTTTCACTCGTAGAGGGGACCCCACATACTTGGCTTGTTCTTTGTTATTATTATTATGAATAATTTCTTAACGTTTTTTTTTTTTTTTACATGGGGGGTCACCACTTATCAAGGCCCGGAGGCCACTCAGGGATAAGGGTTATTGCGTGTACAGTAATCAATGAGATAGTATTGTAGTAATCATTAGTATTGGAGATTTGATAGAGTGTCTTACTTAAGGGGGCGGTTTGTCAGGAATTTGTTTATGTTGGATTTGAAGACATCCAAGTTGTAGTCAGGTGGGAAACAGGCAAACGGAAGAGAGCTCTACAATCGTGCACTTCTGAGAAAGAAGCACTGCTCATGAAATCTACGTTTGGATTTAGGCACAGATAAAGAGTGGGGAAAATTTTTGACAGTAGTTTTAGCCAGACAGGTGTTTCTCGTGAAAGATTGGCGAGGGTGGACGGATTGGAGCTCAGATGAGCACTTGCCATGAAAATAACGATAAAACAGAGACAGGCTCGCAACGTCTCTTCGGTGTGAAAGAGGCTGCAGGGAAGAGAAAAGGGCATCCCCAACCAAACCACAAAGTCTATTTTGTACTCTGTCAAGGCAGAATAGGCTGTTTTTAGCAGCTCCCGCCCAGATGTGGCATGAGTACTCCATCCTTGGACGTACTTGGCTTTTATACAGATCGAGAATTGCATCAGTAGTGAGATATCTTCTGGAGCGGTAGAAGGATCCTACCATTTTTCCAGCAACCTTGGCAACAGATTTGATGTACGTGTTCCATTTCAGATCAGGAGTAAAGGTCAAACCCAGAAGCTTGTCAAAACATGGAGCCTCCCCAAGACGAGAGCCATCCATTTCAATTGATGCCAGATGGGGATCAGAGCATTGATGATGTAAAGATAGAAGCTTGGTTTTGGATGCATTAAAAGTGACCAGCCACCTCTTCCCCCACTGAACCATGCGTTCAAGATCAGAGGAGAGAGAATTAGTGAGAACTTTGTCATTTACGGCCTTTGATGTGTTGCCATAGATGGTTGTGTCATCAGCATAGATGTCAACGAATGATTTAAGTATGTGTTTTGGGAGATCATTGATGTAGATCAGGAAGAGAGTTGGGCCCAGGATGGACCCCTGGGGAACTCCAGCATTAATACTGTGGGCTTCTGATTTCTGCCCATCAAACATTACTCTTATGAACCTATCAGAGAGAAATGATTTAATGATTGAGAAAACATTTCCAGTTATACCGTAGCTAGAAATCTCCCAGAGTATTGTTTCTGACAGAGGACGTCCATAGTTTTACACTAGGTATACTATTAAGTTTCATCAAATAAAGATATTGTAAACATTTCAACAACAAAAAAAAGTTTTGGACATTTTGGAGATAATATTTTGTAGGACTGAAGCTTTTGGCATAGAAAATTTTCAATAGGATAAAAATTAATAAATATCCAATGTTTTTTAGATAAATAGACATATTCATACCATTGTTTCGAGTTATGTTTTTTTCTTTTTTTACTTACAACAACTTTTCCTTTTCCTTTTTTTTTTTTTTTAATAAAAATAACTTTCTAAGGCTCCAGGTTCTGAGGGAGGGGAACGTCCATACTATGACACAAGTTATACAGGGCGAAACCACGGGAAACGGATGTTTTTTTTTTAGAATGCTCCTTGCTCTCCTTGAATAAGGGATAGGGAGTGAGGAAGGTAGTCTTTAAACCTTTTTGTTAAAATATTCGCAAAGTTTTGTTTTCTTTAAAAACATCAGTTTCCCGTGACTCACCGTGTACTATAAAGTTTCATAAAAATCTATCCCAAAGTAAACATTTTATTTCAATAAAAAAACAAAAAAAAACAAAACAAAGATCAAACATTTCTTTTAATAATTCCTTAGATATTAAAATTCCGGTAAAGGATGGACTAAAATAAATATAAAGTTGAAGAAAAGGTACTCTTGCAGAATTTGAGTTGAACTTCCACACGTTGTCCTCGCAAAGTTTTCCGTTTCCTTCCGATACATTCACTGCATTTAAAACAAAAAATGCTTGAACTCCTTTCGACAGAGAAATTCCGTATTAACTTAATGTCTGCTACAAGAATTTATAACACCAAAAAGTTGTTTATAGTTATTCCAGCAGCTTTTTTGTAAGATTAAAATTCCTTGAATGACATGTATACCATCGTGTTTTCCTCTCTTAAATATATTTCGTCCAACTTGTCCGTAATTATTTTTAATCCATCAGTTCGGACGATATCTTTGATGTTTAAGTGTCGAATACATTCTCGTATGTTTTGTGGCAATAACAAAAATACTACTGGATCCTGTTTTTCCTTAGGTAAATCCGTGAAGATAGACCATATACTTCTGTCTTGTTTTCACTTGGTGTACATTTCTTCACTCTGCAAAATAGGTGGCTGTTTTGTAAATGATGCCATCTTTCTTTCAATTATGTTTCAGCTTAAGTTGAACAGATATAATATCTGTCACACGAAAGAATACGCTCTGCTACCAATGTTAGTTCACTTAGTACGTCCCATGACGTAGGATAAACATGTGTTACTGTTGGCCGGATGCCATATTGAATATCCACCCAAGACAAGAGACATGAAACTTAATATGTAGGGTATTTGAACCCATGTAAAACTTTATATTTGGATTTTAGGTGGGAAAAATCGGGGTGAAAATGAAAAAAAATTGAATTTGCCAGGTGAAGGTTCAACAACGGTATTACGAATATGCATGATAAACGTCATAGCTATTGGTTCATATTTTAATTTTTAGCCTTGCACAAAACATGTCTTCATTGTTCAGACATTAACATCAAAGGAAAAAGTAAAACGTTTTGGTTTCAATTCTCGGTGGTGGAGCACAAATCTTTTTTTCTTTTGTTTTTAATCTTTTTAAATCATTACTATATATTGGGTCCAATATAATATAGTAATAAACACGAAATCTGCATTAATCCAAATATATTTACGCATATTTTATGACCGGGCAATGCCGGGCAGCCTAAATATCATCTATACTCTAATTTTTTAAGAAACTGTTTACACTTTCAAATTCATTAACCAAATTTATTGCTGCTATGTTTAAAAATTACTACTATAATTACTTGGCTATTTTTTTTTTTATTATTATTTTATAATAAATAGCGGTATGAGTTAAGAGTGCAGATAGAATAAGACTATTTTGGAACAATACCAATAAAATTGGTGTGACTAATTTGATTCATAGAAATGCAAATTGCTGGTTATAGTTCAAAGTAGAATTTTTGTATTGACCAATTCTTTTCAGATGTCAAAACATTTCCTATTTAGATCTTAATGATATTGCTGATATGAGTCATTCTAGATCTATAATATAAAAGCGAAAATGTCGGTGTTTGTGTGGCAAAATATGTGTTAGTATGTGCATTTTTTGTGTATGTCCGGCAAAGGCTTTTTTTCAGGGGGGGGGGCTTGAAGCGGTTACTGTTTCTTAAAACCTTTTATATGCTACCTAGATTATAATATCTACGATTTACAAAACGAGCTTGCATGTATCTTTAATTTCGGCCACTTTTGCACGCTATTTTCGCAATATTTCTTGGTCTACGCATGTTTGTTTGGCTTTTCAGTATAAAAGCGAAACTGAATCTGTAGCATAAGGGAGTTCCTTGCCACTCATGACAGGGACGTCCAGAAAAGCAATCAGGTTTGATCAATGCGGAGGAAACCCCTTATATCAGACAGTTGCTATTCATTTGGACCAACATCTTGTGGGAAACGCAGACACTGGCTTGCAGCCAAAGTTAAGTTCCCCATATGGCGTGATGCTTGACCCCATTAAGTTCACACACATGTCATGGGTTTGGTTTTTTTTTTTACCCAACTTTGTCTGGTTTTGTTTCCCCTTTATTAGGGGAGTGTCCAAATGAAAGCGATTGTCTGATATGATGGTGAAAACCGACATTGACCAAACATCCATCGCTTTCTAGATGTTGTTCCCGGGCTAGCCGTGAACCGCTCATTAGTTTCACATCAGTTTCGCTTTCATACGAAAAAGCCGAATCAACACGTGAAAAGCTTAAATAGCAATAATTTTGTAAAAGTCGCTGTAAATAAATCTAGACGTGACATCCATTCGCAAATCCTAGATATTATTATCTAGGGGGTATATAAACACTTCGAACTCTGGTGAAAAAAGCCTTTCTTGGACATACAAAAACTCTTGCGCGTGTTCTGCCTTTTATATATATATAGACTAGTGGGGGTATCCGGCGTTATCTGGGTGTCTGGATGTGTGGGGAGGGGTCACAAAACAAACGATGTTAAACTTCTTTAAAAAATCGGAAAAAGAAACAAAAAAAAAACTGCCTGGCATCGCCCGTGTGGTAAAAGAAAAAAAGTTTTGGTAGGTAGGTAGGATCGAACCTGGAACCTTGAGGCGAAGGTCGAAAATAATCCTGACATGTAACCCACTCGCCCACCATAGCAGAGTAACAAAAAAGTGATTTAATTTAACAAAATTTAAATGCGCGATTTTAATGATTATGAGGCCAAACATATCTCGCAGTCAGCTTCGCTGCGAGGCTGTTTTTTTTCGTTTTTTTCCCCAACTTTGGCTGTTTTTTTTCCCAAGATGTTGGGGAGGGGGAAAGGGGAGTGTCCCAATGAATAGCAATTGTCTGATATAAGCGGTTTCCTCCCGTCCCTGCCACGAGAACTGCCAGGGAACTGCTGATACGGATTCAGTTTCGCTTTTTTATACTGAAAAGCGAAACAAAGACGTGGCGATGGAAAAAAATCTCGAGAATAGCAGGTAAAAGTCGGGCAAATTAAAGATATATGTGACCTCCGTTTGTAACTCGTATATATGATTTAGATAGTATATAAAAAGTTTTAAGAATGAGTGAGCACGCCAAGCCCCCCCCCCCTCCAAAAGCCTTTGCCGGACATACACAAAAAGTGCACACACAAACACATACACATTTTGCCTTTTATATATATAGAAGAAGATTATTCTTCCTCTTGTATCACAAACATTTCCAATAAACGTACATCAGAATTTAGTGGTGCTATTTTCGTCTTATAAGTGTATGACAAGCAGGATTATATGTGGAAGAATGACTAATGATGTGGATGCTGATGGGTTTTATCATCTCTTGTTTTTTTTTTGTCTATTATTATTAGACTTTATGATCTGGCAAACAAAATGACTTTTTAAAATGATTTTAATATGATTTTCTTGTCGATTTTTAAGGTTTATTAATAGATTTTGCTGAAGTTAATGTTTCAGAATATTCTATGTTTTTCTTGTTATCTTTTTTTTATCTGTCTCTTCTCTGTTTATCTCTTTTTTCTCTTGTCCATCTTCTCTTTCTGTCTTTTATTCTGTCTTTGTCGTTCTCTATTTTCTTTTTTCTATCCCCCTCCTCTTTCTGTCTCCCTCTCTTCCTCTTTGTTTCCCCCTCCTCCTCTGCTTTCTGTCTTCCCCTCCTCCTCCGCTTTCTGTCTCCCCCTCCTCCCCCTCTTTCTGTCTCCCTTCTCCCCCGGCCCTGTCGGTGGGGCATTAGAATACGCCAACTGTCCCCCTGCAGAGGGTAAAAGTCTCTCAATGGGGGTCCTGGATATGACCTTAAACTATATCCAGTGGTGAGGCCCCGGCTTGTGGGCTTTGGGGAGTGTGGAGCCACCCTTTAATTACCGTTGCTCCCAGGTCCACTCTGACCCAGAGTGGTAGTACCTGTTAGGGTCCCAACTATGGGTTAAATAGAAACCGACGTGAAAACAACAAATATATTCTATTAAAAAAATTTTTCTTCAAAATCTTTGGATTCGGCATTAAATAACCCGGAAAGGGTTGACATGCCGTAAAACAACCAACCAACCAACCAACCAACCCTCCTCCCCCTCTTTCTGTCTTCCCCTCTTCCCGTCTCCCCTTCCTCCACTTTCTGTCTTTCCCTCCTCTCGTTTATGTCTTTCCTATTTTTTCTCTTTTCTGAAGACCGTATACATGTGTGTGTAACTAGTTATGTTGGATTCTTGGGCATTGTTGATGCCAGAGTCCATGGGCTCCGCAGGAAGGTTGCAGGCCAAGAAAAAAAGTTTTGTGTCAGTTTGAGTAATGTGGAAAATTTGTTAGCGATGCTGCTTCCTGACCAAGAAAGAAAGTAAACGGTGGATGATCCCTTTTATAATCTCTGGTCATGTGCTCAGCTCACCTGAGAGATGACCTCTGATTGGACAAACCAGAAAGGAAGTTAAATGTTTGCACCAATCAATGCTAAGCTTAGAAATTAAGCATAGATTGAAAATCATAAATAATACCTGTTGCTATGAACTGCGTCTAGAGATTATATGCAGAAGTATTGTCAAATATTTTATGTAAAATTCATAGATGTGTTATCAAATCAAATAATTTATACTATGTATAGTGAGCAATTCCAAATTCATATTTAGTATTTTTCCGTAATTATAACAATTTGCAGTGTCAAGAGATTATTTGCAATAACAAGAATTTAATATTATGGCTCATAAAAAGAAGTAACAATGAATTAAAAGAAAATATAATCTAAGAAATTATCAGAGGAAAGTCTTTGTTTCCGATTTCTAAAAAAATTAAATAAGAATCATTGAACAATCAAGAAAATATGTCAGATGGAAATTCAACCAAGGAAAAAAAACGCCTCTGACTGGAGTCATGTATTTAACAAAATAAGATCTATCATATCCAATGGAAATTAATAAGAAACACAAACGCGTCCAGTGCGTTCATATTTGAGGCCACTGGAGTTCCTATAGTGTGAAGTGAAACAAGGTGTGAAGCATTAAGGGAGTTTGCTGATGTAAAAAATAAAATAAACTCATTTTAATGAAAAATAAAATAAATTAAAAAACAACAAGGAAATAAGATTGCAGTGGGCAAAAAAATAGATGAAAACTGATTTTTAGTAAAGTGCTTTTTATAGGTGGATCAAGGATCACCCTCGATAAGCCCGATGAATGCGTTTATTGATGTGTTTTCAAGCTACATGATTTAAGACAATTTTTTTAATGACAACCAGGGGCGGTGGCATCATAATATGAGCAAGGATTATTACTAATTCATGCGTTCATTTAAAGTGACAAATGGGGTTAAAATGAATTCCAAAAATTACTGTGATTTTTACCTACGTGTTGATCTATGATCTTCATGCAAAACAACACATCACGTCATGCATCAAAATTTACTAATTCCTGGTTGAACGAAAATAGATTTGTTGAAGATTCTGCTATGGACTGGCCTTCAAATATCTGTAAGTTGAATCCCCTTAAAAACCTGTGGAGCATCCTCAAGGAGATATTAATTCTTATGGAAAGCAATTCAACAGCATGTGTGACTTCTGGGAGTCCGTTAAAGTTGCTGCAAACTACTAGCCAGCTATTAAAATTGCAAATCTAACATCAGACGTTGACAATAGGCGCTAAGTGTTATTGAAAAGAAAAGAGCATTTGTGCAATAAATTTTTGTAGGTTTTTATTAGTTTCTGTTAATATATCTTTTACTAAAAAAATTTTTTTTTGTTAATTTTTAAGAGAAAAACATAAAAAAACCCTAAATAGTTTTCTAACGAATGATAAATTTTTTTTTAATAGTTTTAAAGGTTAAAATCTTCCAAGACTATATATATATATATATATATATATATATATATATATATATATATATATACTTCAGAATAAAATTATCTAATATTTCAAATGTATTCTTTGTCTTACATCCCTATATATATATATATATATATATATATATATATATATATATAAAATGAACTCATTTTGATCTTAATAGGATTAAAAATCAAACCATTTCATGCAAATTTAATATGCACAAACTGTAGCACAATATCTGAGGCATATTACCTATCCACTTCATCGATAATCGTAGATTTCTATATATATATTCTATGAGAGTTCACGGCCAAAATCGGTTAAGATCAATGGAAGTTGTAAAATCTTTTCTCTCCAATAAATTCCTCCTTCGCCTGCCACCACTTGACACCGTTGTGAGATTGTTCACAAGAGACAGTTACGAAAGAACACTGGTTTGAGTTTTCTTTACTTCGTAGTTGCTTAAAAAAACTGGAATGGAATTTTAATTCTACTGGGTGAAACGCACCATGAAGTTAACCGAATCGAGGGATTATTTATGCAATTTTTTTTGCTTCATTTCGTTTTGTAATTGATTAAAAAAACCTGGAATGGACTGGGTGAAACGCACCATGGAGTTAACCGACTCGAAGTGTTATTTATACCATTTTTTTTTTCGCTTTTTGCTGTGTTTTTTTTTTGTTTATGTTTTTCTGATGCTTTCTGTTTTTCCGATTTCTTTTTTAAAGAAGTTTTACGTTTGTTCGCCTCAATGCCGAGTACCCCCGCTAGTAGAATAATAAAAATCTTTTGATACAAAATTTAAATATTTCACGTCATGAATTTTTAAATTTATTGAATGACTAAAATTTTATTATATATAATATATATTTCAACTTCATTTAATGGTTAATAAACAAAAAAAACGAACAGAACTTTTTTGTTTTTGTTTTTCTAGTAAAACTGAACCTTTTTGAGATTATCATAAAAATGAAGGTCTGTTCCCAGTGAATCAATGTATTAAAACAGTATATATATATATATATATATATATATATATATATATATATATATATATATATATATGCGCAGATCATCATATAATGATTAGATCACTCTGACTGACGTTAAAAGCATTTAATAATAATAAATGTTTAAATTTCAACTGTATCTCTCGCGGTTGATGGTATGTCCTTGCTAATGAAGCCAGGCATGACTTCTGTTACCGGGGTTCGAATCTCTCGACTGGCGTTAATCGTGACACCCTGCACTGATGATTCCTGAAGGGATGAACACTAGTGTCTGTTGGTATTTAATAATTATTATAGTAAATAATATATATATATATATACACACACACACACACGAGGTGCCTTAAATAAGTTTCCAGACTTTTTTGTATGGGCACTTTTATTGATAGTACACACACATGAAACTCTAGTCCCCTTTGAAGTAATCTCCTCCGGCTGCAATGTACAGTCCCAACAACTTCTGGAAGGCCCCATGGAAGTCCTCTTGTGTGAGCGTGTCAATGACTCTCGTCACAGTCTCTCCTCAATTGTCTTATAATGACAGCTTCTAAGGTTTTCCTTGTGCTTAGAGAATAACCAAAAGTCACAGGGACCAAGGTTTGAACTATAGGGAGGGTGAGAAACTGTCTTGATGCCCATCTTGGTCAAATAGTCTGTAACAAGGATGGAGTTGTAAACTGGTGGAAATGCTACTGACTCGTTTGGCAGTGGTTGACATCTAACAGAATCTTTGCTCTGTCTGGCCTTCTTGGATCTGGGAGTCTTAGCATGCTTCCACTGGGAACTCTGTTTCTTGGTCTCTGTGTAGATCCAGCTTTCATCACAGGTTACCAGCTCATCAAGAACTGTGAGATCTGAATTGATCAGTTCAACCATATCCCTGCTGTTATCATGTCTTTCTTTCTGATCTTCTCTGAGCACCCTTGGGACAAACTTTACGCAAATCTTCAGTTCCTTGTGAATAATTGTATTCACAGTTCCCACACTGACATCAAATTGTGCACTTATTGTCTCTATAAACACGCAACTGTCCTTATCTATGAAATTCTTTATTTGACCAATCAACTCTGGTGTTCTGACTTACTTCTCCCAAACCTTACAAGACTCCCTACCTTCCTTGAATCTCTTACGCCACTCAAAAACAAACTTTATTCATGCAAGATGGTCCAAAAGCAGTCTGAAGCATTCCATACATTTCTGTGGCATTTTTCCAAGTTTAAAACAGAATTTTATTGCATATTGTTCTTCTAAAGTGTCCTCATGTACGGATTGCATCTTTGAAATTCACTAGCTTTGACAATCAGGCTTTAGTAGGGTGTATTCCGATTCCTACTGTAGCTGCTCATTTGAAGCTGAAATCGTAAAAATTGGTCAGTCAATCTCATAAGATGTATAGCAATAATATATTGAATTTTCAAGAGTCTATGACAATATTTAAATGCCTGTACAAAAGTTTAGAAACTTATTGAAGACACCTTGTGTGTGTGTGAGAGAGAAAGAAAAGACATAAAATTCCTTAAATATCACAGAAGGAAATGATTCAAAACTAGACAAGGTTCCATTTTTTCCCCCTTTTATTTAATGTATTTTTCTTTTTATTTGTTTCAAGATTAAACCGGTGTTTTTAATTAGACGTATTTCGTATATATTTATTCATTCAATGGCTAGTCAAAAAACGGGCAACTTTTTTTGTTTTTTTTGGTTAACTAGTATGAATCACTTAGAACAATCTGAATAGGTAATGGATCATATCTACCAAATTTCATGTTCCTAGGTCTAATAACCTCAAAGTAGTTATAAAACAGACAGACAATCTGTTTTATAAACGAGTTTGATAATCTATCTAGGTGGACATCCAGATGAGTTAGTCATGCATTCTTTAGCGTATCTATGAAAGTATTTTCTTTGTTGCGTGAGTGACCTCTAACCTTTCTCGGTTTGAGTAGCATCGGCGTCTATTATGTCAACAGATGCAGCAAATTGGTGGTGGGTGGAATAGTGCCGCGTTTTACGGTCAAGGTAAATTACAGTCATTGGTGACACCGAGTCATTGCCCGCATATTCTCCCCACTTGTTACCGTCTAATGTCTGTCGGTCTTAAATATTTGGATGAAAGAAAATTAATTATGAGGGAGGATAATGGTTCGGAGATTTGAAAACAAAAAAAAAAAAATTATTTTTGAGGAGTCATACTTATTACAGCTTAAATTCATTTGAAGATAAGGGTTAATGGAAGCATCAGTTTGAAACCTCATCATTCAGTTTTGGTATTTAAGATGTTATCTATTTTATATATTGCAAATGAGTTGATGCTTATCAAGGCCAAAAAGGTATTTGAGAATAATAGTCTAAATAATACAGATGCATTTCAATTCGACAGATTTAAGAAAATTTTGCAAATTAAAAACTCCCTCCTGCTTTAAATCTTTGCAGGAAAATCAATAATAATTGCTAAAATACATAAACACAGACATTCACTATCTCCTACATTCCAACATAGTTTTTTTTTTTTTTAAATTCTGCGTGAACACTAGTGTGTCAGTATATGAGACCTTTTCCAGTGTGTTTATATGTGAGCAGTTGTGTGAGTGCATTTATCCATTTGCATATTATGTCCTCGAAATGCGTAATGTTGTACATGTTACATGAGAAGGGGACAGACCCTAGTAAGTAAAAGAATAAACTAGATAAGTTTAAAAATGATATTTGGAAACGGATAGAATCGAACCCAGTAAGCAAGAGTTAAAAGAAGATAATGAATATTCAATTAAAGGGTGTAGCGATTGTTCATTGTTTTAAAAATAACTGGATATTAAATATGTCAGTTAAAAGAATGGACAATACAAGTTAGAAATAATGATGAAATAAACAGGTTATAAATGAAATAATTCATTTAAGAATTTCTTTGTTACCAAATGTGATTAGGGTACGTGTAATTTGAACACGTCAGGAATCACATTGTTGGCCATACTTTGAGAATTCCCACTTACCAAGGCCCGAAGGCCACTTGAGGATAATGGTTAATAAATGTAAGGTGGTAGTGTAGTAATCATTTATGGTGTAAGTTGGGTGGAATTTGATTATTTATGGGGACGGATCAACAAGAACTTGTTTAAATTAGATTTGAAGACTACAGTGTTGTATTCAACTGGGAAACAGGTAAGCGGAACATTGTTCCACAGGGGGTACAGTTCTGGGAAAGAAGCTTTGTTCATGGAATCTGCGTTTAGACTTAGGCGCAAATAGAGAATGGGGGAAATAGATATGCATGCGACGAGGGACCTGCTGGTGAATTTGATATTCCCATGAAACTTCCTCTTTCAGAGGAAGCTGGTTCAACTGGCCTAGTGTAAGTGCCACTTCAGTATAGCACTAATGAAAATGATGCCTAAATTATCAATCCTTGTCTGAAATAATTTTTTTTTTTTTTTAGGCAACAACACAGAAAGAGACAGAATTTCTAATATTCTCATAGAATATGGAGCGCATATTAATTGCCAGGACAACCGCGGATTCACACCTCTTCATTCTACGGCTTGCAAATGTCTGATGGGCCAAGTTTCTGTGTCTTCCTTAAGGATCTTAGTTGGAGCTGGAGCAAAAGTTTCCCACAATATACCAAACCGGTTTGTATTCACCTCCTTTCTGTATTTGTAAACACTGCTTTGGTCTTCAAATAGATTTTCATAATTTCTGAAAGACTAATTATTTTAAATTGCAAAGAATATATTTGAAATGGATACGTATTAATGTGCTGCTATACATAATGATAAAATTTTATAACAGTGTAATAATGTAAACATGCACAGTGCTGCATGTTTAGTGACGTGCATAGGTGCATATTACAAACGACAGGCCTGTAATGGGAAAGATCTTTAGCTAAGAAAAAAGATTTTTTTTTTTTTTTTTTTTTTTTTTTACAAGGTGGTCACCACTTATCAAGGCCCGGAAGCCACTCAGGAATAAGGGTTATTGTAAGTACAGTACGTTAGTGTGGATATTTTAGAGTGTCTACTTATGGGGGCGGTTCATCAGGAATTTGTTTACATTGGACTTGAAGACATCCAAGTTGTAGTCAGGAGGGAAGCAGGCAGACGGAACAGAGTTCCACAGGCGGGCAGTTCTAAGAAAGAAGCTTTGTTCATGATTTAGGCATAGATAAAGAGTGGGGAAAGTTTTTGACAGTGGATTCAGTTAGACGGGTGTTTTTTGTAAAAGATTGGCGAGGGGGGACCAGAGATTGGAGTTCAGACGAGCACCTGCCATAGAAATAATGATAAAACAAAGATAGGCTTGCAACGTCTCTTCTGTGGGAGAGAGATCACTCACAAAATTAGCGGAGTTCTTTGAAATATGGATATAAGCTACCACGATGTGACTGCAAGCCTCTTGAGATTTTACAAAAGTTATATTAATTCCAGATCGTTATTTTCATGGCTAGTGCTCGTCTGAGCTCCAATCTCTGGTCCCCCTCGCCAATCTTTCACAATAAATACCTGTCTATCTGAAACCACTGTCAATAATTTTCCCCACTCTTTATCTGTGCCTAAATCAAAACGTAGATTCCATGAACAAAGCTTCTTTCTTAGAAGTGCACGCCTTTGGAACTCTCTACCGCTTGCCTGTTTCTCTCATGACTTCAACTTGGATGTCTTCAAGTCCAACATAAACAAATTCCTGATGAACCGCCCCCTTAAGTAATGACACTTTATCAAATCTCCAATACTAATGATTACTACAACACTATCCCATTGATTACTGTACACACAATAACCCTTATCCCCGAGTGGCTTCTGAGCTTTGATAAGTGGTGACCTCCATGTAAAAAGAAAAAAAAAAGAAAAGATAGATCCCCATGGTCAATCAGTTTTTTTTGTTCATGGATTAACAGCTGATAAATCTTGAATGGTCTTGTGGTGTGGTCTAAGTGATATATATTCCAGCAAAATGGATAGACGGGTCAGTTGTTCTTTACTTGGTTTGAAAAATGGAGGGAATCCTGGAGCCTTTGCCATTTTCACAGATTCTTAATGTAGAAACACCATGAAAAATATTCCATTTCTTTTTTTTTTTTTTTTTTTTTTAATGATTTCTGAGACGGGCATTATTACTGTGACAAACATTTCACACTCATTAGAGGTCAAAAGTCAAATCGGTTTAAGATCTCAAAGATTCTAATAGAATGATACCAAACTTTTTGAGTTCATCTTGATTTTATCAGGATGGATGCAGTTCTTTTCAAATGATGCCTTACCATTCTCCACTAATTCTGTCACAAAGAATGATGAAAAGGCAACTTCTCCCAACAATCAACCTTGATATTTGCTTTAACCAAAGTGTTTTTTAGGTAGACTTTATTACTCGTTTTGGAATATGTATTACACACAAGGGTCGTTCCAAAATAAAACTTCTTATTTTTTAGCTAAAAAAAAGTTGAATAGCTACGAAGACGGGAGTAGTACTATTACAATGAGCAACCTTTTATTTCTATATAATCACCACCATTCTCAAATCACTTTTGCCAGGAATTCAATTACGCGTCTTTACTTCTGACACATGTCCATGGCAGAAGTTACTTTTTTCTTTTTTTTTTTTTTTTTAGAGTTTCGCACTGTCAATATCCCCAACAGAGAGATGATACTTTCAGGTTATGAATGCATAAGTTCAGTCATCATAACAATGCCATTTGTAATCCCTCTTGTCCATTTGGGCAAAATAAAAAAAAAAATAGGAAGCATTACTTTTGGAACGCTCCCCTCTCACACATACATAGACATACAAATATATCTACCTATATGGAAAATTAATTCATCGAAATGTGGATAAGCAAGTCAACATGCTAGTAAAAAAAGATACAAACACATCATTAAAATTGAACCAAGATGATCAAATTTTATCCAGTTTCAACCATCATTATTAATTTTTAAAGATCCTATCGTCCACCTAAAAAATTTCATTAACCCTCAAGTTCCCAGTTCACACAGGTGTGAATCTCTGAACAGTTTTTCTACAAATGTTCAAACATAATTTTCATTAAAATAAAATAAACTTTTCTAAAAACAAACAAGAAGCTTAAAAAAAAAATAATCAAAATGATTGAAAACAAATTCATTTGAAATGATGAATACAGTAAAACAAAAATGTTAATTTTCTTTCTATTTCTTTTATAAAAATTGAGGATGAGAAAATTTAATTTTTTTTTTTAGTCATTAAAAAAAAATTAATATAAAAAGATAATTTTCCTGTTCTATTTGCGATTAATCAATTGTTAAATTATTGTCTGCAGTGCAATTAAAATTGTAACTATTTTTCCAAAATATGAAACGGGGCGAATCAATGAAACGTTGGGAGGAAAAATTAAAAAAAAAAAAATCTCCATAGATTTTATCAATTTTATGATTCATGCATTGAACGCCATTATCATCATTTAGCATTAATATTGAAAAAACTTTATTGTTGTCAGCTAAAAATAACTTGCAATATCTTAAAGAAAGATTGCATGTAATTTTGAATAAACATTCTTTTATTTTATTATAATAAAAACATTCTCTTAAATTATCTGGAATCATTTTCCATCTTCTATAATATAAAAGCGAAAATGTGTGTTTGTGTGTGCGTTTTTTGTGTTTGTCCAGCAAAGGCTTTTGGAGAGGGGGGGGGGCGCTCGGACGCATCACTAATTCTTAGAACTTTTTATATACTTCCTAGATTATAATATCTCTTATTTATGAAAGGAGGTCGTGTCTATCTTTTATTTGAGCGACTCTTTCACGCTATTTTCTCGATATTTTTTACTCCCCGCGTATTTGTTTTGGCTTTTCAGTATAAAAGCGAAACTGAATCTGTAACAAAGTTGTCTACCTGGCACTCGTGCCGGGAGGTCCAGAAAAGCAATCAACTTTGATCAATGCCAGGGAAACCCCTCATATCAGACAATTGCTATTCATTTGGACACTCCCCTCTTTATGGGGAGCTGGTTTTCCTCTATGGCGTGATGTTTGACCTCATTAAATTAATGCACATGTCACTTAACTTTTTAATAATTTAATTTCAACTATTCTCACTTCTCTGCCCTCGTAGCATCGCGGTAAGTTATCAGGCTATTGATCTCAAGGCATCGGGTTCAAGCCTACCTACCAAAAGTTTTTTTTTTCTTTTACACCTACAAACACCTGAGCAACGCCGGGCACCCCCGCTAGTCTATTATATAAATCATTTTCCATCTTCTATTATAGGGGAACTATCTGTGTTAGTGCGTGTGTTTGTATGTCCACTAAAAACTTTTCTCATGCACATTGTACACACACCAACTCGTCATCATTAGAAAAAAACGATCTCTTGGACAAATAATATCCAAAAGTTAGAAGAAATGGACAATTATTTTGTGTAGAAATTTCATTTTATTTCACGAGGGGAATCACCTAAAACCGTCTCTTTCTAAACAATTTCAACATCTTCACATGTGTTAACCATTGCTCTGTGAATTAGTTTAAATACAAGAATTTTCAACATCCTAATAATCAGTGCTATGGCTGAATGGATTAGAAGGTTGTCTCATAACCATTAGTCTTGAGGTTTGCACCCGCCTACTGGTAGACATTTGTACTATTTACTCAGAATTTTTATGCCGGCGGCTAATTATATTAAAACAAAAAAAAACAACAATATTATAAAAAACCTAGACACCTCAAAAGCATGTGGACCTGACCTCATCCCGGCTGTGCTATTAAAAAATGCTCCACCGAGGTCGCTCCTGTTTTCTCTAAACTCTTTAACAAATGCCTAAACAAATCTTGCTTTCCTGGCTGCTGGAAAACTGCTTCTGTGGTATCATTCAATAATCGCCCAATTAGCCTCCTCCCTCTTTTCGCCAAAATATTTGAGTCCTTAATTAATCAAGCTCTAGTCCAACACCTTACAGCTGCTAAACTTCTGTCAGACCACCAATATGGATTTAGGCAACCCCGTTCTACTGCAGATATTTTAACTGTAATCTCTGAATGTTTATACCAAGCACTGGATAAAGCAGGGGAGGGCTGTAACCCTAGATATATCTAAGGCCTTTGACAGGGTATGGCATGATGATCTTCTGATGAAAATAAAATCCTATGGTATTAATGGACGAATGCTTAGCACAATTAGATCCTTCTTAAATGAGAGAAGAATCCAGGTTGTCCTCGATGGGCATATGTCCAAAAAATTTGATATAAATGCGGGTGTGCCACAGGGATCGATTCTTTGACCTTTGTTATTTCTGATATTCGTAAATGACTTGCCTGATAAAATTGTCTCCGAGATGGGTATATTTGCTGATGACACCATGCTCTATAGCAGGCACGTGGGGAAAACTAATGAGCATATATCTAAGGTAATGGCCAAAAAACTAGAGGAAGACCTTCAGTCTGTAGTGGAATGGGGTCAAAAATGGATGGTAACATTCAACGTTGCCAAGACAAAGCTAGTATCTTTTAATAATTACATGAAACCTTACCAGCTACCAATAGCTATAGCTAGAGATACTTTACCTGAGAGCACTTCATTCAAGCTCCTTGGCTTTACGTTCACAGGAAATATGAGTTGGAATAGATACATCAAGGTTATTGCTAAGGCTGCTACAAAGAAAGTGGGCTCTCTCTATCGTGCTAGAAAATTACTTACGCCTGAAAGTATCCTGTACCTCTACAAAGCCACCATTCGCCCGTGTATGGAGTACTGCTGTCACACTTGGGCTGGTACTAGTCTCTTGCTCCTGGACAGGGTCCAAAAGAGAGTCCCAACCTAATAGATCTTGAACTGTCATCTGAACTTTAGCTCCTGTCCCACCGACGAAATGTTGTATCCCTCTGCCTGTTTTACAAGTATTTTAATGGTGGATGCTCTGACGAGCTACAAGCCCTTGTACCCCCTCGACGAAAATACCCCCGATAAACCCGACAAGCAGCAAAATCCCACCCCTATACAATTGAGATCCGTAGATGTAAGAAAGCCTTTTACTCTAATAGCTTCTTCCCCAGAACTGCAGGACTTTGGAATTCTCTTCCGCTTTCCTGCTTCCCCAACTGTACTGACATGTAGAAGTTCAAGTGTAATGTGAACAAACATCTTGCTGCTAAACTCCCTACATAGTACCCCTGCAACTTAGGTTCCTGATAGTAGCCCTCTAGATCAAAATAGCAACATGCCTTGTTTGGGGTGAAAATGTAAAAAAAAAAAAAAAAAAATTCCTTATTTCGATCTTTTTTTTTTTTTTTTTTTTTTAAATCAGCGGTTTAAATAAACTGAGGGTTAAACTTTTATTTAAAAAAAAAAATTCCAAATCCCGATTCTTTAATTCTTTAATTAAAACAAAACTTATTTTCATTTTCTTTTTTTTTTTCTAACGTTTAAAATTTCTTTAATTCATTATTTCATACGACAATTTGGAACACTAAAATCAACGCAAAAAACACTAATAACAAAAAAGAAGTTGACGAATTGCAGAGTGAAATGTTTGATGACGTTTTAATGAAACTAAGTTTATAACATTAGGTAAAAGTGCTCTAGCGGACCAACTAAAGACTTGCCTTTTAGGTGTTCGGGTCTGTTTTGAACGAATATCACATTTAAGTAGTTTTTATTTGACATTTTTAAACATGTTTTTTTTTTTTTTTATTTTTTACAGTTTATAACCTTTTTTCATTTCGTTATAGTTAGGACTTTTTTCATTTCGTTATATTTAGAACTTTTTTCATTTTGTTATATTTAGAACTTTTTTCATTTCGTTATATTTAGAACTTTTTCATTTCGTTATATTTAGAACTTTTTTCGTTTCGTTATATTTAGAACTTTTTTCATTTCGTTATAGTTAGAACTTTTTTCATTTCGTTATATTTAGAACTTTTTTCATTTCGTTATATTTAGAACTTTTTTCATTTCGTTATATTTAGAACTTTTTTCATTTCGTTATATTTAGAACTTTTTTCATTTCGTTATAGTTAGAACTTTTTTCATTTCGTTATAGTTAGAACTTTTTTCATTTCGTTATAGTTAGAACTTTTTTCATTTTGTTATATTTAGAACTTTTTCATTTCGTTATAGTTAGAACTTTTTTCATTTCGTTATAGTTAGAACTTTTTTCATTTCGTTATATTTAGAACTTTTTTCATTTCGTTATAGTTAGAACTTTTTTCATTTCGTTATATTTAGAACTTTTTTCATTTCGTTATAGTTAGAACTTTTTCATTTCGTTATAGTTAGAACTTTTTTCATTTTGTTATATTTAGAACTTTTTTCATTTCGTTATAGTTAGAACTTTTTTCATTTCGTTATCTTTAGAACTTTTTTCGTTTCGTTATATTTAGAACTTTTTTCATTTCGTTATAGTTAGAACTTTTTTCATTTTGTTATATTTAGAACTTTTTCATTTCGTTATAGTTAGAACTTTTTTCATTTTGTTATATTTAGAACTTTTTTCATTTCGTTATCTTTAGAACATTTTCCATTTCGTTATAGTTAGAACTTTTTTCATTTCGTTATAGTTAGAACTTTTTTCATTTCGTTATAGTTAGAACTTTTTTCATTTCGTTATAGTTAGAACTTTTTTCATTTAGTTATATTTAGAACTTTTTCATTTCGTTATAGTTAGAACTTTTTTCATTTCGTTATAGTTAGAACTTTTTTCATTTCGTTATAGTTAGAACTTTTTTCATTTCGTTATATTTAGAACTTTTTTCATTTCGTTATAGTTAGAACTTTTTTCATTTTGATATTTTTAGAACTTTTTCATTTTGTTATAGTTAGAACTTTTTTCATTTTGTTATATTTAGAACTTGTTTCATTTCGTTATCTTTAGAACTTTTTCCATTTCGTTATAGTTAGAACTTTTTCCATTTCGTTATAGTTAGAACTTTTTTCATTTCGTTATAGTTAGAACTTTTTTCATTTCGTTATAGTTAGAACTTTTTTCATTTTGTTATATTTAGAACTTTTTTCATTTCGTTATAGTTAGAACTTTTTTCATTTCGTTATCTTTAGAACTTTTTTCGTTTCATTATATTTAGAACTTTTTTCATTTCGTTATAGTTAGAACTTTTTTCATTTTGTTATATTTAGAACTTTTTTCATTTCGTTATCTTTAGAACTTTTTTAATTTGGTTATAGTTAGAACTTTTTTCATTTCGTTATAGTTAGAACTTTTTTCATTTCGTTATAGTTAGAACTTTTTTCATTGTGTTATATTTAGAACTTTTTCATTTCGTTATAGTTAGAACTTTTTTCATTTCGTTATAGTTAGAACTTTTTTCATTTCGTTATATTTAGAACTTTTTTCATTTCGTTATCTTTAGAACTTTTTTCATTTCGTTATATTTAGAACTTTTTTCATTTCGTTATATTTAGAACTTTTTTCATTTCGTTATAGTTAGAACTTTTTTCATTTCGTTATATTTAGAACTTTTTTCATTTCGTTATAGTTAGAACTTTTTTCATTTTGTTATAGTTAGAACTTTTTTCATTTTGTTATATTTAGAACTTTTTTCATTTCGTTATAGTTAGAACTTTTTTCATTTCGTTATAGTTAGAACTTTTTTCATTTCGTTATAGTTAGAACTTTTTTCATTTCGTTATAGTTAGAACTTTTTTCATTTCGTTATAGTTAGAACTTTTTTCATTTCGTTATAGTTAGAACTTTTTTCATTTCGTTATGGTTAGAACTTTTTTCATTTCGTTATAGTTAGAACTTTTTTCATTTCGTTATAGTTAGAACTTTTTTCATTTTGTTATATTTAGAACTTTTTCATTTCGTTATAGTTAGAACTTTTTTCATTTCGTTATAGTTAGAACTTTTTTCATTTCGTTATATTTAGAACTTTTTTCATTTCGTTATCTTTAGAACTTTTTTCATTTCGTTATAGTTAGAACTTTTTTCATTTCGTTATATTTAGAACTTTTTTCATTTCGTTATATTTAGAACTTTTTCATTTCGTTATATTTAGAACTTTTTTCATTTCGTTATATTTAGAACTTTTTTCATTTTGTTATATTTAGAACTTTTTTCATTTCGTTATAGTTAGAACTTTTTTCATTTTGTTATATTTAGAACTTTTTTCATTTCGTTATCTTTAGAACTTTTTTCATTTCGTTATAGTTAGAACTTTTTTCATTTCGTTATAGTTAGAACTTTTTTCATTTCGTTATAGTTAGAACTTTTTTCATTTCGTTATAGTTAGAACTTTTTTCATTTCGTTATAGTTAGAACTTTTTTCATTTCGTTATATTTAGAACTTTTTTCATTTCGTTATAGTTAGAACTTTTTCATTTCGTTATCTTTAGAACTTTTTTCATTTCGTTATATTTAGAACTTTTTTCATTTCGTTATATTTAGAACTTTTTTCATTTCGTTATATTTAGAACTTTTTTCATTTCGTTATATTTAGAACTTTTTTCATTTCGTTATATTTAGAACTTTTTTCATTTCGTTATATTTAGAACTTTTTTCATTTCGTTATATTTAGAACTTTTTTCATTTCGTTATATTTAGAACTTTTTTCATTTCGTTGTAGTTAGAACTTTTTTCATTTCGTTATATTTAGAACTTTTTTCATTTCGTTATAGTTAGAACTTTTTTCATTTCGTTATAGTTAGAACTTTTTTCATTTCGTTATAGTTAGAACTTTTTTCATTTCGTTATGGTTAGAACTTTTTTCATTTCGTTATAGTTAGAACTTTTTTCATTTCGTTATAGTTAGAACTTTTTTCATTTCGTTATAGTTAGAACTTTTTTCATTTCGTTATAGTTAGAACTTTTTTCATTTCGTTATAGTTAGAACTTTTTTCATTTCGTTATAGTTAGAACTTTTTTCATTTCGTTATAGTTAGAACTTTTTTCATTTCGTTATAGTTAGAACTTTTTTCATTTCGTTATATTTAGAACTTTTTTCATTTCGTTATATTTAGAACTTTTTTCATTTCGTTATATTTAGAACTTTTTCATTTCGTTATCTTTAGAACTTTTTTCATTTCGTTATATTTAGAACTTTTTTCATTTCGTTATATTTAGAACTTTTTTCATTTCGTTATATTTAGAACTTTTTTCATTTCGTTATATTTAGAACTTTTTTCATTTTGTTATATTTAGAACTTTTTTCATTTCGTTATATTTAGAACTTTTTTCATTTTGTTATATTTAGAACTTTTTTCATTTCGTTATATTTAGAACTTTTTTCATTTCGTTATATTTAGAACTTTTTTCATTTCGTTATATTTAGAACTTTTTTCATTTTGTTATATTTAGAACTTTTTTCATTTCGTTATATTTAGAACTTTTTTCATTTTGTTATATTTAGAACTTTTTTCATTTTGTTATATTTAGAACTTTTTTCATTTCGTTATATTTAGAACTTTTTTCATTTTGTTATATTTAGAACTTTTTTCATTTCGTTATATTTAGAACTTTTTTCATTTTGTTATATTTAGACTTTTTTTCATTTTGTTATATTTAGAACTTTTTTCATTTCGTTATATTTAGAACTTTTTTCATTTTGTTATATTTAGAACTTTTTTCACTTTGTTATATTTAGAACTTTTTTCATTTTGTTATATTTAGAACTTTTTTCATTTTGTTATATTTAGAACTTTTTTCATTTTGTTATATTTAGAACTTTTTTCATTTTGTTATATTTAGAACTTTTTTCATTTTGTTATATTTAGAACTTTTTTCATTTTGTTATATTTAGAACTTTTTTCATTTTGTTATATTTAGAACTTTTTTCATTTTGTTATATTTAGAACTTTTATCATTTCGTTATATTTAGAACTTTTTTCATTTCGTTATATTTAGAACTTTTTTCATTTTGTTATATTTAGAACTTTTTTCATTTTGTTATATTTAGAACTTTTTTCATTTTGTTATATTTAGAACTTTTTTCATTTTGTTATATTTAGAACTTTTTTCATTTCGTTATATTTAGAACTTTTTTCATTTCGTTATATTTAGAACTTTTTTCATTTCGTTATATTTAGAACTTTTTTCATTTCGTTATATTTAGAACTTTTTTCATTTCGTTATAGTTAGAATTTTTTTCATTTTGTTATATTTAGAACTTTTTTCATTTTGTTATATTTAGAACTTTTTTCATTTTGTTATATTTAGAACTTTTTTCATTTTGTTATATTTAGAACTTTTTTCATTTTGTTATATTTAGAACTTTTTTCATTTTGTTATATTTAGAACTTTTTCATTTCGTTATATTTAGAACTTTTTTCATTTCGTTATCTTTAGAACTTTTTTCATTTTGTTATATTTAGAACTTTTTTCATTTTGTTATAGTTAGAACTTTTTTCATTTTGTTATAGTTAGAACTTTTTTCATTTCGTTATAGTTAGAACTTTTTTCATTTTGTTATAGTTAGAACTTTTTTCATTTTGTTATATTTAGAACTTTTTTCATTTTGTTATATTTAGAACTTTTTTCATTTTGTTATATTTAGAACTTTTTCATTTCGTTATATTTAGAACTTTTTTCATTTTGTTATATTTAGAACTTTTTCATTTCGTTATATTTAGAACTTTTTTCATTTCGTTATATTTAGAACTTTTTTCATTTTGTTATAGTTAGAACTTTTTTCATTTTGTTATAGTTAGAACTTTTTTCATTTTGTTATATTTAGAACTTTTTCATTTTGTTATATTTAGAACTTTTTTCATTTCGTTATAGTTAGAACTTTTTTCATTTTGTTATAGTCAGAACTTTTTCATTTTGTTATATTTAGAACTTTTTTCATTTTGTTATAGTTAGAACTTTTTCATTTTGTTATATTTAGAACTTTTTTCATTTCGTTATAGTTAGAACTTTTTTCATTTCGTTATATTTAGAACTTTTTTCATTTCGTTATATTTAGAACTTTTTTCATTTCGTTATAGTTAGAACTTTTTTCATTTCGTTATAGTTAGAACTTTTTTCATTTCGTTATATTTAGAACTTTTTTCATTTCGTTATAGTTAGAACCTTTTTCATTTCGTTATAGTTAGAACTTTTTTCATTTCGTTATAGTTAGAACTTTTTTCATTTCGTTATAGTTAGAACTTTTTTCATTTCGTTATAGTTAGAACTTTTTTCATTTCGTTATATTTAGAACTTTTTCCCATGCAAACATTTTAATTTGTCTGTTTTTATTTTTACTTTACACATATTGCTCTCCGTTTTAATTCTGGCTGATGACACTCAAGTCACATTTTCTTCGTTTTTTTATTTTTTTTTTTATACATTAAAATATCATACTGTAGCGGATTTTATTATTGGTCCACCTTCCACTGCTGTCATAATTTTTTCTGGATGAATTAAAATATCATATTTAAACGTATTTTACGTCCAGACAACGCCCCCCCCTCCCCGTCACAATTCACCATATCTAAGAGGATTTTACTGCCGGGCAACGCCCCCGCCTGCTATCACAATTTTTATTTTGATGTCCAGGCAGCGCTGCATCCCCCCCCCCCCAGCACTAGTCTATCATTAAAGTTGAGTTAATCAACATTTGTTTCCTTATGGTTTTCTTGTATATTTTAGACAAAAGAATGTCCAAATAGAACAGTTTTCCACTACTTTCATGCCTCCCCCCGCCTTACTAAGATTAAAATCAATATATAATGATACTAAGCCTTATGTTTAGAATCCTTATTCCAATTTTGATCAAAACCCGTTACATAATTTTGATTTTTGAAAATGTCTTTAAAAATTAAAGCTTAAGGAGTTTTAAGAAGAAATTGAAATTTTGATAATCTTGCTTAATTGATGTCTAATAACTATGCATAAAAGAACAGAAAAACCTTACCTCCTGATGTTTGTGTCTTTGGTTGCTTTGGACGGCTTTCACTTGCTGCTGTCTACTCGGCTGACTGCCAATTTAGCTTACTTTTGAGGTGGTAGGTCCATGTTTCATTCATTGTCACATATTGATGAAAACATTTCCTTTTTGTTGCATTGAAACAGTTGTAAGCAACACTCTGAATTGTCAATGCAGTGTTGTCTTTGATCTATTTCTTTGCTTGAACTGTATTTTTCCCAATCAGAAACTAATGTTTTTATGAACACATGACATTTAGATTTTTCAATTGTTTTGAAAATTTGAAACGGTAGCTTAACTTAAATAATCGTAATTTGTAAATTAATAATCTGATTGAGCTCAAATTATGACACCTGTTACTTGAAGGTTAGTACTTCATTAAAAACGATCATATGGATTTTTATTAGGGGTGACATCGCTATGCTAGACATGGGACTTGAGAGATGTGTTAATTTGCCTTGACTTACTATGAAATATATTTACAAAGCATACAATCCTGTATCCCTACAAGGTCACGATTCACTGATGTATGAAGTATTGGTGCCACATTTGGGCTGGTGCATGTGCAACCAGTCTCTCACTTCTAGACAGGGCTCAAAATAGAATCACCAACCTAATAGGCCCCACTCTGTCAACCAGACTCCAACCTCTATCCCATTGAAAAAATATTGCATCCCTGTGTCTGTTTTACAAATATTTTAATGGAAGGTGCTCCAACAAACTCCAAGCCTTTGTATCCCTTCAACATAAATACCCCCAACAAATCAGCAAAATCCCACCCCTAGCAGTAGAGATCTGTTTTACACATATTATACCCAAGATAGACAAGCAGCAAAATAGTAAACATCCAGAGATAACCAGAAATCCTTTTACTCTAATAATTTCTCCTTTGAACTGTTAGACTTTGGAATGCCCTTTCGGGTCCCTGATTTCCTGACTATACTGAAATGCAGAAGTGCTAGTGTAAAGACATTTTGCTGCTCAACTCCCTACATAGTATCCTTGCCCCGAATAGTAACCTCCTATATCAAAGTTGCACTGTGCTTTGTTTGGTGTGAAAAAGCAATAAAACATATTTGATTCAGATTGAAATCCAAGATGTTAATATGATATCAATTTTACATCGCTTTCGTGTTACATTTGCATAAATAAATAAAAGAACAACAAAAACGTTCAGAGCACATAAGAAGCACATAGCCTTTTTGTAAAAACACGTACTCAGTGCACACTGGTGTATCATCATCGATAAACGATTAAGAAATCGTCGGTTTAGTACACATATTTTTTTTTTTATATACATGTGTGATCTGGTCTTCATTCTTGATCGTCACTTTTTTTTTATGTAGCTGTTTCTTTCGTCCAGTGACTCGGTCAGCTGTTTAATTCGAGATGAAGAAAACTCGTCAATAGAGACACAAGGAGATTTGTTGATGGTTTTAAAGGTTTTATTGAGGGAGAGGTTTGTACATGTCGAGAGAGAGAGAAAGATCAAGAATTTCTTTCTTACAAAAGATGAGTTCAGATGGATTTCTTATTTAACTAAAAGTCAACGAACGAATAAACTCAAAGAGATCCAATAAAAATAAAGAACTTTCGTAACAATCTGATAAAAACAATATTTGAAACCAAATTACCAATGAACAGAAATCAATCGCAATACAGAATCATCATTTATTATCAGTAAATGGGAGAATGGCACAGTAAGACACTAATGATAGATGGAAGATTGATAAATTTAGGCTTTGAGTGGGTGAGATGCGGTTTTGGGTGGGACAAATCTTGAAGGTTTATGTTGCAGTGAATATTCATTGATTATCACTAATATAATCTATAAGTGATCTGTTAGGCCATTAATGTCATTGCATCTGGCTTGACTGAAGATGATTGGGAAACAGATATATTTCTATATAAATCAATAAGACTCTCTGCCGACCAGACGAGGATTTTGTATAGTTCATTTGCGTCTTTTCATGTTGGTTGCTGTGTCTTTTAGACAAAAAAATAATAAATCTTGTGCAAATATATATAGTCTTTTCTTATATATATATATATATATATATATGATGAAAATAATGGAAATAGTATTCCGACAAAATAAAGAAATAAAAAGGAACAAACCGTATTATGTGTTCATCAACGTTTCGTCTTTATTTTGAGACTTCCTCTTGATGAATGAGATTGAGAAACAAAAAATACCAGTACAAAATATTTGAAAATGTTTCACGTGCACAGTGTGACGCAGTTCTATTTCAGAAAAACGGAAAAAGACGTTGGAAATTCAAAAAGGAGGGATGGGGGGCTGGCGCTGTTAAAGAGAGGGAAATTTTAGTGACGTCATATAGTCGTTAATGTAATTTAAAAAAATATGAACGCAGTTAATATTCTTACTGGAAAAAAGATGTATCTGTTGAAAATCAAATATAGGTTTGTAACAGAATAACGAAATAAAGTGAAACGTTGATGAACACATAATATGGTTTGTTCCTTTTTATTTCTCTCTCTCTCTCTCTCTCTCTCTCTCTCTCTCTCTCTTATATATATATATATATATATATATATATATATATATATATATATATGACAAAACAAAATAGTTGAGCAGGTTAAGGTTTGTAGAGGAGGGGAGAGCCAGTGAGGGAAGGGTACAAAGTCGTAGCACTCCTTCTGAAGCCAAGCCTGGGTCTGGATATATTTGATGGCAGTAGAGTTTAGTTTCATCCAATGAAACAACACGTGTCTACCAAAACGTGCTCAATGATTAAACAGAGCGAGTATATTAAATTTATTTATACAAACATTGATGGCTACATATGTGCATACATGTTTCTGTAATTATCCTCAAAAAGTTTTCAAGGATAATTTGTGGCCGGAAAACGTAATCTCCCCAGCACGGGTGATTACAGAAACATGTATGCACATATGTAGCCATCAATGTTTGTATAAATAAATTTTATATATATTAGTCCTCGTGCGAAAGAGCAGGACACAAAATGTTTTGAATAATAATAATAGAATAGCAATAACAAAGACTTTTGCTGGCAAGGACTACTATTGAGCGTAACCAGTTATACAGTCCTTTTGAAATTCTCATCTCTATTTTTCTCGCTATCTACTGAATATTTTTAATGAAACCTATATGAAATATGTTTCTTATTGAATTGTAAAGATTTTCTATTCTGAAAGAAGTTTAAACAAATTTAATCTAAAAAAACATTATTTTAAAGTTTTTGTTAAAAAAATTCAGATTTTCTCATTATTCAGACATGTATGACGAAGAGGGAGTTGCAAAAGAATTGTGGTGTGAGGAGAAATGCAAACTGAAATAGAATATTCAGACCTGTAATAATACAAAGAGGGGGTTGCAAAAATGAGTTGTGGTGTGAGGAGAAATACAAACTGAAATAGAGAGTAGGAGAGTTTTTATATATACATACAAAACCACATTCATTTTTTTTAAATCCAAATTAATAAAATAAATAAAATACAATCTTAAAAAGATACGATATAAGTTAGAAAAGCATTTCATCCAAGGCATGAAAATTGTTAAACAAAATGTTTTTACTATAGGCTTTAAAAATAAAGGTACAAGATTCAATTTGAAATTTATTTATCTTCAAAGTGCACTTTTATAAATTTGACAAAGTAAGATATTAAATTTTTATACCTTACTTTGTAAAATTTATAAAAGTGCACTTTGAAGATAAATAAATTTCAAATTGAATCTTGTACCTTTATTTTTAAAGCCTATAGTAAAAACATTTTGTTTAACAATTTTCATGCCTTGGATGAAATGCTTTTCTAACTTGTGTGTGTGTATATATATATATATATATATATATATATATATATATATATATATATATATATATATATATATATATATATATATAAAGGAGTACTAGAAATCTGTTTTGGGTTATAATAGTTTAGGAGAACAACAAAAATGGTTTAAGAACGGAGTGAAATGATAAAATTGTCGCCCTAAAAAAACAACACTACAGCTTTATTTTATAACTTTTGCTGAAAAAATCAATTCTGGTAATTTGATTATGTAGGAGAGCTGACATCTATTAAATGTAGCCACCTTCAGCCTCAATCACCACCTCGATACAGGTTTAGAACTTGGAGCAAGCTTTTTCCACAAGTGCCGCGAATACTTGGTGGATGGCAGCAATCAGGCTAGCTTTGGTATTGTGGGAAGTCATGTTGGTGATGTTCTCAACGTATGACCAAACAAAATAGTTCAGCGGGTAAAGGTCGGTGGAGGAGGGGGGAGCCAGTGAGAGAAGGGTACAAAGTCGTAGCACTCCTTCTGAAGCCAAACCTGGGTCTCTTTGGACTTGTGAGCCGACACAGTCTTGCTGCCACATCCAAAGCCATGAATTTTTTTTATTTTTTAAATTTTTTTTTTTTATTACATTTTCACCCCAAACAAGGCACATTGCCACTTTGGGTTAGGGGGCTGCTATCAGGGGCAGCAACTACTGGGGCACTATGTTGGGATTTGGGTAGCAAGATGTCGGTTCACGTTAAACTTGAACTTCTGCATGTAAGTACAGTTGGGGAAGCAGGGACCTGGAATGGAATTCCAGAGTCTAGCGGTTCTGAGGAAGAAACTACTGGAGTAGAAAGATCTTTTACATCTACTGTGTGGGGGTGGGATTTAGCTGCCTGTTGGGTTTGTCGAGGGTGTCTATGCTGTGGGGGGCACAAGTGTCTGCAGTTCGTCAGAGCATTCACCATTAAAATACTTGTAGAACAGGCAGAAGGATGCAATGTTTCGTCAATGGGACAGAAGCTGAAGCTTAGATGCCAGTTCAGGGCCTATCAGATTGGCGACTCTCTTTTGAACCTTGTCTAGGAGCGAGAGACTAGCAGCAGATGCACCAGCCCAAATGTGACAGCAATACTCCATACATGGGCGAATGATGGCCTTATAGAGGTACAGGATACTTTCAGGTGTCAGTAGTTTTCTAGCACGGTAGAGAGAGCCTACCTTCTTTGCAGCGGCCCTGGTAATGTTTTCAATGTAATTATTCCAACTCATGTTTCCTGTGAACGCTAGGCCAAGCAGTTTGGAAGATGTACTCTCAGATAGGGAGTCACTGGCTATTGCTATTGGTGGCAGAGAAGGTTTCTTGTAAATAAAAACAATTTTCCTCTACATAACAATCAAACCAAACACAATGAATAAATATTTGAAGATATAAATGAATTTGAAGCATAAAACCTTTTTACCAAATCCAAAGTTACCAAATTCAACATTAAATAGGGGATGTCCTTTTCTCTTCCCTGCAACCTCTCTCCCACAGAAGAGACGTTGCGAGCCTGTCTTTATTTTATTGCTACTTCCATGTCAATAAATTTCCCCATTCTTTATCTGTGCTTAAATCAAAACGTAGATTCCATGAACAAAGCTTCTTTCTTAGAAGTGCACGCCTGTGGAACTCTCTTCCATTTGCCTGTTTCCCACCTGACTACCACTTGGATGTCTTCAAGTCCAACATAAACAAATTCCTGATAAACCGCCCCTTAAGTAAGACACTTATCAAATTTCCATTACTAACGATTACTACGATATTATCCCATTGATTATTGTACACGCAATAACCCTTATCCTCGAGTGGCTTCCGGGCCTTGATAAGTGGTGATTACCATGTAAAAAAAAATCAAGAAAAGGGTTGATATGCCGTAAAAAAAAAAAAAAATTAACATATCTATTTTCGCACAATAAATTTAAGAACTTGCTTTTGAACTAGTATGTATGAGGGCATAGTGTCCTGCTCCTCTTTCCTACCCCCCTCACCTCCTGAAATGATTTGTGGGTACCAGCTCTCAATAATTTCACTTTAGTTTTATTTTACTTCAGTTGAAGTTCTCAGAAATCAGTGGACCCCGTTAATTTCTTATATTATTCCTTTCTTGTGGCTTCTTGATGATACTTGATTCCAGAATAAGAATTCATCTATTCTGGTGGAATATCCAGCTTCAGGCTGTTACTTGCAGTAACCTCACTTGGAGAAGGTGAACTATTCCTCATATAAGACAGAGTGTATTAGTCACACTGAGGAAATCTTATTTGAGCCACAAATACTATGTGATTTTGAATATTTAGTCAGGGTTAACTTGTAGAGAAATGTATCATCATGCCAGGTTGTCCTTACAAACCCGTGTACACAGACCTTAGGCACTCAAGGAGTGTCTAGTAGGCATTCAAGTTCTCTCCTAATAATAATCAATTAAGTCCGAAAAAAATGTCCAGTAAAATAACAATGATTTTAAGCTATGGCTAATTAGCATTAGGCCTTTGTCACAACAGCCATACGACACTTGGCAGAGAAACACAAACTTTATAGGTTTAATTTTAATTGCATCTTTCTTGTCACTTTGTTGAAGTGTTTTGACCTTGGCTGACCAACAATTGATCGATACTTGAGCCTCACATTTACATAAAATATACAAGATCTCTAAGACATAAGTGCATACAAGGATACACATCTATTAGGATATACGTATACATCTAACCCACCCTTCCCCACATTAAAAAAGGTGTAGCCGTGCAATCATTAATTCTCAGTCCTTTTTGCTGTCCAACCATATTTGGTACAAATAAACTTCACTCTGTCTGATTTGTCCACCGAGTTTCAATCAAATCTCAAACAGTCTTTATTTTATGGCCATTCAATGATAAACATGTCTGGATACAACATACAAAATTCTTCGTACAGACAAATCAGTTTCCTATGCATCATAAGTAAGTTGCTGGAGTCTGTGATAAACATAAAAGAGGGCTAACCACCTCAGTAAATATAACTTGCACAGTGCCATGCAACATGGTTTCTGTTCTGCAAGATCTATAGCTGATGTACTAACTGTTATATCACACAAGATTAGTGAATCTCTTGATAGGAGCTTCGTTTGTAGAGCAATAGCTCTTGACATATCAAAGACGTTTAATAGAGTATGGCATAAAGGTCTACTTCACAAGATCACCAGCTATGGAATAACTGGAAATGTCCTCTCAGTTCTTAACTCCTCTCTCTCTGATAAACGTATAAGAGTAGTCGTTGATGGACAGAAATAAGAAACTCATAGTGTTAATGCTGGCGTCCATCAAGGTTCCATCCTGGGTCCAACTCTCTTCCTGATCTTCATCAATGATCTCCAAAATCACATTCTTAGATCATTCATAGACACTTACGTAGACAACACAACAATCTATGGCAACACTTCAAAGGCCAGCAATGATCAAGATCTTTCTGATTCTATCTCTACTGATCTTGAACATGTGATACAATGAGGAAAAAAATGGCTGGTTAATTTTAATGCATCTAAAACCAAGCTTCTCTCCTTTCATCATAATCGTTCTGACCCCCACCACACCCCAATTGAACTGAATGGCTCTCGTCTTGAGAAAGGCCCATGTCTTGACAAGCTTCTGGGACTGACTTTCACTCCTGATCTGAAATGGAACACATGCATCAAATTTGTTGCCAGGATCACTGGGAAAATGGTTCAATCATTCTACCGTTTCAGTAGGTATCTCACTGCAGATGCAATCCTCTATCTGTATAAGAGACAAGTACATCCTAAAATGGAGTACTGTTGCTACTCCTGGACAGGAACTGCTTGGCGCACTTTATCCAGCCTTAATAGAGTTCAAAACTGGCTTTGAAACCTAGTAGGTGATGTTCTTTTCTCTTCCCTGCAACTTTTTCCCTAAAGAAGAGACGTGAGCCTGTTTCTGTTCTATCATTATATTTATGGTAAGTGCTCGACTGAACTCCAATCTATGGTTTCCCCTTTCCAAACTTTCACAAAAACATTCGACTAGCTACAACCATTATACATGATTTCCTCCTCTCTCTGTGTCTAAAGCAGATTCCATAAACAAAGTTTCTTTTCCAGAACTGCCCGCCTATGGAACACTGTTCTGCTGGCTTGCTTCCCAGTTGAATACCACCTGGTAGCCTTCAAATTCAATGTAAACAAGTTCTAAATAATCAAATTCTACTTAATTTACACAACGATTATTACACCATTACCTTATATTCATTAACCGTTATCCTTCAGTGGCTTTCGGGCTTTGATAAGTAATGATTCCCACGTAAAAAAAAAAAAATACAACCTGAAAACAATTAAGAAAATTAGAAAATGTGAAAATTGTGTCCTTCATCCAAACATGCATACATAACTTGCTGCCCACACACCTATATATATATATATATATGTATATATATATATATATATATATATATATATAATTATTTTTTTTACTATAATAATTAAATACCTACAGACACTAGTGTTTCATCCTTTCGGGATTCTGCAGTGCAGGGTGTCACGATTAACACCAGCTGAACGATTCGAACCCCGCAACACGAGATATCTCTGGCTCGATTAGCGGAGACCGTATCCATTCGGCTACCATTAACCGCGTGAAATAGCGTTGAATTTTAAACATTTTAATTTTAAATGTTCATTACGTCAGTCAGAAAGTGATCTAATCGTTATACGATGATCTATGCATAAGAGCTAAATTGACCGATTTTAATTCAACTGAAAGTGCTCAACAGTAAGAAATGAATTTCTTAAAGGGGCTGTCATAATTATTTTTTTTACTATAATAATTAAATACCTTCAGACACTAGTGTTTCATCCTTTCGGGATTCTTCAGTGCAGGGTGTCACGATTAATATATATATATATGTATGTATGTCAGGGAAAAAAATGAATGTGTTTTTAAAAACAAAAATAAAAAACAACAGCGGAAAGCGAAAGAAAAAATGGCATAAATAAACTTTCGATTCGCTTAAGTCCAATGGTGCGTTTCACCCAGTAGAAAACATAGAACGAAAAGGAATGTTAAAATGCCATTCCATTTTTTTAAGCAACTACGAAGTAAAGAAAACCCAAACTGGTGTTTCTTCGTACTGTCCCTTGTGAACGATTCCGCAATGGTGTAAGTGGCAGCGGGAGTAGGAGGAATTTATTAGCGAGAAAAGATTTTACAACTTCCATTGATTCTAACTGATTTTGGCTGTGAACTCTTACGAGAAAAAATATAGGAATCTATGATTATCGAGGAAGTGTAGAGGTAATAGGCCTATAACACACCTCAGATATCGTACTGCAGTTTGTGCATATTACATTTGCATGAAATGTCTTGATTTTCAATCCTATTAGCGTCAATATCAGAGGGGAAAATTGAGTTCATTTTATATATATAGGGAGGGATATATATATATATATATATATATATATATATATATATATATACTAGCATTTCAGCCCGGTGTTGCCCGGGTGTTTTAGAATTGTATGCTGAGCAACAAAAAAAAAACGGTCAATTTTTTTAACTTTGACCCCTATTATGACCCCTTAACATTTATTGTTTTGGGTTCAAATCGAGTTATTAAGTTAGATCCATGTCCAAGGAACCTATATCTAAAATTTCAGTGTTTACACCCCAAATTGTGGGAGGAGTTTGGTAGTGTTCTCAAAGGTCAAATTGTTGAATTTTGACCCCTTAACAGCCAAATTTCTAGTCGAAAACCGATCACATAGATTTTCCCAAATCTCAGTACCCTGTATATCAAATTTCGAGTCTGTAGACTGAAAATTGACAGTTATTGCGAAGGAAAATGTACACAGACACACAGACAGACAAACGCACAGACACGTTCACTTATATATATATATATATATATATATATATATATATATATATATATGGGTGTGTTTATATGTGTGTGTATATGTGTATACAAAGTGCCTTCAGTAAGTTTTCAGACTTCTTTCGTATGGGCACTTTTATTGATAGTATACAGATGAAACTCTAGTCCCCTTCGAATTAATCTCGTCCGGTTGCAATGCAATTGTTGTACTGCTCCAACAACTTCAGAAAGACTCCAGGGAAGTCTCCTTGTGTGAGCGTGTCAATGACCCTTGTCACAGCTTCTTTCATCTCCTTAATTGTCTCATAACAACAGTCTGTAAGGTTTTCCTTAAGCTTAGGGAATAATCAAAAGTCACAGAAAGCAATGTCTGCATTATAGGGAGGAGGAGGAGGAGGAGGAGGAGGAGGAGGAGGAGAAGCTGTCTTTATGCCCATCTTGTTCTAATAGTCTGTGACGAGGATGAAGTTGTTGACTAGTTGGTGGATTCGCGCAAATTTTCCACATCTTCAGTTCCTCGCAAATAATTGTGTGTACAGTTCCCACACTGACATCAAACTGTGCACTTATTGTCTCTATAGACACATGACGGTTCTTATTCATGAAATTCTTTATTTGGTCAATCAACTTTAATGTTCTGACTTCCTTACTCTCCCCACACCTCTCATCATCCCTCATAGACTACCTGCCTTCCTTGAGTCTCTTATGCCACTCAAAAATTGATGCTCGATTCATGCAAGATGGTCGAAAAGCAATCTGAAGCATTCCATACGTTTCTGTGGCATTTTTTCCAATTTTAAAACAGAATTTTATTGCATATCGTTCTTCTAAATTGTCCTCATGTCCAGAAAGCATGTTTGAAATTCACTAGCTGTGACAATCAGGCTTTAGTAGGGTGTATTTCAATTTCTGCTGTAGCTGTTCATTTGAACCTGAAATCATAAAAATTGGTCAGTCATCTCATAAGATATATCTGCAATAACATACTGAATTTTCAAATGTCTACGACAATTTTAAATGCCTGTAAAAAAAAAAGTCTGGAAACTTATTGAAGGCACTTTTTTTTATTTTTATTTTCTTCAGTCGAAGTTCTCAGAAATCAATGGGTCCTTTATGTGAGGCTAACATTTGAAGTCTATATGAGATACATAGATATTCAAATATTCCATTAAAGTTCTTTATCTCTCAAACACTGAGTTAGTAAAGAAATTGAAAACATAAGTTTCCTCTCCTCAATTAACCATTTTGATATGTTGCAGTATATCTTTTGCTTTGGTTTCTTGGTCTTACTGGATTCCAGGACTAGAATTTATCTAGTCTGGTGGAGTATCAAGCTTTGTGATATTACTTGAGGTAACATTACTTGGAGAAGATGCACCATTCCTCATAAAAGCTAATGTAAGTTATCCATAGTGAGGAGATCTTATTTGGGAAGTGAATACTATGTGATTTTGAATATTTCGTCAGGGTTTACTTCGAAGGAAAAGTATCCTCATGCCAGGTTGTTCTGACAAACCCCTGTACAGAGAGGCCATTAGACACTCGAGGATAGTGTCTAGTAGGCATTCAAGTTCTCTCCTTTGTGTGTGCATGTGTAAATAAATCTGACTTGTATAAAAGATTCCTACTTGCTCACTTACGGAGTTCTATTTGTGGTGATCAATTCATCCAAATGCAGATTACAATGTCAAGATGGTGGCATCGTTCACAACATGTGGGAGCCCCCCCCCCCACAAAAAAAAAGCCACAAGCCGCTCCTAGAAATGAAAATAAAAACCTTATTACCATTTAATAGAGAAATTCCATTTTATTGTTAAGATATAAACCCATTTAATTAGAAGTGTGTTTTGGATAGAAAGATTTGAAAGAGTTATAAAAAGAAAAGTGCTCTGTCTCGGATGTACCTGTTGAACTATACTGATCAGGTCATCTAGTACACATTTCCTATTTGTTACTTTAATAATTGAGATCAAACACTGTGTGGGTGCTGTAGCAGAGAGAAACGGGTGGAAAGGTTAAGAGTTTCATTTACCTTAAAACTGTCATAAAATGCCCAACACACCTGTAATCGGTTTCATTCTTCCGATTTATTTGTAAAGATTTTCTAAATCTGTTTTCTTCATTTTCACAACAACAAACTCATTAAATGTACAATTGTTAGTTTTCTTACCATTAAGAAAGTACACATAGTTTAACTCTATAAGAAGATTAGGTACACAGTGGGTCGTTTCAAAAGTAAGACTATTTTTAACTCAAAAATTAGAACGCTGAAGAACTATAAAGACAGGCACAAGAATTAATTTTTCTACATAGTCACCACCATTCTCAATGCGCTTTTGCCAGGTGTTTCAATGACACATCACCTTTTTCTGACTTCTATGACCATGTTGCAGTTCCTCAGGGAAGCAATAATATAGCAACGTGTTCCATAGACGGCAAAGAAAGAAGACAAAGACAGCATATCTGCGCTTGATGTCTGGCTGGATGTGGGTACCAAATAGTCTGATACTAGTGGAGGTGCAGGTCGATCAAACAGTTCTGCAGAGTCATAGACAGAGGGTGGTATCTGTGTGGGATCCTATAGCATCACGCCACACAGTTTGACTTCCATAAGAACTTGATGAGACTTGGAAAAAGTTCTATATTGAGAGGCATTCCAGGCAAAGCTAACAATGACAAAATATGGAATGACAAATTCACTAGTAGGAAATGGCGAAAATATGTAGTTATTAGTTTGTGTGCTGGGATCCTTTGGGAAATTTCGTACACCAGAGATATGGAATTTCCCTAATCACATATTCATCTGACAACGCATAAATTCAACATCAGGACACTCCTAGACTCTCTTTAGCTTTCTTTCATAGTTTTTATGCATAACACACAGTAAATAACCTACTTAGACCAATAGAGAGGACACAAATACAAGTATAATGATGACGGAAAAGTGCAATTGTTGTACCTACCTTAGGATGGCTTTTGATTGTGTCACGTGATCAATTAATGTTCACTGTAGATAGCAGAGATAGCTCCAGTACTTTGAGCGGAAGTGACCAACAAACCCATGTCCTTCTCGAGAAAAGTTCCCTAGAGTTTTTTTTTTTTTTTTTTTTTTTTACAAAGGAATCATCAATTATCAAAGTCCAGAAGCCACTCGAGGATAAGGGTTAAAGAGTGTACAGTGGTCAAAAGGACAATATCATAGTATTTGTTAGAAGTGTAAATTTGGTAAATTGGATTACTTAAGGGAAATCAAGAACTTGTTTACATTGGACTTGAAGACAGCCATATTGTAGTCAGCTGGAAAGCAGGTAAACGGAAGACAGTTCCACAGGTGTGCAGTTCTTAAAAAGAAGCTTTATTCATGGAATCTACTTTTAGGTTTAGGCACAGATAAAGAGTGGGGGAAATTATTGATAGTGTTTACAGCCAAACGAATGTTTCTTGTGAATGTTTGATGAGGAGGGACCATAGATTGAAGTTCAGATGATCACTTGCCATGAAAATAATGATAAAGCAGAGACAGGCTCGCAATGTCTCTTCTGTGAGAAAGAGGTTGCAGAGAAGAGAAAAGGGCATCTCCCACTAGGCTACAAAGTCTATTCTGAACTCTGTCAAGGCAGGATAAGTCTTCCTAGCAGCTTCTACCCAAATGTTACAGTAATACTCCATCCTTAGATGTACCTAGCTCTTATATAGATAGAGAATTGCATCAGCAGGTAGATATCTACTGAATCGATAAAAGGATCCCATCGTTTTTCCAGCAACGTTGGCAACGGATTTAATGTACGTATTCCATTTTAGATCAGGAGTAAATGTCAAGCTCAGAAGCTTGTCAAAACATGGCGCCTCTCCAAAACGAGAGCCATTCATTTCAATTGATGCGAGATGGGGATCAGAACGTTGATGATGAAAAGATAGAAGCTTGGTTTTAGGTGCATTGAAAGTAACCAGCCACTTTGAATTACTTTCCTATAACTGAACAGATTTTCAGCTGAAAGAGTATGGAATTGCTCCAGGTTACCCTATGTCTGGTATGTTTTAACAAAGCAGAAAATGGAATGTTATAAATGGGGATGCAAATACAAATGGAAATGAATGAAACAAAGAGAATAGAAAGGTCACCAGGTAGCAAGTGCTAATCTATATATCTATAAAAGTGAGAATGTGTGTGTGTGTGTGTGTGTGTGAGGGCACTTCTCAACCTATATACTCAACAAAATTTTTAATCTACAACTTGAAATTTGAGATATAGCATATTCAGACATGTGGAAAACTTTAATTGGTTTTTCATCTGAAAAAAAAATGGGTTTCTAAGAGATTAAAATTGAAAAAATTGGTACATGGGAGTCCTCGGATTTTTCTCAGTTTACTGAGTGTTTCATCATGGTTCACATTACAAATTCCTTATGTTAAGTATAAGTTGGTTTGAAAACACTTTTTAAGGATTGTGTCAAACTGGCCTAATGGTTATCATACTTGACTCATTGTCTTTAGGTTTTGGTTCTGATGTCTCCATGTCTTTTTGTTTCTTTACACCATTTTCTTTTTAAACGAATTTAACGTTACATTTAAACCTATGGTATTTTTGTTTATAATAAATAAGAATTTTGCATTACTTAAAATATAATATTCATTAGTATTTTATGACCGGGCAATGCCAAGTGGCCTACTAGTTAAAATATAAACACTTTTATAAATGAAAAATGGATAAAAACAAAACTTTAGAGCAAAACATTTTCATACAAGATATAAGAAAATAATAGTTAATTTTAATCATGAAAATGTCCGTAATGCAAACACATATTTGATGAAGGAAATTGATTTAAACTAGTGATGGGACGATTCCAATATTTTTCCCCCAATTCCGATACAATTTCCAATTCCGATTCTTTATTTATCTCTAAATATTTAACTATAAAATTGTTATTTTGTCCTGATTACTGTAAAAACACATCTTAAATGTGCCTATATATTCTCAAACGTAAAAAACACATTTGTGAGGGGGTTGATCAAGAGATTTGAGTCTTACTGGAAGTTTAAATCAATAAATATTTATAATTTTATTTTTACTACAAGCAGTGGAAGATGTTTCTTAAACCAAAATCAAATAAAAAAGATAATTTAAGGAATCGGTTTTGGCATCTGACAAATAGGTTCAAATTTTTCCGATACCAATTCCGATACCCCACAAAGATCCGATTTTTTCAATTCCGATTAATCGTCCCAACACTAATTTAAACCCATGTTAAAATGTTCATAGTGTGAATATACATATGTGAGTATTTGGCAACATGGCATGTGTGTGTGTGTGTGTGTGTGTGTGTGTGTGTGTGTGTGTGTTGGTTTACCTTCTTCATATTAGTGCATAGTAATTCTTTTCTATTTTCCTACTAATGTGTAGGAATATGCACATGAGATGGAAAATGCTGGTACATGAGTCATTGAGTCCTTTTCGGTTTGTTTTCCCTGCTTAGGCCAACAAGGCATGAGCCGGTGAGGGTTATTGAGCATACGGCATTGAGGTTCTTCAATATTTTGGACGGTTTGAGAATTCTGTGGAAAACTGATTTTGTTGTCCAGGTTTTTATAGGATTTTTTAATAAGTTCGCATTACTTTCACATATATGTCTTACTTATTTTAGTTTGGAACGATTTTCATTGGTTGAAAATACTTTGAGTTCACACATTCCTGTGAAAACATCCTTGTTTTGAGGAATCAAAAGGAAATCGAATTCTAACGAGAAAGAGTGTAGCAATTATAGATATTTGCTTTTTAACGTTCGTATGAATCATTTTGCGATTAAGTTGCCACAACATTGGCCGAAACGTTGTGAGAATAACCCTAAAGATGAGAACAGCAGTCCAAATAATTCAAATTGTACCAACTCTACACCTATGTTTCCATCTCCCCTCTCCTTCTCTCCACTACAGGTCCTGGATATGACCTTAGACTATATCCGATGGTGAGGCCCCAGCTTGCAGGCTTTGGGGAGTGTGGAGTGTGGAGCCATCCCTTAATTGCCATTGCTCCCAGCTCAACTCTGACCCGGAGTGGTAGTACCTGTTAGGGTCCCAACTATGGGTTAAATAGAAACTGACTTGAAAAAAAAAACAAAAACAAACAAAACAAATGTATATTCTATTAAAAAAATTTTTTTCAAAATCACTGGATTCGGCATGAAATAACCTGAAAAAGGTTGATATGCCGTTAAACAAACAAACAACCAACCAAAAAATCTCTCCACTACAAAATTAGACACCTAAGTATAGAGAAACTCAATTGAACACGAACGATAAAGAGAAAACATTGTTGATGACGAAGGTGTCAAAATCTGTCATGGCTAATGCTGATTGTTATGCAGTTTCTTTTTTGCTTTTAACTCTTTCTTTTGTTTCTCTTTAAGTCGGACACGTTATGATTCAACCTGACACCCCCTCCTTTACATACAGGCATGTGTATGTATATATATATATCTATAATATAAAGCTGAATGTGTGTGTGTGTGTCTGGTCACGAATAGGCTCCTATATGGTTGACTATTTTAAAAAAACTGATTACATATAATGATAGAAGATGTATCGAGACACAGAAATAGGTATGTTTGATCTGGCAGAACGGTGGTTCATTAAAATTGTGGGGTCTGCGTTCGCGCCTGGTCCACAAAGTATGGAAATAAAAAATAAATTAAAAAAAAAAAAACGTTTAGAAGTGTTTTTGATATAGATGTACATAAGAATACTTTGATAAGTATGTTTTAAGTTAAATAGGGATGGTACAATAAAATTGTAGGGTTTGCGTTCGCGCCTGGCCTCCATAGAATGGACATAGGCACAAACTTTAATAAAGACTTTTCATATCTATCTGCGTAAGTATACTTTGATAATTATGTTTCAGTTTGAAGAAATATGGTATAATAAAATTATGGGGTGTTCGTTCGCGCCTGACCTCCATAGAATGGAAATATGTCACAAGGTTTTTTAATATAGATCCACAGAATACTGTGATAAGTGTTTCAGTATGAACAGGTATGGTATAATAAATTATGGGGTTTATTTATTTTATTTTTACTTTCAACATATTTTGCTTTGGCTTTGATACCCCCAAATTCGAAGCTATCTCTTTACAACCCTTCCTTTTCATAACCTATCAGAGTCCATTTTCTGAAGGCTGTTTTTGAACTCAGTCAACGACGGGTACTTTTGCTAGTATATATATATATATATATATAAATATATATATATATAATCTTTACTTATTGTTGAGTACTTGTTATACGTAGATGTTTGTCATACCTGACAGACTGTCAGAAATCTAAATGTTTAGAAGGGAGAGTGGGAGGGAGCAGGTGTAATGCACAATTCCCTTGTGCACCTCAAGTAAATAAAGAAATAAAAAAAAAATCATTAAAGGTTTGTAATGTAGCTACATAGATATATACTGCATACTTATGCCAGTCATGAGAGCATTATTGGCCTAATAGATACTGCCACAAACTATGGAATCTGTTAGACAGAGATCAAGTCTTATTTTATCTTTTATGTGTAGAATAAGAAACTTGTGTACAACAGGTATAGTGTTTTGGCATCAAATAACCCAAAACGAGTTGGTATGCCATTTTATGTATATGTATATAGTGACCGCCAAATTTATGGAGTGTTTTTGATTTTTGTAACAGTCTGTCTTTAAAAACCTACCAAAAATCAGGTAATTATCATTTAATGAATATAAAAATTTCACTGATTAATAAGTAAAGAATTCACTTTATATGCATGTAATTTTTTTTTTCATATTCGTTGTATAAATAGAATTTTGAGGACTTCATGCACCCCCCCTTCCTCATTTGTCCCTTATTTTACCCCTTAAAGTCCAAGCGATCCATTAAGCACTCATTCATTTTGTGGTAGGAGAGTAAATGAGTGTGCAAAAAAAAAAAAAAAAAATTCACAGGGTGTCTTCTATATCGAAGATTGAAATCAGAAATTTGAACGTGTTTAATTCTTTTTCTCTTTTGCGTTTTGAAGTGTGAGATTTATTAATTATCATCTTTCAGATGAGGATTAAAAAAAAAAAATTTTGTATGAAAACGCTAAAATAGGCATACTTTTTGAATCTTTTAAAAATCTAATTTTAGAATGTGTAAAATTTCCACATACCAGTATAATAAAGAATGCTGTAATCAATCGATAGCATAAAAAAATTGGTGTTTTAATTATAAGTATTAATTATATCTGCAAATGTCATTTTACGTGGAATTTTTTCAAGATACGGTAACCCGTTACTGTTTACAAAAAGTGTAACATTTTTTTTCATATTCGTTGTATAAATAGAATTTTGGGGACTTCATGCCCCCCCCCCCCACCTCTCCCTCATTTGTCCCTTGTTCGACCCCGTAAAGTCCAAGCGATCCACTAAGCACACACTCATTTTGGTAGAAGAGTGAACGCGTGTAGAAAAACAAAAACAAAACAAAGATTTCACTGGGTGCCTTTGATATTGAAATCCAAAATTTGAAGTGTTTAATTTTTTTTCTTTTGCGTTTTGAAGTGTGAGATTCATTGACTATGTTATCAATAATTATTATCTTTCAGATGAGGATAAAAAAAAAATTTTTTTTTACAAAAATGCTAAAATAGGCATAATTTTAAATCTTTAAAAATAAATAAAAATTTTTATTTTAGAATGTGTAAAATTTTCATGTACCAGTACATAAAGAATGCTTTAAAAAGAAAAACACAGGGCGTGAAAGTTATAAGTGATAATTGTAACCTGTTATGGTTTGCAAAAAGTTATCTCATTTTTTGAAAATAATTATAACTATGAAGACATGGATTTCTGTCGATGATGGTTGTGATAGTCGAACAAGTTGCATCTCCCCCAGAGAGTTACCAAAAACGGCGCTTTTAAGGGCCACCAAATTCTAATGAAAGTCTTTGTCAACTTGATTTAGGCAATAAAAAATTGAGGGAAAATACAGTATGATCTAGTTGATGGAAAAAGAGTGTGGCTCATTGGTTATTATTAATGAGAAAAGAAAAAAGAAAAAATGATTTTAATCATGAAATTAAAAACTGACTATAAGTGATATTAAAACTGAGAAATATAATGTTAAAAATTTGTTTGATGTAAAAAATAGAAAAAAAGCAGTTACTTTTAACAACTATTAGGAAAAATTTAAATTAATTATGAAGAAAAAATTATAAAGCTAAAAATAACATATTTCACCATAAACGGCATTTGTAATTATAATTTAATTCAATTATTTTAAAAAAGAAATGTATTTGTCTGTCTAGTTACATTAAAATTCATGAAAATGCTTAAATAAATATTTACATGCGACTGGGTTCCCATACCTAAAATCCAAGATGGCAGATTTTTGCCTAGATGTGGTAACAGCACTCCATTTTAGGATGTACTTGGCTCTTATACAGATAGAGGATTGCATCTGCAGCGAGATACCTACTGAAGCAGTAGAATGATAAAACCATTTCTCCAGCGATATTGGCAACAGATTTGATGTATATCTTCCATTTAAATTTTTTTTTTTTTTTTTTTTTACAAGGAAGTCACCACTTATCAAGGCCAGGAGACCATTCGGGGATAAGGGTTATTGGGTGTGCAGTAATCAATGGAATAATATCGTAATAATCGCTAGTAATGGAGATCTGATAACGTGTCCTACTTAAGGGGGGGGGGCGGTTCATCAGGAACTTGTTTATATTGGACTTGAAGACATCCAAGTTGTAGTCAGGTGGGGAAACAGGCAAACGGAAGAAAGTTCCACAGGCATGCACTTCTAAGAAAGAAGCTTTGTTCATGGAATCTATGTTTTGATTTAGGCACAGATAAAGAGTGAGGAGTCAGTCCTATAAGCTTAAGATATGGTGCTTCCCCAAGATGAGAGCCATTCATTTCAATTGGGGCCAGATGGAGATCAGAGCAATTATGATAAAAGAGGAAAGCTTGGTTTTAGATACATTAAAATTAACCAGCCACCCTTTTCTTCATTGCGCCATGTGCTCATGATCAGAAGAGAGAGAATCAGAAAGATCTTGCTCATTGCCAGCCGTTGAAAGATTTAGGTATCATCTGCATAAATGTCTACGAATGATCTAAGACTGTGATTTGGGAGATCATTGATGAAGATCAAGAAGAGAGTTAGGCTCAGAATGAAACCCCAACATTGATATTATGAGTTTCTGATTTCTGCCCGTTGACGAGGTTCAGTTTTATTTACTAGACAAGCATACAATTGTTTCAGCCATGGTTCTCTGCATGTTTTTTTTTTTATTATTCTTATATCACTGGGGTCTTCATCAGCACTGAGAATATATATAAAAACCAAGCCACAAAAAAGTCATGTCTAATTTTTTTTTTTACATAGGCATCACCACTTATCAAGGCCAAGAGGCCATTCGAAGATAAGGGCAAATGATGTAAGGATGTGATTTGGAAGATCAGGAACGAGTTGGGCCCTGGATGGACCCCTGAGGGACTCCAGCATGAATACTGTCAGCTTCTGATTTCTGCCCATCGACCTCTACTTTTATGAACCTATCAGAGCGAAATGATTTAATAATTGAGAAGACATTTCCAGCTATACCGTAGCTGGAGATCTTGTGAAGTAAACCTTTATACCATACTCTGTCAAAGGCCTTTGATATGTCAAGAGCAATTGCCCTAGAAAGGTAGCCTCCATCGAGAGATTCGCTTATCCTATGAGATATAACTGTAAGCACATCTGCTGTAGATCTAGCAGAACGGAAACCATATAATATATATGACCTAGCTGCTAAGGGGTCAAAATTGATAAAATCGGACTTGGTAGACGTAGGTCAACTTAAGGTTCTTCTCTACACATGTACAAATATGCATCTATACATTGATGTTGGTTAATTTTTAGAGTTTTGACCTCCATCTAATGGTGCTGAGTCCATACTAATAAAACATAAAAAGTAATGGAGTCAAAGGGATAAATATATATTTGTGCATTTGTTCCACCTTGTATTTGTTTTTGTGATGTGATTCCTTGCTTTGGTGTGATCATTCATTGGACGATGATTGTGCCTTTGAAAATTGGGTGTAAAAAGATGAGAATTCCTTCTAAAACTGAGTCAGTTTCTAGGCGCTTCTTTGGGATTTGGTCTTTATCTAAGGGAGATAACTAGCATTTATTAAGGAAATAGTGTTATTTTGTTGCAAGTAATTTAGAGCCGATTAAGAACGCTGAAATGAAGGGAACAAAGTTCTTAAAACTTCCGCTTTTTGTCAGAACACTGAAAATGAAGATTTTATTATATAAATTATAAAGTTCATCTTTCAAACGATGCAGAAATGATTTTTAGAAAAAGAAAACAATGAAATAAGGCAACAAGTAAAAATTGTAATGAAAAAAGAATGATCAACAATAATGACAAGTGAAATCATCATCATCATCATAAGGATGAGTTCCTTGCCCAGACCAATGTGACTCTTCCTCTCCAGAGTTTCCTGTCTTCTATCAGCTGCCTCAGCTCTTCAGGTTCACACTTGACGTTGTGTGCTATTTGTTGGATGTACGTGGATCTAGGTCGTCCTCTGCTTAGAGCCACGTACATCCAGCAAATAGCACACAAAGCCAAGTGTGAATCTGAAGATCTGAGGCAGGTGATGGAAGACAGGAAACTCTGGAGAGGAAGAGTCACATGGGTCCGGCAAGGAGCCCGTCCTGATGATGGTGATGGAGAAAGTAGTTGGTAAAATTCAGTTGTCAGTTACACTCTTCCAGGTTCAATCCTCGGTGTGGGCAACACTCAAAATACAATTGCAAATTACTTAAGACTTTTACCCAGTGATGGCTGAGTGAACAAGAACATGCTACACATTGGTTTAAAGAAAGGGTTCTGTTTGAGATTCTGTGCAGATTCAAGAGTTTTTTTGTTTTTTTTTTTTTTTTTTACACAGTGATCACCACTTATCAAGGCCCGGAAGCCACTCAGGGATAAGGGTTATTGCAAGTACATTACGTTAGTGTGGAGATTTGATGAAGTGTTTAATTAAGGGGGCGGTTCATTAGGAATTTGTTTACATTGGACTTGAAGACATCCAAGTTGTAGTCCGGAGGGAAGCAGGCAGATGGAACAGAGTTCCACAGGCGTGCAGTTCTAAGAAAGAAGCTTTGTTCATGGAATCCGCGTTTTGATTTAGGCACAGATATAGAGTGGGGGAAATTTTTCACAGTGGATTCAGCTAGACGGGTGTTTTTCGTGAAAGATTGGCGAGGAGGGACCAGAGATTGGAGTTCTGATGAGCACCTGCCATGGAAATAACGATAAAACAAGGATAGGCTCGCAACGTCTCTTCTGTGGGAGAGAGGTTGCAGGGTAGAGAAAAGGGCATCCCCCACTAAGCCACGAAGTCTATTTTGTACTCTGTCAAGGCATGATAGGCTGTTTTTGGGCGCTGCTGCCCAGATATGGCAGCAGTATTCCATCTTTGGACATACTTGGCTTTTATATAGATAGAGAATTGCATCAGTAGTGAGATATCTTCTGGAGCGGTAGAAGGATCCCACCATCTTTCCAGCGACCTTGGCAACAGACTTGATGTACGTGTTCCGTTTCAGATCAGGAGTAAAGGTCAAACCCAGAAGCTTGTCAAAACACGGGGCCTCACCCAGATGAGAGCCATCCATCACAATTGATGCCAGCTGGGGATCAGAGCGTTGATGATGTAAGGATAGGAGTTTGGTTTTGGATGCATTAAAGGTAACCAGCCACATCTTCCCCCACTGAACCACGCGCTCGAGATCAGAGGAGAGAGAATCCGAGAGAACTTTGTCATTTACAGCCTTTGATGTTTTGCCGTAGATGGTCGTGTCATCAGCATAGATGTCAACGAATGATTTAAGTATGTGTTTAGGGAGGTCATTGATGTAGATCAAGAAGAGAGTTGGGCCCAGGATTGACCCCTGAGGGACTCCAGCATTTATATTGCAGGCCTCCGATTTTTGTCCATCTACCACTACTCTTATGAACCTATCGGAGAGAAATGATTTAATGATTGAGAAAACATTTCCAGTTATACCGTAGCTGGAAATCTTGTGAAGTAGACCCTTATGCCATACCTTGTCGAAGGCCTCTGATATGTCAAGAGCAATTGCCCTAGAAAGGAAGCCTTTGTCAAGAGATTCACTAATCCTGTGGGATATAACCGTCAGCACATCTGCGGTAGATCTTGCAGAGCGGAAACCATATTGTGTGTCACTAAGAAGGTTATTCCTGCTGAGGTGGTTGACTATTTCTATATTTAATATGGATTCCAGCAACTTACTCATAACACACAGGAGACTTATTGGTCTGTACTGAGAGGGAGATGATTTATCACCTGAATTCTTAAATACAGGGCAAACTGGTGAGGTATCAACTAGATACACCTGTAAAAGGTTGGAGGTTACATCGACCAAAATGTGAAAATAACACTCAAGATAAGAACAGTAGTCCAGAAGATTCCAAATTATCAATCTTCATTTAATAAATTCAGAAACATTTTATTTTTATTTATTTATTTTTTTTATCTGTATCGAATTATTTTTTTTTTATTAATTTTAAACCATTTTTCTCTTTTGTAGGAATTCTCCTCTTTGCTGGTTAGTGTGGAATGGAGGCTTCGAGGCAGCTCGCTTCTTAGTACAGGCTGGATGGAACCTGAACCAAGAAGCGTGGATTGATTTGCCAGGAAAGACAGAGGAACAAAGTACATTCCACCACTGGCTGAAGCTGATGCGCTCTACACCTTGGACACTGGCCAGTTTGTGTCGGCAAAACATTCGTAACTATTTGCTGGACATTCGCGAAGGACAAGAGATTGTGAGCTGCGTGAGAGAGTTGCCCATCCCAACAAAATTGAAGGGTTTCTTGACGTTGACGGAATAAAGAACTTTTGATATATTTCATGAAATGTTGTGCCCATGCATGTATCATTTAAAGCGGAGTTCCCTTGATTTTTATCACTGTCGACCATTTCATGAACCCCAACCATCTCTAAATAAAATTGTTTTTTCAATTATATTAAAAACGCTATTGAATATCTTTAATTTTCGGTACAAAAAGAACTTGTTCATTTTAAAATAAGGCTGCTTGTCCAGAATTCTTCCTCTATTAAAAAAAACAAACATAAAGTAAAATCTGTATTGTGTATATACCTGCGACAAAAAAGAAAATATCATATTCCAAAAATCATATAAATCGACCAAGTAGCTATATTTTTAAATAAGAAAATCAAATTTTATGGTGAACTGATGAGTGATAATCTTGTGACGTCATCATAAAGACAGGCCTAAGAAAAAATGGAGATAACTCAACAGTTCAAACTTGTGAGGTTATTGTTTTAACGCCAACGAATTCCTAGTAATTGCTGAAAAAATATTTTATTCATAAAAATAATTCTACTTCATCAGTTTATGTGATTTTTGGAATATGATATTTTCATTTCATCACTAGTACATAAAGATTTTTCTTTTTGTTTTTTTTTTTAATATAGGAGGTATTCGGGACAAGCACCAAAATAAGTTTTGTTAATTTTTTGTTTTGTTTCCCACTATTTACAAAAGATATTTTTTTTCTGTTTGCAGTTTTATTAATTGTGATGTGGCAGTATGGCTGCCAGGGAAAGAATTTATGTGCTGTCTGTAGTCTGTCAAAAAGCTTTATTAAAACTTGCCTAGTTTCTAATAACACTTTTATTTTTTGACAAACTATATACATAGATACCTTTCCTAAGTAGCACTATCTTATCAAAGAAAAAAATCCATATACTGTCTGCCATCTGTCAAAAAGCTTTATTAAAAATAAAATACTTGTGCATTATAAAAATATAAGAAAAATACATTTTTAAGTTTATAAGTCTTTTTATACTATTTTGGGAGTCACCTTCAAAATGTCACAAAATAAAAATCTAAAAATCACTAAAAAGTAACAAAAAATTCAAGTTAATTGTAAAAATTGCAAAATAGTCTTAAAAATGTCACCCAAAATGAAAAAAATTAAAAGCAAAAAAAAAAAAAACATTCTTGCATATGGTTTATCCTACGAGCAAAAACAAAAGAATGTAAATATTACATAAAAAATGATAGTTTTACAACTGTGATTCCATTGATTCGTATAATGTGAATTTGATTGATTTTGTCTCGTATTGTGCCTAAATATCATTGGTTCAAATTGTTGATTCTTGTTTTTACCATTCAAGTCATGATCTTTTTATTGAAATATTGATGTGAACTTTTCAAATGTTTTAAAAATGTTTTTTTGTACAAATGTCAGTAAACTGCAGGAATCATATTTTTGTCTCTGCTGGAAATTGTTATGTAATTTTGAAAAGAATGGACATATTTCCAAAGACCATCCTTTTTAAGACTTGCTTCCATCTAAAGATTGCTATTATTTTACAAAATGGCTGCCCTTTTTATAGATTTAAAAAAAAATGTCTTACCCAAATCATATGTGGCCTGTTTTAAAAAATCAAAACTGATAGAAAAATGAATGTTGTCATAAATTGCCCTACAGCTAATCAAACAGTTCATACCATGTTTCTGATTTTTTTTAGATATGAAATATATATATATATATATATATATATATATATATATATATATATATATATATATATTTCATATATATATATATCCAGTCTATAATAAAAGCCAATCTATTCATGTACACAATTATTGATTACTCCTATGAATTTTTTTTTTTTGTGTATTGATATTCATATTAAAAATCCTTTTTTCTATTTATTTAAAAAGAAAATACAACTTTGTTATACATGGGTCGTGGAATTGCATTCACTAGCAAAATATCTAGCTAATTTGCATATTATTTTAAACATTCATTTTAATTAATTCCCTATTAATTTTGTTTCAATTTTCTTATGGGACAATCATCTTTAGTTAACTGTTACGTGTAATTATATTCATGCAGATATTCTACATTATTTGCGTAATATTTGCATAAAAAGTTTATAGTAAACACAAAACTCTTTCTATATATATTTATGTATACATGTATATTTTTGTTTATAAAATTTTGCCTACCAAACTCCTCTGTCAGTTTTTGGTCTACAGACCTGAAACTTCATATATAGGGTATTTGAACCCATGTGAAACTTTATATTTGGGGTTTAGCTTGAGAAAATTGGTACAAAAGTGTGAAAATTTAAAAAAAAAAAAAAAAAAAAAAAAAAATGAAATTTGCCAGGTGATAGTTGAACACTGGCATTACAAATATGCATGCATAACGTAATAGCTATTGGTTCATGTTTTAATTGTTAGCCTTGTAGCAAACATGTCTTCATAGCTCGGTCATTAACGGCAGGGGCGAAAATAAATTTCGATTAGCAGTGGTGGCGCATGAATCATATTTTTTTTACTTTTTAAATCATTACTATATATTAAGTCCAATATAATATATTAATAAATATGAAATCTGCATTAATCACAATGTCATTTAAGTGTATTTTACAGCCAGGTAATTTCAGGCTTCCTGCTAGTGTGTATGTATGTATGTATGTATGTGTGTGTATATATAATATATATATATATTCATAACTTACTATCTAGCTCTACTTACCAATTGAGCATTGTTGAAGTGAATACTGAAAATTGATAGATATAATATATCACCTTATAAAATTTTATGTAGGTACATGAAATAATTTCTATATATTTGCTTGAGTGTTATAGAAATTAATGTGTTGATAAATTTCAATAAAGGTTAAAATTTTCAAATCTACAAAAACCATTGAAATTTTCCTTCAATTCCATCACTAAAGGCAATTATCGGTAAGGTCCATATAATAACTGAAATGTGTAAAACAAAATTAATTCTGAAAAATACATTTTCTTTGTTTCATAAAGCAAAAACAAAATTAAGCAAAGAATATGTGATGAATGTATTTAAAAAAGGTTTAAACATTTAAATGTTTTCATTAGTATTTTTATCATTTCAAATAAATTTTTAAAACCATTTGTTTTACAGTTGTGTGCAAGAAATGCGGGATTAGCAAGTGATTCTTTTAAGAAAACACCACTATTCTAAGGTTTTTTTTATTACTTGGTCTCATATTGCAAATGTTATTTTAAACTTTTCTTTTAAAGCAAAACTTGTAAACGTGACTAGGTAATTTGTAGATAGCAGTCGAGAAAGAAAATGGCCGCTGAGTTCAAGTTTTATGTAAAAACTGAAAAAAATCCTTACTCCATGTATAAATTATAAAAATAATTGTTATAAATTATTCGTAAGAAAAATAAAGGATTAAACTTTATTCCCTCTTTTTGATAGAGTAATATAAAAGGGAGATAATTTTAATTGTTTGCTAGATTTATTAAACTGTTAGTACATATCTTCATTACCTTCACCATTCTGTAAAAAACAAAATGGCTGCTGAGTTTGAGTTTTATGTAAAAACTGAAACTAAAAGAAATCTTTGCTCCATGTATAAATTATAAAAAAAATTATTAAATTAATTGAATAATAAATACAATTCGCATGCAAGATGGCTTTCTTTTACAGTTACTGAAATTGTTATTGGTCTGGGAGGACAGCAATACAAACAAAGACAGATTTAAAAAGACCAACAGGTCAAATGATGTGGGTATCTACCCAGACCCGACCTGATGTGTCATTTGATGTGTGTAGGATAAGTAATATCAAAACAATTTCCTAAAGTGAAGTTACTTTTTGAAGCTAACAAGTCACTATTAAAGCTAGACTTTGAAATTCCCTTCCGGGTTTCTGCTTCTCCAACTGTACTGACATGCAGAAGTTCAAGTGTAACGTAAACCAACATCTTGTTGCCCAACTCCCCACCCAGTACCCCTATAGCCTGTGTCCCTACATCAAAGTGGCAATGTGCCTTGTTTGGGGTGAAAATGTAATAAAAAAAAAAAAAAATCAAAGACAGGTTCCATCTCCTTTCCAAAGCTGGGAAATCCTTCAGATTTGAGTTTTTTTCATCCTGGATAGTAAACTCCATCTTTTGAACATTTTCCTCTCCAACCATCAATGTTGTGTTGTTATCATAAAAGGGGGACCGTTGTGTGTGATCGTCTAAATGTTCTGTCTATTTGCGATATATTCATATCTAATTGTTTATATACTTTTGTGTGTGTGTGTGTGTGTGTGGTACATGTATTTTAGACATACCTTAACTTCATGCGTCGTTGATCTTGTCACCCTGGAATTCATCTTGTTCTTGGAGGGGAGTCTGGGAACCTGTTTTGGACGAATATTCACTCACTCCAAGACGATGATTGGTTTTTATATAGTTTTTTATTCACCTTCCAGATGTTGATTGCAGAAGAATGGAAAGTGAATGTCTTTGCTTGCATAGTCTTATTTTCACACACGTCAGCCCCCCCCCATCCCAGTGAAGGGGAGAGGATGACCTGTTAAGCCGCCTGTTCTTCTCTACGTCCAAACCCAAACTCTCTCATTCCAGCTAATCTGATCACATGACTCACACGCAGATTCGATCAGCTGACCCTCACTTCCGGTAAAACGTGTTTGCAATATAATTTACAATGTTTCTTTCTTATGTTCGACCTATTTCCTAACATCAATTGCCTGCAAATAACGGTTCAAATAAATTATATAAATATAGATTTCACATCTCCAAGAATTGACTATTAACTGATACTTGGCAATCCATCTATTTTTTTCGAAATTGCCAGACATCTTCATAACAAGTTAAAATTATTTATTTCTTCAGTCCTCAAGGAATCGTTGTCATAAACATCATATACAAGACTTGTTAGAAGCATTCTCAGCAGCCATTTTCTTTTGAGGCTGCTGTGTTGTTACTACATGATTATATTTAAAATTATTTCCGACCGACTAACAGACTCATTTGCAGTGATCATGCAATGATACGATGGATATGCACCTCAAAGCTTGTTGATAGAACCCTTCTCAATGAACTGAGATCCTGGCTTGACCACTATTCAGTAGAGGAAACCCTATGCTGGAATAGACTGAGACGGCTTGGTCACTCACATCCAATGCATGGTAGTTGACTAGTGGTCAAGAAAAATCATTAACTTTGATGTGCCTGGAGCCTATCCAAGAGGTGGAGTGACAATATCAAGCAGAACCTGAATATGGAGTGTATGACCAGCGTAAAGGATACCATCACAGACTATGAGATCAGCTGTGTCACTTTAAATTATGCACTAATATCATTAAGAATTTGTATGAAGCCACAAATTTGACCCTACTGAACAAAAAAAAAAAGCAACTTATGTTAAATTAATTTCAAACAATCATTTACAATAGTTTTGTTTCAACAGTAAATAACTCCAAAATGTGTTGATATGCCACAAAACGGACGAATGATAGCAATTAAGAAATAGTTTACAACAAATACATTTTTATGAATCCACATGGTATGACTTTTTTTTGAACGTCTTGTTTCTGTTGTTAGCATTGGTTTCTGTGATTTTGTTTTTCAGGTAATTACAGAAGAGATTATGTTAAGGTTTGCCAGCATCCATAAGTGAAAATGGTGCTTTGGGACCGACTGGATTCGAATTTGGCATAGCCAGGTCGTCAGTTGGTATCATTATCCAGTTAAGCACTGCCACCTCTCAATGTGTCACGTGAAATAAGATTGGCTAAAAATAAAGTTATTTTCTAAAATGAATCCGTATGTACTAGATCTTTAGGACCAAGTGTATCTTCAGCACCCCAGTTATTGTAGCAGCTGAAAAGAACAGACTTAGCATGGCATCATAAATAAAACGTCATGCTAACAACTAAGATGAGATTTGTAACTCGAATAATTCATATTTAAATTTATTTCTTACAAAATATTAATATTTTTTTTACTTTAAAAATTAAATACACAAAAGAACTTCGCCTGTAGCAATAATCTAACATATGGAAATAAATTAAGTAACGTTTTGAGGAACTAAATGTACAAATACTTATCATCATCACCATCACCATCAGTATTATTATTACTACTACTACTAGCGAGGGGGTGCTCAGCTTTGCCAGTCATAAGGTACGACACTTATTGTCGACAACCTTAATAAAAATACAAGTAAAACCAAGTTAATTAATCGTAATTTGTACTCTATATTGAAGAGGTAGGATCAGGGCTTAAATCGCATATAAATATTCTTTATTTTACATTGAATAAAATAAACGAAATTTGATTTGGACGTCACAAAATAACCCAAACATAAAAAAATGAGACCGTAACAATGGCATCGCAAATATACAAAACACGGGTCTTATTAAACATTAAAAGTATAGAAAACAAAACTTCGTACAAATATACAGGGTGTTCCAAAATGGCTGACCCGATTCTAAATGCCCATATCTTGGGAACTACTTGATGGATCTTAATGAAACTAAATACACTTTATGTTGAAGGTCAGAAGTTTTATTGGTTAAATTTACAAAGAAAAGTACAAATATTTGTTGGTTCTATGACAGATTTTCTTCCGAGGACTATGCAGGAAGGCTTCACGAACCTGCCTCACTGTCTCTGCTAGTATAGTGTTGATGGCCGTCCTGGCGATTTAGGTATACATAAGTAGCCTTTTTCTTGAAATTTTTGGTGCCAGGTCCTTATTTGTGAAGGATTTCTTTCTTAGAACTACACGCCTGTGGAACTCTGTTCCATCTGCCTGCTTCCCACCGGACTACAACTTGGATGTCTTCAAGTCCAATGTTAACAAATTCCTAATGAACCGCCCCCTTAAGTAAACACTTCATCAAATCTCCACACTAACGTAATGTACTTGCAATAACCCTTATCCCTGAGTGGCTTCCGGGCCTTGATAAGTGGTGATCACTGTGGAAAAAAAAAAAAAAAAAAAAGAAGGCATGCTGCACTGTCTTCGGTGACTGAGTCCGAACATACTCTAACACGCAAAATGCTTTTTCTTTTGAAGTGAAGGGTATTTCTAAACCTGAAAAGATAGAAATGCCAAACGTTACACACAAAAACTTGAAACGTTTCTACACAAGCTGTGAAAATTTGAGGTCCTTCCAACGAACATTGTCAAAATTATTGGCCTACGAAATGGGAGTCAAACATTTTGGAACACGCTGTATATTATATCTTTTTAAAGTTTTTATTCAATCATTATTCAAGTGGAATATAACAGTAAAAGTCTTACCTTTGGCTTAAAATATTATGGAAAAAACATATATGTATATCCAGAAAATGTTTATATTTCAGCAGACAACACCTAGAACAATGAACTTCTGGTTTGATATGGAACCCGTTAACTGACAGAATTTCTTTTATTAAATTTTCAATATCGTAAGTTGTAGCCCGAAAAAAGTAATATTTAAATTTTTTTTTTTTTTTTTATTAAATTTCTCTTTATTCTAGGAAATATCAATTTTTAATTCCTAAAACTTTTTTAAAAAATCTTAACTAAATCCTTAAATCAACTTTTGGAAACTTATTTTCAATTCAAAATTTTTGCATGGACTTATAAACTAAATATATATATTATATTCAATAGAGTAATAAATACGAAATCTCCATGAATTAAAATATATTTAAACATATTTTATAGATAGGACACCAATAAAGGCGGAACTTCCGACCTCCATAACAAATAACAGTAAAAACAGTAAAATAAAATTGATTGCAATTTTTGCAATATTCTCAAGAAGAAAGGTTCTAAAAAAAAAAAAAAAAATCTCGTATTTTTCATAAAACCGGTGAATTTTCAAAAAATTCTCCAAAAAAACTAAATATGTGAAAAATTGGAACCGAATGTTATTTCTACATATTTTAAAGTAAACAATGAAAACGCGATTTTTTAAATTCTCTCAAAAATAAAATAATTAATCAATTTCATTAATTTTTTTACAGACTTATTTAAAAAAAAAGCTCAATTATATATAAATTGAAATAAAATAAAATAATATACAAAAAAAAAAAAAATTTCATATTTTTTCACCCCACCCCTAAAATCCCCTTAGAATTTTTTTATATGTGTGTATGTGGGGGGGGGGCACATCTTAGCATTTTTTTTTTTTACATATTAAAATATACAAGAATGATGAAATAAAATATATTTAATTTTGGGTCACTAACGTTGCCAATTTATACAATTTTTCGGAAAAAAAAAACAAGTTGGAAAATATATTAAAATTATTTAAGTTTTACAAATTTAAAAAAAATTATTTTTTATATTTGACATTTTTTACCAGTTTAATTTCAAACGATTTTCGAAATGATATATCATAGATATTTTAAGTTTCAGTCCTGAATGTCTAACAGATACGGTGTCATGCTAAATTGGTTTCTTTCAGATGCTAAAACAAGGGGTTGCTGAATTTAAATTTGGTCTGGCCTTTTGAATGAAATATATGTAATATGAAATATATGTAAACAATATTTTTTAATATCTGACGAGTTACCTCCATTGTGATACGGTCGAAATATTTACTGGTATTGTGGTGAATGATTCTGTGATATTGTGATCTTGGAAAGAGACAAGCCAGCATCTTGCCTCTGTACTTTGTGATACAAGTGAAGTGGTTTTTGCAATCAACTGTATACAAAAAAAAACAAACAAAAAAAAACAAAAAACAAAAACAAAACAAAAAAACAGCAAAAAAAGAAAACATGTTCATAATGTATAGATATATAAACTAATAGAAATATTATCTTGCCTTTGTTGTCTTTTTTCTATTTTATCTACAGGGTGGAACGATAAAATTGTCGCCCCAAAGAAAACAACACTACAGCTTTATTGTAAAAAACTTTTATTGAAAAAAAAAAAAATCAATTCAGGTAACTTGATTATGTAGTAGAGATGACATCTTATCCAATGTAGCCGCCTTCAGCCTCAATCATCACTTCGATATGTGTCCGGAACTGGGAGCATACCTTTTTCACAAGTGCCAGCAGGAGCTTAGTGAATACTTAGCGATCAGGTTGGCTTTGGTGTTGTGGGAGGTCATGTTGGTGATGTTCTCAACATATGACCAAACGAAGTAGTCCAGTGGGTTCAGGTTGGGGGGAAGAAGGGGATAGTGAAAGAAGGGTATAAAGTCATAGCACTTGTTCTGAAACTAAGCCTGGGTCTCTTTGGACTTGTAGGCTGGTGCCAAGTCTTGCTACCACACCCAGGATCTGCCAGCAGCCACCTGATTGCAGTAAAGGATCACAGCACTCTTCAGCACATCCAAGTACACTTTAGTGTTGACTTTCAAGCCAACTTCGAAGATGTGAGGTAGCATAATGTGGCCATCACTAGAAACCACATCAAAGACCATAACCGTGGCTGGAAACTTTGCTTTCATCACCCTGGCCACGTCCCTGTTATTCGTGGCAATCCAGCAATATATTTTGAGGGTGCTGGCAATGATCCTGTTATCATAAGTTGGATCGGTAGAGAGCATGAGTTGTACAGCGGCGCATCTCCGATCTCGCTCGTCGAACATTGTGTCACTTTCTGACATGATAGAAGGCTCCTATCATTCTTGGAATTTGTACACAACTGGCCAACTAGAAGATATTTAGAACAAAAAAGGAAACCAGTTTTCATCAAGTGGAAAGGGAATCATGTCGTCTTTTCTAGGGCGACAATTTTATCGTTCCACCTTGTATTTGTTTTTGTGATGTGATTCCTTGCTTTGGTATGATCTTTCATTGGACGATGATTGTATCTTTGAAAATTGGGTGTAAAAGATAAAAGAAATCCTTCTAAACTGAGTCAATTTCTTGGCGCTTCTTTGGGATTTGGTCTTTATCTAAGGGAGATAACTAGCTTTTATTAAGGAAGTAATGTTATTTTGTTGCAAATAATGTAGAGCCGATTAAGGACGCTGAAATGAAGGGAACAAATTTCTTAAAACTTCCGTTTTTGTCAGAACACTGAAAATGAAGATTTTTTATATAAATTATAAAGTTCATCTTTCAAACAATGTGGGGGAAGGGGTGTTTTTTTCTGGTTTAAAATTTGTCTTGAAAAGGTCTCACTGTTAAATATTACTTAATTTTTTCCTGATATTTTTCAGGCTGTTAACACAAAAAACGAGGGTGGAACTGTACATAGCACACACCCTTCTTGTATTTTTGTTTGTTTTCATGTTTTTTCAATTCTTTTCAAAATGTTATGGTAACATTTTTGTTATGTTGAAAGTAGATGTTGGTGTTATTAATGTTATAAGCTTTGTTACAGGAAAAACAACAAAACAAAACAACCCCCCCCCCCAAAAAAAAGTTTCATCCATGTTTTATTAAAGAATTTATTTGTTAAAATCACAATTTCCTCTTCAACTATTGTTGTATTTTCCTTCCTTTTCGCAAAAAAATCTTACCATAACATTTATTTGTTAATTTAAAAAAGTAATTAAAAAAAACAAACAAAAAAACAAAAAACAACAGCAAAAAACGTAGTCGTAAAAATTCCATATCTTTTGTAATGTTTTCATTCTTTGGGGGTTAAGCTTAAAGACTAATTTTCTTTATAGGACCTCACCATAATATTTACTTTTTAATAAAAGTGTAGTTGAAAAAAAAAAAAAAAAAGTAGCCGCAACTTTCTTTTTCAAATGTTTTCATCTAATGAAAATATCGTTGGTTTTAGCGTCGTAAATTGTGATATGAAAACAGACACGATTCTCTTAATAGTCGCATAAAGACTACGTTTTGTAGCATTAATGTTCCTATTTACAATGTCTCCTCACGGGACAGAGTTAGACACCAAGGTCGTTTTTTAATGTGGAGAAAAGGAACAAAAAATAAAAATTGTCTCAGTCATGAAGGACTTCTCCTCCACTGACAGAGAACAAGAAATTGAAGTGCAGCATCTGAAGAACAGATACTACACTTTGATCTTTATATTTAATTTATTTCGTTTAAAGAAAAAATTACAATTAAAAAAATTCCAATATAAAATTAAACCATTTAAAAAAGTAAAATCTCCAAAAGACAAAACAAATTTAGGCACAAGGCCCTATAAGATCTGGGGAGGGGAGTGTTTGATCTTGACCCGAGGGCCAAAACGTCGCAGTTTTCTTTTTTAATGTTTTGATTTAATAAAAAATATCGTTGGTTTTAGCATCCTAAATTATGAGATAAAAAAATAATTCCTCTTCAACTATCGTTGCATTTTCATTTTTTATAATGTAGTCGAAAAAACAAACTGTGATATGAAAACAGAAACGATTCTCTTAATAGTCGCGCAAAGACTACATTTTGTATCATTAATGTTATAAACTTTGTTAGATTTAAAAAATTCTCGCAGCTTTTTTTTTTTATGTTTTGATTTAATAAAAAATATCGCTGGTAGTAGTAGCGTCCTAAACTATAAGATAAAAAAAAATGAACGACTCTGTAAGTAAAATGGAGTTGTCTCCCTCTGAACAATGACCTTGCATAAAAAAGCGCCCTTACGCAGACATCATTTTTTGTGAACTATTATCTAACCGCCATTGGTCTAAGGGGAATAACCCATCTTACTAAGAGATCCGTTCGTTCATACAGGAATTTAGAACGGTGAAACCAACTCAACTCCGAGGAGGTCCCCCTCCCCCAAACCGCTTCGGCGGCACGGGGGTGCAAAGATCAAAGTGTAGTATCTGTTCCGGCAGATGCTGCAAGCTATGACGCCTGGGTAATACCTAGGAGGTCCACCCTCCCAGGCCTTGCCACCGGGCTTTCCGGTGGGGCAAGTTTATTGCTTGCTGCCTGAGGCGCCCCGACCGGGGAATGCCGACGGGGTTACTCAGGCAATTTTTAAAATTGCAGGAGTGCCCCTCCTTTAGGGGAGCCTGCGGGGTTCCCACTTTCCGGCCTTGTGCCACATTTTGCTGATGTGGGCAGCAAATAAATACCAACTCCGAGGAGTTGTAAGAAAAGAAAAACGCGACTACTTAAATAAATAAATAAATAAAATCTTAAAAGAGACATTACAAAAGACCACGGAAGCTGCAACTAAATTTTTCTTTTAATGTATCAGTTATTAACATTCAAAAAAAAAAAAAAAAAAAAAAAAAAATGTGTGCTTGTGTTGACCGAGCTGAGAATGCAGGTGGAATAACCAGGATTGACTAAAAAAAAAAAAAAAAAAAAAGCATCTTTTTAAGAGACCATTTGAGATGCTGAAATAATCGATGTGAGGCAATTCGGAATAACTACTTTGGTCTAAGGGAGGTAACTCTATTTTACTAAAGTAGTTGAAAAAAATTTTTTTTGCTTTTTTTTAGTGATGTTATAAAACTTTGAATAATTACCCTGTGTCCATAACCGATATGCTATAATATTCCATTTGCTAACGTGAAAATGTTAACTCTCGACCCATAACTCGTATACTACACATCCTCCTTGCTGACGTTAGAATGTTAAATCTAATGACGTGCATTTTAATGGTTAACTTTGTAGGACACCTGGTTTTGAACGTTGGCTGATCATAATATTGTTTTTAAATTTCGATTACTTTTTGATTGTGTTTGAAAGATTATAGCTTAAGATTAATCTCTCAAAGAAAAAAAGGTGTGAAATAAAAATACATGAAAAAAAAATCTTATCCCAAATTTGAAAAACCCTACATTTTACATAAAAATTGAATTCTGAGAAAGATCGTGTTTACATGTTTCTGGTAAGATAAATATAAGTTTTCCGGATTAATTTCAAACTAAATTATAAAGTAGGTACGGGCAAAAAACGGACGAATAAAGATAGGGGACATAGTTTTGAAAGCTGATTTATCATATTTTCTTTGTATGTTTCCGACTGTATTTGAAAGATTAAAGACTAAAGTTAATTTCCAAAAAGGAAATAAATATTTGTACACGTGGAAAAAAAAAAAAAAAAAAAAAAAAATTATGAAAAATGTTTCACAGCCAGCTAACCAATTCTGCTAAATTTTGAAGTTAAAGAAATTCATTGTAAAAAATCATTTAAAAGATAAATATTAGTTTTCTGGGTCTATTTCAAAGACAAATAGTCAACTTCTTAGATATTGAATTAAGTAATAATAATAATAATAATAATAATAATAATAATAATAATAATAATAATAAAAACTTTGTTTGTACAAACAAAAATAGCTTAATTAGCCCAAAGAGCGAGGGATTCTGCCCTTTGAAAAATTGCAACAAATAGAAGTTTTGTAAACACGGATTATACGGAAGCCTAAAATTTCAGCTAGTCGAAAGGCTGCTTGAAAATGATGTCATGTAATTAAAAGTAGGTAGAGGGTGCTAGTTTTCTTTCTTTTTTTCCAGACGTGCATCCGTACATTCCTATCCTGAACGCTTGTATTATTTTTACCATTTTTTTTTTTTAAATTGAATTATTTTTCTATGTTCCTGTTTTTAAATTAAATTTTTAAAATTATTGTTCAAGATTATATAAAAATTAAAATGGCGCCGGACTAACTGCTGAACACAATAAGTTTGGAAAAATAGGTTAAAAATAAAAAGATATACAAATTACTGTTAGGAACTTGCTCAATATATGTTACCGTGACATAGGCTGACATATATTTGGTGGGTTTTTAACAGTATTTTCCCAAACTTACTTTGTTCAAAGGAGAGTCCGGTGCCATTTTAATTTTTCCAATACATCGGTAAACACTGTATGTTTTTCGAGCTGAATAAACATGTTACATTAAATAAAAACACTAAAAAATTATCCAGTTAGTTAGAAAAGTAATTTATCTTGCCTTTGAGAACATTTATTTGTTATATATTTGTTCTTTTGACAACTTTTTCGAATCTGTGTGCATAGTAATACAAACCCAAAATGGGAGTAATAAGAAATTTGGGCGCTTCTACACTATCAGAACGAAATTTCGGAAATCATAATATTAAATTCCACACGAAAACAATAGTATCTACATATTCCTCGTATTTGTAAAGATGATTATATCCAAAAATTACGAAAATCGATAAGGTAGAAAATTAAAGACCGAATCCCAAATAAGCGTCCCCACTCTCCAATCTTTCACGAAAAACACCCGTCTAGCTGAAACCACTGTCAATAATTTTTCCCACTCGTTATCTATGCCTAAATCAAAACGTAGATTCCCCGAACAAAGCTTTTTTCTTAGAACTGCACGCTGTGGAACTTTCTTCCATTTGCCTGCATCCCAGCTGACTACAACTTGGTTGTCTTCAAGTCCAACATAAACAAATTCTTGATGAACCGCACACTCAAGTAATCCAATTTACCAAATACCCATTACTAACGATTACAATATTATCCCATTGACTACTGTACACTCCATAACTCTTATCCTCGAGTGGCCTCATGGCCTTGATAAGTGGTAACTCCTATGTTAAAAAAAAAAAAAAAAGCGTCAGAAAATTTTAGTTGCTCGGAAATATTTTTCCTCAACGAAGTTTCATTTAAGGGACGAAACTTATTAAGAGTTATCTCCCTTGGATAGTAATATTTTTACTCTTTAATTCTACAAGCAATTATTGATGAATATATAGTAATTTAAATACCTTGTAATTTTTATCCCTTTCTCATTAACGTGTTTTTGTTTTTTCATAACTACTTAAGAGTGATTCCACCAATTTCAAAGAATCCATTTAATGAGATGTGACATTTTGTTTTTAAATTCGCACTGTCTACCTAGAATTTTCCTCTATCTCTCTTGCCCAGTCTTAGCCAAGTCAAATAACAGTATTAAATTAGCATCCGTTTCAATTACAACTTAAAAAAAAAATAAAAATAAAAACTGGTTTAAAAACAATTTTATTTTCTAAATGTAATCTCATTAACGGACATCCCTAATGCTGCACGGAAATTAATTGCAATTATCTTTCTATTAAATATTTTATATCCTTTTAAGCAAAAACAATATTACTTAATTGTCATGTAGAAAATAATAATATACCCGAAAATTCGTCCAGTACAAAACTATTTATAGTTAAAAGTAATTTTTATGGAAAATTGCATTTTTCGTAGGTGTTTTAAAGTAGATTTCACACACATGGAGCGGGAGCATAACTGAGAGCGTAAATTATTCATTAAAATGTAATGGCGTTCAAATTGTTTATAGCGATAGACAATTTTTTTTTTTAAATAAAAACACAATAGCAGTTATTCTACTAGATTTTTCATAATTTTTGGATATATATTTTCGACATGACTAGTAAGTACTTTTTTTTTTTTGCTTAAAAAGACATTTTAAAATTTCGACCTGTCGCCTGTCAATCTCAACAAACACCAGAATTGCTTTCATGCCCCCTCTTTCTCTGGCAATCAACATGCACAAATTTAAATGTAATGTGAATAAACCTCTTGCTGTGCAACTCCCCACTTAGGAGGCAACGCTCATAGGATCATCCTAATTCACAGCAACCACTTATGCCTCAGTGGCAACAAGCCTTGTTTGGAACGACTTAAAATTAAAAAAATAATAATGAAAATAAAACCTTCTCCAATTCTAAGCCCCATATTTTTATTATTTTTTTTTTTAGTTTTTATGATTTTTATATTTTTTATGTTTTTTTTTTTTTTTTTTTGAATAAATAAAACAAAGTAAAATGTTTTCTTGGCTATTTATGGATGTCTTGTACCAAAAACAGACCACACGATATTATAGTAAAAACGGTGATTTTTTTTTTTTTTTAACTTTCTTGGTTGAAGCAATTTCGTTTCAGTAAATCTCCATTTTGTATTGTCTCCTCTTATCGATATTTAAGTGGTTAGTGTGACGATAATCGTCATCATATCATATGAATCCGAAGATTCTATTGTTGGCATTGGTTTCCCTGATATTTTTGTAATCAAAATTATTTCTAGAAAGACATCGGATACTTACGGAAGTACTTTAATGGCCAAATTCTCTCTCAGCCATGCCAAACGGGCTGGCGTCCAGTGTGCTTAAAAAAATGTTAAGTACTATTTTTTTAAAAATTAATCTTGCTTCGAAGAAATGTATACATGCTCGTTTATTTGTTTTTCTTTGGTTTTGTTTTATTTATATTTATTTATCGTCTTTATTTGTCTTTTTTTTTTGCCAACCTTATATTGACTAAAGCTGACATTCGTTGTCCACCCTCCCACCCCTCCTAATAGTCAAAATACTGTTTCACTCTTATATTCCAAGTAAACTAAGGGGAAAAAAGCCTTTGCAAAGCAAATCCCAGAAGTTTCAGAAACCTGGACTTATTTTTTTTCCACACTAGAAGATACGACTTTATTTAAGTAATATACTTAACATCTACAATCACTATAAACTCGCTTGTATTGAATATGTGGCTTCTTTGCTATCTATAACAAACCACGGAATATATTTTGCCTTACTTTCAATTATATATGTACATGAAATATACAGTGATCTTACGTCACTATGACTTTCTGAACAGATACATAATGCTTTGTGCCTGACCTAAGTGACTGTCGTTAACTACGAATTCCGACGCGACACAGAAACCCCCCTCTCTTGCGTGCTACGTATATCAAATATATTCATGTCCTCCAAGACGACTGCCATTATCTGATTTGCATGTTAAATAATTAAAAAAGAAAAAAAAAATGAATTTTTTTTTCTCTATAACTAAATTTTACTTGACTATAAATTCTAAAAATTAACTCTACTGTATTCTGTAAGTTAATCTTCTCCTAAACACTAAGTCTACCCTACCGAGACTGCCGAGATATATTATCTCGGCGGCCTCGACCCTACTCCCCAAACTGCTACTAACACTCATACATTACACACGCTTAATATAAAGTCATTCTGTAACGCATCATCCTATTCCTAAGCCAACATATAAATAAATAAATAAAAAAATTTAAAAAGAAAATTCTAAATTTAAAGGAAAAATATTAAACCATATCTTAACTCTTTCCAACTAACCTGTTGCAAATATAGTTGCTTCCACTGCATGAACTTTTACTCCCCCCCTCCTCCAGTAATAATGTAATAGCAATGTCCGTTAATAACTTTGAGGGGTGTAATTTCTCAGTAGACATAACATTTACATACTAACGCAGTAACATTAACTATCCACGCGGGGTTGCAGAAATACCTGGATTAGGATCCAGGCGTGGGGTAAACCCTCTCGGTGCTGATGGACTCGTAGATCTTCCCAGGTCATCCGTCTAGGAGAAGGAAATCTCTGAAGTTGAACCTAAGGGAAGGGAGGCCCCTCCATTCTTCCTAGAGCTGGTGACTCGAACAAATTACCGGTCTGTAAACCTAAACTGCTTAAGGAGTAGATAGGCACTGTCTATCGCCCGGTTTCCATACTCCTTCTTTGTCTATTAGCCAGGCGTAGAGGTTGAAGTGCAAGGATTCGACAGAAACACTCAGTGGTCGATCTTGTTTCCTGACTAGGGCAATGAACGCCGATTTCCCCCTCTCCCGACACATCCCATCCCTCTCTAAACTTGGCAGTTGGGAGTGCTTGAACATCATAATGCCAGTACAAGTAGATTGGGTTGACCATCGACTGATGGGTTGAGGGTACCGGATTGACAGTTCCTGGCTGCTGTTCCCGACTGGTAGTACAGATGCCCTAACTCTTTGGCAGCGCTTAGAGCGGCTGCTCCATCAACAGTTGAATAATATCGGGATGTTTGTAGTGCCATGTCGCGCATGGAAAGGGACTCTGCAGTCATCCCTGGTGGGATTTCCTGAGGCCACAGTCCTAGTAGATGGAAGGTCAGCTGATGGTCTACTTTTGTTGCATGCCTGGTGTTCTGCATAAGCACTTGTTCAGCACCCCTTACCTAACTGAAACTTTTAAAAAAATGACAGTACAATCTAAAATTACACTTCAACCAGGACAAAACTCAAAGAAAATCAAATTGCCTCCTCCCTTGAGGCTTGCATTTACTAACATCCGTGGGCTTAGAACTAATTAAAATGATGTTGAAGCATTTCTCCTAATAAACACCCCGGATATCTTAGCACTAAGTGAGACTAACCTACATTCCTCCATCCCCTCTAACTACTTTAACATGCCTGGATATCTCCCACTCTGCTGTAAGGACTCTGACAGACATATGCACGGCTTGGAGTATATATTCGAAACACCCTCCCCCTGACTAGAGAAAGAAAACTAGAATCGGACGATCAAGCCGTTATGTGCTTTAGACTTAACATGCAACATAACATAAGTTACTTTTATTTTCTCTACTGCTCTCCCTCGACCCAGGACTGTACCCTAATAAACAAAGTCTCTGACAGCATAGATACAGCACTTTCCCTCAGCACTAGCGTACAAGTGCATGTATTTGGTGACTTCAATGTCCACCACAGTAACTGGCTTGGATTCTCTACTTACACAGACGCAGCTGATACCACAACACAAGCTTCTCTATATCTCATTTCCTATCACAGACGGTTATGTTTCCAACCCGTTTCCCTGACCAGCAAGAGCAACTCACATCACTTTTAGATCTGTTTCTGACCACAGTTCCTGATGATTGTGTTACGAACGCCCACAACCCACCTGGGAATGCTGATCATGTAGTGATAATAGTTAAAATCACCCTAAACTCTAGAGCCAAAATGGAAGAGCCATTGCTCAAAACAACGAGATATTATAAAAAGGCAGACTGGGAAACCATGAGGGATCTCATTAGAGACGCCCCATGGCGAAATATCTTTTCACTTCCTGCTGAAGAGTGCACAAATGAGACCACTGAATGGTTCATAACAGCAATTGAAGCACATGTCCCCACGCGGAAATTTTATAGCAAGCCCCACTCTCCCCAATGGTTTACTTCCACATGCGACTTTTAAATACGAACTGGATTTGCATCATGAGTTAGATATTTTCTCGAGCTGTAGAGTGATGTGTGGTCCCTGTCTTTGGGAGGGGCCAATATTGCAACAATGATAATTCTGAGGAGAGTTTATGGCCTTCACTTGACACACACATGCATTCATACAAACTTGTGGCGTGGTCTCTAGCCGTTTTGGATGACAATAGCGTCTTTGGGTATTTTCAAGAATCATAATAACAATTAATATAAATTAAGTATAAAAGCAATATTATAGCGAAGGAGGAAAATGAAGAATATATACAGACATGCACTTTAATTGAACCAAATTGTTATGAAGCTCTATCTGAGTTTCATAACAATTTGGTTCAATTAATAATTTAATGGCCAAACGATATAGTAGTAATTGACTTTTATTTTGAAAATACTAGTAAGAAAAACAATTTGGCAAAAAAGAAAAAAAATTAATACAAATAATGAAAAAAAAAAGAGTGAAATGAAAATAAAGACTCCTGGACAATATCGGTTAGCTAGTTTAACATAAATTAATTCTCCAGTGATCTCCCTTTGATTGAAGAGATTTAAATGGTGGTAAATAGAAGTTATAGAAGCAGGTAACCTTGTTGACCATCATATAATTATTCTTCCAAATCGTATCAAATATCAGTACAGTAGAACTCCGGGATACGGTGCCCCCTTGGACACGTTTGTTTTTTTGCAGGTTACGATTTGGAATACAATGTTTTTCCGGAGCCTGATTATGGTATTTGCCCCGCCTTACGATGTTATAACGTTATTTTATTATATACATGTGTATTATATACTGTACTGTATTTTGTTACTAATTTTTAATGCCGTATCCTGAGGTTCTATTGTATGTTATATATCTATTTAGTTTTCCTTTCTCTCTCTACTATACCTTATTTTATTCCCCTCCTTTGCAGGAGGTTAGACACAAGGTCAGGCATGAAAGTGTTTCTGTAAAAGTAAAGAGTGTTGCGGGGCCGGTCGTCTGGAGACAATCAACCCAACAACTAAGAAGGTAGACACGGGCAAAAAGTAAACAGCAAAAAGACAAAGAAGAATAACAGACACAGATTGTTTGGTTAAAGATGAGGGTTCGCCTTTTATTTGCAGAGAAAGCATATGATCTGGATGCTGGTTGTCTGGAAGGTCGCACGTCACTGGAGGCTAAGGTCTGGAGGTTTGGAAGAGGTACTCTAGACGTAGCATGGTTTAGGGTTGTTCGCTGGGTCTGGAATGATCAGCTGGACGTCAGGGCGATCCGAAACAGTCGGTGGACACTGAGAACGTAGGGTTAGTGTTAAGGAACAGATGACACTGAGAATGCAGGGGTCAGTGTTAAGGAACGGACGGTCAGTAAGGAGCCAGGTGCAGGCGAGGTTGCAGACTGAAGGAGCAAGGTGTATGAGAGGTTGCAGGCTGGAGGAGCGAGGTTGCAGGCCAGAGGAGGGAGGTGCAAGCAAGGTTGCAAGCTGGAGGAATGAGGTTGCAGGCTGGAGGAGTTAGGTGCAGGCAAGGTTGCTGGAAAGCTGCAGGAGGAGCTGGTAGGCACCAAAGGCTGGAAGGCTGCAGGAGTGAGCTGGAGGCACCAAGGGGTGGAAAGGCTGCGTGAATGAGCAGGAAGTCGCTGAAGTGAGCTGGAAAGCTGCAGGAAGTCGCTGAAGACAGGAAGTGAAGTTCGCTGCTCGTGGGTCTCAGGAGGCAAGCAGTAGTGAATCGCATTAGTGAAAAAACTTATTAGTCCTGATAAGGGCTAGTTGTTTAGCCCTGCAAAGGGCTGTTTGAACTTCTGCTGAGACGGCTGGTGTCACTGGGAATCCTTCAGCTGGTGGGTTCAGTCGACGTGGCTGGTAGCGTCAACATCGCCATTTCAGGAGCCTCCTCCTACTCTCCGGTTGGGTTGGGCGCCTGGGTATTTATTTGCTTCCCCACTGAGCAAATTAGGCACAAGGCCGTTTTTTAATGTGGAGATAGAGGGAGGGGGGAGGGAAAGGGGGTAGCAGCTCTCGAGAGGTGGGAAATGGGAGCTGGATTAGTAACTGTTGGTATGAAGGGTTGCCCCTACAGTGACCAAGGTCAGATATGTGGGGTTACCCCCACATATGGTCTTTGCTAGTCATAGCTTGTAGCATCTGTCAGAACAGATGGTGTTTATTTGCTCCCCCACTGAGCAAATTAGGCACAAGGCCGTTTTTAATGTGAGGTAAAAACCAGCTCCCCTAAAAGTAGGCAAAAAGGGGGCACTCTGGTTACCAAAAATAATAATTGTCCCAGTATAGAGGGTTTCCCCTCCATTGACTGGTACAAATCATCTTAAGTGCAGCATCTGCCGGAACAGATGGTATTTATTTGCTCCCCCACTGAGCAAATTAGGCACAAGGCCGTTTTTAATGTGAGGTAAAAACCAGCTCCCCTAAAAGTAGGCAAAAAGGGGGCACTCTAGTTACCAAAAATAATAATTGTCCCAGTATAGAGGGTTTCCCCTCCATTGACTGGTACAAATCATCTTAAGTGCAGCATCTGCCGGAACAGATGGTATTTATTTGCTCCCCCACTGAGCAAATTAGGCACAAGGCCGTTTTTAATGTGAGGTAAAAACCAGCTCCCCTAAAAGTAGGCAAAAAGGGGGCACTCTGGTTACCAAAAATAATAATTGTCCCAGTATAGAGGGTTTCCCCTCCATTGACTGGTACAAATTATCTTAAGTGCAGCATCTGCCGGAACAGATGGTATTTATTTGCTCCCCCACCGAGCAAATTAGGCACAAGGCCGATTTTTAATGTGAGGAGTGAAGGGAGGGGGAAGGGAAAAAGGGGACCAGCTCCCGAGAGGTGGGAAATGGGAGCTGGTTAATGGTCAGGCATGTAGGGTTGCCCCCACATCTTGTCTTTGCTAGTCATAGCTAGTCATAGCTTGCAGCATCTGCCGGAACAGATGGTATTTATTTGCTCCCCCACTGAGCAAATTAGGCACAAGGCCGTTTTTAATGTGAGGTAAAAACCAGCTCCCCTAAAAGGGGTCACTCTGGTTACCAAAAATAATAATTGTCCCAGTATAGAGGGTTTCCCCTCCATTGACTGGTACAAATTATCTTAAGTGCAGTATCTGCCGGAACAGATGGTATTTATTTGCTCCCCCACTGAGCAAATTAGGCACAAGGCCGTTTTTAGTGTGAGGTAAAAACCAGCTCCCCTAAAAGGGGTCACTCTGGTTACCAAAAATAATAATTGTCCCAGTATAGAGGGTTTCCCCTCCATTGACTGGTACAAATTATCTTAAGTGCAGCATCTGCCGGAACAGATGGTATTTATTTGCTCCCCCACTGAGCAAATTAGGCACAAGGCCATTTTTAATGTGAGGTAAAAACCAGCTCCCCTAAAAGGGGTCACTCTGGTTACCAAAAATAATAATTGTCCCAGTATAGAGGGTTTCCCCTCCATTGACTGGTACAAATTATCTTAAGTGTAGTATCTGCCGGAACAGATGGTGTTTATTTGCTCCCCCACCGAGCAAATTAGGCACAAGGCCGATTTTTAATGTGAGGAGTGAAGGGAGGGGGAAGGGAAAAAGGGGACCAGCTCCCGAGAGGTGGGAAATGGGAGCTGGTTAATGGTCAGGCATGTGGGGTTGCCCCCACATCTGGTCTTTGCTAGTCATAGCTAGTCATAGCTTGCAGTATCTGCCGGAACAGATACTACACTTTGATCTTGTCGCCCGGAGGGTGCACGGGCCTGCCGTGTCTGGCGCCTGACCGACACTGAACTGGTTGGGCTGAGGCTGACTGTATTCATTTGTCCAGCGTGATGTTAGAGGTGTCGCTCCCAATAAGACAAACAAACGACTCTAATTAATTCTAGAATGAAATTTATGTAATCAAAAGTAGCTTGGGAGTTTGTTGATTCTATTTAAATTAATTTTGTCTAAAAAGTAAAAAGTCAATCGCCTGAATTATTGATGTTTTGTTTGATATATTTGAATTCCGACATGCGTAGCAAAGTCGACGATGGAAAAAAGGGAAGGTGAATGTATATACTGAACCCAGATATTATTCATATGTTAGCTCGTGTTAACCTATCGTGTCCTTTGTTTAAGTGAAGAGAAACAGCAGGGGTGGAGTGAAAAAGAAAAATGGAGGCGGTGATTTTGAAACCGAGACAAGAGTACAAACGACGCCATGTTAAAGTTTGTGCGAGAAGTTTGGAATCCAAGTGAATGACAAGTGCTTCCAACATTACCCAGAAACGGTAGTGGAAAATGAAAGAGATTAAGATTCACTAGGATTTCATCGTTCAGTGTGATCGAGAGGTAACTCATAGCAAGCCAGATACAGTATAACCCCGGGATATTGTGATCCTAAGATACGTTTTTTTTTCAGATTCCAAGTTGGAATACAATGTTTTTTCCGGCCCCAGGTTATGACTTTTGCCCTGCCTAGCGATGTTATAACGTTATTTGATTATATACATGTGTATTATATACTGTACTGTATTTTGTTACTAGTTTTTAATGCCTTATCCAGGGGGTTTACTGTATTTTAAATTAGATTTATACTACTACTACTACTACTACTACAATAACAATAAAACAATAATAATAATAATAATAATAATAATAAAAAATCAATATAATGTCAATTGTAGTACCAAAGGTCCCAAAGAACTTTGAAAAAGACGAGGAGAAATCAGAATTAAGAGGAAGAATGAGATTATACAACAGATAATAATGCTAAAAGCAGTCGAAATTCTAAGGAAAAACCTCGAAGGCTGAAACTAATCCATATGAACTACAAACGCTAATTTGCCATGTATAGAAACTTCAACAGAAGTAAAACAAAAAGATAGCGGAACCCCACATAGATGCAAGAAAACTGTAAAAAAAAAAATAGTGTTGTCATCAACTGGAACCACAAATAGTCTAGAAGGGTCAAGCAGGATGGAAAGACTGAAGAGAGAAAGCACTAACCAGACCTCGACTGGTTAGATGTGAAGGACACTGAGAACTTGAGAAGGCTTATTTTACCCAAATTCCAGTGAAGACCAATGGACATCGCCAGTGGAAGTCAATTGCAACAGCCGTTTACCATAACACAAATTCCTTTTCAGAGGTTATCAAAAGAGGTTGAGAGTACTGGAAACCTGGGAAGACTTGTTGTCACCTAGACTCCACAGGAAATAACCAATTGTTGTGAGTAATCCCTAATGATAACTTGCGCAAGAACTTCTTCTTCTTCTTCTTCTTCTTCTTCTTCTTCTTCTTCTTCTTCTTCTTCTTCTTCTTATTATTATTATTATTATTATTATTATTATTATTCTTATAATAATAATAATAATAATAATAATAATAATAATAACAACAACAACAACAACAATAATAATAATAACAATAATAATAATAATAATAATAATAATAATAATAATAACAACAACAACAACAACAATAACAATAATAATAATAATAATTATAACAATAATAACAATAATAATAATAATAATAATAATAATAATAATAATAATAATAATAATAGTTTGCAAAAGAATACATTTTCAAATCAAGAGCTTTGTTGTGTTCCAAATTGTTCAGACTGTCTGATTTTTTCATTTTGTTTTTGCAGTTTTTTCTCATTCTTCACGTGCTTGTCTTTTACTAGTTGATGAGTCTGCTGGGCAACGTCAGTATATGGTTCTCGACCAAACCCAGATACAGGGTGGTGAGGAGTATTATTTGGCTGATGAAGACATTCTTCCGAAAGGTGAATTACATCAGCTTGGCACCTCTGCAAACCATTAAAAAGTGCAGATATGACGCCAAAGTTATCAGCCCTGAATGACGAACACGACAGTATCTGTTTGTTGACTGAGAGGACAGGGTTATACATTCTCTTTATATAAAGAATTTCAAAAATACCTGTCCTAGGACGGGTAAAATTATTTCTCCAAACAGAACATTTTAACATTATTTCATGCCCCCTCCCCCCAAAAAAACTAAAATCAAGATACAAGGTGCCTTCAATATGTTTCCAGACTTTTTTTTGTGCAAGAATTTAAAATTGTCATAGACTCTCGAAAATTCATTATGTTATTGCTATACATCTTATGAGATGACTGACCAATTTTTTTTATTTCAGGTTAAAATGAACAGCAACAGCAAAAATTGGAATACACCCTACTAAAGCCAGATTGTCACAGCTGGTGAATTTCAAAAATGCAATCTGAACATGAGGACACTTTAGAAGAACAACATGTCATAAAATCTTGATTTAAACTTGGAAAAAATGCCACAGAAACATGGAATACTTCAGACTGCTTTTGGACCATCTTGCATGAATCAAGCATCAGTTTTTGAGTGGCATAAGAGATCCAAGGAAGGCAGTGAGTCTGTGAGGGTTGATGAGAGGTGTGGGAGGAGTGAGGAAGTCAGAACACCAGAGTTGATTGGCCAAATAAAGAATTTCATGGATAAGGACTGTCATGTGCCCATAGAGATAATAAGTGTGCAGTTTGATATCAGTGTGAGAACTGTACACACAATTATTCATAGGAACTGAAGACGCAGAAGATTTGCACAAAGTTTGTCCCAAGAGTGCTTCGTCTTTGTCACAGACTATTTGACCAAGATGAGCATCAAGACAGTTCCTCGCCCTCCCTATTTTTCAGACCTTGCTCCCTGTGACTTTTGGTTATTTATTAAGCAGAAGGAAAGCCTTAGATGCTTTGAATCGACCTGTTACGCACACCATTTGAAAAGGGAAAATTTTTCCAAAATTAATAATGGAATACGTCGCATGAAAACAAGTAAGACATTTTACCATACAACTGAATAAATATATATATAAAAAAAAAAATAATAAAAAAACATATATATATATATATGTACTTATTGATTTGTAAATCGCCACTTGTTCTCGTCTCCTCTTACCAAGAGCGACTATAATTCATTCCTCGCATTGTGACAGCCTTCTAAATCTCTTTTACACACACACACACACACACATATATATATATATATATATATATATATATATATATATATATATATATATATAACTTGAGTTCCTTCAGCTGTAATCGAAACCAAAACCAAATCGTATGAAGAATTCTTGATAAAATTATTTATAAAAAAATAGATTACTGGAGTGCCATCAGCTGTAATCGAAACCGAAACCAAAACTTATGCAGAATACATGGTAAAATTATTTATTGCAAGAAATTGAAATTCATAACAATTAAACGACAGTCACTTGGATGTAAGCGTGGCACACAAAATAAATAACACACACGCTATCATATTAATATATATATATATATATATATATATATATATATATATATATATATATATATATATATACTAGCAAAAGTACCCGTCGTTGACTGGGTTAAAAACAGCTTTCAGAAAATGGATTCTGATTTATGAAAGTATGATAGCTTATGAAAAGGAAGGGTTGTAAAGAGATAGCTTCGAATTTGGAGGTATCAAAACCAAAGCAAAATATGATAAAAATAAAAATAAAATAGATAAACCCTATAATTTATTATACCATACTTGTTCACACTGAAACACTTATCACAATATTCTGTGGATCTCTATAAAAAAAAACCTTGTTAAACTTTGTGACATATTTCCATTCTATGGAGGTCAGGTGCGAACGAACACCCCATAATTTTATTATACCATATTTCTTGAAACCGAAACATAATTATCAAAGTATACTTACGCAGATAGATATGAAAAGTCTTTATTAAAGTTTGTGCCTATTTCGATTCTAGTAAGGCCAGGCGCGAACGCAGACTCCACAATTTAATTATACCATCCCTATTTAAGTTAAAACATACTTATCAAAGTATTCTTATGTACATCTACATAAAAAAACACTTGTAAACGTTTTTTTTTTAAATTTTTAAATTTTTTATTTCCATACTTTGTGGACCAGGCGTGAATGCAGACCCCACAATTTTGATGAACCACCGTTCTGCCAGATCAAACCTACCCATTCCTGTGTCTCGATACATCTTCTATCATTATATGTAAGTTTTTTAAAATAGTCAACCATATAGGAGCCTATTCGTGACCACACACACACACACACACACACACACACACACACACACACACACACACACACACACACACATTCAGCTTTATATATATATATATATGTATATATATATATATATATATATATATATATAAAAACAGAGATGTGTGTGCCACAGACGGTTTCTGATTGGTTAATCCAATAATCACATCTCCTAAAAAACTATGGTTCCTACGTTCTTAAATTTACCATAAAATATTATGCCCTTATTTATTGTCCATCTTGGAAGGGTCTATTTTTTCCCTAACTTGCCATTTACAAATTACAAAATTACGAAACTTACACTAGCCATCACAATCCAACCTCCGACACCATTCTGGCGCTAGCCGCACACACGTACACACAACACGAAAACAAACGCTGTCCTCCAAAGTACTACTACCCAGCACATGCGCACACACGCACACACACACACACACACACACACACGTTCACTACCGTCCTTGTGTACGTCACGTTGTTATGGCAACCAAGCCCACTGACTTTCACACCATAAACACACACAGTAAATCTGATTCTCTTCATTTTCTCATTTTATTACTTTGGTATGTTCCCGTTTATCCATTCATTTGGTTATACTTTCTTTTACTACATTTTTTATTTATTTTATAATTTATTAAAGGTAAGAGAGTAATTCAGGTATGCATACTAAACTGTTAACCGTTAGTTTGCGTGTTCGATCCTGATCGATTCTACTTTTTTTTTAAATTCTATTTGTTTATTAAATCCTATCCGAAGCCGGGAGGGGCTATACCCTTTCCTTCCACCTCCCCCCAAGGGTGGGTTCCTAACGGAAGGGCGTCCGATCCTCCACCCACCTACGGGCAAGCAGGGGGGGGGCTGGCCACCATCAAGACCGTCTTAAAAGACAAGATGGCCGGTGGGCAAAAATAATTTAATCTGCTGACGTCATCACGGATAGTCCCTTAGTTGCTTGACACCGGTAATCACCGGTAGTCACTCGTGGATATCTCCATTCAGCAAAGTAAGTTTTAACGTGCTCCCCCTGTATTTAACACGATGTAACTTTAATTTAATTCAATATTATCATCCTAAGTTTTTTACCATTCAAAAGAAGAAGCTTCAAATAAATTGCTAATATTAAAAAAAATTTTTTTACAGCGTACAAAACTAATGAAAATACGAGACAACATCGACTCTTTAAAACACGTTCTTTTGAAGAGACGATTTTTTTAAGCTGTTGACACACATGTTTTAAAAATCTAGCAAAAATTAATTTTCCTGAAATTTTTCAATATTTAAGAATAAATTATGCCGGCTGATAAAATTTTAAAACTTTTTTTTAAAGCTAGAAAGCTAAAATTTAAAAATACTTATATATATATATATATATATATATATATATATATATATATATATATATATATATATATATATATATGAAACTAAACTAAAAAAAAAAACGCGCGTTCACTCGTGGTCTTAAGTTCATTTCGGGTTTGTATTACTGTACATATAGATTCGAAAAAGTTGTCAAAAAACAAATATATAACAAATAAATGTTATCAAAGGCAAGATAAGTTACTTTTCTACCAAACTGGATATATTTTTCGTCTTTTTATTCAATGTAACATGTTTATTCAGCTCGAAAAACATACAGTGTTTACCGATGTATTGGAAAATTCAAGATGGCGCCTCACTCCCTCTTTAACACGGTAAGTATGGGAAAAGGTGTTATAAATAAAAAACTAGAAAAAATACTATTAAAAACCTGCCGAATATATGTCAACCTATGTAACATATATTGAGCGAGTTTTAACAGTATTTTATCCAGTTTTTTATTTATAACACCTTTTCCAAAACTTACCGTGTTAAAGAGGGAGTCAGACGCCATCTTGAATTTTCCAATACATTGGTAAACACTGCATGTTTTTCGAGCTGAATAAACATGTTACATTGAATAAAAATACGAAAAATATATCCAGTTTGGTAGAAAAGTAACTTATCTTGCCTTTGATAACATTTATTTGTTATGTATTTGTTTTTTGACAACTTTTTCGAATCTATGTGTACAGTAATACAAACCCATTAAAAATATTGTTTTTGATTTTGAAATAATATTGTGGTTCATTTTGATTAAAAATATTCATTTTGATTAAAAAAATATTCATTTTGATTTAAAAAATATTGTTCATTTCGATTAAAAAACATTCATTTTGATTTAAAAAAAATTCATTTTGATTAAAAAAATAGTTTAATTTTAATATTTGTTTATTGTCTTAACTCATATCAAATGTTTTGCTTGTGTTCTGCTTCAAATATTCATAATCTTACATGCATAATTTTCATTTAATTATATTAAATGAACTTCAAGTTTACTACAAATCAAATCGTGTTCCTTCACTTTTTTAAAATGTAATTTATAAGTAATTAAAGAACGCATTCTAATCTTTAAAATCTATAATACAACGAAATATTCAATTGCTTATAATACTTAAACAAACAACTTGTGTTTTTTTTATTATTTTTTATTATTAATATTAGATGAGTTTCAGTATAAATCATCGTGTTCTTTATTTCAATCCAATTTTGAAGTTTTGTAACGCTGTCTGTAAAAATTACTGTTCATTATTGACAGTCTAAGAGTTCCACATATCTTGCTTGTTGGGACCTCGGCGATGACGTCATTTTTTCAGCTGGCCGGCCATCTTTATAACGAAGGCCACGCCACCATCCCCCCACCAAAAGGGGAAGCCTGGCATTTTCTCACCCGAAAGGGGGGAGCTTGGCAGTTTCTCCCCCCAAAGGAGTGAGCCGGTGTCCCCCCCCAAGGGTGGGGGGGGCGAAGAGGCCAGGAGGAGGTGACTTTTTTCTTTGGGGGGGGGGGGGAGAAGCCTCCAGGCACCCTCCTCCCTGAAGGTAGGGTTGGGGATTATCTCTCCCTGAAGGGGGGAGGCCGGCACCAAGCATGTAAATCCAGAGGGGTGACTCTTTTTGTTACCCCTCGGAGTGGGAAGGGGGCCGATCACCCAGGCAACGCCGGGTAACCCCTGCTAGTATATATATATGATAATAAGAAGAGTATCTATCATTCGATATTCTGCTGGTATACTTAACTGGAATGAATTGAAATGTTTGGACACAAAAACACGTAAAATGCTTACAATTTGTGGGTCCTTTGCTAAGAAAGGGGCTATAGATCGATTGCATCTACCTAGAAAGGAAGGTGGTTGAGGCTTACTTAGTGTTGAAGATTTTGTAAATATGGAAGAAGAAAATCTAACTAATTATATTTCTGAAAGCCATGAAATTTGTCTACATGAAATGAGAAAAGAAAAGATAATAAGATCTGGGTAAAGAAGAGTCAGAGATTACAAGAGAGAGGGAAAAAAATGTTATAAAGGAACTATACAGTGTATTCTTTAAGAATACTGAATTTAGAGATAACGACAGCTGGAATTGGGTGGTCAGGGGAGATCTTAAAAGATCTACGGAGAGCGCAATAATGGCAGCCCGGGAACAAGCCACTCGCACTAGGTCCATCAAACACTACATCGACAAAACTGCAGAATCACCAATGTGCAGAATGTGTAATGAAAGGGAAGAAACATTAGCGCATATTGTATCAGAATACCCTATGCTTGTTCAACACCAATATAAAAAATGGAGACACAATAAAGTCGCTCATGTCCTACACTGGAATATATGCAAACTCTGAGCACTAGACCACAATGAAAAATGGTATGAGCATAAACCAGAAGTGGTTCAGGAAAACGACAATGTCAAACTTCTTTGGAATATATGCATGCAAACTAATAAGGTCTTTGAACACTCCAAACTTGATATATCTTTCTAAATAAAAACAAAAGAAATTGCTCAACCATTGACGTAGCCTGACCTTTCGATACCAGAGTGCAAGAGAAAGAACAAGATAAAATAAATAAATTCCAAGATCTGAAATATGAATTAGTTAGATTCTGGAAATGTAAAGAAGTCAAGGTGATTCCCATTGTAATTGAAAAGCTTGGGACCATAACAAAAAGCCACCATGAATGACTTAACCAGATTGACAAGACAATTTCTTTTCCAGTTTTGCCAAAGGCTTGCCTGTTAGGAATGGTGATAGTGTTTATATAGCTTGAATGTCTAAAGTCTAAAGATTGACTTGATGTTCAAGGAAAAAAATCCAACTAAAAACATCCAAAGGTTGAGACTACTATGGAATAATAATAATGATAATAATGATAATAATGATAATAATAATAATAATAATAATAATAATAATAATAATAGGTATCTCCCAAGGAGATTTCCTATCACCACCACTGTTCATCGTTGCCATGATGCCTCTTAACAATATACTGAGAAAGTTCCAAGTCAGATACAAGTTCACTAATACAGATGAAAGAATGAACCTCCTAATGTATATGGACGACCTGAAATTTTTTGTAGGAAATAAAAAGGAAGTTAATAAACACAAGCAGACTAAATCTTCAGTTAGGATATACATATGGAATTTGGTATGGAAAAGTGTGCACTGCTAGTTATAAGAAAGGGGAAACTGGAGGCAACGGAATGTACAGAACTACCCCATCAAGCAAAGATGAGGACACTAGGGAACATGAGACCTACAGATATTTGGAAGTTCTGGAAGCAGACACTATCAAAGCAAAAGAAATGAAAGAGAAAATTGAAAATAAATACCTAAAACGAACAAGAAAATTCCTTGAAGCTAAATTATATAGTAGAAACCTAATTAAAGTATAAAGGTATAAACTACGTAAAAATGAACAAGACAAAAACAGAGAGGCAAGGGATAAGATGAGAAAAGAAAAATGTGAAGGAAGACCAGCTACATGGACAATTCATAAAAATGACAAAAGATGAGACCAACGAAAAGACTTGGACATGGCTACAAAAAGGACACCTAAACAAAGAATCTTAATCGCTAATAACAGTCACACAAAATAACATGGTTAGAATCCACCGTCAATAATTTTCCCCACTCCCTATCTGTACCTAAATCAAAACGTAGATACCATGAACAAAGCTTCTTTCTTAGAACTGCACGCCTGTGGAACTCTGTTCCGCTTGCCTGTTTCCCTCCCGACTTCAACCTGGATGTCTTCAAGTCCAACACAAACAAATTCCTGATGAACCGCCCCCCCCTAAGTAATGACACCTTACCAATTCTCCAATACTATTGCTACACTATCCCTTTGATTACTGTACACACAATAACCCTTATCCCTGAGTGGCCATTGGGCCTTGATAAGTGGTGAACTCCATGTAAAAAAAAAACAAATCAACTACATCAAAGCAAACACCAATAAGACACAAGAAAACACCAAATATAGACTCTGTGGACAGAGAGATGAAACGATAACCGCATAATAAGCAAATGCAGCTAACTAGCCCCCCCCCCCCAATACAAGAACAGACAAGATCAAGTGGAGAAGGCAGTACACTGGGAATTATGCAGACAACTGAATCTTGAACACCTAGGCAAATTGTACAAGTACAAACTGGTAGCAGAACTGGAAAATGGAAATTACAAAATGCTATGGGACATGGCTGTACAAACAGATAAACTGATCCAAGCAAGAAGACGAGATGTCATAATAGTTAACAAGTAGGAGAAGTCCTGCCAGATCGTAGATTTCACCATTCCAACAGACCACAGACTGAAGATCAAGGAGACAGAGACGTTGAGCAAATACACAGAACTGGTCAGAAAGCTGAAAGAGATATAGAAAATGAAGAAAGTCAAGATAACACCAGTAAGCTCACTACGAGCGTTAGGAACAATCTTGAAAACTTTGAAAACAGAGTGGGAGAGATTGGAATCAGAGGGATGGCTGAGAAGATACAACAAATAACAATAATGAGAACTGCTGAAATATTAAGGAAAACCCTTGAGTGCGGAAACTAACACACATGAGCTACAGGCACAAACTGGACATACAGAAACGGTTACAGATGTAAAACAAATTGCAAAAATTGCAAAAATTGCAAAAGCGCAAAGAAAAATCACATGGAATCAAGAAAACTGAAACTGTATAATTGTAAGTTAATTCCTCTCCCTAAAAGAATTGTCGGTATAAACTGATACTACACCAAATGGTCATGAAGGAACAAGAAGGATGGAAAGACTAAGGAGTGAAAGCATTAACCAGACCTCCATTGAATGAGTGTGAAGAGGACTGGAACCTTGGAAAGGCTTTTTGCCATTCAGATTCCAGTGAAGACCGGTGGTTGTTGCTGGTGAAAAAATAATGGTAAACGTCTGTTGTGATATTGCAAGTTCTTTTTTTTTGCAAAGGTTGTCGAAAGAGATGGAATTACTGGAAATCTGGGGAGACTTGTCACTCAGGTTCCACTGATTGTTCTCAAAGAGAGATCTTTGGTGGTGGCCTGTGTGAAAACTCATAGTAAATACAAATAACAATTACAACATCTCTATTATATGTCTCTTAGTTTGTCGGTCTTTCGGCCTGTCCTTTCTACTTTTTCTCAGAATCTACTGAGCCGATATGGCTTAAATTTTGTATGGACGTTTGTTATGATGAGGTGCAACGAATTACGCATTACGGTATTCGTTCGATGCCCAGTTAGAGATTAATAAGGATTAATCACCTCAATACCGCATTTACTCTAAAAGTTTTCTTGGAAACTACTGTGCTGATCCGGATGAAATTTTGTTAAGATAAAGTGCAGCGTTGAAAGTTCTTTAGGTTGACGTAGGCGGGTAAGTAGCTATCTTCAGGCAAAAATCGTCAATGCTGGAGCGTCCAGTGGACGAGGAGATACAAAGAGAGAGAGAGAGAGAGAGAGAGAGAGAGAGAGAGAGAGAGAGAGAGAGTTTTTCTTCGGTGCTTCCTGGGTTCTCTTTTGCTGACCGACCGTAATTCCTAAAGAAGCTAAAGAAGTTCCTTACCTACCAGCTGATTTGTCAGTGTTGATTGACCAAATCGCTTAACAGGGACATTGATTCACGAAAGAAAATAAGTCTTTATATTATTTGTGAATGCTATAAACTTTAAAATCGTATTTAACTATCTAATAAGCCCCTTCCTATAACATATGACTTAGCTCAATCAATCAGATTCTCTTGTATCCATCAGCTACGGTTTACATTGTTATACTTATTATTGTTATAAAACCCTTGTGAGAAATTCCAGTTACAATGCCATTTTCATGTTTTAAGCCGCCTACGCACATTTCTTGTAGGCAGCCTGTGATTGGTTAATTTGTATGTGCCAAGATAATTACTTGGCGCCTTTTTTGCAAACATTCATTCGTTTTTTAGTTAACGAAAATCTCCGGCAAGAGCGAGACTCACCAAAAGTCGGTTGTGAGAAGAATCCCTTATTGAGAATGGAGCTGCAATAATTTCTTCATGTTTAAATCCCCTAAATGTTTGGTGAAAAAAGACTTAAAATCTCTACAAGCAGAGACACCTTTATATTGTACCGAAGATATCCTAATTAGAGGATGGCGTCATTTGAACATTTAAATCATGTTTATATCACCTAAATGTTTGAACTTTTCTTAATACAATTAGGGTCCCAAGAGACTCTATTTATGCCTAATTAAAGACACCAGAACTCTTACCGAGAACACCATGAAATATCATGGACCTTTTCGAAGGAAAACCACGTTACCACTCCAACAAAAGGAGTTAAATTACTGGCTCCCAATTTGGGGGCCCTGTCGGTGGGGCATTAGAATACGCCGACTGCCCCCCCCTGCAGAGGATAAAAGTCCCTCAATGGGGGTCCTGGATATGACCTTAAACTATATCCGATGGTGAGGCCCCAGCTTGCGGGCTTTGGGGAGTGTGGAGCCACCCTTTAATTGCCATTGCTCCCAGGTCCACTCTGACCCGGAGTGGTAGTACCTATTAGGGTCCCAACTATGGGTTAAATAGAAACTGACTTGCAAAAAACAAATATATTCTATTAAAAAAAATTGTTCTTCAAAATCACTGGATTCGGCATTAAATAACCTGAAAAAGGGTTAATATGCCGTAAAACAAAAACAACCAACCAATAACCCAATTTGGGAGGCAAACCTGACCCACCGTTTTGCAAGAACTGTACCCGGACCAATAACCTTTCTTTGATGTTTATAATGAATAAAATTTGAGTTTAAAGGTATGGTTTTGTAATTGTGGAATTGTTTTTGCCTCAGCCAGGGATTATTGAGTTTGTGAGATTAATTTCTCACACTCTATCTGAAAGTTTGTCGAACCCTTTGTGTGTGTGTGTGTGTGTGTGTGTGTGTGTGTGTGTGTGTGTGTGTGTTTATAATCGGCTATTTTTGGCTGCTGTAATACAATAATAACACACGAATGGGGAAAAAACACTTCGACTTTATACCCCGAATCTATTTTTAGGACGCTAGGCGAGGCAGCGAAGGCAATCACCTTTCTTTTAAGTTATTAGTCAGACTTTCGTTGAAAAAAGAAAAACAAAAAACCGAATCTGAAGCCAGTCTGGCTATTTTTGGTAAGAGGAACCCACTAACAGATTTCCAGCCACGCAAAACCCGTCTACTTATTCGTCTTCTACCCACTCACCCCGAAACAAAAAAGAAAGACAATATAGAAATAAAGAAGAAACGTTGCTAAAGTAATTCCACGGCTATCTTTAGAGCAGAAGGCGTCTTATTATGATGCGTCCAAGCATCTTGATAAGAGCCTCAGTCCGTCCGTTGGACTTTTCGCGTTTCACTTTTCAGATACAATTTTAATCACTGGTCAAAAAATTGGGGGTTGTTTTCCTATACACATACATACGAAAAAGTTGTCAAAAAAACAAAACAAAACAAAAAAACAAAAACAAATATATAACAAATAAATGTTATCATAGGACAGATAAGTTACTTTTCTACTTAACTGAATAAGTTTTTAGTGGTTTTATTTAATGTAAAATGTTTATTCAGTTCGAAAAACATACAGTGTTTATCGGTATATATGAAAAAGACAAATGGCGGCGTACTCGCTGGTGAATACATTAAGCTTGGGAAAATGAGTTCAAACTAAAAAAACTATACAAAATACTGTTAGAAACTCACTCAACACATGCTACCCTGACATAGGTTGAGATATATTGCGTGGGATTCTAACAGTATTTTGTATAATTTTTTAGTCTGAACTCATTTTCCCAAACTTAACATAATCAACAGCGAGCTCACCGCCATTTATCTTTTTCACATATACTGTATGTTTTTCGGATAAACATTTTATATTAAATAAAAAAACTAAAAACTTATCCAGTTAAGCAGGAAAGTGTTACATGATAAGGACTGTCCCCTTTTCATGTAAGTATAAAAATAGAGAGATTAGTTAAAATGAAAATAAAATGAGAGAAAGCAGAAAGCGAACCCTGGATATAAGTTTTAAAGAACAATAGGTTTAAATGGAATGTCCAGTAAATTGTTAATTCTGATGAAATAAATAATAAATAAACTATTCATTGTTAAAAGAATGTGGATCATAAAATATGGGTTAAATGAATTAGATATGTAGGTTGAATTCCTTTGTGAAAACAACAAAGAAAAAATAGGTTATTGGGAAATCATAATGTTCGGAAACGTGCAAGTCGCGCATGTTGGTGGCACGTGAGTTTGGTCACGTGGCCGGACATGCATGGATTTCTCAATATAGGAAGTGAGAGTTAGTTAGTTAGAGAAAAAAGTTAGTGAGCAACTCAGAGGGAGTTGGAGAACGACAGACGATAGTCTGGGTCCAGGCATGGGTTTCAATCGTCTAGAAGCGAGACGGTAACTTTTGAAACAATAGAATGTGAACCTTTGAATTCCTGAACGCAAAGCCACCAACCGGTTCAAGTTGAAGAATAAATGTTCAACATGTTTTTATAACTGCGGTCTCCTGTGTCCATCATTACATGAAAAAGGCATTGTCTATTTATGTGTACAAACTATTTGAAATTCATCATCTAAAAATATATGTGTTAGAAAGTATACGTGTCTATTTATGTTATACAAACACTCCCGTTCATACGAACTGTCAAAGCATAAATGCCAACCTGTCAATCCATCGGCATAAATGCAAACCTCTCAATTATCGGTCTGTCTATCTAGATATGAAAACACTTTCGCAAAATGTATTTATACTAAGTCTCTCTCAATTATAAACACTCTCTCTATTTATATATATTTCACAAATGTGTTAATGTCCTCATCTCTTAAGACTCATATCCTTTATAACATGAACAACAAAAGAACATTCATCATCTTAAGTATAATAAGCGACTCGTTAAAATATAATAAAAGTAACTTATCTTGCCTATGATAACATTTATTTGTTATGTATTTGTTTTTTGAGAATTTTTTTCGAATCTATGTGTATAGTAAAACCAACCCAAAAATTGGTTCATGGGAATCTTAAATGAGTTTATAGTTAAGGAAAACCCTTGAATGCGGAAACCAACACACATGAGGTACAGACACAAACTGGAGATACAGAAACTGCTACAGTTGTAAAACACAAATTGCAACAGAAGAAAACAAAAGCACAAAGAAAAATTATATGGAATAAAAAAAAAAAAAAAAACTGAAACCGTATAATTATAAGTTAATTCCTTCCCCTAAAAAAATTGTCCGTATAAACTGATACCACACCAAATGGTCATGAAAGATCAAGAAGGATGGAAAAACTGAGGAGATAAAGCACTAACCAGACCTCCACTGAATAAGTATGAAAAGGACTGGGACCTTAGGGAGCCTTTTTGCCTTTCAGATTTCAGTGAAGTTCGGTGGTCGTTGCTGACGAGAAATTAATGGTAAACGACTGCTGTGATAATACAAGTTCTTCAGGGCATTGTAAACATTCTAGTAAAAAAAAATCGTCTAAAGCACAGATTTCTAATCGAGGTCGACATGGATACCATGGGGTTAGGGTTAGGGTTAGGGTTAACTAAAACATTAAAGAGCTACAAAAACGGAAGTGATACAATTAAAATGAGTGACCTTTTGTGTTCCAGAATTTATATATGTAGTGATCGCCATTCTCAATGCATTTTTGCCATCCCTTTTATGCCTACGTCGTAAAAGTCTGGAGCGTGCTTTATCACTGTCCCCACTCTGAAATCGACGAACCCATCTCTTAACTGTGCTGGTATCGAATGTATCGGCTTCGTAAACATTCAACAGATGCCGATGAATGTTGATCAGTTCAATTTTTTTTCTGCATTGAGGAATTCAATGACGTATCTCTGCTTCTGACGCACGTCCATGACGGGTTGCTTACTTAATGTCTTACACTGTCAATATCTGTAACAAAGAGATGAAAGTTTCAGGTGAAGAAGGCATAAGTTCAGTCATCATAACAATGATATTTTAAATCTCTTCTAATCCACTAACGCGGAATAAAAAAATAGGAGGCATTATTTTTGGAACGTCCCTCGTGTTTATTTTGTTTTGATCACGGAGATTTTGATTTAGTGAAACGTTCAAGAATTTGTATTTGTATTTTATAACGAAGTTGATTGGTTGTTTTTACTAATCTAGAAGCTTATACAGTAATAACTTGACATGTGAATGCAATTCGTTCCACGATCGCCGACATATTCTAAAAAAATCGCGTCCCAAATGAATTATTCCCACTTAAATTAAAAGAAACAGAATTAATCCGCGCAAAAAATTTACCCCAAACAAGCTCAAATTATTCTCAAATTACATTCAACAATCATTAAAGAAAGATAAATACAACTGTAATAACACTGGAAGTAATATGTAATAATTAGGGCCATGACAAGAGAATATTCTTTTCATTATTTCGACTCTTGAGTATATATCAGTTAATATCTTATATGATTTTAGATGGAGTGATGTGGTTCTCAATTGATTAACTGTGTCTAATTGTGTCGGATATATACCAGAGAGTCAAAACAATAAAAAAAATATTCTCTTGTCATAGCTCTAGTAATAATAAATGTTAATAAAAAATAAATAAAAATAAAAAACACTAAAAAATAGAGTTGTACTCACTCACCGCCTTGGCGAGTGCTAGCGTACGAGATGCATCCAAGAAGAAGGATGAGTGAGAAGCAAAGTTACCACACACACACACACACACACACACACACACACACACACACACACACACACACACACACACACACACACACACGATATAGTAACTAAAAAAGGGTTAAGATTATACACAATTAAACACGTTGAATGGGCTTTCTAAATGATTAATATTTAAGTCTTAATGTAACCGAGAATATGAATTAAAAAAAAAAAAAGAATACAATTGTAATCAACTCACTATGGAGACAGGGATGAGCAACTAACGAAGGTGAGCTAGGAGGAGGCAGGAAGAGAGGGCTAAGACAACATAGCCTAGTCTACAATACACAAACACAAACACACACACGCGCACACACTTACACACACATACATACACACTTTTTTTTCTTGCTTTGCGTTGTGTATTTTTTTTTGTATTTTTTGTTTTTTCGTCTTTTAATGTTTTTGGCGTTGTGCTATTTTTGAAATCGTATATAAATATAATTGAATTCATTCAAAAGTAGTGCAAACAAAAACAAATAAATAACAGCTACATAAAACGCGACACATCCAGCAGTCGTGCGAGATAGCAGTAGAGATTTAAGCTTCTAACCATGGCGTCCCGATTTCGAATCTCGTTAGGTTCAGCCATTCTGATGAGTCGTAGACGTTGAAACAGGTGTTAGTGAATAATTATATTTTAAACAATATATTCCGTTCCCCATTTGAGGTACCAAATTGGTAAAAGGGAAAATTATTCTTAACTGAATTTAGGTAAAAATGCACTTTCGTATAAATAATTGAATTCATTCAAAAGTATTACAAACAAAAAGAAATAAATAACATCTACATAAAACGCAATAGATCCAGCAGCTCCAGGAGACAGTCCAGGGGTAGAGGTTTAGGCATCTAACCATGGGGTTCCTAGTTCGAATATCGCTAGATTCAGCCACTCTGATGAGTCTTAGACGACGAAACACGTATAAGTGGATAATTATACTTTAAACAATATATATATAATTATTTTTATACAAATATTATTACCTACATACATGCAGATATGTTTTAGTTGTGATTTCTTTCGAAATCCAACATAAGATCGCAGCTGAACATGTACGCACATATGTAGCCAATAATGATTGTATAAATAAAGAAATTATACAATAATGCAACTCAACTTCTTACTGAGCACTATTTTATTAGCACTGGCGTTTCACTAGATTAACATCTATGAAACGACGGCAATACAATCATTATATATATATATATATATATATATATATATATATATATATATATATATATATATATATATATATACACACACACACGCACAGATATACGTACATTTCTTCCAGAACATAAGCCACACCTAAAGATCTTATTATTAATTAATTAATAATTATATATATATATATATATATATATATATATATATATATATATATATATATATATACACGCACACACATATACGTACAATTCTTCCAGAACGTTAGCCACACCCAAAGATCTTATAAATCCAATGTAATTTTGACTCCTGTTTCAATATCGATTCTTTTTTTGTCTGATGAGGTTTTATTCTTGAATCTGGATTCCACCGAAACATGTATGCACATATGTAACCAATAGTTACATACAAAATGATTGTCGATGCTAAAAATATATAAACATTTTCACGCCTGCCTTTACTTAAAAATTCAACAAAAATCAGGAAACTAACCAATTTTAATGAAATTTTCAGAATTTATCAAATAATGATCACGGAATATAATGAACCTATTATTTTTACTTAAATATTAGTGAAAAGGTATTAATTTGTTGAAACAAAAATACCTTCATTAAAGTTGTTTTCAGTAGTAAAAGCAATGAATGAATTTATTTTTGCTTTTTTATGGAAATAAAGCATCGTAAAATATAACAATTAAAAAAACAATAATTCTTACTGGAACATTACTAAAAAAGCCCCTAAAGTCCGTCTTAATGAATTCGATATAACCACGACTACCGAGAGAGTAGGCCGGTAAACACGACAGCATGATGTCATTACCAGATCAACATGTAGGTAAAGGTGCCTAAAGTTTCCGGTGTTCAACCACGTGACCATAAAAATATTTTTCGTTACCTTATCTCGTGGCTGTTGTAATTATGTTTTTTATTCCCCTAAAAAGAGAAAACGATTCTCCATTTGGATAATTATTACAATTATTATAATTGTACATTAGGATAATTTTAATTTAACAAAATATAACGGTAAGTGAACTTGTTTTCAAACTTTTATTTCTATCAAAGAAAGTCGAGGATTTCATTTTATTTATTTCTTTAACTCCAAAACAAACAATTTTTATATGAGAATATTTTTCAGTCCGTTCTTTTAATAATAAATAAAACTTTTCATTGAGTATTTCCAAATATTTTAAAGTTAGAAGCATTTTTAACGGCAGTTTTTTGTTTTATTTTTGTTGTAGTTTTTTTTTTAAACTAAAACGATTGATAAATTCAATATTTTAGCACCGGGCGTAATTTATTTCTTTGAAATATATTTAAAACTTAAAAGTTTTGTTTATTTGTTCTATAAAATTTTATCTGGTAATAATTTACATGACTGAAATGGGAAATAAAATAGGAAATTCTCTATTCTCTCCCTAGACACACAAACGCAAATTCATCTAAAAAATTCATTAACTAATCAGTTTTAATTAAAGTTTTGATATGAACTAAAAATAAAGAGTACATTAAATTTTAGTTAACATATTTTCTTGTGCTTTATCTTATAAATAAATGTTGTACACATCGTGCTGAAATAATAACGTTATTTAGAAAACCATTCTTAACAGGAAGGGGCAGCTTTCTAACTATTCTGCACTTTCACCTAACAATTTAATGAAAAAAAAAGATACCATAAAAATTTAATTTAACTTGAAAATCCTATCTAAAATATAGCACGGTGCATACATAGTACAAGCACCATTATTATTATTATTATTATTATTATTATTATTATTATTATTATTATTATTATTATTATTATTATAAAAACAACAACAACAACAACAACAACAACAACAACAACAAAAAAAGGTACTTCACATTCACAGGGAACTTGGACACTGCGTAAACGGGTTTTAATTCAAAATTTAAAAAGTGCACACACAAAAGGTTTTTATTGGTTTATTTAATCACGAAAAAAATTTATTTGAAGGTACTATTTGAGCCAAAAAAGCCAAGAGAATTATTTGAATATGTATGAAAAAATAAATGTAACAAAACATAAAAATATTAGTGTGGAAAATATAATACAATAATAAAAAATAAATTAAAATAAAAGGAAAATAAAATGAAAACAAGCACGGAATAAAAGTATGAATCAAATTTAATTAATGAAAATTTTTAAAATTCAAAAAATGAAATACATGCTCGATTACAAAGAAAGTGTATGAGATATATACGAAGGAAGTGAAAGAAAACTTCAGGGAGCATCCATTAAATTAAAACCCGTTTATGCAGGGTCCATGTTCCCCATCAAGTGCCAAAAAAGACATCGACTGGCGCCACACCAACTAGTTGTGAAGAGTCAGGTAGGATGGAAAGTCCGAGATGGGAGAGTACTAACCAGATCTCCACTGGAAGTGTGCAGTTAAAATCTGGTACTTTGGGGAGGCATTTTGTCACCCAAACCCCAGGAAACACCAATGGCTGATGCCAACGAGAAATCAATGGCAAACGGCTGTTGCATGCAATCATCTGCACGAGTGGTCAAGAGGTGGAGAACACTGGAAATCTGGGGAGACTTGTTGTCACTCGGTCTCCAGCGAATACCACAGGTTACTGCCAGTGAACTATCACTGATGATCGCCTGTGAGACAACTTCTAGTGAGTGAAATAATAATAATAATAATAATACAAATAATAATAATAATAATAATAATAATAATAATAATAATAATAATAATAATAATATCCCCTCCCAAATTCACCACCATCCTGATTTAATATCGTAGATGTTTACTATATTTTCTTAGTTTTTAACCAATGTTCACATTATGGTATGATTGTCTTTTAGTAGTTATGTGAACTTCATTTCCATAGTCATGTATTCTGCACTGAAATGAAAATGGAAACTATAGCGGAGTATAGGATTCCTAATCATGTTACCGATGAAAATACGCTACGTATTTTGATGAAAAATATGGGGGAAAAATGAACATAGAAAAACAGAAAACAAAAACTTTAAATATAATTTCTGTATTAAAAGCAATAGTTATTTAAATATTTCAACATATGACCTTGTGGGGAAAATCCAGCTCCTCAATAAGGGCACTCTGGATAGGAACAAAAATAAAAATTGTCTTAGTCATGAAAGATTTCTCCTCCACCAACCGAGAACAGAAAAGGTGAATTGTAGCACCAGAACAGATACTACACTGTGATCTTGTCTCGAAGGCCAAGAATTGTTTGTGTTTTATGTTTCTTTAATTGTTTGTTCCCTAAATTCATAATTCAGTTTTATCAGTATTAGATTGTATGTTGCTTTAAAATTAGGTAACTTTATATTGATAATATTTATATTTTATACTGAATAAAGTTCAGTTTCATTATTAATCGGTTCCTTTCTTTTCTTTTTAACACGTTTTAATGCTCTTTTTTTTAAAATAAGGGAGTTGAGTTAGTGCTTTTCGGGCATTCCCTAATAAAATAAATAACTCAACACAAGCTACTGAATAAACGAACGAACAACTTCGTAAAACTTAACAAGGAAAAGATTTATTGAAGCGAGTCAGGGTAAGATGCCAAAAAGATATAACTCGGATACAACTTGTCTGCCTTTGCCCGGTAGTTATTCCCAAGTGGGAATCGTCGATACCGGTGTAGGCAGAGAGAGAGAGAGAGAGAGAGAGAAAGAGAGAGAGAGAGAGAGAGAGAGAGAGAGAGAGAGAGAGAGGGGGGGACAGGTCCGCTCTCTTTGGCGTCTGGCTGGAAAAGGAGGAGCTTTTCTCGTCCGGAACGGAAGCAGTTAGAGTTCCTTATGGAGTAAGGAAGGTCCCTGCGCTATGCCTCTGATTGGGAGGCACTGACTCACAAGAAAAGAGTTCTAGTTGTTTCTGCTACAGTATCGACAGTAACAGTTTGACAAATCTTACCTACAATACCTGATGGCATTTTTCAGTTAACAGGCCTTCTATATCTCGGTGGCTGTGACTCGAAGAAAAATTAATTTCTTGAACTATTGATATTATAATTGAATTAAGAATTCTTTATTTAATATTTTCACACACAAAAAAAATTATAATTGCAAAAAGTATTTCAACATTTTTTTAAGATTACATGTTTCGCATAATTTTTATATGTAAGATTCTGATATTTTCTTTGCTTGCATGAATGTGAAATTTTCGGCGTAATATAATTTTTATATAATCTTGAAAAATATAAAAAAAAATTAAAAGCAAGAACATAGAAAAATAATTAAATTAAAAATTGTTTGAAATTCTACAAAGGTTCACGATAGGAATGTACAGATGCACGGCTGAGAAAATAAGAAGACAAACAACACCCCATACCCCTCCTTTAACTACCTTACGTCATTTTCAGACAGCCTTTCGACTGTCTGAAATTTTAGGCTCCGTATAATCAATGTGACGAGGACTTGGCTTTGTTTCGGTTGAACAAAGCGAAAATCTCTCGCGTTTGGGTCTAATTAAGCTATATTTTGTACAAGCAAGGTGTTTTTTTTTTCTTATTTGATTCAATATCTTAGAATTTTACTTTACTAATTATCTTTGAAATAGATCCAGAAAACTAATATTTATCCTTCAAAAGATTGTTACAATGAATTTATTTAACTTCATATTTTAGTTTTAAAACATTTTTCATAACTTTTTTTTTTCGCGTGTACAAACATCTTTTTTTTTCTTTTTTGGAAATTAACTTTAGTCTTTAATCTTTCAAATACAATCAGAAAGTTGTCGGAAACCTACAAAAAATTTATGATGAATCGGCTTTCAAAACTATGTCTCCCTACTTTTATTCCACCATTTTTGCCCGTACCTAGTAAACAGATCACACACACACACACACACACACACACACACACACACACACACACACACACACACACACACACACACAGATAGATAGAGTTATATAATAGTTGTTTTCGTGGGAAATCATGTGCTCGAGGTCTTAATGGGACGTTCTCAAACTTGATTAAAAAAAGCATCCACTGAGTTTGTGACCGACTTCATGAATTGTGATCCGAATTACGTTTTCTTTAATATTTTTCTTTCCCTCCTGTTTTCTTTTTCTTTTCTTTCTTTTTGTCATTCCTTTCTTAAATCATATCACCTTCTTTCATTCTTTCTTCTTTTCTTCTTTTTTACTTTCTTCTTTTCCATCGTGCTTTTGTTTTAAAATAGCGCAAATCCTGTTTTAACTAATATTCTTCCCAGCCGTAAAATTTGTTTGTTATTTCTCTCATCTAAAAAAAAAAAAAAAAAAAAAAAAAAAAATCCATAACGTGTTTTCATCTAGTGGGAAAATCCAGGCGGACTTAAGATTTTATTTTTTTTTTATACGTGTACTTCGAGTGTTCGCAATGGTGGAGGTTTTAGGTTTGACAATCTGAACCATAGTGGCATTGTTTCTATTTACTTGCCTCCCCGCGAGGGCAGAGTTACATACACTGTCGGTTTTTAATGTACAGGAAAATCCAGTCCCCCAAAATTCGCGCGCTGGATAGGAACAAAAATAAAAATTGTCTCAATCATGAAGGATTTCTCTTCCACTGACCGAGGACAGAAAAGGTGAAGTATAGCAGAACAGATACCTCACTGTGATCTTGGGCGATTTCTTGCCATGCATTTCGTAAAAAGATGAACCAGAGAGTCGAGCACCTGTAAAGGAAAAAGCTGGACAGTGGAGAGAGAGAGAGAGAGAGAGAGAGAGAGAGAGAGAGAGAGAGAGAGAGAGAGAGAGAGAGAGAGAGAGAGAGAGAGGGAGGGGATAGAGACAGACTAACAACATCTTTGCTGTGAGAAAGAGGCTGTAGGGATATCGAAGTCGCTTTTGTACTCTTGTCAAGGCAACAAAGATGTTCTGAGCAGCTGTAATGTTAGGACGTATGCGACTCATATATTTTTTACTAGGAGATCACCGCCTATCAAGGCGCAAAGACCACTCGAGAATAAGGATCAATGAGTGTCATGTGAGGCAACACCGTGATGAGCAGTACTGCTGGAACATGGGTAGAGTTTTATTTAAAAGGATGTCTCAACAAAAACTTGTTTACATTAAAAAATGAATATCTTATAGCTAGCTGGGAAATAGAGCTCCACGAACATTTCTTTTTTTTTACAAGGGGGTAACCACTTATGAAGGCCCTAAGGCCTCTTGAGTATAAGTTAATGGGTGTATGGTGGTTATCAGGACAACAGTGTACACAATAGTGGAACGATAAAATTGTCGCCCTAAAGGAAACAAAACTACAGCTTTATTTTAAAACTTTTATTGAAAAAAATCAATTCAGGTAACTTGATTATGTAGTAGAGCTGACATCTATTCAATGTAGCCGTCTTAAGGTTCAATCACCGCCTTGATACAGGTCCGGAACTGGGAGCATTCGTTTTCCACAAGCGCCGGCAGGAGCTCTGCGAATACTCGGC
>NC_136511.1:51493500-51556000 GCF_053919585.1 Euprymna scolopes | reverse complement strand
AACAAACAAAACAAAACCAGCAAATAAACAAACGAACAAACAAACAAACAATTGTCCAATTTACAAATTTCCACAACTAGCGATTGCTGCGATGTTGCCCCATTGATTGCTATACCCTCATTAATCCTTATCCTCCAGTGGCCTCCAGCCTTGATAAGCGGTGACTTTATGTAAACACACACACACACACACACACACACACACACACACACACACACACACACACACACACACAAATAAATAAATAAATAAATAATGAGAGAGAAGGAGAGAAATCCGGATTTCATTTGTAAATTATTCACAGAAAAGTGCAAGATGTAATTTTGAAAACCAAATGTTAGAATTCTTTTTTAAAGGTCATTCTGCTGATTATTCTCTTAGGTGCATCCTCAGATTTCTATTAGAGGCTCTGTCCGTCTGTTGCTGGTAACACTTCAGTTGAATATATATATATATATATATATATATAAACTATAATAGTTTAAAATATCCTTTTTCTTTGTAGCATAAAGTTTTAAATATCATCGCCGTTTGTCTGTAACGCGAAAGGTCTGAAATATCACTGCCATTTGTCCGTAACGCTAAAGCTAGAAATATCATCGTACTTTCTCTGTAAAACTAAATTTGAACTATCGTTGTCGTTTGTTTTTTAAATACGCTCATCGTTTGTCTGCCACGCTATATATATATATATATATATATATATATATATATATATATATATATATATATATATATATAATCATTCGGTACGGACCCGACCGTGGAAGATCAGATAATAAATAAACGTGGATTTATAAGACCAAAAATCCAACCTTGATCACCCTTGGCGCAGTGTATAGAAACGTTGAATCTAAACAGTTCTAGGTGAGGTTGTCTGAAGATAGCGGTTGCAATCCTACCGAAAGCCGGCCAGAGGCTTACTTGGCCAAAACGTGGCGGGACGAAACAACTATGATGGTAGTAATTTCTGAGAATGCAGTTAGGAGATTCGGAGTTCCTATCCCGTCGTGGTTACCACCTGACGAAGGCCAGAGGAATAGTTGATCGAAACGTCGTGAAACAACAACTAAGAAAGATGATAAATTAATCATCGCCGTTTTTCTGCAACGTAAAAGTTTGAAATATCATCGCTGTTTGTCTGTAACATAATAGTTTAAAATATCCTTTTTCTTTGTAGCATAAAGTTTTAAATATCATCGCCGTTTGTCTGTAACGCGAAAGGTCTGAAATATCACTGCCATTTGTCCGTAACGCTAAAGCTAGAAATATCATCGTACTTTCTCTGTAAAACTAAATTTGAACTATCGTTGTCGTTTGTTTTTTAAATACGCTCATCGTTTGCCTGTCACGCTAAAGTATTAAATATTATTTTCGTTTGTCTGTCACGCTTAAGCTTGAAATATCGTTATTTTTTGTTTGTAACACTTAAGTTGTAAATGTCATTGTCGTTTATCTGTAATGCTTAAGTTTTAAATGTCATTTCCATTGAAAATCGCACATATCTAATGAACAGATCCGGTCTTTTGTGTGCCAATGGAATCGTCCTGAAAAAAAAATTGATTTGTTTATTAAAGAACCAGTGTGTTCCACTGTTCCATTTACAAAATTTTAGTGCCACGTTTAACATCCCACTCCCACCACCACCACTACCACAGAATAGTTGCAATAATAACATCATTTTGGGCGAAACAAAATACTTAACTCGTCTGGCTGTTTCGTAAAATACCAAAACGAACGTTGCCATTTATAATCGACACACCTCATCACCCTCCCATCCCCGCGAGGTCAGACATAACACGAGGCTGAGCGAAATGGAAAACCGTTTTGAGAAAAGTCACCCTTGTTTAATATTAATCTACAACTAGCAAGGACGTCCGGCGTAGCCCGGTCATAAAGTACGCTTAAATATATTTTAATTCTTGCAGACTTCGTATATATTATTATAGAGTTAATGTTCTATCGATTTCTATATATTATAAAGTTGCGATTTAAAAAAAAAATATATCCATATGACTTGGGTGCATCACTGCATCAGTTTGAATCGATAATCGAACCCACTTATTATTTCATCGATTTGTAAAATTTTGTCGATTCTTAACTTAGCAAAATATTAGGTTGGTGAAAAAAATAATGTCGTTTTTACGTATATATATATCTGATCCAAAACGACATTATTTTTTCACCAACCTAATACAAAATAGACTTCACCATCTAGTGGAGGATGATTGCTGTTCGTTCCTGCAGCTTCTTTCACACAGAAGAACCGTTGCTAGCATCCCTCTACAGTATTGTTATGTTCATAGTAAATGTTCGACTGTACTCAAATCCTTGGCCAACTCCCTGTGAAACATTCACAGCAAGAACTCATATCGCTAAAACTACAGTAAAGAACTTTCATTTCTCACTCTCTGTCTCTCTCTCTGTACCCCAAAACCAAATCGAACTTCCATGAACAAAGTTTCTTTCCTCGAGCATCTCATACGTGAGACCAGATACAACGAGCCTACTTTTCAACCAATTACATTATCGATCGTCTTTAATTTAAAGTTTAATACTGTTGCAATATTTTTTAAAAGAAAATTGGAAGGTTCTACTTATAGACACTAGCGATAGAAACTTACCAATCAAATGAAGCCACAGTCTCCAGTCACATGTATATATCCGTTAAGCGATGTGACGACGTTAGTTTTTTTTTCAGCTCTTGCAGGGAGGTGTTAACAGCGCCTGGTATTCCCAAATTGTCACCTATCTGGTATTGACCAGCCTTAACGTTGCTTAATTTCGGTGATCGAATGAGAATCGGTGGATTAACGCGATTATGTCGTATATACAATATGAAACTAACAAAAGGCGAAATGAAGTTGCCCTGGTGAAGAATGTGCAACAACACTCACAGAACGCCTGTAAAACTATTCGTTCCTGGAAGAGCACCCAGCAACGTCCTATTAGTTTTTGTCTGAACGTATTTCAATTTAAAATATTCAAGGACATGTGATACGGCACCGATTTTCAAACTAACCAATCTTTTTTCTGTTTCTGTTTGCCTGCTTCTCTTCCCCCTTCAAACATTATCCAAATGTTTAATTTACTTGTCCATACGTCCAGTTTCACGAAAGAACATCATCGCAACGTTAATTAATGAGAAACGAATTACCCACTTTATAGTCGCTCTTTATCAGTTTAAAATCATTAAAACCATTTCCTCTCCAAGAATTAAAAAAAAAACATGACTGTCTGTTTACGGTTTCGATCTGGCTATTATATTGTATTCTATTTTATTCAATAATTAAGAAAACAAAACAAAACAATCATGTTGACAGGAGAGTTTAATTTTTTTTTATTATAGTTTTATTAATAAAAAAAACATGCCTGTTAATCGACGTTCCTTTATAATTTATATAAAAATATTCAGAAAAACAAAACAATATATTCTGTATTTAATTTTCATTGTAAAAACAAATCTAATTTAAAAAAATCAATTCTTTTTAGCTTTAAAAGGTTAAAAAAAATTAGCTGAAAAAATTGTTTTAAATTTATTATTATTTGTTTTATTTCATTTTTTATTCATTTTATTTATAACGTGTTTTAAAAAATTTCAACTACCACGGAATGCCCTTTTCTCTTTCCTGCAGCCTCTCTTCCTCAAGAAGAGACGTTGCGAGCCTGTCTTTGTTTTATCGTTATTTCCATGGCAAGTGCTCGTCTGAGCTCAAATCTCTCGTCCCCCCCCTCGCCAATCTTTCACGAGAAACACCGTCTGGCTGAAACTACTGTCAATAATTTTCCCCACTCTTTATTTGTGCCTAAATCCAAACGTAGATTACATGAGCAGAGCTTCTTTCTCAGAAGTGCACGACTGTGGAACTCTCTTCCGTTTGCCTGTTTCCCACCTGACTACAACTTGGATGTCTTCAAATCAAACATAAACAAATTCCTGATAAACCGCCCCCTTAAGTAGGACACTCTATCAAATCTCCAATACTAATGATTACTACAATACTATCTCATTGATTACTGTACACGCAATAATCCTTATCCCTGAGTGGCTTCCGGGCCTTGATAAGTGGTGACCCCCATGTAAAAAAAAAAAAAAAAACACGGGTTCTACTAGTAATTACTATTGTTTTTAAATACACAAAATTTAATATTAAGTACAAACTTACTACTGTATTGAAGCGGCACTCACCCTAGGCAGGTTGAACCGGCTTCCTCTAGAGAAGAAAGTTTCATGGGAGTATGAAATTCACAAGCGACCCCCAGTCACATGTATATATCCGTTAGAGGATATGGCAATGTTAGATTTTTTCTGCTCTTGCAGGGATGTGTCGACGTCGTCCTTTACATAGCGCCTGGTATTCTCAAATTATCACCTATCTGATACTGACCAGGCTCAACTGTTGCTTACGAGAACCGGTATGTCAACGCGATTATGCTGTATATACAATACGAGACTGAAATTAAGCAAAACGAAGTTGCCCCGGCGAAAAATATGCAATAACACCCATTTTTAAGTAAGAAGACCAAACGAAAGGAGACGCGCTAAACGCTTGTAAACTATTCGTCCCAGAAAGAGCCTCCAGCAACGTCCTATTAATTTTTGCCTGAAGGTATTTCAATTTAAAGTATTCAATGACATGTGATACGACACCGGTTTTCAAACTAACGAATCCTTTCTTTATCTCTGTCTGTCTCTTTTTCTCCCTTCAAAGATTAACTAAATATTAATTTAGTTGTCCGTACGTCTGATGTCACAAAAAAAAAAACAAAAAACAAAAAACATTATCATCGCAAACATTAATTAATGAGAAAGACATTACCTCCCTTTATAGTCGATCTTTATCAGTTAAAAATTATTAAAACCATTTCCTTTAAAACAAAAACCTGACTGTCTGCTTACGGTTTCAAATTGGCTATTTTGTTTCATTCTATTTTATTTTATATAAAAATAAATAAATAAATAAAACGCTTGTGAAACTATTCCTTCTGGGAAGGGCCCCCAGCAACGCCCGATTAATTTTTGTCTGAACGTATTTTAATTTAATTCATCCTATGACATGTGATACGACACCGATTTTCAAACCAACTAATCCTTTCTCTGTCTTCCTCTGTTTCTCTCTTCAAAAATTATAATTACTATTGTTTTTAAATATAAAAAAAAGAATCACTTTTTATGAGTCTTTTTTGATTTTGAACATTTAATATCCCAATTGTTCACATTGGTTGAGTCTTTTTTTTTTCACACGCGAATTATTCGCTTTTGTCCTTGCCTCCTTTTGAGGTTTGAGGCTATTCATTGTCGGCGTGGTTTAAACAGTTAATGTTATTGTGTTGGTTATGTTGCCAGTTCCGATTGCGTAGTGGTAAAATCGCTGGGGTGGAGCACATGAAGATGTCACGTCCAAAGTGTCAAACTTTGTCTAATGCCGCAGTTTTTAGCATTGTGGCTCGCATTCAGTGTTAACGTTTATGCTGTTTACGTTTATTGAATTCCCTTTGGAGGAAAGGAGGGCAAGGGGAAAATGAATGGATATTCTTAAAATGCGTCCAATCTACGTATTTAACTTGATCACAGACCGACGGACAAAACTTCTTATAGATTTGCTTGGACGTATCTACAATGATATACGTCTGTGCTCGTAGTCTTCTTCTCTTTCGCCTTCTCTTCTTTTTCTGGCTGAGTCGTCGCCTCTCCATGCAATGGCGACTGAAAAAACAAAAACAAAAGAAAATATAGACTCTGACACTTTTTGTAAACATCAGTCGCACTCTGTGTGTGTGTGTGTGTGTGTGCGCGCGCGTGTGTGTGCGCGTTTGTGTGTGTGTGTGGTGTGTATGTGTGCGTGCGTGCGTGTGTGCGTGCGTGTATGTGTGTGTGAGTGTGTGTGACACCATCAGCCCTCTTAACGCTAAAGTTCACATCTACATTTACTGTCGAGGCTGTGTCTGTCAGTCGGTTGATCAATTCATTTCTCCATCTCCTCTGAGCCACAACATGACTTCGAATGTGTCCAGCTAGCAACTGTCCTCAGCTTCTAATTGTCGTGAACTGCGGCAACACCCACGGCAACAACTCAAAGTAGCCGCAAACTGCTCCCAACCGTCGTAAAACTGCCATAAAACACATTGCCAATCCTAAAACTAACTCTAAATATATCCCCCAATATGTTCGCCACACTTCGATTAACAATCCCATTTTAGCTTTCTTTTGTGTTTCTTCCTGAACAACTTCCTATCTGCTATTTATAATTTAAGCGTGCCAGAATGTATATGAAATAAATAAATTTACAGCACCCCTTTTCATTGACGCCGCAATTTGCACCACTTCATTGTGGTCTCTCAGCTTCAAATAATACGTCACGATTTCATGTAGCTCATGTATAACTCGCTTTTCTCAAAACAAACTCCTCCGTTTGTCAAACGGCTTGCTTATATGCAGCACAGGAACGTCTAATTTGCATACGATCGACGAGAATCTGCGTTAGTTCATGCGACCGTTGAGGATAAATTCAACTGGGAGTCGCCATTTTGTTTATTTTTCTATTTTTTATTCAGCAGTTGAGCTCTACAAAACGCACAAACACGTGCGTGTCTTTTTAAGTAATTTTCGCACTCACTGCAATTTTACCTACACGGAATAATGAAATATAATTTATAGTTTAAGCGTGACCGACTAAACAAAATGCTGTACCAAACTTACGCACAACACTCCGCAAGCTCCATTTCACACCTGACTCGGTACAAACATCTGTAAATCAGAAACCACAATTAATTCCATAACCCATAGAGATATAAATCATTGCATATGCAACAATTCATCTAGATCAAACATCTGGAATTGGGTCAAGGGCGTTACTTCTTGAACGACCCTTGTATGTCTGAATACTAATTCAAGCAAAGAAACCAAATATTAATAAAATAAATCCCAATAACAGCGATAACATTCTTAAATGCCTTTAAAAATAATGTAGAATCTATTAATACCGTTTATAACATGTGAGTTGGTTGACCGTTTTTGTTTTACGGTATATCAACCCTTTTCGGGTTATTTAATGCCGAATCCAAAGATTTTGAAGAAAGATTTTTTAATAGATATATATTTGCTGTTTTCAAGTCGGTTTCTATTCAACCCATAGTTGGGACCCTGATAGGTACTACCACTCCGAGTTAGAGTGGACCTGGGAGTAATGGCAATTAAAGGGTGGCTCTACGTTCCCCAAAGCCCGCAAGCTGAGGCCTCACCACTGGATATAGTTTAAGGTCATATCCAGGACCAACATGTGATTTACTAGAAAGACAAAACAAAATGCCAAACGGCTTGAATTCGGTATTAAGAGGTGATATCCTTCCCCCCCCCCCCCACACCTATTTTACACAGAGGATATGTTGCGAGCCTGGCTGTGCGCTATCATTATTTTCATGGCATGTGCTCGTCTGAGCTTCAATCTATATTCCTCCTGTCAAACTTTCTACTCGTCTAGATGCAACTACTATCAACAATTTCCCCCTCGCTATCCATGCTTTAATCTATTAAATGAAAAAAGCTTTTTTTTTTCTAGAATTGCCGTCTATGGAAATCTGTTATGTTGACCTGCTTTCCATCTGACTATAACATGGCCGTCTTCAAGTTCAATGTAAACAAGTTCTTGTTGAGCCGTCCCCTTAAATAATCAAATTCTCACCCATTTCCACCACTACGGCCACTACACTGTTGTCTCAGTTATCACTGTTCACTGTGCACTCATCGACCTTTATCCTTCGAGTCATGATAAGCAGTGAATCCGTTGTAAAAAAACAAAAACAAAAAAACAAACAAAAAAACAAAAAAAAACAACAATAAAGAAAGCACTACATCGTACGCGCTCTCTCTCTCTCTCTCTCACTTTCTTTCTATTTATTCATTTATTTATTTTTTCAATATTTCAATTCTTTGCTTGTGTGCTCCAGTGTTGACATCGATGAAATTTTGCTGATCGTTTACAGAAAATAACGAAAATTCCGTTGGTTTGAATCAATATAAACTCCCTATTCGTCGGAATACATTACCGAGCCTTCAGCGACTTCTTGTTTAATAACTGGGCTCAAGTGTCTGAACATTGGGGGGTTAAGATTCAGGTTCCAGATTCAATAACAGCATATTCTTTCGAAACTAATTATAAGTGCTTTTCTTGCTCTTGTACCGCGTTGATCGCAATACGAGGTGTAAATATCATAACAAAATGTAGATATCACATCAATATAGATTCATGATACGTAGATAACAACCCAAACCGCCATCCCATTTTGTTGCCCATGACCCCGGGTAACACCGGGTAACCGTGTTAGCTTGTAATGAAAATGTTCCGTTTATTTGAAATTATCGTGAATAAATAACGGATAATATCGTAAAAATGAATAAAAAGATTGTTAGAGGTATTATTAATTGCTTTTAGACATTTTCCTTGCGTTTGGTATATGCTACAAGACCTACCTTTCACTCTTTTCGCAGGAATAGTGTGTTCTCTACAGTTGTAACAGAGCGTGGACACGCATATGCAAATGCATGCGAAATGACGTCACTAGTAAAGAAAAAGACTACAAAAAGGAGAAGAGCACGTTAGAGTAAACGATCACGTTAGAGACGTGGATGTCATTCGAGATCACGTAAGAGACGTCACAACCATAAGGAAAAGTCACGCGTTGCGGGAGAATGAAGAAATAAATGTCATTGTACAAAAGATAAGTGAGTTGGCGTTCTTTCTTATTATTTGTCTACTTTGTTACTGGGGCTAGAACGTTTTGGGTAATGGTATACAACCACTACGGTAATATTGCTTACAAATTCAAATGCCAGTGTGATTCTGGTTATATGGGACGAACATCTTTGCATTTGCAGACTCGTATAAAACAACACATTCCGTCTATGATTAGACAGGGAAGGGCAGGATGTATGATTCTTCTTTCCTGTGACTTTAGATTCTGCGCGTGACCAGAGTTTGATTGAGTATCCATGTTGTGCCAGTATGAAAAAGTCGTTCGAGGTACTATATAGATTCAAAAATTCACTTTTAAAAAATATTAATTACAAACTACATAGATTAAAAAATTCACTTTAAAAAAATATTAATTACAAACTACATAGATTCAAAAATTCATTTAAAAAAATATTAATTACAAACTACATAGATTCCAAAATTCACTTAAAAAATATTAATTACAAACTACATAGATTAAAAAAGTAACTTAAAAATATTAATTACAAACTACATAGATTAAAAAATTCACTTAAAAAATATTAATTACAAACTACATAGATTCAAAAATTCATTTAAAAAATATTAATTACAAACTACATAGATTCAAAAATTCACTTTAAAAAAATATTAATTGCAAACTACATAGATTCAAAAATTCACTTAAAAAAATATTAATTACAAACTACATAGATTAAAAAATTCACTTTAAAAAATTGGAATCTGCCTATTTCAATTAATAAATACTCAATATCAGCTGTTTTATATGAGTTTGTTTGCATTCGTGCGATTCTTGTTCAATCAATGGGGTTTATTAATTATGTACGATAAATTAAGGCATGCCAAATTTTATTACATTCCTACTAATTCTCATTTAGGCACGTTATTCGAGTAACCTAGGATTTTTATGTCAAGAACAAGAAGCCACCAATTGTTTAATTTATACCAACCCGGATGGCGCATTTTTTGTCCGCTAAAAATTTTTAATGAAAAATAAACATTTTTTTTCTGATCGACGGTTCAATATTTGGGGGAATTAAATAATTTAATGATTATTTACTTTTCATAATCATTTTTTATAAACATTTATTATAAAATAACACTTACTATAAAAGAAAAAAAAACATTGACGATTTTAAAAATGTAAACAAATACTTTTTTCTTTCACCTTAAAAGAATATTTATTTTCACGCTTTATTCGTATTTTTCTTTTTAAATATTTCCAATGTTTTACAAAATCTTTAGCAGAAAAAAAAAAAACAGCAGGAGAGATTTGTCGTACTTTAATTTTGTCATGCCTAATTTAAATCATGCCTAAATCTGTCGTGCCTAAAATTGTTACACTTTAATTTGTCGTACCTTAATTTGTTGTGCCTAAATTTTTCGTGCCTTAATTTGTCGTACCTTAATTTGTCATGCTTTAATTTTTTGTACCTTAATTTGTCATACTTTAATTTGTCGTACCTTAATTTGTCGTGCCTTAATTTGTCATACTTTGATTTGTTGTACCTTAATTTGTCATACTTTAATTTGTCGTACCTTAATTTGTCCTGCCTAAATTTGCCGTACCTAAATTTTTTGCGCCTTAATTTTGTCGTACCTTAATTTGTCGTACCATAATTTGTCGTACCTTAATTTGTCGTGCCTAAATTTGTCGTACCCTAATTTGTCGTACATTAATTTGTCGTGCCTTAATTTGTCGTACCTTAATTTGGCGAACCTTAATTTGTCATGCCTAAATTTGTGCCTAAATATCACACGATCAGAGAATCAGAAAGACCAGTTGTGTATTCTAGTACATTTGTCGTGCCTTAAATGCTGTACATGGATAATAAAACCGTTGTTTCGATTTATTAACAATTTGTCATATTCTGCTGGATTTACCTTCGTAAGTAAATTACTTTTTGAAAAAAATAGGATTTAAAAATACTTCGTTTTAATTTAGCGATTCTTTGTTGTTTTGTATAAATATCCGTTTATTAGTAAAGAAAACGCCAATTCAATATGTGATTATCAAAGTTACGTTGTTTAGGTAAATGTTTCATAATCAAAGACACTACCTGGGTTATAGCCTATATGATACCAAGTTTAATTGCAATCCGTTCTGTTGTTTCTACGTCCACTCTGGCGAATAAAATACCCCAAAACATTTGACAGCCATGCAAAGTATACTATTTAGTCACTATTTATCGACACTTCGGTATGCATGTGTGTTTATATAAGAAGTAGCCTTAGTATAAGTTAGTGTCCCCAATGATGCTGCGTTAAACCGAGTTGAGTGGGAAAAGATAACGTAATACCAAGGTTTTATGTATGACGTAAAAAGAAACTGGAATTTTAGGAAGATCTCTATTATTCCAGTAATTATAGGAGCACACAGACTAAAATAATTAAAAAAAGAAAAAACAAAAACAAAACAAAAACTACCTTGCAAATATATCCGGTGAAACAAGTGCAAGAGAGATAGAAAAATTAACCTAAAAATTGGAATGTATTAGATAGCGGGTGAATGCTTGGCATCCCATAGAATGCCCCATCCTCAGTTAAAACAAAATGATAAGAAAATTGCAAAAAGAAAGTAGGTATAGGATTCACTTGTAAACTAATTAACAGATCATTATAAATTTTAGGAAACAGTTGTTAGGCGTTAGGGTTCGTAATGTGGACATATTTAGCTTAATCTAGTTTTATTCAAAGCGAGCAAAGAAGGAGTAGACATTTTTCGTATGAAAAAAAAATATTTTTGCAATTTTAATAAGTGTTATATAAAAATCAATGAATAATACTTAAATTTTAGTTTGCTTGAAGAAATTTAAAGGTTTAGAGGAGGCATAATACGAGAAAAACCTGCGGCTTAAAAATTAAAATAGTTCAGTTTTGCATTAAATTTGATACATAATTATTAGACATTAATTAAGCAAGATTCCGTGGATTTCAATTTCTTCAAAGTCTTCAAAGTTTAGACAAAATGTAATTAACGTTGATCAACATTGGAATAAGGATTCTATACATAAGATTTATCAACATTATAGCCTGGTTTTAATTTTTACTTGCAGGAAAACCCGGCGTTGCTCTGGATTGAATGATGATCAACAAATGTTTTACAATTTTATATTTTCATTGTCATCGAAATCGGTGAAATCGACTATTTTTCAATCAAATCGATTGATTGCCTGTTCTAGTTGGGAATCCATTGTGGTGCACCGGGAGGAAGCTTCATATGCCTCTCCGCAGTGACTTAGTCTACAATACATTGTAGTCTACATTGTACTGTAGACAACCTAATGTTGATTTTATAAACTTATTTTTTTTATATATAATGGCTTGAATTAAATTTTAAAATGCTAAAGTCAAATATCATGCTTCAAATATGCTCTAAATAGAAGCACTCATTTCGAACCCTTTTCATATCAAATAACCTACTCTTGTCTAGCCTTTCTGCTTGTGCGGTGATAATTTGAATTCAAGTTTAAAATGAAAAAGTCAAATATGGTTCAGTTGTGCTTTGAACTGAAACATTCATTTCGAACGCGCCCCTGTCATATCAAAGAACCTACTTTTGATTTTATATGCCGGACATTTCTGCTTGTGTGGTAATAAAACTTCTGAAATGCACTTGTGGTGTTAAGCTGTGTAGTGTTTTAACTTTGGTCAAAATCGTCTGTTCTTTCTTTCATGGGATTTTTTTCGTTTATCGATACTTATCTAAGGCATTCCGATTCGAAACCTATCTAAGAACACTGCTAGAGATACATAAAGTACACTTGTGTGAAATTTCATCTCCGTCTCTCTCTCTCTCTCTCTCTCTCTCTCTCTGTCTTACACACACACACACACACACATACACACACACACACATACACAAACACACACACACTAAGTGCTAGCAGAGATAAATGGACGTTTGAGAAATTAATTTTACTCGTCCTGGGACGGGTATTCTCCTAGCTTATTATATAAACATCTCTTTTCCTACAGTTATAAATATGCGTGCAGAATCATGATGATGGGGTTGCTTCATTTGGCTGTGACGCCATCTGCAAGCGGCCCTCTTTTAGGCAGCAATCTATAAAGATACCTCATCTATTAAGGAACAAGTATTTGGAATTCAGGATTGCAACTGTCTCAGGTTCTTGGTTGGCAACCTGGTATTTAGGGAGTGGTTTCGTCTAAGGATTACGTTGGTGTAACTGCGATATGATTCCTCCGCAGAGTTATGTTTACACATTAACATAACTCACACACGTGTGCGCGTGCAAAAACACACGCGCATGCGTGGTTACGCCGATCTTATTAATGACTAGTTCAAATTCAACAGTTAGTCGCAAAATATTTATTTTATGAATATTAAGCTCTTTTTACACTACTTCGCGTGCCAGAAATGCGACAGCGTATTTCAACACGATGGGCGAACGCTTATTTAATAGACATTTGATGAAAAGTTTATGGGAACGATATTCAACGCGTTGGTTGTAGGTTCAGTTCATGAGACGATTTCAATATTTTTCCCAATTCCGATACAATTACTGATTCGGTGGACTTGAACAAGTGTCAGCCCACCCCACTCTATTTTTTTTCTGTTCGCTTTTTTGAAATTTTTTCAGTGGATTATTATTGATTGAACCAGATTATATAAAAAAAAAAATATAAAAAAATTGTTAAAATCATTATTTCGTCATTTTTAGTTAAAACGTTATAGTAAATCGATACCCCATTTTGTAAATACGGAAAGGAATTATTACCCTCTGTTTTTTTAATACTTGTGCACTTTTGCTACCGTGCTGAAATAATAACGTTTCAAAAGCGCTCATAGAGTTTTCGATAAAATAGATTAATAAATTTCTTTATCAATTAAAGATATAATTTAAAATAATGCATGGGTGCATTTTGTATGAGAGAAAAAATTAATAGAATTAAAAAAACAAAAACATAAAGTACCGAAGAAGAATCGAATCTCCCCCCCCCTTTTTAATTAATTTTTTTTTTTACTCCCAAAAATATCGTTAAAATAATAAAATTTAATGCCTAAATACTAGAAAGATAAAAATTGTAATTAACTAATAAATAAAAAGCGAAACATATTTTTGGTGGGAGAGAGACCGTGTAGTGTGTTGAAAATCTCTCGCAAAATCATTTTTACATTTTTTAAATTTTTACTAAAAAATTGTTAAATCAATCATTAAGAAAAGTAATGAATAAAGAAATTATTAGTCTATTTTATCGAAAACTCCAATACCGTTTATTAAGAATCTTTTTAATTTCACCTTTTGTTGTTGGAGGGAGATATAGTTAAAAAAAGCCCCCCTCCTTACATTATTTTAAAAAAAATATTGAAATGCATTTTCGTTTGGAGGATGGGGGCTATTTTTAAAACTAAATCTCCCTCAGTTTTTTCTTCTATTTTTGAGCGATTATCAAGAACCCTAAAATGTGATCCCCTCATTTCGTACATTATTTATCATTCTCACGTAACACTTGACGCTACTTGTTTTTCTTTTTTTTTTTTTTACTGAATAAACGCTTTAAAATGAATTAAAGCCCTAACAACGTAGCCAGATATGTAGAAAAATCGATTTCGCTCCTTTAAAAACCACAGTAAATATAAATATTTAAAAGATATTATGCGGTCTGTAGTTTCATTTTTGAATTGAATAAACGCTTTAAAATAAGTGAAACCACTAACAACTTAGCCAGTTAGGTAGAAAACGGACACTTAGAAAATCGATTTTGTTTTTTTTAAACGACAATAAACAAGTAAAAATATTTTTAAAAAATATCATGGTGGTATAGTGTCTTTTACAAACAATATCTCCACCAAAAACGGTCATAAAATGTGTTTTCAATCGATATTTATTCAATAATGGACGAGTTTTCCTACCTTGCAAAAATGGATTAATTTTATCTTCAGTGTCAACAATGTAAAATAAGGTTTAACGTTTTTTTTTTTTAATGAATCGTTTTTGGAATCGGAAATTACGTAAAATATTTCCGATTCTGATAACGATTCCGATACTCTGAAAAGTTCTGATTTTTCCAATTACCGATTCCGATTTTACTTAATCGTCTCAACACTAATATATATATATATATATATATATATATATATATATATATATATATATATATATATATATATATATATATATATAATTTCTTTATATATATACATATATATATAGTCATCCACATAGAGTATGTTTTGTTGTCACACAACTCATTAGTGTGGCTAGACTAGTAACTTTCCCTAGCAGTAGATTGAACCTACGATTATTGCGTTGATAGTGGGTAATTCTAACTGCACGACCATGGGTCGGTGCTCGTAAACATCTCATCAAATGTCCATTAAATAAACAGTCGCTCATCGCTTTTACAGTGCTCGAGCTGCTAGTTTGTTTACAAACAAACAAGCAAACAAACAAGCAGCGAGTCTCGCTTAATAGCAAAATAAGCAGCGGGTGAGATACATTTACATCAGTGCTCAACCCAAAGAGGAGGGATCAATATATATATATATATATATATATATATATATATATATATATATATATATATATATATATATATATATATAGACTTATATGTAATATACTGAGTTCGTGTAATTCAGTAAATTTTCATATGCCAATAGGTTTTAAGCCAAAAATGGTTGACTTAAGGATTAAGCTACAAAATTAGCACATTTCATAATTGAGCATTAATACGAAAATTAGGCGATACATTAATATTTAAATAGGCTTTTCCGTAACCACAACCAAGGTAAATGTTTCTCGCATGCTTTTCCCGTTAGGGGTTCCCCCTTTTTTTTTCTATTCAAAAAACGCTACATTGCCAAAAGTGTGTTTATTCATAAAGTCTGAAGAAATGCTGGTTTCTGAAAATTTTCAAATGATATAATGCTTGAAATTGTCGAACTGGAAATTGAAACAGTTGTAACATAAAATGAAATACACTTTTTGTTGCCATCAACACCTCGTCTTGAAGTCTTGATTTTGCACACACAGTATATATATATATATATATATATATATATATATATATATATATATATATGTATATATGTATGTATATATATGTATGTATATATATGTAAATATATATGTATATATATGTATGTATATATATATATATATATATATATATATATATATATATATATATATATATATAGCGAAGCAGTACTGTATGTGGATGCTCCCTGTCTTAGGTTGAGCATATTTCGAAGTGATATACAAATTACCATTAGCGTATTAAGCGATGTTCTTTGTGTAAACAAATTGAGCTTAGGTATTTAGACAATGTAAAAACATTGTTAATTTACTGTCCGCATAGCAGCAGCCGAATAGCTCAACGATTAGAAGCACCGGCTGTCGTTTGGGCTGGCTGGTTTCGATCCTGTCTTGAGGTAGTTGCTTGTCTAGCCGCACTGATGAGATGTGAAACAGCGAAACAGTACTGTATGTGGATGACTATATATATATATATATATATATATATATATATATATATATATATATATTACATAGGCATGACTTCCTTAGATTTCAAAACCCGATACTATGACCACAAAAGCACATTCAAAAATAAAAAAACACCGTATAAAAACAACACTAGCGAATAAATACTGGGAACTCAAAGAAAGCGGACATTCGCCGGTAGTCGAATGGAAAATAATAAGACAAGCTACCACATGCAGACATTTAGACGACCCATGTAAATTATGCCTCCATGAAAAATGTTCTATCCTGTACTTTAAAGAACCTCAAAATCTATTAAACTGTAGGCGGGAAATAGCAAACAACTGTGTTCACAAAATAAAACTTACTCTAGGATAGCGATACAAAATAGCTTTAAAACTAACAATAACAATAGAAAACAAACAAATAAATAAATTAAATAAACATGAATATACATAAACGATCACACGCATATGTGTATATATATGTATATATATATATATATATATATATGTGCATTATTGTGTACACATAGGTATATTTATATGTATATAAAAAAAAGAAGAAGCAGAACGGCCACCTAAAACCACTAACCTAGCTCTAAAACAGATCCTTTGTTTGATAAAATGCATGCCCATTGGCTGGTAGGAAGGGGCGCGGTGGATACTAGAAAGCTGATTGGCCAACTAGTAATCCTCAACATGTATAAAAACAAGAAGCAACGACAGAATTCGCGCATAAGCCTGACGAATCCTATAGTCGGATGAAACGCAGAATATTCAGTGTAGCTTAATCGCCATATATATTTTATAAATTACTATATATATATATATATATATATATATATATATATATATATATATGAATGAAACAATAAGAATGGAAAATAATGTCAACAACTTTATATTGGTGAATATAGAATGGTTCATTTATTTAGTAAAGGTATCCAAACATTTAGTTGGGGGATAGAGGGGACTCTTTATACCACTTTATATCTGATATAAAGAGTCCCCTCTATCCCCAAACTAAATGTGTGTATACCTTTATTAAATAAATGAACCATTCTATATTGATTAACATATAATTTTTGTGACTTCATTTTCCAATCTTATTGTTTCCTATATAAGCTCCAATTGAAATTTGTTGAGCTTTATGTTATCCCGATGAGTCTCCCCTTATAGAATTGAATTTACTCTATTCTCCTAACTCTCTAAGTTATATATATATATATATATATATATATATATATATATATATATATATATATATATATATTCATTTTATTTTTTTTTTGCTTTTCCATTCACAAGAGAAAATTAAAAGGATGGAGCCTAACATATACTACATTGTGATTCTAACCAAAAGACCGGATAAAAGCGAGTGTCTACGTATTTCCCTGTCTGTCTGTCTGTCTGTCTGACTGTTGTTTATATGTATGTATGCATGTATGTATGTATCTCTATCACTGTCTATACGTATGTCTGTCACAAATACGTATATCCATAAGTATCCAGATGAGAACACACCTGCCTATGAGTTGGCACATCCTGTTTATAATTTCGTAAATAATTCCACTTTCCTCAAAGATGAAATGTGAATCAGCTGACGATGCTCTTTGCCCTTCCTATTTCGCGTTCATTTTTTTGGCAAAGAATTCAAACTCTTCCATATTTTCATTTCCCCTTTCCTTCAAACCTTCAGGGTCAATACTCGTTGACCCTTATGCTTGTAAATAATTAATAACGAACTGTACCTACCCGCCGTTACCCGGGAATCTTGTTGCGTTCATTTATGTTTCGTTCGTTTACCCCCACCCCTCCACTTTGTCTTTTCTCTTAATTAATTTCATATGCAAAACTAACAGTTTATCACTTACCAATGACAAAAGCCACTCAAGGATAAGGGTCTGCGAGATTTTCAGTTGCATGATGGTACAAGTGAAGGGATTGAAAACTATGATTAATTAACAAATTTGGAAAATATAATTTCCTTGCCTTTCTTTCTTTATTCTGTGTACCGAAATCAGAACGGAATTTCCATTCACAGATTTCTTTTCAAGAACTTCCGTAAAATCTTAAGTAGCTTTCCTTCTCAGTATGAGTCTTCGTTTTAAAAGAAAATGTGCTTTCAGTAAATGAGGTGCTGATGGCAAACAGTATCGGATTTTCCCTCAGCGTAGCATACAACCCATGTGCCAATGGAGTTGCCGAAAGATATCGAATAATTAAGGGCATTGATACCAAAGGAAGTTCTGTGTTGGCACAATATATAATCAGAGATATGACAAGACAAATAATTGCTGCATTATAAAATGTTCAAATTTAAAGGACGGTTTTCACAAACTGCACTCATTACCAATTTTATGCACTTTTGTTTGCAAATAGGTGAAAAAGATTTTACGCTAAATCACACAATTCCTAATGTACTATTCAATGTGGAGAATATCACGGTAATCAGTATACAGTATGAAAATAATTCGATATCGAATTTATTCGCCGACATTTTTTTGTACTGATTGGTCACCGCTAATCAAGCCTAGGATTACTCAAGGATAAACGTTAAAATGAATATTATTGGTCATTATGGTCGTCATGGGTCGACTGGAAACAGTGGGTGGAATTTGCAGAATCTTAATTAAGAGAACTTAATTTTCCAATAGGACAACTTAACAAATATTTGTCTGCATTAAACTTGAAGACGACCATGTTGTAGTCAGTTGAGAAGCAGATTGCTGGTATCTTGTTCTACAGATGATTTTTTTTACAAAAGAAACTTTGTTAACGGAAGTTCCGTTTAATTTTTCGTACAGAGTGAGAAAAAAATACATTTTTTGCTGTGATTGTACACAGATGAGTTCTTGCTGTGAATGCTTTTTACAGGTGAGGAAGGGCCAGGGATTGGGTCTCAGTCGAACACCTACAATAGTACAGTAGTGAGAGACTAGCAACATCTCCTCTGTGTGAAAATGGCTGTAAGGACGAGAAGAGATCATTCATACTATATTGTAAAGTAAATTTTGTACTTAGTCTAGACAAGGAAAGATGCCCAGAACGGCATATCTGCAGATATGACAGCAATGTTTGATCTTAGGACGATATTGAATATGTTCGAGTAATCAAATGATGAATTCAGCGACGTCGACCAATTAAATAGATTAATAGAAACCCCGTGAATTCCGCAATGAAAAAATCACTCACAGATTTTATAATAGAAAATATTATTAATGCGAGGGACCGCGCCTCTGTTTGGCCTGCCGGGTGACGGGGTAGGAGAAGGGTGAAAAAAAAAAAAAAGAAAAGACTTAATTTCGTAGATGAATTATTGATATAAATGTGGCAGTACTTTGCATATGAGAGGAATGGTGGCGATTAAAAGAGACAAAATTGGAGAGAATAGTCTGTCGAGTTTTGAACGTCAGAGAGAGAAAGAGAGAGAGAGAGAGAGAGAGAGAGAAAGAGAGAGAGTGTGCGTGCGTGTGTGTGTGTGTGTGTGTGAGAGAGAGAGAGAGTGAAAGAGAGAGAGAGAGAGAGAGAGAGAGAGAGCGGATGCGCTGAGTATTGGTATTGTGAATTATAATTCACGTTAAGAAGAGTTTGTACGAATTTGTGCGAAATAGTTCTGACTTTTTCGACAGCCTTTTCGTGTTTGGACGTTGTGTCGTTTACTGTCAGATGGTATTTATTTGCTCCCCCACTGAGCAAATTAGGCACAAGGCCGTTTTTAATGTGAGGTAAAAACCAGCTCCCCTAAAAGGGGTCACTCTGGTTACCAAAAATAATAATTGTCCCAGTATAGAGGGTTTCCTCTCCATTGACTGGTACAAATTATCTTAAGTGCAGTATCTGCCGGAACAGATACTACACTTTGAGATATTAAATCTTTTATTCATGTTAAAAAAATACAGTAAAATTAACGGTGAACAAAAAACTTAGGCACATGGCCAACTCAAAAGGGGGGATTTTGGGGGTCGTTGGTCATCCTTGTCGCTCCAGAACTAAACAAAGTCAAAAGTTTCTCCCAGCTAGTATCTTCTTTCACCATAATACCGCATTCACCCTTTCATCTTGGGGGACGTCCTAGTAACTCCCAATTTTTAAAACATTTTTTATTGACGTGTAAAAACAAAAAAGATAACAATAAAATGGTAACAATAATTCATTTGTGTCGAGGGAGGGGGAAGAAAAAACAAAAGGTGATTAGTAGGACCCTCCCAACCCCGTCTAGTTGATAGACTGCCCGTTCCACTAGGTTTGTAAAAGGAACCTCGCTTCTGCGGGTCAGTCTCTAGGTGGGGATGCCCTCTAGATGGGGGTGAATGGAGAAAAGAAAATTTTGTGGGTAAGGGATGGAGGTTAGTTTGTATTTCTTTTTCTCCAAGATGGGTAAAATTTAGAGGAAGGGGTGAAAAACAAAAATTGCAGGTAAGAGGGGATGGGGATCTTGGAGGCTTCCTAATCGGGGAGGGATGGAACACACACTCAGCTAGCTGAGAGACTACTTGTTTAATTTAACTTTACAGAACTGCGCGTTCCACACCTAGGCGGGGAACACGTATTCAAATTTGGCTCCTCTTCGTACACACAGACTTGCCACATGTATCCATCTTCTGTCAAATGCCGCGCGATGCAGCCTTCTTCTATCACATCTGATCTTCACCCGTAGTTGGTGTTTAAAGAACGCGATCAGATCTTGATCAGAAAAAGACAACACCCCCCGGCAACCTTGCAGACGCGACGTCCAAATCACCATTCTCGCCACGGCCAGAATCGTAACGTAGACCATTTGTCTTTCCCGGTCCCACGGCGGCCTCACGTTGTCCACAACATTGGATACAGTAATTGGGCGAGGATGCTCAGGATCGATGCGAGCCGTCACCCCACTGACATACGACCAGTACTGGCGGAGTTCGCGGCAATCAAAGAAAGCGTGATCCGTAGTTTCCACAGCCGTTGTCCCACAACGGGGACAATCGGGCGACTCCAGAAACCCAGAACTGCATTGTATGTTGTTGAGTGGAAGTGCATTTCGGGCCAATCGCCAGGTCAGAGAGAACTCCGAATTGTTCAGATGACTCGAACCTGGCGCCCAGCTCCACGCGGAGCGGATCTCACTCTGCTGCCACCCCAAACGCGCGCATAGCGGGTCGTCAGCGGCCTCCCTCACTAGATCCCTGTGGAGTTCCCTACGGGTAGCAGTCACAAGGTCACTGGACCTTGGTAGTCGTTTTAGCGCGGCTCGGCACTCTTTCATGTAGGCAGATTCTCCCCGCGGCCTGCGACGGCTCTCGATGGAAGGGTCGAGAACGAGGTCGGGGAAGGCGGCAGTAACCACGGGGTGCCACGGTTGGTCCTCCTGCATATAGTTGCTCAGGAAGGCCAGTCTCTCAGCATCTCGATGACACTTCAAGTCCGGCATTCCCAAGCCTCCCTCACACGGACGTTGAATACAGACCTGTCTGCTCACCCAGTGTCTTCCTCTGTCCCAAAGGAGCGAGGACAAGAGTTCGACGAGAGCTTTTAGGTGTTGTGCAGGCAGGGGAAGTACGGCCAGTCGGTAAAGGATGAGAGGAAAGACGTAAGTGGCGCACGCCTCAGCTCTACCCTTTAAGGAAAGTTTCCTAGGAAGCCACGAACTGACTGCAGCCTCCACCTTTGACCGTACCTCCAACCAATTCTTGTCAAGCTGGAGACCCGGTCCGAACCACACGCCGAGGATCCGGACCGGGCCATCTGTCCAGCTGAAGGGCGCAGGGAGGTTTGCGTTGCCACTCCATGCGCCCAACCGCAGTCCTACCGACTTGTTGCGGTTTATCTTGGCCCCTGTAATTCTTTCGTACTGTGTGAGTGCCTCCGACACGACCTCAATGTCTCTGGAGCCCGACACGAAGATCGTGACATCATCGGCGAACGCGGATACCTTGGCAGCTGAGCCGCCAGGCAGAGCCATTCCGCGCAGGGCCGAATTTGCCTCCCCATGTCTCAGCTTGCGGAGAAGAGGCTCCAAAGCCAGGACATAAAGCAGGGGCGACAGCGGACAACCCTGACGAACCGACCGAGAGATAACAAAGGGTTTCGAGCGCTTTCCGTTTACTTGCACGACAGCCATGGGCTGCCGATACATTATGGAGATCCACTTGCAAAAATCCGGTTTAAAACCGGCGGCCTCTAAGACAGATGCCAGGAAACGATGGTCGACCCTATCGAAAGCTTTGGACTGATCTAAGTTTATCAGCGCGGCTTCTGTGTCGTCATCTATTCCCCCCTCTAGGATCATGCGGATCAGGTGCAAGTTGTTCTGAATCGATCTCCCCTTCACAGCGTAGTTCTGTTCTGGTTCAACCAACTCGTCGATAACAACCTGCAGCCGATTCGACAGGACCTTGGCCAAAATCTTCAACTCTGTGTTTAGCAGAGTTATGGGCCTGTAGTCATCTAACTCTTCCCCTCCATGCCCGTCACCTTTCTTCAGCAATGTGATCACTCCCTTGGTCACCTGCCCTGGGATGGATCCCTGAGCAAACCAATGGTTGAACATATCCGTCAGAAGAGGCAGAAACATGGGCGACAGCCTCAAGTACAGTTCGTATGGCAGACCATCAAGTCCTGGCGATCTGTCACAGCTGACCTGCTTCAGCGCAGTAAAGACCTCCTGCTCCGTCACCCGGCCCTCGCAACCAGCCGCTCTAGCCGCCTCGAGGCGGGGAGAGTCGGCCAAATAGTCGCTAAACTCAAGGACCGGAAGATCGGGCTGCTGCGTAAAACGCTCCTCGAAATGTTCTCGAAACCCCTCGCAGATCTCCCGAGTCGATTCCAGGGTGCGTCCATTCGGATGTTTGATTTTTGCAATATATTTGTCCGAGCCACGCCTAGAAACCTCACGGCGCACGTCTGCATCAGAATTGACTGCTTCGTTGCCTATCTTTCTAAGCCTAGCTCTAACTACTTGGCCTTCGTAACGCTCGCTAGTCTCGCGTAGAAGGTCCTGCTTAGCTAGTTCCTGACTAACCCTATCACCCTCCCCGGTAGCCTGGGCTAGTTTCTGCTCTAGCTTCTTCTTCGTCTTGGCCTTATCTAGTGCGAGGCGCTGGGCATACTTGACGGAGAAGCTTCTGATCTTGGCTTTGAGACCTAACCACCACTTACTCCCGGTAACCGCCCCCACTAGTGCCTTTTTAATCAATTCTCTTAACTGATCTTGGAAGTCTTGTCTCTCCAGAAGGGAGGTGTTTAACTTCCAGTACCCCGCTAACTTAGGCCTATTTCCTAGCTTCAGCCGGGCCATAACTAATTTATGGTCCGTCTGGCCTAGCCAAGTGAACGTGGGACAAGATAAGAAGTCTACTTCGCCTCTCCTAACTAACATCCTGTCCAAATAAGTATTTGGATAGGAGGAAACACTATTGGTCCACGTCCACATCTCCCGCCCTGGATGCTCGACCCGAAACCTGTCGACCAGACCGCATCTAGCCATCAGATCAGCCAGGCTGGACTCGCACCTCTCCGATCCTCTAGCTCCGCCTCCTACCTTATCTATGTCGGGGTCTAAGATGGAATTCCAATCCCCCATTAGCACTACCCGCTTCCGACAATCTACAAACGCGTCAAGCTGACTGAAGAATGAGACCCTCTCACGAGCGGTGCTGGGCGCATGAACCGCAATCACCCGAAACACAGAATCTTTTACGGCAACATCGGCCACAACCAGCCTACCCACTGCATCTCTATGGACAACGTCGACCGTCGCCGACAGGGTACGTTTAACCAGCACGGAAACTCCCTTCCCCCGCGGGCTGCCATATGCTGAGAAAACCTCAAAGTCTCGGGCCAGCACCTGACAGTCCACAGAGGAAACGAAATGCGTCTCCTGAATCGCAGCGACATCCACTCCCAGGGACAAGAGGTCGTGCCGGAGGCGAGCCGCCCGGCCCGATGATCTCAAGCCCCTCGCATTCAGACTAGCCAAATTCAAAGCCATGGTACCTACCTTAAGGTGTGTTACACTCAGCTCCGAAGTCAGCCGGGGAAAGGACACCGACGTTGTGTGCAATGCTCAAGGTGGTCAGGTTTTTCATGTCCTGACCTTCTCTCACAATGCCGCCGACATCCAAAGGGTAGGTCAATTTAAGGGCCCTATAGAGTGACGGATGGACCAACACTGGGACCCTTCCCTTGCATTGTTTTGACAGTTCATCAAGAGAAGGGTCATTTTTTTTAACCAGTTCAATTCCCGGAAACGCCCCTTCAGCGGCCTGCAGCCTTGTCCACAAGTTGGTCTTGCAGGCCTCTGGAGTTCTGACAAAGGTTATTAGGAGTGGGGCGTCCGGGAAATTTGAGGGGATATTTACATCTTTCCCCTCTATCTGTTTGTAATCGAGCAGAGGTTTTAAGTTTTTCCTCTGCCGATGGGAAATGTCTGTGGCCACAGATAGAGGGTCTACATAACATAGTTCCTCAGGGGCAAGGACCTTTGGTCTGCAAGAGGCAGAGGAGTCTCTCCTCTCCCTCGGTTCATTCTTTTCATTTTCTTTTTGGGGTAGTGGCTCAGTTTGCCTTGGTGTGGGGACGGGTGTTTGTGTGGTGCCTGGTGTTGGTGTTGGTGCAGTGTTTGGTGTTGGTGCGGTGTCTGGTGTTGGTGTTGGTGCGGTGTCTGGTGTTGGTGTGGTGTCTCGTGTTGGTGCGGTGTCTGGTGTTAGTGCGGTGTCTGGTGTTGGTGCGGTGTCTGGTGTTGTTGCAGTGTGTGGTTTGGGGGTGGAAGTGGATTTTGTTGTTAGGGGTGGTGTATGTTCACAGGGAGTGGGGGCCACCTTTTCTTCCTCTTTTCTTCTTTTGTTTTTCTTTTTCATTCTTTCGAATGAACCGGGGAGAGGTGAGGTTGAGTTCCTCTCCCTCTCACTTGCGGATTCATCCTCAGAGGAGCAGTCTTTTCTCCGCTTGATCCCCGTCTCGATTGGTGTGGGGACCGTTGGTTGTGTCTGCTCCTCTATTTGCTGCTGCAGCTGTTTTTGTTGTTGCTGCTCTCGCTGGTGTCGTTGCTGCTGCTGCTTCTGCTGCACTTGCTGATTTTGCTGTTGCAGTAGTTGCTGCTGCAGTTGTTTCCGCGGCATTGGCTGCGGTGGCTGTTGTTGTTTCTGCATTTGCAGAGGCTCCTGCCTCGATTTTTGGGCTGGTGGTGGGACGGTGGCAGAAGGGATTAAGTGTTTCCGCTTTTGTCTCACTACCGTGCTCCATTCTTCCCCCTTGGCCTCCTGGGTGGTTTGAGTTTTCCTTGGAGCTGGGGTTGGTGCTGCAGTTGCAGGGGTTGTTGCCGCCTGTTTTGGTGCGGGCGTTGTCTCAGTGGATGTGACCGCCTTTTGGGTTATTGGATTAGGGGTTACCCTTTGGGGGCAACTCCTAGCCATGTGGCCCTGCTTTTGGCAGAACCAACAGTGTGGACGACGGCCCTCCACCACTACCGTTATGCTGGCGTCTTTGTATGTCAGCAGCGGTGGTATTGCCTGAAAACCTTTCCTCTTCAGCCTCATTGCTATTGTGTAGCCGCCCAGGTGAGTCCCAGTTTTTGACCGTATTGGGGTCACCTGTTCTACCTCACCGTACTGGCTGAAGAGGCATCCTAATACTTCCGCAGGTATTTGGGTTGGCACATTAAATACCTGCACCCGAGTCCTTCTCTTGCCCTGGTATTCAGGTGTTAGTTTGACTCTCCCATGCTTTATTTCTTGGAGGGAGAGTCTCTCTGCATCTTCCTTGGTGGGTAGGAGGATGTCCCACATGGCGTAGCTCCTCTGGTACAGGTATAATACCGGGATATTTAGCTTATGTAGGAGCCCTGCCATGTCTTCCTTTTTCATCCCTAGGAGGCGGTTTTCCGGCATATCCGAGATGATGAGGGAGAGCACTCTGTCTTCGATTGCCTCCCAAGCGCCTGGCACTGGTTTAATTTCTGCCCCCTCTATGTATTGTCTGTACTTGGTCAAGTACAAGTCTTTATACTCTTGAGGGGACAGTTGCTTCTCTACAGTCTTCCCCCATGCCAACCCTCTTGTTGGTGTTGGATCTTTGGTGAGGTTGGACTGTTTTTGCTGTTCCTTGGCGGAAGGGTTGCTATTTTGAGGGGCATTTCCCTTTCCGCTTTCCTTTGGGACCGACTCTCCCTGCTCTATACTTCTTCCAGGAAATACTTCCCTTTTTGGGGAGTCGGCCTCCTGGGGAGCATTGTCCTTGGGAGCTTTTGCCCCTTTTGTTTTGGGGAGGTTTAGGCTGTATGCCCCCTCGTTTTCTTGATTTGCTCCCCTTTTGGGGCAGTAGCCCTCCTGGGGAGCACTGTCTCTCTTATCGTCCTTTGGGGCTACTGCCTCTTGATTTTTGTTGTCAGAGCGGGATGCCCTGTCCAACATTGTTTTTTCTCCCCTTTGTGGGGAGTCGCCCTCTTGGGGAGCTGCTGGTGAGTTTTCTCCCTTCTGGGGGGCGTCCTTCGGTTTCGTGTCCGGGCGGTATGCCCCGTTGCTTTTTGCTTCCCCTGTTGGGGAGCCGTCCTCTTGGGGAGCAGTTTTTCTTGTGGTAGCCTCCTGGCTGGGGGTATCTGTATTGGTGGTCCCCGGGCTGGGGGTGTCCATTTTTGAAAAAAGCTCTCTCTCTTCTGTATAATTCACCAAAATGAGTGACGTGGAGTCGGCGTCCAAATTGGGAGCCGACTTTGGCGCCAAAAAGAAGTGGCGCCAAAGGCGGCAAGAGGGGAGATAGAACTGAGAGAGGGAGTGGGAGGTTAGTGGAGGGAAGAGAGAAAGTGTTTCCGACCCTCCCTCGCGGGAAGGTCGTAAATTATCAGCTCGGATCCCCCCCCGTGGGGGAGGGGGGAGAGCAGAGAAAGACAGACAAAGTGGGGGTGCGGACAGAACGCTACCCAACAAGCTCTCCGGGCACGAGAATGTGTCGCCAGAACACGACTGCCTATCGCTGTGTATGTATCAGAGAACAGATACTACACTTTGAGATATTAAATCTTTTATTCATGTTAAAAAAATACAGTAAAATTAACGGTGAACAAAAAACTTAGGCACATGGCCAACTCAAAAGGGGGGATTTTGGGGGTCGTTGGTCATCCTTGTCGCTCCAGAACTAAACAAAGTCAAAAGTTTCTCCCAGCTAGTATCTTCTTTCACCATAATACCGCATTCACCCTTTCATCTTGGGGGACGTCCTAGTAACTCCCAATTTTTAAAACATTTTTTATTGACGTATAAAAACAAAAAAGATAACAATAAAATGGTAACAATAATTCATTTGTGTCGAGGGAGGGGGAAGAAAAAACAAAAGGTGATTAGTAGGACCCTCCCAACCCCGTCTAGTTGATAGACTGCCCGTTCCACTAGGTTTGTAAAAGGAACCTCGCTTCTGCGGGTCAGTCTCTAGGTGGGGATGCCCTCTAGATGGGGGTGAATGGAGAAAAGAAAATTTTGTGGGTAAGGGATGGAGGTTAGTTTGTATTTCTTTTTCTCCAAGATGGGTAAAATTTAGAGGAAGGGGTGAAAAACAAAAATTGCAGGTAAGAGGGGATGGGGATCTTGGAGGCTTCCTAATCGGGGAGGGATGGAACACACACTCAGCTAGCTGAGAGACTACTTGTTTAATTTAACTTTACAGAACTGCGCGTTCCACACCTAGGCGGGGAACACGTATTCGAATTTGGCTCCTCTTCGTACACACAGACTTGCCACATGTATCCATCTTCTGTCAAATGCCGCGCGATGCAGCCTTCTTCTATCACATCTGATCTTCACCCGTAGTTGGTGTTTAAAGAACGCGATCAGATCTTGATCAGAAAAAGACAACACCCCCCGGCAACCTTGCAGACGCGACGTCCAAATCACCATTCTCGCCACGGCCAGAATCGTAACGTAGACCATTTGTCTTTCCCGGTCCCACGGCGGCCTCACGTTGTCCACAACATTGGATACAGTAATTGGGCGAGGATGCTCAGGATCGATGCGAGCCGTCACCCCACTGACATACGACCAGTACTGGCGGAGTTCGCGGCAATCAAAGAAAGCGTGATCCGTAGTTTCCACAGCCGTTGTCCCACAACGGGGACAATCGGGCGACTCCAGAAACCCAGAACTGCATTGTATGTTGTTGAGTGGAAGTGCATTTCGGGCCAATCGCCAGGTCAGAGAGAACTCCGAATTGTTCAGATGACTCGAACCTGGCGCCCAGCTCCACGCGGAGCGGATCTCACTCTGCTGCCACCCCAAACGCGCGCATAGCGGGTCGTCAGCGGCCTCCCTCACTAGATCCCTGTGGAGTTCCCTACGGGTAGCAGTCACAAGGTCACTGGACCTTGGTAGTCGTTTTAGCGCGGCTCGGCACTCTTTCATGTAGGCAGATTCTCCCCGCGGCCTGCGACGGCTCTCGATGGAAGGGTCGAGAACGAGGTCGGGGAAGGCGGCAGTAACCACGGGGTGCCACGGTTGGTCCTCCTGCATATAGTTGCTCAGGAAGGCCAGTCTCTCAGCATCTCGATGACACTTCAAGTCCGGCATTCCCAAGCCTCCCTCACACGGACGTTGAATACAGACCTGTCTGCTCACCCAGTGTCTTCCTCTGTCCCAAAGGAGCGAGGACAAGAGTTCGACGAGAGCTTTTAGGTGTTGTGCAGGCAGGGGAAGTACGGCCAGTCGGTAAAGGATGAGAGGAAAGACGTAAGTGGCGCACGCCTCAGCTCTACCCTTTAAGGAAAGTTTCCTAGGAAGCCACGAACTGACTGCAGCCTCCACCTTTGACCGTACCTCCAACCAATTCTTGTCAAGCTGGAGACCCGGTCCGAACCACACGCCGAGGATCCGGACCGGGCCATCTGTCCAGCTGAAGGGCGCAGGGAGGTTTGCGTTGCCACTCCATGCGCCCAACCGCAGTCCTACCGACTTGTTGCGGTTTATCTTGGCCCCTGTAATTCTTTCGTACTGTGTGAGTGCCTCCGACACGACCTCAATGTCTCTGGAGCCCGACACGAAGATCGTGACATCATCGGCGAACGCGGATACCTTGGCAGCTGAGCCGCCAGGCAGAGCCATTCCGCGCAGGGCCGAATTTGCCTCCCCATGTCTCAGCTTGCGGAGAAGAGGCTCCAAAGCCAGGACATAAAGCAGGGGCGACAGCGGACAACCCTGACGAACCGACCGAGAGATAACAAAGGGTTTCGAGCGCTTTCCGTTCACTTGCACGACAGCCATGGGCTGCCGATACATTATGGAGATCCACTTGCAAAAGTCCGGTTTAAAACCGGCGGCCTCTAAGACAGATGCCAGGAAACGATGGTCGACCCTATCGAAAGCTTTGGACTGATCTAAGTTTATCAGCGCGGCTTCTGTGTCGTCATCTATTCCCCCCTCTAGGATCATGCGGATCAGGTGCAAGTTGTTCTGAATCGATCTCCCCTTCACAGCGTAGTTCTGTTCTGGTTCAACCAACTCGTCGATAACAACCTGCAGCCGATTCGACAGGACCTTGGCCAAAATCTTCAACTCTGTGTTTAGCAGAGTTATGGGCCTGTAGTCATCTAACTCTTCCCCTCCATGCCCGTCACCTTTCTTCAGCAATGTGATCACTCCCTTGGTCACCTGCCCTGGGATGGATCCCTGAGCAAACCAATGGTTGAACATATCCGTCAGAAGAGGCAGAAACATGGGCGACAGCCTCAAGTACAGTTCGTATGGCAGACCATCAAGTCCTGGCGATCTGTCACAGCTGACCTGCTTCAGCGCAGTAAAGACCTCCTGCTCCGTCACCCGGCCCTCGCAACCAGCCGCTCTAGCCGCCTCGAGGCGGGGAGAGTCGGCCAAATAGTCGCTAAACTCAAGGACCGGAAGATCGGGCTGCTGCGTAAAACGCTCCTCGAAATGTTCTCGAAACCCCTCGCAGATCTCCCGAGTCGATTCCAGGGTGCGTCCATTCGGATGTTTGATTTTTGCAATATATTTGTCCGAGCCACGCCTAGAAACCTCACGGCGCACGTCTGCATCAGAATTGACTGCTTCGTTGCCTATCTTTCTAAGCCTAGCTCTAACTACTTGGCCTTCGTAACGCTCGCTAGTCTCGCGTAGAAGGTCCTGCTTAGCTAGTTCCTGACTAACCCTATCACCCTCCCCGGTAGCCTGGGCTAGTTTCTGCTCTAGCTTCTTCTTCGTCTTGGCCTTATCTAGTGCGAGGCGCTGGGCATACTTGACGGAGAAGCTTCTGATCTTGGCTTTGAGACCTAACCACCACTTACTCCCGGTAACCGCCCCCACTAGTGCCTTTTTAATCAATTCTCTTAACTGATCTTGGAAGTCTTGTCTCTCCAGAAGGGAGGTGTTTAACTTCCAGTACCCCGCTAACTTAGGCCTATTTCCTAGCTTCAGCCGGGCCATAACTAATTTATGGTCCGTCTGGCCTAGCCAAGTGAACGTGGGACAAGATAAGAAGTCTACTTCGCCTCTCCTAACTAACATCCTGTCCAAATAAGTATTTGGATAGGAGGAAACACTATTGGTCCACGTCCACATCTCCCGCCCTGGATGCTCGACCCGAAACCTGTCGACCAGACCGCATCTAGCCATCAGATCAGCCAGGCTGGACTCGCACCTCTCCGATCCTCTAGCTCCGCCTCCTACCTTATCTATGTCGGGGTCTAAGATGGAATTCCAATCCCCCATTAGCACTACCCGCTTCCGACAATCTACAAACGCGTCAAGCTGACTGAAGAATGAGACCCTCTCACGAGCGGTGCTGGGCGCATGAACCGCAATCACCCGAAACACAGAATCTTTTACGGCAACATCGGCCACAACCAGCCTACCCACTGCATCTCTATGGACAACGTCGACCGTCGCCGACAGGGTACGTTTAACCAGCACGGAAACTCCCTTCCCCCGCGGGCTGCCATATGCTGAGAAAACCTCAAAGTCTCGGGCCAGCACCTGACAGTCCACAGAGGAAACGAAATGCGTCTCCTGAATCGCAGCGACATCCACTCCCAGGGACAAGAGGTCGTGCCGGAGGCGAGCCGCCCGGCCCGATGATCTCAAGCCCCTCGCATTCAGACTAGCCAAATTCAAAGCCATGGTACCTACCTTAAGGTGTGTTACACTCAGCTCCGAAGTCAGCCGGGGAAAGGACACCGACGTTGTGTGCAATGCTCAAGGTGGTCAGGTTTTTCATGTCCTGACCTTCTCTCACAATGCCGCCGACATCCAAAGGGTAAGTCAATTTAAGGGCCCTATAGAGTGACGGATGGACCAACACTGGGACCCTTCCCTTGCATTGTTTTGCGAGTTCCTCAAGGGAAGGGTCATTTTTCCTAATCAGTTCAATTCCCGGACCAGCCCCTTCAGCGGCTTCCAGCATTGTCCACACGTTGGTTTTGCAGGCCTCAGGAAGCCTGACGAAAGTTGTTAGCCGTGGGGCGTCCGGGAAATTAGAGGGGACATTAACGTCTTTTCCCCCTATCTGTTGGCAGTCCAGCAGAGGTTTTAAATTTTTTCTCTGCCGGTGTGGTACGCCCATTGCCACAGACAGGGGGTCTACAGAACAAAGTTCCTCTCTCGTTTCGAGGGCGAGAGTCCCTGTTGGAGTGAGTCCGTAAGTGGGAGAATCTGAAGGGTCTCTCCCCCTCCCGGGTTCATTCTTTTCTTTCTGGGATGGCGGCTCAATTTGCATTGGTGTGGGGACGAGTGTCTGTGTGGTGTCTGGTGTTGGTGTTGGTGCGGTGTCTGGTGTTGGTGTGATGTCTGGTGTTGGTGTTGGTGCGGTGTCTGGTGTTGGTGTTGGTGCAGTGTCTGGTGTTGGTGCAGTGTCTGGTGTTGGTGCAGTGTCTGGTGTTGGTGCGGTGTCTGATGTTGGTGTTGGTGTTGGTGCGGTGTCTGATGTTGGTGTTGGTGTTAATGCGGTGTCTAGTGTTGGTGCAGTATGTGGTATGGGGGTGGAAGTGGGTTGTGTTGTTGTTAGAGGTGGTGTATGCTCACAGGGAGTGGGGGCTGCCTTTTCTTCCCCTTTCCTTTTCTTTTTTATTCTTTTGAATGAACCGGGGAGTGGTGAGGTTGAGTTCCTCTCCCTCTCACTAGCAGATTCATCCTCAGAGGAGCAGTGTTTTCTTCGCTTGATCCCCGTCTCAATTGGTGTGGGGACCGTTGGTTGTTGCTGCTCCTCTAATTGTTGTTTCTCCGGTTGATGCTGTTGCTTTTCTGGTTGCTGCAGCCGTTTTTGTTGCTGCTGTTCTGGCTGTTGCTGCTGCTGCTGTTTTTGTTGTTGCTGCTGTTTTCGTGGCATTGGTTGTGGAATTGGCCGCGGCAGCTGATGTTGTTGCTGCGGCTGGTTCAACGGCTGGTTTGGCTGCTGCTGCTGTGTCTGCTGCCATGGCTGTTGCTGCGGCTGTTGTGGAGGCTGCTGTTGTTGTTGCTGCCTCGGTTGTTGGGTTGGTTGTGGGACGGTGGCAGATGGGATTGTGGGCTTCCGTTTCCGCCTCATTACCGTGATCCATTCCTCCCCTTTGGGCTCCTGCACAGTTTTGGGTTTCCTCGGTGCTGGGGTTGGTGCTCTGGTTGCAGGAGTTGTGACAGCCTGTTTGGACACTGGTGCTGTCTCAGAGGTTGGGACCGCCTTTAGTGTCACTTGAGTAGGATTTGACCTTTGAGGGCAGCTCTTGGCCATGTGACCCTGTTTTTGGCAAAACCAGCAGTGCGGACGACGCCCCTCCACTACTACTGTCATAGTTGCCTCCTTAAATGTCAGCTGTGCTGGTATCGCCTGGAAGCCTTCTTTCTTTAGCCTCATGGCCACAGTGTAGCTGCCCAAGTGCATGCCGGTTTTCGACCGCACTGGGGTTATTTTTTCCACCTCGCCGAACTGTGTGAAGAAGGATCCCAGGATTTCTGCTGATATTTGCATAGGTACATTGAATACCTGCACCCGGGTCCTTGTCCTGCCCTGGTATTCGGGCTTTAGTTTTGTTCTCCCATACTTAATTTCCTGTAGGGAGAGTCTCTCCGCATCTTCCTTGGTGGGTAGGAGGATGTCCCACATGGCGTAGCTCCTCTGGTACAGGTATAATACCGGGATGTTTAGCTTGTGTAGGAGCCCTGCCATGTCTTCCTTTTTCATCCCTAGGAGGCGGTTTTCCGGCATATCCGAGATGATGAGGGAGAGCACTCTGTCTTCGATTGCCTCCCAAGCGCCTGGCACTGGTTTAATTTCTGCCCCCTCTATGTATTGTCTGTACTTGGTCAAGTACAAGTCTTTATACTCTTGAGGGGACAGTTGCTTCTCTACAGTCTTCCCCCATGCCAACCCTCTTGTTGGTGTTGGATCTTTGGTGAGGTTGGACTGTTTTTGCTGTTCCTTGGCGGAAGGGTTGCTATTTTGAGGGGCATTTCCCTTTCCGCTTTCCTTTGGGACCGACTCTCCCTGCTCTATACTTCTTCCAGGAAATACTTCCCTTTTTGGGGAGTCGGCCTCCTGGGGAGCATTGTCCTTGGGAGCTTTTGCCCCTTTTGTTTTGGGGAGGTTTAGGCTGTATGCCCCCTCGTTTTCTTGATTTGCTCCCCTTTTGGGGCAGTAGCCCTCCTGGGGAGCACTGTCTCTCTTATCGTCCTTTGGGGCTACTGCCTCTTGATTTTTGTTGTCAGAGCGGGATGCCCTGTCCAACATTGTTTTTTCTCCCCTTTGTGGGGAGTCGCCCTCTTGGGGAGCTGCTGGTGAGTTTTCTCCCTTCTGGGGGGCGTCCTTCGGTTTCGTGTCCGGGCGGTATGCCCCGTTGCTTTTTGCTTCCCCTGTTGGGGAGCCGTCCTCTTGGGGAGCAGTTTTTCTTGTGGTAGCCTCCTGGCTGGGGGTATCTGTATTGGTGGTCCCCGGGCTGGGGGTGTCCATTTTTGAAAAAAGCTCTCTCTCTTCTGTATAATTCACCAAAATGAGTGACGTGGAGTCGGCGTCCAAATTGGGAGCCGACTTTGGCGCCAAAAAGAAGTGGCGCCAAAGGCGGCAAGAGGGGAGATAGAACTGAGAGAGGGAGTGGGAGGTTAGTGGAGGGAAGAGAGAAAGTGTTTCCGACCCTCCCTCGCGGGAAGGTCGTAAATTATCAGCTCGGATCCCCCCCCGTGGGGGAGGGGGGAGAGCAGAGAAAGACAGACAAAGTGGGGGTGCGGACAGAACGCTACCCAACAAGCTCTCCGGGCACGAGAATGTGTCGCCAGAACACGACTGCCTATCGCTGTGTATGTATCAGAGAACAGATACTACACTTTGAGATATTAAATCTTTTATTCATGTTAAAAAAATACAGTAAAATTAACGGTGAACAAAAAACTTAGGCACATGGCCAACTCAAAAGGGGGGGATTTTGGGGGTCGTTGGTCATCCTTGTCGCTCCAGAACTAAACAAAGTCAAAAGTTTCTCCCAGCTAGTATCTTCTTTCACCATAATACCGCATTCACCCTTTCATCTTGGGGGACGTCCTAGTAACTCCCAATTTTAAAACATTTTTTATTGACGTGTAAAAAACAAAAAAGATAACAATAAAATGGTAACAATAATTCATTTGTGTCGAGGGAGGGGGAAGAAAAAACAAAAGGTGATTAGTAGGACCCTCCCAACCCCGTCTAGTTGATAGACTGCCCGTTCCACTAGGTTTGTAAAAGGAACCTCGCTTCTGCGGGTCAGTCTCTAGGTGGGGATGCCCTCTAGATGGGGGTGAATGGAGAAAAGAAAATTTTGTGGGTAAGGGATGGAGGTTAGTTTGTATTTCTTTTTCTCCAAGATGGGTAAAATTTAGAGGAAGGGGTGAAAAACAAAAATTGCAGGTAAGAGGGGATGGGGATCTTGGAGGCTTCCTAATCGGGGAGGGATGGAACACACACTCAGCTAGCTGAGAGACTACTTGTTTAATTTAACTTTACAGAACTGCGCGTTCCACACCTAGGCGGGGAACACGTATTCGAATTTGGCTCCTCTTCGTACACACAGACTTGCCACATGTATCCATCTTCTGTCAAATGCCGCGCGATGCAGCCTTCTTCTATCACATCTGATCTTCACCCGTAGTTGGTGTTTAAAGAACGCGATCAGATCTTGATCAGAAAAAGACAACACCCCCCGGCAACCTTGCAGACGCGACGTCCAAATCACCATTCTCGCCACGGCCAGAATCGTAACGTAGACCATTTGTCTTTCCCGGTCCCACGGCGGCCTCACGTTGTCCACAACATTGGATACAGTAATTGGGCGAGGATGCTCAGGATCGATGCGAGCCGTCACCCCACTGACATACGACCAGTACTGGCGGAGTTCGCGGCAATCAAAGAAAGCGTGATCCGTAGTTTCCACAGCCGTTGTCCCACAACGGGGACAATCGGGCGACTCCAGAAACCCAGAACTGCATTGTATGTTGTTGAGTGGAAGTGCATTTCGGGCCAATCGCCAGGTCAGAGAGAACTCCGAATTGTTCAGATGACTCGAACCTGGCGCCCAGCTCCACGCGGAGCGGATCTCACTCTGCTGCCACCCCAAACGCGCGCATAGCGGGTCGTCAGCGGCCTCCCTCACTAGATCCCTGTGGAGTTCCCTACGGGTAGCAGTCACAAGGTCACTGGACCTTGGTAGTCGTTTTAGCGCGGCTCGGCACTCTTTCATGTAGGCAGATTCTCCCCGCGGCCTGCGACGGCTCTCGATGGAAGGGTCGAGAACGAGGTCGGGGAAGGCGGCAGTAACCACGGGGTGCCACGGTTGGTCCTCCTGCATATAGTTGCTCAGGAAGGCCAGTCTCTCAGCATCTCGATGACACTTCAAGTCCGGCATTCCCAAGCCTCCCTCACACGGACGTTGAATACAGACCTGTCTGCTCACCCAGTGTCTTCCTCTGTCCCAAAGGAGCGAGGACAAGAGTTCGACGAGAGCTTTTAGGTGTTGTGCAGGCAGGGGAAGTACGGCCAGTCGGTAAAGGATGAGAGGAAAGACGTAAGTGGCGCACGCCTCAGCTCTACCCTTTAAGGAAAGTTTCCTAGGAAGCCACGAACTGACTGCAGCCTCCACCTTTGACCGTACCTCCAACCAATTCTTGTCAAGCTGGAGACCCGGTCCGAACCACACGCCGAGGATCCGGACCGGGCCATCTGTCCAGCTGAAGGGCGCAGGGAGGTTTGCGTTGCCACTCCATGCGCCCAACCGCAGTCCTACCGACTTGTTGCGGTTTATCTTGGCCCCTGTAATTCTTTCGTACTGTGTGAGTGCCTCCGACACGACCTCAATGTCTCTGGAGCCCGACACGAAGATCGTGACATCATCGGCGAACGCGGATACCTTGGCAGCTGAGCCGCCAGGCAGAGCCATTCCGCGCAGGGCCGAATTTGCCTCCCCATGTCTCAGCTTGCGGAGAAGAGGCTCCAAAGCCAGGACATAAAGCAGGGGCGACAGCGGACAACCCTGACGAACCGACCGAGAGATAACAAAGGGTTTCGAGCGCTTTCCGTTCACTTGCACGACAGCCATGGGCTGCCGATACATTATGGAGATCCACTTGCAAAAGTCCGGTTTAAAACCGGCGGCCTCTAAGACAGATGCCAGGAAACGATGGTCGACCCTATCGAAAGCTTTGGACTGATCTAAGTTTATCAGCGCGGCTTCTGTGTCGTCATCTATTCCCCCCTCTAGGATCATGCGGATCAGGTGCAAGTTGTTCTGAATCGATCTCCCCTTCACAGCGTAGTTCTGTTCTGGTTCAACCAACTCGTCGATAACAACCTGCAGCCGATTCGACAGGACCTTGGCCAAAATCTTCAACTCTGTGTTTAGCAGAGTTATGGGCCTGTAGTCATCTAACTCTTCCCCTCCATGCCCGTCACCTTTCTTCAGCAATGTGATCACTCCCTTGGTCACCTGCCCTGGGATGGATCCCTGAGCAAACCAATGGTTGAACATATCCGTCAGAAGAGGCAGAAACATGGGCGACAGCCTCAAGTACAGTTCGTATGGCAGACCATCAAGTCCTGGCGATCTGTCACAGCTGACCTGCTTCAGCGCAGTAAAGACCTCCTGCTCCGTCACCCGGCCCTCGCAACCAGCCGCTCTAGCCGCCTCGAGGCGGGGAGAGTCGGCCAAATAGTCGCTAAACTCAAGGACCGGAAGATCGGGCTGCTGCGTAAAACGCTCCTCGAAATGTTCTCGAAACCCCTCGCAGATCTCCCGAGTCGATTCCAGGGTGCGTCCATTCGGATGTTTGATTTTTGCAATATATTTGTCCGAGCCACGCCTAGAAACCTCACGGCGCACGTCTGCATCAGAATTGACTGCTTCGTTGCCTATCTTTCTAAGCCTAGCTCTAACTACTTGGCCTTCGTAACGCTCGCTAGTCTCGCGTAGAAGGTCCTGCTTAGCTAGTTCCTGACTAACCCTATCACCCTCCCCGGTAGCCTGGGCTAGTTTCTGCTCTAGCTTCTTCTTCGTCTTGGCCTTATCTAGTGCGAGGCGCTGGGCATACTTGACGGAGAAGCTTCTGATCTTGGCTTTGAGACCTAACCACCACTTACTCCCGGTAACCGCCCCCACTAGTGCCTTTTTAATCAATTCTCTTAACTGATCTTGGAAGTCTTGTCTCTCCAGAAGGGAGGTGTTTAACTTCCAGTACCCCGCTAACTTAGGCCTATTTCCTAGCTTCAGCCGGGCCATAACTAATTTATGGTCCGTCTGGCCTAGCCAAGTGAACGTGGGACAAGATAAGAAGTCTACTTCGCCTCTCCTAACTAACATCCTGTCCAAATAAGTATTTGGATAGGAGGAAACACTATTGGTCCACGTCCACATCTCCCGCCCTGGATGCTCGACCCGAAACCTGTCGACCAGACCGCATCTAGCCATCAGATCAGCCAGGCTGGACTCGCACCTCTCCGATCCTCTAGCTCCGCCTCCTACCTTATCTATGTCGGGGTCTAAGATGGAATTCCAATCCCCCATTAGCACTACCCGCTTCCGACAATCTACAAACGCGTCAAGCTGACTGAAGAATGAGACCCTCTCACGAGCGGTGCTGGGCGCATGAACCGCAATCACCCGAAACACAGAATCTTTTACGGCAACATCGGCCACAACCAGCCTACCCACTGCATCTCTATGGACAACGTCGACCGTCGCCGACAGGGTACGTTTAACCAGCACGGAAACTCCCTTCCCCCGCGGGCTGCCATATGCTGAGAAAACCTCAAAGTCTCGGGCCAGCACCTGACAGTCCACAGAGGAAACGAAATGCGTCTCCTGAATCGCAGCGACATCCACTCCCAGGGACAAGAGGTCGTGCCGGAGGCGAGCCGCCCGGCCCGATGATCTCAAGCCCCTCGCATTCAGACTAGCCAAATTCAAAGCCATGGTACCTACCTTAAGGTGTGTTACACTCAGCTCCGAAGTCAGCCGGGGAAAGGACACCGACGTTGTGTGCAATGCTCAAGGTGGTCAGGTTTTTCATGTCCTGACCTTCTCTCACAATGCCGCCGACATCCAAAGGGTAGGTCAATTTAAGGGCCCTATAGAGTGACGGATGGACCAACACTGGGACCCTTCCCTTGCATTGTTTTGACAGTTCATCAAGAGAAGGGTCATTTTTTTTAACCAGTTCAATTCCCGGAAACGCCCCTTCAGCGGCCTGCAGCCTTGTCCACAAGTTGGTCTTGCAGGCCTCTGGAGTTCTGACAAAGGTTATTAGGAGTGGGGCGTCCGGGAAATTTGAGGGGATATTTACATCTTTCCCCTCTATCTGTTTGTAATCGAGCAGAGGTTTTAAGTTTTTCCTCTGCCGCTGGGAAATGTCTGTGGCCACAGATAGAGGGTCTACATAACATAGTTCCTCAGGGGCAAGGACCTTTGGTCTGCAAGAGGCAGAGGAGTCTCTCCTCTCCCTCGGTTCATTCTTTTCATTTTCTTTTTGGGGTAGTGGCTCAGTTTGCCTTGGTGTGGGGACGGGTGTTTGTGTGGTGCCTGGTGTTGGTGTTGGTGTTGGTGCAGTGTTTGGTGTTGGTGCGGTGTCTGGTGTTGGTGTTGGTGCGGTGTCTGGTGTTGGTGTGGTGTCTCGTGTTGGTGCGGTGTCTGGTGTTAGTGCGGTGTCTGGTGTTGGTGCGGTGTCTGGTGTTGGTGCGGTGTGTGGTTTGGGGGTGGAAGTGGATTTTGTTGTTAGGGGTGGTGTATGTTCACAGGGAGTGGGGGCCACCTTTTCTTCCTCTTTTCTTCTTTTGTTTTTCTTTTTCATTCTTTCGAATGAACCGGGGAGAGGTGAGGTTGAGTTCCTCTCCCTCTCACTTGCGGATTCATCCTCAGAGGAGCAGTCTTTTCTCCGCTTGATCCCCGTCTCGATTGGTGTGGGGACCGTTGGTTGTGTCTGCTCCTCTATTTGCTGCTGCAGCTGTTTTTGTTGTTGCTGCTCTCGCTGGTGTCGTTGCTGCTGCTGCTTCTGCTGCACTTGCTGATTTTGCTGTTGCAGTAGTTGCTGCTGCAGTTGTTTCCGCGGCATTGGCTGCGGTGGCTGTTGTTGTTTCTGCATTTGCAGAGGCTCCTGCCTCGATTTTTGGGCTGGTGGTGGGACGGTGGCAGAAGGGATTAAGTGTTTCCGCTTTTGTCTCACTACCGTGCTCCATTCTTCCCCCTTGGCCTCCTGGGTGGTTTGAGTTTTCCTTGGAGCTGGGGTTGGTGCTGCAGTTGCAGGGGTTGTTGCCGCCTGTTTTGGTGCGGGCGTTGTCTCAGTGGATGTGACCGCCTTTTGGGTTATTGGATTAGGGGTTACCCTTTGGGGGCAACTCCTAGCCATGTGGCCCTGCTTTTGGCAGAACCAACAGTGTGGACGACGGCCCTCCACCACTACCGTTATGCTGGCGTCTTTGTATGTCAGCAGCGGTGGTATTGCCTGAAAACCTTTCCTCTTCAGCCTCATTGCTATTGTGTAGCAGCCCAGGTGAGTCCCAGTTTTTGACCGTATTGGGGTCACCTGTTCTACCTCACCGTACTGGCTGAAGAGGCATCCTAATACTTCCGCAGGTATTTGGGTTGGCACATTAAATACCTGCACCCGAGTCCTTCTCTTGCCCTGGTATTCAGGTGTTAGTTTGACTCTCCCATGCTTTATTTCTTGGAGGGAGAGTCTCTCTGCATCTTCCTTGGTGGGTAGGAGGATGTCCCACATGGCGTAGCTCCTCTGGTACAGGTATAATACCGGGATATTTAGCTTATGTAGGAGCCCTGCCATGTCTTCCTTTTTCATCCCTAGGAGGCGGTTTTCCGGCATATCCGAGATGATGAGGGAGAGCACTCTGTCTTCGATTGCCTCCCAAGCGCCTGGCACTGGTTTAATTTCTGCCCCCTCTATGTATTGTCTGTACTTGGTCAAGTACAAGTCTTTATACTCTTGAGGGGACAGTTGCTTCTCTACAGTCTTCCCCCATGCCAACCCTCTTGTTGGTGTTGGATCTTTGGTGAGGTTGGACTGTTTTTGCTGTTCCTTGGCGGAAGGGTTGCTATTTTGAGGGGCATTTCCCTTTCCGCTTTCCTTTGGGACCGACTCTCCCTGCTCTATACTTCTTCCAGGAAATACTTCCCTTTTTGGGGAGTCGGCCTCCTGGGGAGCATTGTCCTTGGGAGCTTTTGCCCCTTTTGTTTTGGGGAGGTTTAGGCTGTATGCCCCCTCGTTTTCTTGATTTGCTCCCCTTTTGGGGCAGTAGCCCTCCTGGGGAGCACTGTCTCTCTTATCGTCCTTTGGGGCTACTGCCTCTTGATTTTTGTTGTCAGAGCGGGATGCCCTGTCCAACATTGTTTTTTCTCCCCTTTGTGGGGAGTCGCCCTCTTGGGGAGCTGCTGGTGAGTTTTCTCCCTTCTGGGGGGCGTCCTTCGGTTTCGTGTCCGGGCGGTATGCCCCGTTGCTTTTTGCTTCCCCTGTTGGGGAGCCGTCCTCTTGGGGAGCAGTTTTTCTTGTGGTAGCCTCCTGGCTGGGGGTATCTGTATTGGTGGTCCCCGGGCTGGGGGTGTCCATTTTTGAAAAAAGCTCTCTCTCTTCTGTATAATTCACCAAAATGAGTGACGTGGAGTCGGCGTCCAAATTGGGAGCCGACTTTGGCGCCAAAAAGAAGTGGCGCCAAAGGCGGCAAGAGGGGAGATAGAACTGAGAGAGGGAGTGGGAGGTTAGTGGAGGGAAGAGAGAAAGTGTTTCCGACCCTCCCTCGCGGGAAGGTCGTAAATTATCAGCTCGGATCCCCCCCCGTGGGGGAGGGGGGAGAGCAGAGAAAGACAGACAAAGTGAGGGTGCGGACAGAACGCTACCCAACAAGCTCTCCGGGCACGAGAATGTGTCGCCAGAACACGACTGCCTATCGCTGTGTATGTATCAGAGAACAGATACTACACTTTGATCTTGGCCCGACGGCCAACTGGGAATGAGGCGTGTCGTTTACTGTCAGATGGGTAAAAGAGGAAGGAAAAAACCGCTACTGCTGCTGTTTCGGTGAATAAACAAACGTTTCGTCGTGGTAAAAGCTCGAACAAAATCCCACTTAAGTCTGCGTTTTGTTCTCAACTCGAAAGAATTTAGGCAACTGAAATAGGAATTAATCCCCTAAAAATATCGTTCGGCCACGAAAAACTTAAGGCAATCTTTCAAAGTTGAATAGATGATTATATATATAGTTCAGTGACGTAGCTAAGAAGGTGCGGAGTGATTATGTGGCGTAGCTAAGGGGGTGTGGGGGTTGGTCCGCCCCAGGTGACGGCAAAGGATGTCACCCCAACAAAATTCTTCAGCCAGGCTAAGGTGCGAAAATAGTCTGGAAATAGGATTTATTTATCATAATTTTAAAAGTTTTTTGTTTTTTTTAAAAATATATTTACTAAAATATTAGAAACTCTTAAAAATTTTGCCGATTTTCATTGAAAACTATAAACCTTGTATTTTTTGTAGCTTTTGACATGTAGTACATTTGAAACCATCCGATGACACTTCTAATTTTTTTTCACAATTAGTGAAAAAAAAATTGGAAAATAAAGATAAAGTATATATATATATATATATATATATATATATATATATATATATATATATATATATATATACAGAGAGAGAGAGAGAGAGAGAGAGAGAGAGAGAGAGAGAGAGAGAGAGAGAGAGAGAGAGGAAGAGAGATGGAGAGAGAGAGAGAGAGGAAGAGAGAGCAGTGGCATAGCTAAGGGGGCAGAGAGTCTGACTGACAGCAAAGGAGATGTGACACAATGTGAGGGGGTGACATTTGAGCAGACTGCCCCGAGTGACGTTTACTCTAACTACGTCACTGATGTAGTTAATTAGTGGTTAATAGTCCGATTCTAAGTTAGAGCATGACCCATACTTTGGCCAAGTTTGGCTACGATTGGTCAAGCAATATGGAAGCTATGCGGTATACAATCGAACACCCAAAAAGATCTTACCGAAAACATAGCCTCCATCTTGACGGGGGGTAATTACATTTAAATTATGATGAACAGAAACATAAAGTTAAAAAAAAAAGAAGTTTTATGCTAAATTAGACTACCCGAGCGGAAATGACATCCGTGCGACCGTTAATGGCAACCGTTAGTTACCTGACGTTCCCGTTGATGGTTGGCTTCTTAAAATTTTACGACACGTACATACGAGGTACGTGAATAGCCAACCATTAGCGTCTCAACTATGACACTTGTTGGGGATGTTTCCTTGCCTGAGATCCCCGACCGTCGGTCGCCGGGTCGGTAATCGCTTACTAGGCATCTCCGAGTACCCCGCCCTTTTGTGGCTGGTCATTTGCACACATAACGATCTCTGTATGCGTGGAACACCTCCGATTAAGGCTGAAAGGCCGACTGTGATGCACAAGGTATCCTTGATTGAGTGGTGGTGGGTGCCCCGTTCACGTATCCTTGCCTGTAGGTGAACAATCCAACTCCACCGGCATCCCTGTCCCGGCCAGAGGTTAGAAGGCAAACCAACGCCTGCTGACCAGTCACAGAAAAACCAGACACAATTGTCGATGGGATGAAGAAACATGTCTCTATTAGTTACACGTAGGCATTGCAAGGAGTGATAAAATCAGAATTCGTGAAGGAGATGGAATGCTGGATTGAGGAAAGAATTCTGAAAAATATAAAAGTTTCACCGTGTTGGAATTTTTTGTACCAATAATAGTGTATCCCCCTGTTTACATTAATTATTTATATTCTGGTTCTTGTATTTGATTTTTTGTATTTCGTATCCTTTATGATTCTTAGTTTCGTACATTTTGGGTTTGTACGAAACTCCCTTTAATTTGAAGAAAAGGGAAATGCTAGCTCCTTGATGACGTCACGAGCCCAGCGCGAATTTCTATCTCTTTTTGATTCCAGCGACGTGGAGAGTGGATGCAGGTTCATTGCCCGGCGCAGACAAGGAATTTTGGAACCTCCTTCAAAGAAGAAAACCCGGCAAGAATACCCCGGATATGTGACGAGGCATGCTTCTGAAAACCATCTACGTGGCCACGGTCTGCACATATTTGGAAGGAGTGTAATTAAAAAAAAACTTTATTTTGCGTGGCTACGGTTTGCACGTAAATAAAAGGAGAGAAAATTCTAAAAGGACTTTAAACGAGAAAAAAAGAAAAAAAAAAAGAAAAGGCACATGCCTGACTGGCTTTCAGTTTGTGAGTACGCTCCTAAAATTTATTACATATGAGAGTGTGATTAGGAACTATTATTTTGAATCTTATTGTATTCGTCCATGGATACGACATCTTCATTATAAGAACCAGTGTCATTTTTTCATTATATGTTACCTTGGCGTTCTTTGAATTTAATGCCCGCAAAGGGAAAAATTGTGAATAAAATCTCTTCTTCATTTTAAAACAGGACCTTTATATTTTATTCTTTACACCCCCCTTTTTATTTCATGCTGTTATTTTTTTTTCGTGCTAGTTACTTTCGCGTCGAATTTATCTGGAAACAAGATAAATTTACGACAACCGTGACTAAATGTAAAGGCCCTGCCTAATAAGGGCATGGTTCGGTCAGTGTTGGATTACTAAGAATTAGATGAGCATGTGGTATGTCGTACGGGGATGAGACAAAGGATGTGTGTGGGGAGGTAATAATGAATCAAGACACATGCAAGAACAGGTGTCTCCAAAGTTTTCGAACGGATGTGTGGTGAGCATATTGCTGACTTTTAGAGATACGTAGGTGCAGATATTAATAATAATAAAAAATGACCTGGACGCGTTTTGTACAGTTTTGCTTCTTAGCTTTGTTCTCCAAAACCGAAGTCTTTTAAATCATTTTCTGAACAAAATGAAAAACCACCATTGTATTTTCACATATGTCTACTTAATAATAATAAAAAATCCTGATTATTTTTTACGTTTTTCATAAGAGCTCCGCGGATCGGATTAAAGACTTTTGCGAGCCGGGACTGATCCGCGGGTTATAATTTTGTGATCCCTGTGCTAGACAATTTGAAGAAAACTTGTCGACCTAAAATCTACTTATTAACAAATCAACGTTTCTAACAAGTAGTGATATTAATTATTTTGTTGGATTTTTAAACGTTTTTTTTTTTTTTGCTTCTGTCAGTTTATGCGAAACCCAAGCATAAAGTTTAGAAACATAGTCGAGTTCATGTGATTCATTTGTACGCTTGGTTTTGGAAATCTTCAGAATATATGTGATTTGTCTGGTTGTTAAACGGCAATCTTCTTCAACTACGACTTCCGCTTGATCACTATCGATCATTTCTGACCAGCCAGAGCGAGGAGCATCTTCCACTAAATTTTTTCTTTTTCGAAACCATTTCTGGCACACCCGTTCTGTAAAAGCATTCTACCCCATATACATGATATATCTTTATGCAAGTTTCTCTAGATTTTTCTCTCTTTTTTATAGTAAAAAAAAATGCATCAGATGTCGAGAGTACTCTGCTTGATCGTGCATTTCAAGGTTTGAGTTACAACCAAAAATGCAAGAACTCCTCTGATTCGGGGGCTTATTACTAGGGCTATGACAACAGCATATTCTTTTCATTGTTTTGACTCTCGAGTATATATCCGACAAGTTAGACACAGTTAATCAATCGAGAACCAAATCACTCTATATAAAAACATATAAGATAAAAACGGATACACACTCGAGAGTCAAAACAATGAAAAGAACATGCTGTTGTCCTATCCCTACTTATTAGACACCGATTTCAACATACTCGCTACACCAAACACAAGAGTTGATCTTTAGAAAGTCGGAAAGATGACATTAAAAAACAAAACAAAACAAAAAAACAAAACAAACAAAAACGAATGAAACTTTTGGCCAACACAATGTTAAGTGTTTGCCCTAACAATGCATATTGCCACTAAGGTGTTAAAGGCTATTGTGATAATGGGCAGATTTATAAGAGGCAACGTAGGTGGTGTGTTGGACAGCAATATATTTGTTCACATTACATTTAAATATATACCTGCTGATATGCCATATAGTTGTATTGAAAATTGACGTAAAATTGTACTGACAAGCACAGGTCGAACTTACTAACTTATTACTAGCATATTCTTTTTCATTGTTTTGACTCTCGAGTATATATCCGATTCAGTTAGACACAGTTAAGCAACCGAGAACCACATGACTCCATATAAAAGTATATAATATATCAACGGATACACAATTGAGTCAAAACAATGAAAAGAATATGCTGTTGTCCTTGCCTTACTTATCACTAGCTTATGAAATTAATGTTTTTACTAGATTCTGGCATGCGTGGAATCGTTCAACTGGCGGAATATATAACATAAACAAAATCAGTTTATGTCAAGTAGAAGTCACGTGTATGCTTGGCTAAAATGAAAAGGAAATCAAACAGCATGTCTTAATAAAGACCATGCAAATATATAATTTAATAATGATAAAAAAGAAAACTTCAAAAGATAACACATATGTAGACACATTAATCTAGAATAGTATGTAAGTAGGTTGTTCAGTGGCGCATGGTATTATTTGATCTACAATAGAGGTCAACCCGTTAATCAGTCTACTGGCAAGGGGCCAAGTAGTAGTGACCCATAAATTCATTAGCAATTCCCTATCAGATATTGAATACCAAGCCTGCGATGTTTACTTACGCCAACCTCTTTACGTGGTCTTAGCATGAAAACGTTCAGTTTCGAAGTCGTTAATAAGGCATACGAAAGATCTTTACTTCAAATTGATATGAATATATCTGTTGGCTCCAGAAATATTCAGAGTTATCTCCCTTAGATTATATCCAAGTTATCGTCCCGGAGACATACTGTGTATCGATGCACTTTCTTACCGATGGTTATGTAAAGTTATCGACGTCATCACCATAGTGGTGATCCCCTGTTGCTTCTCGTTTGTTGATACAAAATCACGCCGACAATTGTTGGTTAGCTTATAAACAAAGGTTTATACAAAGGCAGCACATGAACTTGCGTGCATGTGTGTGCGTGTGTGTATGTGTGTGTGTGAGAGAGAGAGAGAGAGAGAAAGAGAGAAAGAGAGAAAGAGAGAAAGAGAGGGGGATAGATAGATAGATAGATAATGAAATGCTTACAAATAGACGCCGCCGCCTGCCGTCCCTAGTTTTAGAGGACAGCATCCAAACAAACCTTCTCTCGTTCAAGTCTCGCAGGTTAAGAACGAAGAAAAAGAAGCGGCATACGAAAATCACGTGATTTGTGTAATTTTCATCTGGTGCAACACCATCATCTGTCAATCCTTCCATTAACACGGCAACTACTATCTATCATCGTTTTATGTAACATTCTCGAAGCCAATACACGACACACATGTGAATCCGATATGGCGTTAAATTTTAAAAGGAGGTGCTTCGCCTCGAAATATTCGAAAAATTTGTCTTCACATAATACACTATTGATTAGAGATAAAAACAGTAAGTTGTAAATGAAAACAGAATTATTTCATTACATAACTGTCTCTTTGTTTCTTATCCAAACATTCTTCCGTACTTCCTGCCTATGAAATTTTCTTGAATGGAAAGCCATATAAAAAAAATGATCCGAAAAGGGTATGGCAAAACAAAGTAACAGTCGTAGAGAAAAGAAAAGTATGAAATTGCGAATACTAATTGTTGTCCCAAGAAAAATCTGGCAGTATCCATCCAATAAGAAAATGCAGTGTAAAGAATGGTAGTATTAATCCATTCAGAGTTAGTAGAGTGCAGTTCCTTTCTCGTGTCAAGGCGAAAAGTTATGATTAAAAAAGCCAAAGAGATTTAGTATATTTTATGAAAGGGATTTTGGGACCTGATTGGTTAGTTCTTATTACCCCTGGCTATAAATATAATCGTCCAAATCTTTGTGAGTAAAAGTATTGCATTTTAAACTGACGATTCTTTACGAGTATGAAACGTGGAAAATTCTGTGTGGCTTAATTGCTATATGTTTGTATAATTTACTATATATATTTATATATATATATATGTGTGTGTGTGTGTGTGTGTGTGTGTGTGTGTGTTTACTTTGACAGGGCTCGATACGTAAGTAGAGCTAGGTAGTTTGGCTGACTAGCAAACCCAGTATCATGAGGATATATAAAAACATGAAGCAACATCAATTCCGTGCAATAGCCTGACGAATGCTTACGAGGCTGAAAGGCGGGAAATTCTGTGTAGCCTAATTGCCATACATATTTTTAAAACTAACTAAATATACAAACACGCCAAAAAACTTTTAGTTTAGTTAGTTAAGTTATATTTGAAAAAAAATCTTTGTTTTAATTAGGCGTAATTTGCATTTTACTCAGCATGTCACTCATCTCAATAAATCCTGTCTATCACCCTCACCCTCTCTCTCTCTCTCTTTCTCTCTCTCTCTCTATCTCTCTCTCTCTCTCATTGTATATTGCTTCACTCAGAAAAAAATTGGATTTTTTCATTACTTTAAAAAAAACTTCTCCGACAATTTTGGGTCTACACACTTTAAATTTTAGATATAGCTTCCGTGGACATGAATCTAACTTAATAACTTGATTTGAGCCCAAAACAATAAATTTTCAGGGGTCATAATAGGGGTCAAAGTTTAAAAAATTACCCCCTTTTTTTTGCTCAGCATACACCTCCAAACACCCGGGCAACGCCGGGCACCCATGCTAGTATATATATATATACATAATCCATTCACATGAAATCACCTTTTTCTTCACCCTATTCCCTATGCTTTATTTTTTGTTATCAAGTAAGATCTTTGACTTACTTGCAGTTTCATCAAATACTTTTTGCATGCAAAATCCGATCCCGCATTTTGCTAATTCCTACTCTCTGATGAGAAGGAAAGTATTTCTTCGAAACTCCGCGGATTAAGGACTATCCACTTATTAAGTGTTTCCTTTTCAAATTAAATATGTTTTTTTTAACTCTTTTTCAAAGTGTTTTTTAGCATGTTTTATTAACTATATATATATATATATATATATATATATATATATATATATATATATATATATATAACTACTTCATTTATTCACATAAATTTAATATACGAAAGTATAGATTTATGCGTAAACTTTAAGTATTTACTACAAAAGTGCTCAATACGTAGGTAGAGCTAGTTAGTAATTTATAATATATATATATATATATATATATATATATATATATATATATATATAAAATGGTAATTAGCCAAAACCTGAAGAAAGTGCTCAATACAATTTGAGAGCAAATATATATATATATATATATATATATATATATATATATATATATATATATATATATATATATTATTATTATTATTATTACCGTTTTATCTGCTTGGTTACACATGTTTCGATTACTGAACCTTATCAACGATCAAGTAACTTCGTCAGACCTTAAGTTACTGGATCGTTGACACGATTCGGTAACCAAAACATGTGTAACTAAGCAGATAAAACGGCAATTATATATATATATATATATATATATATATATATATATATATATATATATATATATATATATATATAAATGAGAATGTGTGTGTGTGTTTGAAAACATCTCTCAACCTAATATATTCAATGATTTTTTTACCTTTGCCTTAAAATTTGATATATAGGGTATTCAGACATGTGGGGGAAGGTTTTAATCGGTCTTCATCCGGAAAAAAGAGCTGCTAATGGGTCAAAATTGAAAATTGGTACGTAAAGGTCATCAGATTTTTATCTGTTTTTCAAGTGTTTCACGAATGCGCGAAGCGTTCACGGCTTCTTAAGTGAAGAATAAGTAGCTTTCAAAACACTTTTAAAAGAGCGTTGCAAGCTGGCATCAATATTATCGTACTTGACTGACTGTATTTAGGTTTTGGTTTCAATCTCGTTTCTAGTATTTTTTTTTTTTTTTTACAAAATTGAACTGTTTCTTTTCGTTTTTCTTACTTCATTTTTTGTAAAAAGAATTTAACGTTACGTTTATTACCGGACAACTCCGGGTAAATCTGCTAGCACACACACACACACACACACACACACACACACACACACACACACACACACACTATATATATATATATATATATATATATATATATATACTAGCAAGCCGCCTGGCGTTGACCGGTCACAAAATATGCTTAAATATATTTTAATTCATGTAGATTTCATATTATTATATAGCAAATTCTTTATTGATTATTATATTGTACCCAATGTATATAGTAATAATGTCAAAAGTTAAAAAAACTGACTTCGGTTCCATTAGCTGGAATCGCAATAAAAACATCTAACGCTCTAGTTTTAGTCGTCATCTAGCCTTCGTCGTTACTGTCTGAGCTATAACCAGGTCGATATAAAAAGGACTAAAAATTAAGGGAATTCAAGTTAATGTGTATGTACGCATGCTCAGAAGTTAGCTGATTTACATGTCCATAGATTTCTGTTTTCAAAATAATAAATAAATTAATAAATAAACTGTTATGGCTTGCAATAAGCCACAAAGAAAACAGAACAACGGAATAGAGTTTAAACAATGCATTACTGGATCAACAACGTAAAAATTTTACAACTGAAAAGAGTAGTAAACGTCACCGAGCAGGCGAGGTCGCTCTGGTGTTTAATCCACACTAAGGATCAAAAGGTCTATGGTTTATATAATGGACAGAACAGTCTATTTGGAGAGTGATTCCCCCACAACACCCCCCTCCCAAGCTGATTTCCGCGGTTGTGAAATCAGTATTTCTTCCTTTTGGGGCAGACCACCAAGGAGTCTGTGCGCTTCTTCTTTCTGCCGGAGCGTCTCGGTTCTGACATCCCTTTTGGAGGGTCTATGTCAAAACAGTCATACACAGTTTCAATCGCCTCAATGCCGTCCTGCGGTGGTTCTTCTTGATCCTTGTAGAAGCGTTTCCCGATTTAGCTCAGGTGCCTCTTATGTTGAAACTTTGGGCTCTGAATGATGTATGTAACATGGCCGATTCTTCGTAAGATCGTGTCCTGTTCCCAAAAAGAAACTTATTTCTAAAATGTCTAAAATACACGTTATCTCCGCTGCTAAACCGTTTTGTTGGCATTGTAGAGGTTCTGTTGTGTACTATGTGTTTGGGTAGCAGTTTATCAAATGCGGATTTTATTTTCCGTCCAAACATGATTTCTGCTGGGGATCCTGCATCTGGTTTGTTCGGATTTCTCATATTTAAAACTGTCTATTGCGGTCCATATTGTATTCTGAGAAAATGCTGAATTGCTTTCCGCGTTCACATTATTCTTAACAATTTCTGTAAGCAATTCCTCTGTTCGTAATTGACGTTGACGTTCGGCTAACTGTTTTTGAAATTCTAATTGACGTTCGGCTAACTGTTTTTGAACTTCCTTTTGCTGTTCCTCGAATCTTATTTGACGTTCAGTCCAGTGTTTTTCGGATTGTGACTGACGCTTTGCGGCATCGATATGCAACTTGGTCAAATGTTCCAATGCTACTTTCAATTCGTCCATTTTGCTTTGTCGGCATTAGCAATTTCAAATCGTTCGCTGAATTTTACAAAACCGTTTTATTCTTTCTTATTTCTTCCTACAGACAATAAAACGAACAGAAAAAAAAACATAAATATATAAAAAGTTCATTGTCTAAAGAAAAAAAATCAAGTCTATATTTTCTCTAGGTGGGGGGGGGAGGGAAACAACGCCCGATTTTAGCAGCGAAAACCACAAGTGACGAATCCTTTTTCCAAAAGTATAAAAATTTACCTTTCTAAGTTGCGACGAACCTTTTTCTTTTTGCAAAAGTGCAGCGCTATCTTTGAAAGTCGTGATGAACTTTTTTCTTTTCAACTCCCTTTTTCCGTAATGATCTGCGTTTTTTAAAAATTATTTTAGTTACCGTGAACCTTTCAGTTGCAAGTGTTATGTTAGACACTTCCTTAGACTTGATAACATTTGAGTCCGACGTCGTTAATATTTTTAGAATACTATTTCAACGCGAGTATTTTTTTCAATGTCGTTACTGGTTTCGATTTTAGTATGCTCCTTGAATCCAATGTCGTCAGTGTTTAGTTTTTTAGAACACTGTTTTTAAACGTGAGTATGTTCTCCGAATCCAATGTTGCCAGTGTTATGGCTTGCAATAAGACACAAAGAAAACAGAACAACGGAATAGAGTTTTAACAATGTATTACTGGAACAACAACGTAAAAAGGTTACAACTGAAAAGAGTAATAAACGTCACCGAGTAGGCGAGTGTCTCTCTGGTGTTTAATCCACACCTGGGATCAAAAGGTCTTTGGTTTATATAATGGAGAGTGATTCCCCCACAACATAAACATATTTGTTTACGTCCAAATAAAATATGGTCGATTTTCTAAGAAAAAAATATCTTCAAGGTGAAGACGCTACTTAACCGATTTATCGTTAAAAAAATCAACAAGAAATCTACATAAGTTTATAAGCGGGAAAAATGACAGTAAAATTATTTACGACTTTGTAGCGTAATGGATACCGCACCGGACAGCAATATATATGGTTAGGGAGTTCGATTTCTAGAGAGACAGTCAAGAGATTCGAACCCTGGCAACAGAAGTCATGTCTGGCTTCATTAGCAAGGACCCGAACCACTTGGTTACCGACAATCGCGAGAGATACAGTTGAAATTAAACATTTATTATTTTTTTAAAATGCTTTTAACGTTAGTCAAAGTGATGTAGTCATTATATGACAATCTACGCATATGAGCTAAATTGACCGACTTATTACAACTGAAAGTGCTCAACGATGAAACAAGTTTCTTAAAGGGGCTGAATAATTATTTACTATAATAGTTAAATACCTACAGACATTAGTGTCTTATCTTTTCGGGAATCATCAGTGCAGGGTGTCACGATTAACGTCAGTCGAGAGATTCGAACCCTCGCAACAGAAGTCATGTCTGGTTTCATTAGCAAGGACCCGAACCATTCGGCTACCGATAACCGCGAGAGATACAGTTGAAATTAAACATTTATTCTTTTTTAAATGCTTTTAACGTCAGTCAGAGTGATCTAGTCATTATATGACGATCTACGCATATATATATATATATATATATATATATATATATATATATATATATATATATAGTTGGGGAAAACTGATACGCTTACGTAGTGATTTTAAGTCGAACTGGTACGAGAGATACAGTTGAAATTAAACATGTATTCTTTTTTAAATGCTTTTAACGTCAGTCAGAGTGATCTAGCCATTATATGACGATCTACGCATATATATATATATATATATATATATATATATATATATATATATATATATATATATATATATATATATATATACAGAGTTGGAAAAAACTGATACGCTTACGTAGTGATTTCAAGTCGAACTGGTGCTGGTGCTCTGCTCTGGCCTACTGAAATAATAAAGCATGTAAGATGGATAGCAGTAAATTGATAAAGTATATATATATATATATATATATATATATATATATATATATATATATATATATATATAGTGATCTAGTCATTATATGACGATCTACGCGTATATATAAATATATATAATATATATATAATATATATATAATATATATATATGCGTAGATCGTCATATAATGACTAGATCGCTATATATATATATATATATATATATATATATATATATATATATATATATATATATACTTTATAAATTTACTACTATCCATCTTGCATGCTTTATTATTTCAGTAGGCCAGAGCAGAGCACCAGTTCGACTTGAAATCACTACGTAAGCGTATCAGTTTTTTCCAACTCTGTAGACTGACGTCGGGAACTTGTTATTCAATATTTATTTCATCCTACAACAGAAAACACTCCTCACCCCCTTTATCTCTCTCTCTTTCTCTCTCTTTCTCTTTCTTTCTTTTTCTTTCATTCCTGCTTTACGGCCCGTCCCTCTCCTTTTCCCACACATACTGCGTCTCCCTTAAATCGTGCCGACTCCTCTTTTTACACAAATAAAACAACAGAAATACTGATACTACCAATAACAATAACGAGAACCAAAAAAATGGCTGGTGACAAAAAAACATGAAAGCAAAAAAAAACAAAAAAACAACAACAAAAAAAAACAATATATTCTTCAGATACGCCCATTCAATCTATGCCTTTAACAGTGTAAATTCTATTGTAAATTGATGTGTGACAGACCAAACTAACGTGACAAACAGGCACTCTTATAAAAATTCGTAAACATATGTCATTGCTGTTTTTAACTTTAAGCTTTGCAGAACAATGTAAATTTTTTTTTTACTTAGATCTTAAACGTGACAGAGCAACGAAAATTGTTTCAAACTTGACATTGCGACAAACACCCCGGGATTTAAAAATTTTTTTTTATAGATGATTGGACCCATATAAATATAAGATGCGTCCATTTAATCTACGTGCTTAGCAATGAAGATGTTATTTCGAACGCAAGCGTGTCAGACAGACAGACTGACAGACAGACTCAGACAGACTACGACTTCTCATATAAATGTGTGGTCGAATCGAATAATGTTTTACACTGATATCTAAGACGGATAGATGAAGATTTCATTTCAAACTTAAATGTGACAGATCGACGGAATGCTATTTTAAACTAAAATGTGACAGACCGACAGAATGCATTATCAAACTTAAACAAGATAGACCGTCCAAACTTTTTTTTTCAAAACTTAGCATAAGAAACCGATGAAATGGTGGGTTAAACTTAAGCATGACATACCAACAAAATGTTATTTTAAGCCAAACGTGACAGACCAGTCCAAATATTATTCAAAACTTAAGCATGACAAACCGACCAAACGTTATTTCAAACCTGACGTTATAACCCGACCAAACTTGTAATTTCAAGCAAAATCCTTACAGACCGAGGTTATTGGACGCTTCTAAAACTAAGATACGTCCGTCCGATGATGCAAATCTTATCTCAACCGAACCAGAACGTGACAGACGAACAAACGGATTGCCAACGGACAGAGCTTTTAATAAAGTTGCGTGGACGTATTTAAACATGAAGAAAGAAGTCATTTAGTGGGAGTGTTTTATTTATTTATTTATTTATTTATTGTAACTATCAGCGCTTAGTGTTAAATTGAGGAAATAAATGCCGGACGCTAAGAAAAAAAAGAACAAGCTGAAATAAATGAAAGTAAAGGCGAGAAAATACAAAATGGTATATCTATATTTACCCAGCATTCCTAACGTTTTGTGTGACTATATATACCTGTATACCAGTGTGTACTCTGCACACATACGGATGTTTTAATTTTACATAGTGCATACGTATACACATACATACGTACATATGTACGTACACGGTATCCGATTAGCTACCAGCAACAACGAGAAGCAGGGTGTACTATGTGGGTAAGGCACGATGAATACGCCTGTTAACTGGCAGTACATCTTTACCCACCCTCGGGGCCGGATGAGGAACTAGCGAGTACGGCAGCTGGCTTTTGTTGGTTGTTTTTGGAAGGGGAAATATACTTTTTACCAATATCTACAGGTATATTCTATCCATCCATCTATCTATCTATCTATCTATCTATCTATCTATCTATCTATCTATCTATCTATCTATCTATCTATCTATCTGTGTTTTATGTTTTTTTTGTTTTTATTTGTTTTATAAAAAAGCATCATTTACGTTTACGTTCTTTTAAACGTGAAGATAAGATTTTATTATTATTATTATTATTATTATTATTATTATTATTATTAGTATTATTAATGTTATTATTATTGTTGTTGTTATTATTATTGTTATTATTGTTGTTGTTATTATTATTGTTGTTATTATTATTATTATTATTATTATTATTATTATTATTATTATTATTATTATTATTATTATTATTTACTAACTAGTAGTTTTCATACAGATCGTCATCACTGAAAATGACTGGTGGTGTTTCCTGGAGTCTGAGTGACAAATAGTCTTCCCAGATTTCCAATACTCTCCATATCTTTCGATAACATTTGTAAACAGCTGTTTAACACTGTTTTTCTCTTTAATTAGTCTTCACTCGGACTTTGGATGACAATAAGCCTCCTCGAGGTTCTAGTCTTCTCCCGACTGTTTCAATGGAGGTCTGATTAGTGCTCTTCCTCATCGGTCTTTCCATCTTGTGGTATCAGCCAAGACTGGTGTCTATTATTATTATTATTATTATTGGCTCACATGGAGCTTTCACACAAGTCAGCAAACGATCTGATTGGAGACCTGTGGTGTACTCTGGAAGCTGAGTGACAATAAGTCTCCCCAGACGTTCAGCTCTTTCCTCCTCCTTCGCTTATTATTATTATTATTATTATTATTATTATTATTATTATTATTATTATTATTATTATTATTATTATTATTGATGTTGTTGTTGTTATTTTTATTATTATCATTATTATTATTGTTATTATTGTTATTATTATTATTATCACTATTATTATCAGGCTATTGTTATTATTATTATTATTATTATTATTATTATTATTATTATTATTATTATTGTTGTTGTTGTTATCATCATCATTATTATCATTATCATCGTTGTAATTATTATTATTATTATTATAATTATTGTTGTTGTTGTTATTATTATAGTTCTTGTTGTTAATTTTCTTATCATTATTATTATTGTTATTAATCTTATTATTGTTGTTATCATTAATATTATTATCGTTTTAATAATTATTATTGTTGTTGTTTACATTCAAGAAGTTCTTCCACAAGTCATTATCGGTGATTGGGTTATAATGACAACAATCTCAACTTCTTTTTGATAACCGTAAGAATTCATTTTTCTAACTCGCAACAGCTGTTTACCATTGATTATAAGAGTTTAAAAAATATATATATATATTTGGAAGCACTTTGCAATGAAATCAACCAATCGGAAAAAGGGGGGGGATATGCAACAAATAAATATTACCATAGGCAAGATAAGTACTCTTCTACCTATCTGGATAAGTTTTATTTGTGTTTTAACTTATTTTAAAGCGTTTATTGCTTTTAGACACAAGTAGTACCGAGTTAGAACAAGAAAAAATTGTCCGACACAAGACGGTCGTCTGAGGAGACATAATAATCGCTCAAAAATCGAAAATTAAACAAAACACTGGTAGAAACCCCACCCATTAAATATTACGAAATATTATGAAAGAAAATAATATTAGCATCGCTAATATGAATCGTTGTTAACTGAAAAGTTCACCATTAAAATTGAATCCGTAAAAGTTTAAATGATCCTAAATTATATTCAGTTCGTATTTTTCATCTTTAAAATAAATTGAATTAAGCAACACAAGGATGTTTTATACAACAGGGTCGCAAAAAAAGCAAAAAAGGTCCCCAAAGCCATATTTTCCGTTGGTCAAGAGGCGTAAATGAACTGTAATATTTGACATTTATCTTTAAACTTTAATGTCACGGTAACATTTATTGGGTTGGTTTGTACCACTATTTTGTTTTATTTCTTATATCGAAGTGATTATCCAGTCTTCAAAGACATCGCGGTCATCTTTACTTGTTCTCCGGAAGCGTCCAACATTACTCGTTTTTCGAACAGAATAAACATTTTACATTAAATAAAAACACTAAAAACTTCCCCAGTTAGGTAGAAAAGTAACTTATCTGGCCTTTGGTAACATTTATACATTTATTTGTTATATATTTGCTTTTTGACAACTTTTTCGTACGTCTGTGTATAGTAATGCAAATTATATATATATATATATATATATATATATATATACATGTGCATATGCTTTTTATTTTTTTATTACCGTTTTATCTGTTTGGTTACATATATTTCGGATGTTGGACCATGTTTTCGATCCAACAGCCTCGTCAGACCTTACAGAAGATGGTTGTTAGTATAAGGAAGAAGTGTTACTTCTAAAACAATTCATACTAATACTAACAACCATTTCTGTAAGGTCTGACGAGGCTGTTGGATCGAAAACATGGTCCAACATCCGAAACATATGTAACCAAACAGATTAAAAAAATAAAACACATATTTGCTCTCCAATAGTATTGAGCACTCTCTTAAGGGTTTTACTAATTACCAGTTTTACCAAATATATATATATATATATATATATATATATATATATATATATATATATATAGTAATTTATAAAATATATATGGCGATTAAGCTACACTGAATATTCGGCGTTTCACACTTGTATATATATATATATATATATATATATATATATATATATATATATATATAAGATTTTTTTCGCTTCTTAAGCGGTGAAGAGAGATATTGCCTCCTTTTTATTTCATTTATTTGATTAAAAATATTTTTTGCATTGTCCTTTTTTTTGACGGGACATATTGTTATTCATTTTCATTATTAAATATTTAAATATTTTATTACTTACGTGCATTGAAACACGTGCCCATAGGTATATATTTTCTGAACGTAATTCAATAAATAATAATAATAATAATAATAATAATAATAATAATAATAATAATAATGTAACAATACATATACATGTGTGTGAGTGAATGTGTTGTGTGTATTCGTTGTCGTCGAACACTATATGAATATGCTTGCTGTATATGTCCACTAATTTGACATTGTATAGACATTAAATTCTATTCTTCTTATGTTGATTGATGGTGGGTTGAATGCTAGATTACAGAGTTAGATGTGACTTTTCAACTGGGTTCGAGTCCTTATCATTTCCTACAGTGAAGATTGCGTAAGCATGAAACATTAGTGTTTGTAAGTAAAGATAATAAATATTTAAATCTCTCTCCTCTCTCTCTTTCTCTCTCTCTCTTTGTCTCTCTCTTTCTCTCTTTCTCTCTCTCTCTCTCTCTCTCTCTCTCTATATATATATATATATATATATATGTGTGTGTGTGTGTGTGTGTGTGTGTGTGTGTGAGTGAGAGAGAGTAGGTGATTGAGAGTGAGAGAGATAGAGATAGATAGATAGATAGAGAGCGCCGAATTATGTTAGGCATTTCTCTTACACAGATATTTTAGGTAGCTTCTTGGAACTTATTCTGTACAATTTTATAGAATATGAACTCCTCTTTTCGGAAAAAAAAACTCATTCAATACAGAAACGCATAAGTTAGTACAACTTCTGATACTTTTGCTGGCTGGTCTTTCAAGGCTGCCGGACTATCATCTTTGCATAGTCTTTAGGAATCTGAGGTTCTGATCATCAGACATTTTCTGGTAAAAGTCTTCTGAACAAGAACGCTACAATAAAATAAATGGCATTTACCTTTCAATTGTTCACGTACGACCATAGCAACATAAGTATTTTACTGAAACTAATGGATTTTTTTTATATTGTTCATTCTTTGAATATCCTACTACCTTACATATTTCGTCTTCCAGTCTTACATTCGTCATCGACAAACTGTGTATCTACATAATTAAAACAGTAGATATAGGTATATATATAACTGTAAATATTTAACTGATAAACTCTTAAACTACTTGCCACATAAAACTAACATAAACAGGAAATAGTAATCATATACCTAGGATGGTTTATAAAAAGTAATAAAATAGTAATCATATACCAAGTATGGTTTATAAAAAGTAATAAAATAATAATCATATACCAAGGATGGTTTATAAAAAGTAATAAAATAGTAATTGTATACCAAGGATGGTTTATAAAAAGTAAAATCCTTGTTTGGATGGATGAATAACACGTACAGAAATAATGTCGGCAAGTTGAAATGCAAAATGTTTGCTTTAACTTGCCAATATATTTGTATTACTTTTGCGCATGCACAAACTCATTCATAGCTGATTACCTTTAATGCATCTAAAACCAAGTTCCTATCTTTACATCATCAACGCTCTGATCCCCATCTGGCATCAATTGAAATGGATGGTTCTCGTCTAGGAGAAGCCCCATGTTTTGACAAGCTTCTGGGTTTGTCCTTTACTCCTGATCTGAAATGGAACACGTACATCAAGTCTGTTGCCAAGGTCGCTGGAAAGATGGTGGGATCCTTCTACCGCTCCAGAAGATATCTCACTACTGATGCAATTCTCTATCTATATAAAAGCCAAGTACGTCCAAGAATGGAATACTGCTGCCATATCTGGGCAGGAGCTGCTAAAAACAGCCTATCCTGCCTTGACAGAGTACAAAATAGACTTCGTGGCTAGTGGGGGATGCCCTTTTCTCTACCCTGCAACATCTCTCCCACACAAGAGACGTTGCGAGCCTATCCTTGTTTTATCGTTATTTCCATGGCAGGTGCTCGTCTGAACTCCAACCTCTGGTCCCCCCTTGCCAATCCTTCACGAAAAACACCCATCTAGCTGAATCCACTGTGAAAAATTTCCCCCACTCTTTATCTGTGCCTAAATCAAAACGTAGATTCCATGAACAAAGCTTCTTCCTTAGAACTGCACGCCTGTGGAACTCTGTTCCGTCTGCCTGCTTCCCACCTGACTATAACTTGGATGTCTTTAAGTCCAACGTTAACAAATTCCTAATGAACCGCCCTCTTAAGTAAACACTTCATTAAATCTCCACACTAACGTACTGTACTTGCAATAACCCTTATCCCTGAGTGGCTTCCGGGCCTTGATAAGTGGTGACCACCGTGTAAAAAAAATAAATAAATAACTTGAAGTGGTTTCATTCTATATCTTTCTTTTCTATTTGTCGATAGCTCAAACGGTAGCGAACACGACTGGAGCGCTAAATGTTTTGGTTTTGATGCTAGCTGATGGCACCCAAGCCATTCATTTTTTTTATCAAAAGCAGTATTCAATTTCTCCCCCCATCTCCCCCCCCCATCTCTCTCTCGGCATATTTTGACCTAGATTTCCGTAACGTTGGCTGACGAGAACCTCCGAAAGAACCGAGCGAAATAAAAGACGTAGGGAAACATAATTTACAACATTTATTTAAAAAAAAATATACTGTGAGTTTAATAACTATTTTTATTAATTTTCTTTTAACGTTCAAGAATTGTTAGCAAACGTACGTGAATGTTTTTTTTTTTGTGAAAGTTTAAACTGTTTATTTTTTTTTTTTTCAATATTTTATTTTTATAGATTTTTTGTGGTGGCAATTTTGTGTGGCTATAAATAAATAAATTTGAAAATCTTGGCTGTTTCCATATTAGACCTGGAAAAAAATATTCCGGTACGCAATGAGACCCACTGTCTGCATTGAGCATTAGTGCATCTTTAAGCGAAACCATCGCTCACATACGGTATTTCTTGATAGAACACTTCCTCAAACATGTTTTGCATATCAATTCCGAGGCTATTAGATTCCTCTCTTGGCAAAAACATTAACGTTTGTTTAGGCGTATCTTGGAGTCTGCAGTGTCTGCCATTTTTTGTACGTGAGTATAGAAAATTTTTTTCCTCTTTTTACAATTTAGTCACAAAGTCGTCTGCTTCCATTTAAAAATTCCAATTTTCATTGGCTAATCAAACGCCTAGTCAAATGATTTGAAAAATAAAAAGTAAAAATACCCTCCCTCTGTTCATCACCACCCCTAAATTACTTAAATACTGTTTTTCACAAAAAAATGAGAAAAAAAAAAAAAACAAAGAAAAAATCGACTAGTTTGTTTACCTAGCGTTTTAACATTTTATCAGCGCTCGGTTTGTTCCGGCGGTTCTCGTCAACTTCCAGTCAAGCCCGAGCCACGGAAATCGTTCTGTTCAAAAGATTCACGCACACACACACACACACACACACACACACACACACACACACACACACACACACACACACACACACACACACACACACACACACACACACGCACGCACGCACGCACGCACGCACGCACGCACGCACACACACACACACACACACACACACACACACACACACACATATATACAGTGGGTAGCAAAAGTATTTGAAGTAAGCAAGAAAAAAATGAAGAGATCATTCAATTGTACGAGGTCGTATCATAGACCACCGAGAAAGACTCCATTGTTGAGTCGTAGACACGCGAAAGATCGTTTGAAATTTGTTTATAAAAATCAATGTGAATCGGATGACTTCTAGAACAAAGTTATTTGGTCAGATGAAACAAAAGTTGACCTTTTTGGAAGAAACATGCGCCCACAGGTATTGAGGAAAAGGAGCACAGAATCTAAATCATCCAACACCGTTCTGACTGTAAAATTTGGAATTGTGGAATTGTGATCATTTGGGGCTGCGTTTCTGAAAATGGAGTTGGGGAATGGAAATTATAGAAAGGAAAATGAATGCAGAAAAATACACAAAGATTTTGTCGACACATCTGTTCAAAAGTGCCGCTGATTTAGGATTGGGCCCTGACTTTATCTTCCAGCAAGACAATGATCTTAATCACAATGCTAAAACAACTATGAAATTGTTTAAGGATAATGGGATTAGTGTTCCAAAGTGGTCTAGCCAGTCACCCGACCTAAATTCCATCAAATATTTGTGGAAACTTCGAAGTTAAGAGTGCATGCAAGAGACCTCAAGAATATAAAAGAATTGAAGAAAATTAGCGAAGAAGAATGGCTTAAACTACCAGCAAGTGCTTGTAAGAAACTAGTAGGCAGTTATGGAAAGCATTTGGAAGCTGTAAGTAAGAACAGAGCATAAACAACTAAATATAAGGTGTTAAATACTTTTGCATATGAGTAACTTGATTTTTTTGTCTATAAATATTTGTCAAAAAAGAATATCTTCATTTGCCTTTTATTTTTAGATAGATAATACCTTTTATTTTTAGATGGATAATACCTTTTATTTTTATATAGATAATATCTTTTGTTTTTAGATGGATAATACCTTTTATTTTTAGATAGATAATACCTTTTATTTTTAGATG
>NC_136511.1:51416000-51488500 GCF_053919585.1 Euprymna scolopes | reverse complement strand
GGAATATATCCTAGTTACATGATGGGAAGATATCCTAGTTACATGATGGGAAGATATCCTAGTTACATGATGGGAAGATATCTTAGTTACATGATGGGAAGATATCCTAGTTACATGATGGGAAAATATCTTAGTTACATGATGGGAAGATAATGTTGCTACACAGTAGCAACATTTTACTGCTTATGTAAAAAAAATAAAGAATATATCTTGTTCTACTTCGGTATTGAGCACTCTTTTATTAAACTCGTTTAACTTCATTGACTATTTAACCTCTGGAAAGCAATAACCTCATATTATATATATATATATATATATATATATATATATATATATATATATATATATATTACTTAATTTAATCACATGAATTAATATACGGAGATATAATTTTATGCGTAAATTTTTCCGTATTTACTTCAACAGTGATCAATACATAGGTAGAGCTAGGTAGTAAGTTATGAAAATATATATGGCAATTAAGCTACACACGACATTTCGCGTTCCATTTTCGTGAGAATTCGTTAGGCATAAACCTGAAGAATTCTCACAAGAATGAAACGCGGAATATTCTGTGTAGCTTAATTGTCATATATATTTTCATAACCTACTATATATATATATATATATATATATATATATATATATATATATATATATATATATATATATATATAAACACAGAGGATAAAAGATCAACAAGTGTGAAATCATAGATAAGCTTCAAAAGGAGAAACAATATATATATATATATATATATATTCTTTAATAGAGAATTGACTTTGAAATAATAAATACGAAATCCTAATAAATTAAAATATATTGAAATGTATTTTATGACTGGTTAAGGCCGGAATACCCCCCTTCCCGCTAGTTAAAATATAAATTTGTATCGAACTCATCAAAATTATAAATAAATCCAATTAATTATTGTTTTATTTACAATTTTTTTTCAAGTTTTTTTTCGTAGCGAACTGCGAAACTGTACCGAGCCAGCGAAGTCGATTTCACTGCTGTAAAATTCACAAAATACCAAATATAAGCCGTAAAATATAAGCAGGAAACTTAGGAGCAAATCGTGAAATAAAAAAGTGATTATCGACTGCTTATTATATAACTATATCAGAGACTTTTAAAACGTTATGAAATGCATGGTACTCCAGCAGTTTTGATCAGAATACCACTAATCTCCTAACCACTACTACTTCAACTCAGAGCAACACTACAGCCGATCTAGAAGTACCAAGATAAAAGGAAACACGGTGTCCATCAATTTGCCGTTTTAATACCTCATTGTAATATAGCTTCCTATTGTAGTAGATTCTTTCCATGGACAGCAAAGTTGTGGAGCTCTCTTCCTGCTTACTGTTTTCCTTCTACCAGCCTCGGTCTTTTCAAGACTAAAGTCAATAGGCATCTCTGGTCTTTGCAATAATCAGCTTTCGTTCTTGTTAGCTCCTTACATCAAGTGGCTTCATGCCTTGTCTCAAGCGATTTCTCTCTCTCTCTCTCTCTCTCTCTCTCTCTCTCTCTATATATATATATATATATATATATATATATATATATATATATATATATAATAAGTTGGAAAGAACGAAAGCAGAAACAGACAAAAATATAAAGTGTAACAGCAATAATCTAACAGAACCAACATGGTGACTAAATACGCTGACTCACAACGGAAAAAAAAAATAGCCAAGGCAGGATCTATTGTTTGTTATGGACAGGGTCGCTGCTACTAGTTGTAGCGGATAGTAACAGAGCTACTATAATGGTGGCTTCCTTCAGTCTTGACAGACTATGGATACCCACTGTAAGGGTGCCTGCGCGTGAAATTTTTTTTTGTGGCAAGAGTTGCGCAATCACCAACCACACCTCTCCTGAGACGACATTGTTAAATATCAGTAGCAACTGGAGGTTCAGAACGACTACAAACAATGCTGAGATAAGCGGAAAGCACATACAGCGCCTAGAATTCCCAAATAGTCACCCATCTGATACTAGCCAGGCTCAATGTTGCTTAACTTCGGTGACCTGATTAGAATCGGTGTGTGAACGTGATTATGCCGTACATATAAACGCTACTATAATAGATGGTTTTGATGATGACAGTATCGTAGGATAGGTAGCCATCTTGGGTCGTAAAATAAAGCATGTCTTTAGGAAATGTTGTTGTAGTAGATGATGATTATGATGATGCTGTTTGTTTATTTGTTCAGCATCATTTATGATGATGATGAATTTGTTGACATTCGTTTCCCAATATCATTCTATTACGAAATGGTTTTAAAAGGATATTGAGTACTTAAGGAAGACACCACTAAGTGAAAGTGTTTCTGTAGAACGAACCGAGTTCGAACATGACACCCCGAGTTTGTCAGTCCTCATCGTTAACCAGTGAGTACCTATTTACAATGCCTCCCCACGAGACAGTTAGACACCAGGGTCGGTTTTTAACGTGGAGAAAAGGTACAAAAATAAAAATTGTCTCAGTCGTGAAGGATTTCTCCTCCACTGAAAGAGAACGAGAAATGGAAGTGCCGCATCTGAAGAACAGATACTACACTTTGAGGTATTTATTTGCTCCCACACTGAGCAAATTAGGTACAAGGCCGATTTTTAAAGTGAGGAGTGAAGGGGAAATGGGGACCAACTCCCCGGGGAGTAGGGGAGCTGCATAGTGACAATTGGTATGAAGGGTTGCCCCTACATTGACCAAGGTCTTATATGTGGGGTTCCCCCACATATGGTCTTTGCTTGCAGTATCTGCCGGAACAGATAGGGTTTATTTGCTTCCCCACTAAGCAAATTAGGCACAAGGCCGTTTTTTAATGTGGAGAGAGAGGGAGGGGGGAGGGAAAGGGGGGACCAGCTCCCGAGAGGTGGGAAATGGGAGCTGGATAGTAACTGTGGTCTGTAGGGTGCTCCCTACCTTGACCAAGTTCAGATATGTGGGGTTACCCCCACATATGGTCTTTGCTAGTCATAGCTTGCAGCATCTGCCGGAACAGATGGTATTTATTTGCTCCCCCACCGAGCAAATTAGGCACAAGGCCGATTTTGAATGTGAGGAGTGAAGGGAGGGGGAAGGGGAAAAGGGGACCAGCTCCCGAGAGGTGGGAAATGGGAGCTGGTTAAAAGTCAGGCATGTGGGTTTGCCCCCACATCTGGTCTTTGCTAGTCATAGCTAGTCATAGCTTGCAGTATCTGCCGGAACAGATGGTATTTATTTGCTCCCCCACCGAGCAAATTATGCACAAGGCCAATTTTTAATGTGAGGAGTGAAGGGAGGGGGAAGGGAAAAAGGAGACCAGCTCCCGAGAGGTGGGAAATGGGAGCTGGTTAAAGGTCAGGCATGTGGGGTTTCCCCCACATCTGGTCTTTGCTTGCAGTATCTGCCGGAACAGATGGTATTTATTTGCTCCCTCACCGAGCAAATTAGGCACAAGGCCAATTTTTAATGTGAGGAGTGAAGGGAGGGGGAAGTGAAAAAAGGGGACCAGCTCCCGAGAGGTGGGAAATGGGAGCTGGTTAATGGTCAGGTATGTGGGGTTGTCCCCACATCTGGTCTTTGCTAGTCATAGCTAGTCATAGCTTGCAGATGGTATTTATTTGCTCCCCCACCGAGCAAATTAGGCACACGGCCGATTTTTAATGTGAGGAGTGAAGGGAGGGGGAAGGGAAAAAAGGGGACCAGCTCCCGAGAGGTGGGAAATGGGAGCTGGTTTTGTTTTGCTTGTCATAGCTAGTCATAGCTTGCAGCATCTGCCGGAACAGATGGTATTTATTATCTCCCCCACCGAGCAAATTAGGCACAATGCCAATTTTTAATGTGAGGAGTGAAGGGAGGGGGAAGGGAAAAGAGGACCAGCTCCCGAGACGTGGGAAATGGGAGCTGGTTAAAGGTCAGACATGTGGGGTTGCCCCCACATCTGGTCTTTGCTAGTCATAGCTAGTCATACCTTGCAGCATCTGCCGGAACAGATGGTATTTATTTGCTCCCCCACCGAGCAAATAAGGCACAAGGCCGATTTTTAATGTGAGGAGTGAAGAGAAAATGTGGACCAACTCCCCTGGGAGTAGGGGAGATGGATATTGACAATTGGCATGAAGGGTTGCCCTTACATTGACCTAGGTCTTATATGAGGGGTCGCCCCCACATATTGTCTTTGCATGCAGTATCTGCCGGAACAGATGGTATTTATTTGCTCCCCCACCAAGCAAATTAGGCACAAGGCCGATTTTTAATGTGAGGAGTGAAGGGACGGGGAAGGGAAAAAGGGGACCAGCTCCCGAGAGGTGGGAAATGGGAGCTGTTAAAAGGTCAGGCATGTGGGTTGCCCCTACATCTGGTCTTTGCTAGTCATAGCTAGTCATAGCTTGCAGTATCTGCCGGAACAGATGGTATTTATTTGCTCCTCCACCGAGAAAATTAGGCACAAGGCCGATTTTGAATGTGAGGAGTTAAGGGAGGGGGAAGGGAAAAGGGGACCAGCTCCCGAGAGGTGGGAAATGGGAGCTGGTTAAAGGTCAGGCATGTGGGGTTGCCCCCACATCTGGTCTTTGCTAGTCATAGCTAGTCATAGCTAGTCATAGCTTGCAGTATCTGCTGGAACAGATGGTATTTATTTGCTCCCCCACCGAGCAAATTAGGCACAAGGCTGATTTTTAATGTGAGGAGTTAAGGGAGGGGGAAGGGAAAAGGGGACTAGCTCCCGAGAGGTGGGAAATGGGAGCTGGTTAAAGGTCAGACATGTGGGGTTGCCCCCACATCTGGTCTTTGCTAGTCATAGCTAGTCATAGCTAGTCATAGCTTGCAGTATCTGCCGGAACAGATGGTATTTATTTGCTCCCCCACCGAGCAAATTAGGCACAAGGCCAATTTTTAATGTGAGGAGTGAAGGGAGGGGGAAGGGAAAAGGGGACCATCTCCCGAGAGGTGGGAAATGGGAGCTGGTTAAAGGTCAGGCATGTGGGGTTGCCCCCACATCTGGTCTTTGCTAGTCATAGCTAGTCATAGCTTGCAGTATCTGCCGGAACAGATACTACACTTTGAGATATTAAATCTTTTATTCATGTTAAAAAATACAGAAAAAAAAATCAACGATGAACAAAAAACTTAGGCACATGGCCAACTCAAAAGGGGGGATTTTGGGGGTCGTTGGTCATCCTTGTCACTCCAGAACTAAACAAAGTCAAAAGTTTCTCCCAGCTAGTATCTTCTTTCACCATAATACCGCATTCACCCTTTCATATTGGGGGACGTTCTAGTAACTCCCAATTTTTAAAACATTTTTTATTGACGTGTAAAAACAAAAAAGATAACAATAAAATGGTAACAGCGAAAGTGAGTAACCATCACCTCTCTGATAGCACTATGGCTTAATAGTAAGGGATCGTCTGCTAGTACGTATTTGATGATTTAAATTCACAGGAAAAAAGAAAATATCAGACAGTGTCGGTTTACTCGTCCTTAGATGGCCCTTATCTTAAATCTTAAAATGTTTGTATAGTTTGAACGCATTTTAAGCAAAATAATTCTTGTTATAGTTTTCTTCTTTCTATAAAAAAAAAAAATTATTAACACTGACTCCAAACCTTTTGCTTTCATTCTTAAAAATAAAACAAACAAACAAACAAAAAAACGTTGAAGAAAAAAGAAAAGAAAAAAAAAACGCAAATAAAATCTTTATCTTTATTTTCTGTTATTAGTTTTTGTTCTCAAGAGAGAACCTCATTGCTAAGGTCAAAACGGAGGAAAGACTCAAAATAGATAATTTCTTACCTGCAAGAGAAGTCAATGGTTGATGTAATCAGAGAAACCCATCCCTAAACCGCATACATCCACTATGTGGTTTATCTAACGGAAAGGCCAAATGGTTTTAACAGATTCGCGATTAAAGTTAGACTTTTATAAACAAGTGAATCGTTGGATTCGTGTTAGTTTTATGGTGATACGATTACAGTATAAAACAGCGGATACGTCGGCGGGACAAACGTAGCTTTTTTGTCTAAGATTTAGTAAACACAAAGTTAGTATCAGATGAAAAAGAAGTACCCATGAATTTCACTCTCAAAAAAAAAAAAAAATAAAAAAATAAAAAACTGTATTAATAGAATGAATTTTCACATCTCAACATATGCTGTCTTAATTGCAGTAGATTTTTTATTTAATTCCGTTTAATCTGAAGGTCCAAGATACAATAATTTTAACTCATAACAATTAGAAGAAAACCGAAGATTTTAAAAAGATCACATCACAATATTGTGAAAAACAATATTAGCAAATAATATTAGCAAAGAGTATTGCCAACAATATTATCAAACCCTATAACAAAACAATATTATCAAACAATATTATCAAACAATATTATCAAACCCTATAACAAAACAATATTAACAAACAATATTATCAAACAATATTACCAAACAATATTAACACACAATATTATCAAAAAATATTATCAAACAATATTGTCTTACAATATTACCAAATAATATTATCAAGTAATATCACCAAACAATATCACCAAACAATATTACCAAACAAACAATATAGGAAAACTCTCCAATTATGTTCTAATATTTAAAATATTGAAATTTTGTAAAGGGATACGAACATATTTGAAAATTGGAAAAAAATAGAATTCCACTTGACATATAGTAAATCAAACCGTTGTCAAATTTGAACTGTTGAATCTCTGTTTTGATTCAGGGTCCTTGATAAGTTGATTCGTTGATCTAGTGGTCTCCATTAATTAACTGTTTTAATACCTAATTGTAATACAGCTTCATATTTCAGTAGCTTTTTTTCAAAGAACTGACTCAACGTTGACTTATCAAAGGAGATGATATTCCCTTAAAAACCAAGAAACCAAACCAAACCAAACCTAATTGGATTTTAACCGCTGTTTTTCAAAGTGAGTTTGCGTTATGTCTGGTTGGGTTAAATATTAATGTTTTTAGTTATAGCTTTTCATGCGTGCTTCTTTCGAAAAAATTATTTTTGAATCTTTGAAAAATTGGAAAAAAAAGGGTGTCCCATCGGATAATACACTGTTATTTTTTATTGTGTTTCACAAATGTGGGCATGTATATATATATATATATATATATATATATATATATATATATATATATATATATATATATATATATATATATATATATATATATATATATATATATATATAAAATGAAAATTTAAAAATATATCTTAAACCGAACCAAACATACCGCAAACCCATGTTAAAGCACAGTTGGAACTCCATTAGAAAATCGAGTTCAGAAATTCGCACAAAAATTTTTTTTTTAATTCGCGTGCACACTTGTGGCGACCAGATCGGATTCTACCTAGCTGACATTTTATAGCTGAAAAGGATTAAGGTTATTTGAAAATTCTCACAAACCTTTATTTCAAAATAAAAATGAAAAGTTTTTTTTTTGAAATATTAAAAAGAAATGTTTTTAAACGGCAGGCTACCTTGCGCTGCCCGGTCGTAAAATAGGCTTAAATATATTTTGATTAATGCAGATTTTGTATTTATTATCAGAGAGTCAATCCTTTATTGATTATTATATTGTACCCAGTATATAGTAATGATTTCCAAAGTTAAAGAAAATGACTCGGATACCATCAGCTCTAGCGCCCCAGCCTTAGTTTTCACCGTTTGAACTATCGTCAGACAGATAATAAATAGTTGAAAATGAACTGAATGTAGAGTATGAATTTATGCATGCATACAAAAGCATTATATTGACTGACGCATACCAGGTTCAAATTTTGTCAAATTTGACCTCTTCTCGTACTTTTACTGGCTTTTATATATAAAAAAAAAAAACGGTCTACGAAAAATACAATCATTTGACCCGCCTCGCATTGCTCTGTGATCTTAAATCTCTGTGGAGATACACTTTGAAAAAAATGGAGGCAGACACATCCATACACAGACGTAATAAGGTGTATTAATAATATTATATTGTACCTAATATGTAGTAGCGTTTCAAAAATTAAAAAAAATATACCTTGAGTTTCATCAGTTTGTTCCTTATCGACTCAAAAAACGGCTGGGCCGATTTTTCTTAAATTTCACACAAAAGTATATTATCTACCTGGAAGTGTTCTTAGATTGGTTTTGCATCCGAATATCTTCGATAATCGATAATCGAAATAATCCGACGACAGAAGAAACAAACATCTTACACATCACAAGTGCATTTGAGAAGTTTTATTATCCCACAAGCTGAAAGGTTCGACATATAAAATCAACAGTAGAGTTTTTGATATGACTAGGGCTCGTTAGAAATGCATGCTTCTGTTAAAACCACAAATGTGCCATGATACTTTACTTTTTTATTTTAAACGTACATTTAAGCCATTATCACTGCACAACCAGTAAGGACAGGCGTATAAAGCAGTAGGTTCTTTGATATGGCAGGGGCACGTTCGAAATTAATATTTCTGTTTAGAGCACAATTATAGTTAACTTTTAATTTTTAATTCAAGCCATTATATATAAAATAATAATTTTATAAAACCAGCACTGTACACTACAATTCAATGAGTTCCCAACTAGAGCAGACAATCGATCGATTTGATTGAAAAATTAGCGATGTCACCGATTTCAATGACAATAAAAATATGGGAGTGTGAAACATTCGTTGATCATTATTCAATCCTGGGCAACGTAGGTTATCCTTGATAATATATATATATATATATATATATATATATATATATATATATATATATATATATATATATGCTAACAAGTCATCGCTTATCGAAGTCCAAAGGCCACTAAGAGATAAGGGTTAATGACTGTACAGTGGGCGCTACAATAACACTGTGTGATAGGATCGGTAATAATTGTCAAAACTCGAAACTAGGAAAATTTGATTATTCAAGAGTACAGCTCCACAAAAATTTGTTTACATTGAACTTAAATACGACCATGTTGTAGTCAGCTATAAAATAGACCCGTGCTATTGTGCTCCGCAGATGGAGAATTCTTGCAAAGAGACTTTGCTCATGGAATTTCCGTTTAATTTTAGCTGTTGTAAATGGGTCAGAATCCCCATTTACTTGCCATCCCACGGGGTGGGGGAGCGAGGCAATTTTGACACAAGGTCGTTTTTTAAGGTGGGACCAATTTAGCTCTCCAAAATGAACACTTTTATTAAGACACACACAAAAAAAATTAAATTGTCTTAGACTAGAAATATTTCTCATTCACTGATCGGCCATAGAAAAGATAAATTGTAGAATCTGAACAGGAAGAGATTCCGTCAGAAGAGGTCAGCACTCTTCAAATCGGGTCAGTGGCATATCCGCCAGGACACTGTACTAGTCCACAACTCCATCTTTGTTAAAGACTATTTGACCAAGATGAGCCTAAACACAGTTCACCACCCTACTTATAATCCAGACCTTGCTGCCTGTGACTTTTGGTTATTCCCTAAGCTTTAGAGTTAATTTTAATTTTAATTTTAATAAATTTGTCCAATCTGATGGATTAGTTTTGTTTAGACTAGTTTAGAAATTATATTGGGATAAAAACAATTCCGTTTAAGACCGGAAAAATGTTAAATTAATTAATTTAATAAACCATATTTTTCATGGGTGACGCGATAAATAGTTCACATATATTAGAATTATAAATAACAAACATTTAAGTGTATACAGTCCTCCCTTTTCTTTTACTTCTTCTTTTCTTTTTCTTTTTGGTTTCTTTGACGTTTTCAAGTGTTAAAAAATTTATCATTGGAAATTAAAGGTTAAAAAAATCGAGATTTGCATGAGATCTTGTAATATATGTATATGTTTCCACTTCCGGTTAAAAACAGATAATTATCGGATGATGAGAGCTTAATATGGGACCTAAAAGAGTTCCCTATTATCAGGTTGGAAACCGACGGTACCGATGACTTATCTCATCTAAACTTTCTGAATATATATATATATATATATATATATTTTAAGTATTTACTTCAATGGTGCTCAATATGTGAGTAGAGCTCGCTAGTATGTTATGGAAATATATATGGCAATTAAGCTACTCAGAATTGCCCTCGTTTTATCTTCGTCAGGCTCTCTCTCCTTTCTCTTCCTCTCTCTCCTTACTCTTTCTCTCTCTCTCTCTCTCTCTCTCTCTCTATATATATATATATATATATATATATAAAGAGTGAGAGAGTGCGTAAGAGAGAGAGAGAGAGAGAGAGAGAGAGAGAGGGAGGGAGAGAGAGATAGAGAGATAGAGAGAGAAAGTAAGAGCGAGAAGCAGTCTACTTTATATATATATACTAGCAGTTCAGCCCGGCCTTGCTCGGATCCTTTGTACTGTTCATAACTTGCCCTATGTGTGAATACACTTTATGTAAAATTTCAAAAAATTGTCTGAGTAATTTGGTAAAGACTGCTTAGGTAATTTTTTAAACTTTGACCTTAATTTTAACCCCTGAACATTTATTATTTTGGTCACAAATTAAAATATAAAGTTTGATCCATGTCCAAGTTACCTACATCTAAAATTTTAAGTGTTTAAACCCAAAATTGACGAAGGAGTTTGGTAGAGCCTGCAAAGGTCAACTCTTTCAACTTTGACCTTTAAGCAGCGAAATTTTCGCCCCCAAACTGATTAAAATGTTTGCCGCATGTCTGAATACCCTTTATATAAAATTTCAAATGTTTAGACCAAAAATTGGTTTAGTAATTTGCTAGAGACCGCAAAAGTAAGATCTTTTGAACTCTGGCCTCTTAACAGCTCAACTTTTTCAAAAAGCTTGCTCTATCTCTGAATACACTTTATGTAAAATTTCATATGTTTAGACCAGAAATTGGCTGAGTAATTTGGTAGAGACCGTAGAGGACAAATTCTTTCAAACTTTGACCCCAATTTTGACCCTCAGTATTTTTTGTTTTGGTCTCAAATCTAATTAAAAAGTTTGATCCATGTCAAAGTAATCTGCATTAAAAATATCAAGTGTTTTTCTAAATCTCAATACTTCTTATGCCAAATCTCGAGTCTGTATGTTATATATTCGTTATCATCGAGGTTATCCTTGAGGAGTACCAAATTGAGCTTTCGTTACATTTGAATATGTTATATAGAGTTCTTCATTTAGGGGCGCCATTTAAATCATTGAGGGGCACTTTTTACGTTTGGGTGTATACACTGTATAACATCAAAGATTCCGTGTGCGTATGATTGTCTCTAATATAAATGGTTGTGTATTTGATTATCATAAAGGGAATCGTGTGTGTGACATGTAATTTCTGAACCTACCTCTGCTTCTTCTCGCTGTTGAACCATCTGGAAATTTCTCATCCTGGAGGGAGACTTGATACCTGTTTGACGAAGATTTATCACTCCAAGACGATGAATGGGTTTTTATAGTTTTTATTTCACTTTCCCCAGAGGTCCTGCAGAAGTGGAAGTGAAATCGCTTGTGTGGTTCTTCTTCACACACGTCAGCGTTCGTCTCCCCCCTCCCCAGTTAAGAGGGGGAGACCACGGAAAAACGTCCGTCTTCTTCAAAGCTCAAATCAAGTCTCCAGATCTAGCCAACCTGCATAACCACGTCACACATACGTAATTTGGTCAGCTGACCTTCAGTTCTGGTAAACGTGTCTACCTCCACGTTTACTCTCCTCTCCTCTCTCGCTCTCTCTCTCTCTCTCTCTCTCTCTCTGTAACATGTAGACCGAAAGTTGACAAAGTACTTTGGTACGAAAATGTGTACACACACACACACACAGAGAGAGAGAGAGAGAGAGAGAGAGAGAGAGAGAGAGAGAGAGAGACAATTTCACTTATATGTATATATATATATATATATATATATATATTATGGAGTGTCATCTTTCCTTCTTTTACGCAACAAGAACAACCCGTTTCTCGACTTAGTTTTGACTTGCGATGAAAAGTGGGGTTTTACGATATCCGGCGACGCTCAACTCAGTGGTTAGACGCCGACGAAGCTCCACGACATTTCCTGAAGCAAACATTTCACCAAAAGAAGGTCATGTTGACTCTTTGGTGGTCTGCGACCGGTTAAATTCATTATAGTTTTTTTTTTTAATGCAGGTGAAACTATTACGGCAAAATATACAGTCAACAAATGATGAAATGCATAAGAAATTTCGAGAACAACACCCAGTATTAGTCAACAGAAAAAGACTCAATTCTCCCCCTTAATAATTCCCGATCGCACGTTGCTAAACTGACCCTGCAGAAGTTGAACGAATCGGGCTACGAAACTCTGGCTCATTCACCATACTGTCCAGACCTCTCGACTACCGACTACCACTTTTTAAAGCATTTTGGCAACTTTGCATGAGCAAAGCGATGTTCAAAACACTTCAGCGATTTTATCGCCACCAGAAGGCAAGATTTTTACGTTAATGGCATAAATACACTTGTTTTGCGTTGGCAAAAAGTGTTGATCCTGATGGTGCTTATTTCGATTAATAAATTTTTGTTTGAGTCATCTGAATTTAAATGTTAAAACCGCAAGAACCTTCTTGTCAGTTTGATATTAGCTTGCCGCTGTGGGCGTTCTTTCTCCAAACTGAAGCGCATAAAAACACGGCTTACAAACTTGGTAATCCTCTCCATAGAGAGAGAACTTGCCGATGGATTGAATTTTGATAGTGTTTTTAATAACCTTGACAAAAAAAAAAACACAAAAAAAACAAAATAAAACGCGAAATTTTTATTAATAAATTTTAAACTTACTTAATGCTTTGCAGCAGTTCTCACATAAAAAATATTTTTGTTAGTAATATTTGCAAATTAAAAAAAAAGTTATCAAAAAATTTTTAAACATTTTTTTGTTAAAAGGGCTTGAAAGTTTATTATACTTGTTTGCGTAGTCAGTTAATTTAGTTTTAAAAATTGTTTTATACCTAGCAGTTCAAACCGCCTTTGCGCGGGCCCTATGTACTGTTCATAACTTATGTGCACATGTATATATCAAAAAGTGTGAATATGTACCATAATGCCTTTCTATATAATAAGCTTCCTTAACTACCATACACAAAAGTCGGTAGAGACAGCAGAGGTCAAACCTTTTAAAAACTTTGACCCCAATTTTGACTTCTTAACATTTATTGTTTTGGGTTCAAATTAAATTAAAATGTTTGACCCCTGTTCAAGTAACCTACACCTAAAATTTCAAGATTTTAGACCCAAAATTGGCGGAGGAATTTGGTAGAGCCTGCAAAGGTCAGCTCTTTCAACTCTGACCTTTTGGTAGCGAAATTTTCGCCCCAAAACTGATTAAAAAGTTAGCTGCATATCTGAATACCCTTTATGTAAAATTTAAAATGTTTAGATCTAAAATTGGCTTAATAGTTTGCTATAGATCGCAAAGGTAAAATCTTTTGAACTTTGACCCATTGGCAGCCAACTCTTCGGCCAAAAACCAGTTAAAAAGCTTGCCCTATGTCTGAATACATGTTATGTAACATTTCAAATATTTAGACCAAAAATTGACTGAGTAATTTGGTAGAAACCGCAGAGATCATTTTTTAAAAACTTTGACCCTAATAATGACCCTTTAACATTTATTGTTATGAGATCAAATCGAATTATAAAGCTAGATCCATGTCCACAAAACCTATATCCAAAATTTCAAGTGTTTATTTCCGAAATTGGCAGAGGAATTTTGTAGAGTTCTTAAAGGCCAAATCGTTGAACTTTGTCCCCTTAACAGCAAAATTTCTGTCCGAAACCCGATTAAAAAGATTTTACCAAATCTCAATAACCATTATGTCAAATTTCGAGTCGGTAAACTGAAAATTGACAGAGTTATTTGGTAGGGAAATGTACATAGACACACACACACAGACACACACACAGACACACACACACACATTTTTACTTTTATATATATACTAGCAGTTCAGCCTGCCTTTGCTCGGGCCCTATGTACTGTTCATAACTTTATGTGCATATATATATATATTAAAAAGTGTGAATATGTACGGTAATACCTTTCTATATAATCGGCTTCCTTAACTAATATACAGAAAAGTTGGTAGAAACTGCAGAGATCAAGCGTTTTTTTGACTTTGACCCCAATTTTGACCTCTTAACATTTATTGTTTTGGGCTCAAATCAAATTAAAATTTTTGACCCATGTCCAGGTAACCTACATATAAAATTTTAAGTGTTTAGACCCAAAATTGGCGGAGGAGTTTTGTAGAGTTTGCAACGGTCAACTATTTCAACCACGACATTTTGGTAGCGAAACTTTCGCCCAAAAACTGATTAAAAAGCTTGCTGCTTGTCTGAGTACCCATTAAACCCAAAATTGGCTGAATAGTTTGCTAGAGGCCGCAAATGTAAAATATTTTGAACTTTGATACCTTGGCAGCCAAACTTTCAGCAAAAAACGATTAAAATGCTTGTCTATGTCTGAGCACACGTTATGTAAAATGTCGAATGTTTAGACCAAAAATTGGCTAAGTAATTTGGTAGAGACTGCAGAGGTCACTTGTTTTAACTTTGACCCCAATTATGACCCCTTAGCATTTATTGTTTTGGGCTCCAATCGAATTATAAATTTAGATTCATGTCCAAGTAACCCATATCTTAAATTTCAAGCATTTAGTCCTAAAATTGGGGGAGGAGTTTGGTAGAGTTCTCAAAAGTGAAACCGTTAAACTTTTACCCCTTTACAGCAAAATTGCTGGCCGAAAACTGAGTAAAAAGATTTTCCCAAATCTCAATACCCCGTATGTAAAAATTTCGAGTCCGTAGACCGTAAATTGACAGAGTTATTGTGTAGGGAACTGTCACACACACACACACACACACACACACACACACACACACACACACACACACACACGCGCACACACACAGAGACATTTTTACTTTTATAGATATACTAGCAGTTCTGCCTGACTTTGCTCGGGCCCTATGTACTGTTCATAACTTATGTGCATATGTATATATTAAAAAGTGTGAATATCTAGGGTAATGCCTTTCTATATAATAGGTTCCTTAACTACCATACAGAAAAGTTGGTAGAAACTGCAGAGATCAAACGTTTTTTTAACTTTGAGCCCAATTTTGACCCCTTAACATTTATTGTTTTTGGCTCAAATCAAATTAAAATGTGTGACCTTGTTCAAGTAACCTACATCTAAAATTTCAAGTGTTTAGACCTAAAATTGGCGGATGAGTTTGGTAGAATCTGCAAAGGTCAACTTTTTCAACCTTGACCTCTTGGCAGCGAAATATTCCCCCCATAACTGATTAAAAAGTTTGCTGCTATCTGAATACCCTTTATGTAAAATTTAAAATGTTTCGACCCAAAATAGGCTTAATAGTTTTCTAGAGACCGCAAAGGTAACATCTTTTGAACTTTGATCACTTGGAAGCCAAATTTTCAGCAAAAAGCGATTAAAAGCTTGCCTATGTCTGAATACACTTCATGCAAAATTTAAAATGTTTAGACCAAAAATTAGCTAAATAATTTGGTAGAGACCGCAGAGGTCACTTGTTTTAACTTTGACCCCAATTATGACCTCTTAGCATTTCTTGTTTTGGGCTCAAATCGAATTATAAAGTTAGATTCATGTCCAAGTAACCCATATCTAAAATTTCAAGTGTTTAGACCCAAAAATTGCGGAGAAATTTGGTAGAGTTCTTAAAGGTCACATCGTTGGACTTTGACCTCTTAACAGCCAAATGTCAGGCCGAAAACCGATTAAAAAGATTTTCCTAAATCTCAATACCCCTAATGTCAAATCTTGAGTCTGTAGACCGAAAATTGACAGAGTTATTGTGTAGGGAAATGTACATAGACAGACACACACAGACACACACGGACATTTTCACTTTTATATATATATATATATATATATATATATATATATATATATATATAGATAGATAGATAGATAGATAGATAGATAGATAGATAGATTTGATGTATACCTTTTTGGTTAGAAAGATCTTTGGTTTCCTTTGTTTGCGTATCCAGTCGTTGTTTGTGTATCCACGAGGGGCGTGCAATAAGTAATGCTCCTGACCTACTTCCAGTTGTCTGATCTAGCTGAAATTTTGCATGCGCAATGATTTATATCTCTGCGGCTTATGTGGCAAATTACAGCTCTGAACTAATTGTGGTTTCTGTTTTACAGGTGTTTGAACTGAGTCAGGTGTGAAATGGGGCCTGTTGAATGTCGAGCAGTGATCCGGTTTTTGTATTTGAAAGGACGCACACCACAGTAAACTTTTGATGAAATGAAAGAAACTTATGGTAATAATGCCCCATCATATGACCTTGTAAAACGCTGGTATCGTGAATTCAAACATGGCCGGAAGTCTGTAGAAACAGCTCCCAGACCTGGTCGCCCCTCATCTGTCATTGATGAGGCATCTGTCCATCAAGTTGAGGCTGCCATTTTGGAAGATTAGCGCATTACTATTCGCCAAATAGCCCAAGTTGTCAAGATTAGTACAGGGTCTGTGAAAACTATTATTCATGACCATTTGCATATGCATAAGGTGTCTGCCAGATGGATTCCCAGGTTGCTCACACCATTCCAGAAGCGAGAACGTGTTGAGTGCTCGAGGATGAATTTGGAGATCTGCCAAGAAGATGAGTCAAAGTTTTTCAAAAGACTGATTACACAGGATGAAACCTGGGTCCATCACTATGATCCAGAGATCAAAGCCCAGTCAATGCAGTGGAAGCACTTGGACTCACCACCTCCAAAGAAGGCAAGGGTGCAGCCCTCCGCTGGCAAGGTCATGCTCACAGTCTTCTAGAACCAGGACGGAGTAGTGATGACAGATTTCCTGGCAAAGGGTACCACAATTACAGGAGCCTATTATGCTTCGCTTTTAAGGAAATTAAGGGAAGCTATCGAAATCAAGAGGCGGGGCAAGATCAGCAAAGGTACCCTCCTCCTGCAGGACAACGCTCCGGTCCACAACTCGCATGTCGCAATATGTTTCATGTGTGTAATACTGTTTTTAAACTGATCTTAGATCCTTGATTGTAATTCCATGAAAATAAATATTTTGAGGACTTTCTCGAATTTTGAAGGTTAACGGATTATCAACGGACAGCGGGAGGAGGGGGAGGACAATCTTACAACCGGCCCAAGTGGCAAAAATAGTTGCTAGGCTACTGATATACATATAAACATGAACTTCTCTAAGACGGAATCGAGCAGAATCAAGACACCAAAAATATGTATACAGTGTGTGTATATGTCTATGTGCTTGTGTATGTGTGTGCATAGATGCGTGAGCATTCGTGTGTAAATGCATGTGCATATGTGCTTGTAGTTAGTATATTTCTGCAACTTCTAAAATGCCGTTATTGTTAAGGTTTCAATATGGAGGAAATTGAGAGGAGATAAAATAAATGAGAAAGACTGTTAGCGTTAGTGTTAGCGTTAGTGTTAAGGCTAAGTTTTGAAAGGGAAGGAAATAATTTGGGATTTGAACGAAATAAAAGATAAATGCAATAAAAGAACTTTTATTAAGTAGATATGAGATTAAAAAAAAAGACCGATATTTTTCTTTTCAAAGTAGAAACTGAGCCAGGAATGAAATACTCAATAATATTCTATTCATTACGTCATCAAATATCAATTCTCAGCATATTCTCCTTTTTCTGTTTCTTCTTACTTTCTACTAATCTATCTGTCCGTCTCCTTCCCCCCCTCTCTCTCACGTTTTCTTTCAACTCCCTTTCTCTATTTCTTTATCTCTCACTCTCTCTCTAAAACCTATCCTTCATCCACCACCCTCTTTCCACTCTCGACATTACTCAGCCTCCAAGTACGTGATAACGAGTTAAAACACCAATCTAAAAAATTAAGATCACGTAAAACAAGAAAAACAAAATGAACGCAAAAAAAAAACAAAACAAAAACAAACTAGAAACCAACACAAGACGTTTATGTGTACTAAAAAGATACATATTAAGTGATGGAGATGATCATCTCAACAGAAGAATCTTTGTTCAAATTCTCATTTAAAAGAGGTGTTCAGGAGTAAGAGATTAGATGAATTTATACCGTCCAGCCCTATTGACAAACTTTGGTAAGTTTGCAACTTGATTATCACCAAAACATAATATCTCTATTGATAAAAACTGTAGCCATCTAGAAAAAAAAGGGGGGTACAACAAGGGAATAGAAGCTTGCACTTCTATTCAATCAATTTGCCCACACACGCACACACACACACGCACACACGCACACACGCACACACATTATGTCAGTTCATTTAAGAACTCAGCTCTTATTGTTGAGCACTTTAAGTTGGAATCAAAGTCGGTCAATTACGATCACATGCGCAAATCATGATGTTATAATCATTAGATCACTCTAGCCGGCTAGACATTTATATAAATGGTGACTCCAACAGTATTTACCGCGGTTAACGTTGGCTGTGTGGTTTGTTCCTTGCTAATGGAGTAAGAGATGGCTTTGTGGCCGCGTTCGAATCTCCGACCGTCTGTAATCGGAACTCGCTGCACTGATGATCCCCGAGAGGAAGAAACACTAGTGTCCGTAGGTATCATCTCTCTCTCTCTCTCTCTCTCTCTCTCTCTCTCTCTCTCTCTATATATATATATATATATATATATATATATATATATATATATATATATACTAGCAAGATGACCCGACGTTGCATGGGGTTGAATAATAATCAACGAATGTTTCACATTCCAATATTTTATTGTCATCGAAATCGGTGCAATCGCCGATTTTTAAATATCTAAAAAATAACAGATATCTGATATATATATATATATATATATATATATATATATATATATATATATATATATATATATATATATATATATATATATATAACGCGTATTATTACATCAGAGATTATAGACGATTTCGCTTGGATGTGTACTGAATTACTTTCCATAGTTTTATTGATATATATATATAAATATATATATATATATATATATATATATATATATATATATATATATATATATATATATATATATGGAGTACTGCTTAAACATTGGTGTAGGTGCATCTGCTACTAGTCTCTCGCTCCTGAACAGGGTCCAAAAGAGAGTCGCCAACATGATAGGTCCCAAACTGTCATCTAAGCTTCAGCCCCTGTCCCATCGACGAAATGTTTCATCCCTCTGTCTGTTTTACAAGTATTTTAATGGTGGATGCTCTGATGAACTACAAGCCCTTGTGCCCCTTGACGAAAATACCCCCGACAAACCTGACAAGCAGCAAAGTCCCACCCCTACACAGTAGAGATCCCTAGATGTAGGAAGGCCTTCTACTCTAATAGTTTCTTCCCCAGAACTATTAGACTTGGAATTCTCTTCCGGTTTCCTGCTTCTCCAACTGTACTGACATGCAGTGTAATGTGAACAGAAATCTTGCTGCTAAACTCCCTACATAGTACTCCTGCAACTTGCAAGGTCTCTGATAGTAGCCCACTTCATCAAAATGGCAATCTGCCTTGTTTGGGATGAAATTGTAATATATATATATATATATATATATATATATATATATATATATATATATATATATATATATATATATATATATATATATATATTGAACAAATTCAGAGGGCGTATCTTTATATAAGAAATTATAACATAGCGAACTAAATGAAACGTACATTTTAATCAACGTGTCATTCTCAGGGAAATTCAACGTGCCAATCAGAAACCGCATCGTGATATGGCAACGCTGGTTTCAACGAACTCCTCTTAGGCAATCGACAAGCGTCGAAGCGGAAATGGAAATCTGATTCTTTGTTTTCTGCACACATAAACGGACACACTTTTTTGGCATCGTTCTATGCATAAATCAATAGAATTATTAGAGCAATCATTCTGATTATCTTTTATTATGCCACTGTTATGTGTAAATGGGCTAAATTGCTGAAAACAGTCAATCGATATTATAAGTAGTCATTCTTCGCTCTGTCCGTTAGTCTTTCTCTTTCTCTGTCTGTCTGTCTGTCTCTTGCTCTCTCTCTCTCTCTCTCTCTCTCTCTCTCTCGGTCACTTATAGGCTTTGAAACTACTCGGCAAAATAACAAAAAATGTGACAATCATTCTTTTTATATAGAACTAGAAGTAGTACCCGGCGTTGCCCGGTAATGAACGTTACTTTAAATTCCTTTAAAAAATGAAATAAAAAAACGGAAAGACACTGAGACATGTGCATGTGAGTATTATGTTCTTTTCTATACAGTTCACTTCTTATAAGCAAAAAAAAAAAAAAAAAAAAAAAAAGATACCCGAGCTGAGATCGAAACCAAAACCGAGTTAAATACGATAACCATTAGGCTAGCTTGCTAAGATCTTCAAAATGTGTTTTCAAACCCCGTGAAACAGTTGACAAATAAAATCCAATGACCCCCACCCCCAAGTACTAACTTTTCAATTATGACACTATAGCAGTCCTTTTTTTTCTGGAGGAAAACCTATTAAAAGTTTTCCACATGTCTAAATATCCTATATACCAAATTTCGAGTCTGTAATAAAAATACGTTGAGTACATAGGTTGAGAAGTGTCCTCAAACACACATACATGCACACACACATATTCTCACTTTTATAGATAAATAAAACGTAACATGCGGCCACAGCCGAGATTGAACTCACTACACGAGTTTGTAGTGTAATTGACATCTTGTTCATAGCTGAAGACTTGATGCTTCGACAGGACTATGAAGGATATTTTTTTTATTATGACTCCATCACTAAATGGGTTGCCTACCACGGCTTAAGAGAGGCCCATTTACCCTCGAGAGAAGGATAGACAGCACCAATTTCCCAACCTGGTATTTTACCTCAAGGTACATACAGCGTCTCGCCTTCCCAAATGGTCTCCAGCCAGGCTGAACATGGCTGAACGTCGGTGATCTGGCGAGAACCGGTCTCTAAACGTGATTGTGCCGTAGATTTATAAATAGATATGTCGTTGGAGTATGTCAGTATCTCGTTTGCGTGACTTCTATCGAGAGACTGATCTGTCCCCTGTCTCAACTTAACGTCATCCGTTTCTGGGAACAATTCTGTTTGCAGGTTAAGGTTATCTTGACATGAACTAAATGTAGCCCTTGTCAAAATTCACACTAGCTAAGTTAATCGCCGGCGACGTAGGATTCCTAATATGTAACAGATGGACCGAAATAAAAAAAAAAAAATAAAGCAAAACCGGGAGGAGGTCATTAATAATGGTATGAATGTAACAATGCATATGAGCGCGTATAAAAATATCAATAGCAGCCGAAGGATGGATGGCAAGCGATTGTATTTGCAGCAGCAGGAGCAGCGTTTGAACACGTATGCAATGTGGCAAGTGGGCTCGGGCTTGCGTCTGACGAAAAAGGAAAAAGGACACCACGTGGTCGGAGAGAAACAAATTCGACGTCGAAGGAGATAGACGTGTAAAGCGAAGGCGAGAATGGGCTGGCTGTGGACAGCGTGCGGTCGGAAGAAAGAAAAACAGTAATAAACGACTTGCGTTAAAAAAGAAAGAAAAACGAGTCGGATTTATTTATTTTTGATTGTTTGTTCCTTTGCAACGGTGCCGGAACGACGTGAGAGGGGTCTGAGAGAGGTGTGAACTGTAACGAACACGATTCGAGCGTAATGGCCACGTTACATAATTTTTAGAAAATACAGAAATAACGTGCTGTCAAATGAAGAAGGGATGGAAACTTATGAAGATGTAAGGGAGAAGAACGAAGAAAATATGATCGAACATTTCTGGTTCGAACTGCAGCGGTTTCTTACTAACTTCACCCCACGGTATGATTTAAGGAGAATAAAAAGTAGATCTTGGATTTACTCTCGACGGCCGTGTAACTCCGGCTTCCTTTATTTTGTCCTTTACTCCTCGCATTTCATAAGCGATTTTCTGACAAAGAGGGAAGAAGTGCTGTTTTCGGGATCAGAATCTAGCACTTATCGTTGGCAAGTTTTTTGGCCTGGAAGTAATGTACTTTTAGTTCCTTACATCAAGTGGTTTCATGCCTTGTCTGGAGAGATTTCCATGAAAACACACAATTCTTCTAAATTGACCCTAGTGACTTTATCTATTTTTATTATTATCACTGTTTACAGTGTTAGGAAAAATCCATGTAGTAATGCAGGTGTTGTATAGTCTGTCTCTCTGTAACGATTTAACTGTTTATCGCTCACGTATGTATAATCATGTTTGTTGCTCTTCTACGAAATGCGTGCTGCTAAATAAATATATACACTCAAGCTTGTTCCAGCTGTTGGACAATCAAACACAGAGTCGGTTTCATAACAAAGTCGTTTTTTTAAATAATTATTTATTTAGCTGCAGTGGTTTCCGGACGTATCGAGCAAGGGTGAAAGGTTAGGGATAGGTTGGGATTGACGAGCTAATGACGTAATGATCTTATTCTTGTCTCCGTCTCTAATTCTCTGTCCTCTTTGTTCATCGAAACTCTTGCTTTTATTGACACATTCCTTATTTTTTGTTCCATCAGAGGTCAACATATGTATCAAAAGCCGACATGGTATTTTCTTTGTTTCATCAGAGACCAATACAATACGTTTAAACATGATATTTTAATTTATGCAGTTGCGTATGCATTATTATAGAATCAATCCTCTGTGGATTATTATACAGGGGGTATCCTTTGTCTTTTGAAACTGAACGGAGGCATCGGTTTATTATAATATTTGCTCCACTTATCCGTGTAGAGCTTTCCGTATCTCGATAGGTTTTGTATAAAGGTCATCTTTTTATATTTATTTTTATCAATTTTCTATCTATCTATCTATCTATCTATCTATCTATCTCTATATATATGTGTGTGTGTGTGTGTGTGTGTGTGTGTGACTTAATGTCAGTTTATTTATGAGTCGTCATAAAATTCTTGCAACAGTGCCAATGTCTGATGGTGCGGAGGCAATGGAATCGCCAAATTCTTTAGATTTTACTCAGAATCGGATGTTTTTATGAATTTACAGTCAACAATTATTTCCGCGGGGCAAACAGAAACGGGAAGTCGACTAAACCATTTTTAAACGCGCCCACTCATTTCTAAATGAAGCTCTGTCAGTCAGTCGGTCGGTCTGTCTGTCTGTCAATCTCTCAGGTTTAATTTTGAAATAACATTTTCATCTTTCTGTCAGTTAAATTTTAAATAGTACTGTACTCGCGTATTCAAGTGCCGAGCGGTGTGCAAAGTGACGTCATGATGGGGAAAAAACTAAAAAAGAAAAAGTGTGCACAGACAAAGGACGTTTGAGAAGACAGAGGTCAGAGAGAAGGAGTTTTATTCGGAAAAGTACCCGGAAATAAATGTTAAAAAAAAAAAAAAAGAGAATTGAATTATTATTTGTCTTCTGCTCCTTGAGACGTGCTCTGCTACAACGTGTTGGGCCCTGAGTGTCTACGAGTTAACGCGTGTTAAAACGTATACTATGTTACAGTACTAGTCTATACACGCTCTTTGAGCGGCGTTTACAGTGTATCTGAGAATATCGATTTGCATATTAGTAGTCTCTAACTCTGTATAGCTGATACGTAGAACAATATCCGTGAAATTTCGTAGGAAAATTTTGTCTTACAAAGGAGTCACCACTTATTAAGACCCAAAGGCCACTCGAAGATAAGGGTTAATAAGTGTACAGTGGTCAATAGGATAATGACGTCCTCCAATTTACCACATTTCCACTATTAACAATATCGTAATAATTGTTAGTAGTGGAAATGTGGTAAATTGGATTACTTAAGGGGAACAGCTTATCAAGAACTTGTTTACGTTGGACTTGAAGACGACCATATATTAGTTAGCCGGAAAGTAGGCAAATAGAAGAGAGTCCCACAGGTGTGCAGTTCTAAGAAAGAAGCTTTGTTCATGGAATCTACGTTTAGGTTTAGACACTGATAAAGAGTGGGGGAAATTATTGATAATGTTTTCAGCTAGACGAGTGTTTCTCGTGAAAGTTTGGCGAGGGGAGGGGGAACCATAGATTGGAGGTCAGACGAACACTTGTTCCATTTCATATCAGGAGCAATGGTCAAGCCCAGGAGCTTGTAAAAACATTGAGCCTCCACAAGATGAGAGCCATTCATTTCAATTGATGCCAGATGAGAATCAGAGCGTTGATGATGTAAAGACAGAAGCTTGGTTTTGGATGCATTAAAAGTAACCAACCCTCAAAGATGACCAAAAACGATTGCCGCGATAAGCGGAGAGCACATACAGGTATTCTGAAATGGTCACCCATTTGGTACTGACGGCGCTTAACTTTGTCGATTTAACAGAAAACGGTGTGTTAACTTTATTATTAGTTCTATTAATGTATTACTAGCGGGACCTGCGGAAATTCCACAGCGAACTCTTTCATAAGTAATATATTGTGGATGTTCAGTGTAAATGGAAACGCTCTGATATTATTGTAGCTCTTTTGTTAAAAATGCAAAAGTATTTATTTAAGCTAACAGGGACGCCCAAAGTAGCCCGGTCGTAAAGTACGCTTAAATATGATATTTTAATTAATGCAAGTTTCGTATATATTATTATAGAGCCAATTTTCCATCGATTCTTATATATCATGAAGTTATAATTTCCAAAATAAAAATATATCCATATGACTTGGGTGCATCAGCTTGAACCGAAACCGAAACCAAAACTTATGAAGAAAAAAATTTATGTATATATATATCTAACTTGAGTTCCTTCAGCTATAATCGAAACCGAAACCAAAACTTATGAAGAATTCTTGGTAAAAATTTTACTACAAAAAATTGAAGGTCATAACAATTAAACGACAGTCACTCGGAAGAAAAAAGATGTAAGCGTGACACACAAAATAACACACACGCTATCGTATTAATATATAGATTGTACTACTAGTATGACCCCCGTGGAAATACTTTCATGCTTTCTACATACACCTGTAAAATGTACTTCTAATGATATTATTTCTTTTGAAATAATAAACATCAGGCAGATTTAATACAAAGGTCGTTCTAAAAGTAAAGCCTCTTTTTTTAACTCAAAATATTTAAGAGCTACGAAGACGGAAGTGGTACCATTAAAACGAGCGACCTTTTGCGCTCCAGATTTTTTCTACATAATCACAACCATTCTCAATGCACTTTAGCCAGCGATGATGAACGATGGTTGTGCGTGGGTGTCTGGAGCGTGCTTTGTCATACAAGAGCGGTTCCAAAAGTAAAACCTCATATTTTTTAAACTAAAACATTTGGAGGGATACGAAAACGGGAGTGCTACCATTAAAACGAGCGACCTTTTGTGCTCTAGAATTTATTTTTCTACATAGTCACCACGATTCTCAACGCACTTTTGCCAGCAATTCAATGACGCATCTTTGCTTCTGACGAACTTCTCTGACCGGGGTTGCTCTATTAGAGACCCACACTGCCAATATCTGCAACAAAGAGATTAAACTTTCAGGTCATGAATGCATAAGTTCAGTTATCATAACAATGCAATTTGCAATCCCCTCTAATCCATTCGGGCGAAATAAAAACTAGGAGGCATTACTTTTGAAACGCTCTTCGTACACTAAAAAAAAAAAATACTCTTTCTTCTGTTAAAATAATTAACCTTGGTAAGTGGTGAACTATTAGTATAAACTAAAAGTTGTATACTGCTATCGAAAAGACGCACTTTATACTGGATGAAACTAAAATAATGTTGATTCTTTGATAGCAGCTTTCAAATATGTACGTTCTCGGAAACTATTTTCAAGTTTTATTTTTTTTATTATTGGAATCCTTTTGAGATGAGTAATTTAGAGATATTTATTTATTTGCGGACTATCATCCTGATGTCGTTGTTGCTTCACAACTATTCCTCTGGCCTTCGTTAAGTGGTTAACTGCGACAGGATAGGAAGGCTGTGTCTCTTAACTGTATCCTCAGTAATTACTGCCTTCCATAGTTGTCGTCTCAACACGTTTTGGTCAACTAAACCTTTGGGCAGGATTGAAACCGCTATCTTCTGACAATGCCCACCTGGAGCCGTAGAGATTCAACGTCTCTATCCACTGCGCCATGGGCCCCGAATCATTACTTCGTAATTTTCTTTCCATTTACGACTTAAAATCACTGAAACGAAACTAATCGATAAGAAACAGAATACAAAGCTAATCAATAATCGATTAGATGAAAAAATTAGCCGATAAAAAGACAAATCTTATTGATAATCATATGAAGACAAAACTAACAGGTAATCTATAAGAAGAGAAAACTAATCGATAATCGATAAAAAGTCAAAATTAACCGATAAGAAAAATACAACAGTAATCGATAGGGAAAAGAAGGCTAACCTAATCGATAAGAGGACCAAAACAAATCGATAAGCAAAAAAAAAAAAAAAAAAAAAAAAAGACAATGCTAATCGAAAGAAAGAAAACAAAACTTTACCTTCCTTTGAGAAGGAATTATTACTAATCGCATGAGATGCCCTTGCTGGGAAATGTTGACGAGGCTGCTCCCGCATTTTTTTGTAGGCCGCCGCGCACTAATACTAGTGTGATCGCTTTCCCAAAACACCCACGATCTTGTGTTAAACCTCCATGAGAGAAGTTAAAGAAACATACTCTAGGGGCCACTCAAACCTTTAATGATGGCCCTTCTTCACTACGTTAGGTGGCGGTAAGGTCATGAACTATATCGGAAGAATTATTTTTAAAGTTGCTATTGGGGATGAAGTAAAGAAGAATAGTTTTAATGTGACCAGGATAGCAACCAGCTTAAATTTAATTTGAATCTTGTGTCAAAATAATATTATATGTATATACATATATATTGGCAAACGTGCAAGCATAATACAATAAAATGATTTTGATTCTTCGAACGACTGTCCTCATCTTGAGTGCAATTATACAACGTTTCGACCGATGTAACCTCTGACCTTTTTCAAGTGTATCTTGTGGAACTCGGGAATCTTTTTGTCGAACGTGGGAATCTGCACTGAATTTCGAACGGAACCCCTTGATTTAATCGAAGGGGGTAGCAGGCTCTCGTTCCGTCAGCCATAACTGGGTAGAAGTCCTAAGTAATTTGCAGCTGTGTGTTTAAGTGTCGCTCGCACCAAGGAGTGTAGCTTTACAACTGAAATATACCAAGTACTTTAGCCACTACGCCACAGGTCCGTACAAATTCCAGAGTTCGAGAGAAAGATTCCCGACTTCGACAAAATACACATGGAGAAGGTTGGAGGTTACATCCACCGAAACGTTGTGAAAATACAACTCAAGATGAGAACAGTAATCCGAATAAATAATAAATTCTCGTCTAAAAAAAAATCAGAAAAAAAGCCTTGCATATTTATATACATCTTAGACTAATGAGTCACCACTTATAAAGGCGCAAAGCCACTCGAGGAAAAGAGTGTCATGGGAGTGTTAACAGAACAATTAAAACAACACCGTGGGAGGATTCAAAATGATGGATGGAATGAACAAAATTTAAATAGTTAAACCAGCTCAACAAGTATTTGTTGATAGTGTACTTGAAGACGGCCATGTTTCAGTTTCTAGAGAAGTAGTTAAGAAACTGTTAATAAAATTTCCGTTTGGCTTTAGGTACGCAGAGGAAGAAAATGAGAATTCTTTACAGCAGTGATAAACGTGTTAGTTTTTGCTGTGAATGTTTTTACGGAGATTGGAGCCCAGCCGAGTACCTTTCAATTGAAAGAACGATAGAATAGAGATAAACTCTTCTTTATATATATATATATATATATATATATATATATATATATATATATGTTTAAAGAAAAAATAGAAAAAACCGAATGAAATTATTAAAAAATCAACGTTTCGTCCTTGTCTCAGAGGACATCTTCAGGATAATTGAAATAAAAATGTGATAAAAGAAAAAGTCATAGATCGTGCGAAAAAAGACAGTTTTTTAAAATCCAACCCATGTCGGGAAAGGACGAATATGTGTGCGTATGGGAAGGTTGTTTGATGTCTATATATACAATTTTAAAATGCATTTAAAATAAATATGTACATTTTTTTTTTTTTTTTTTTTTTTTTTTCTTCTGCGAAACTACTCATTTTCCTGAAACATTCAAAGAAAAACGGCTAGCCAGGATCCACCCTGATACCTTGCTCTTTGATTATTATTTTCCCTATGCTAGGGGTTAAATGGTAGAAGCCTTTTCTTTGCGTAATAGTATTAGTATTCAAAATTAGTGCTGATTCTAAAAGTCTTCTTTTAGCTCTATCTATCACGTATTTAATAATTTTCGCTTGATCTAAATTAAATGAGTGATCGTGTTCTGCACAATGGCAAAAGAGTGCATTTAGGGCGTTACCATTCCTCATATCTCTTCTGTGCTCGTTAAGTCTTAATTTCAATTTTCGTTGTGTTTCACCTATGTACGCTTGTTGACAGTTGTTACATGGGATGGAATATATACCGGCTTCGGATGTGAGAAAGACCACACACAAAAACGACTATATTCATTACTACTCGCACCACAATGATAAAATAAAGACGGGCATGATTATAGGTTTTTTCTTACGTGCCTTTAGAATATGCAGTCCCCAATATCTTAATGATGAATTTCAATATATTACGAATGTTTTAAGAAAACTACAATATCCATCCTATTTCATTTCTTACGCAAAGAAAAAAGCTACGAAAATACACTATAACATAAACACACAGAAAAATAAAACAGATACCTCACTATTAAACAGACATCTTTTCATTCCCACCCACACCAAAAATACAAAAATCTACGACACTCTTAATAGACTTGGTTTTCACCTGATACAAACAACTTCCTCAACCATAAAACAGACATTAAAAACTACCAAGCACTCTCCCAAAACCCTCACATCCGAAGCCGGTATATATTCCATCCCATGTAACAACTGTCAACAAGCGTACATAGGTGAAACACAACGAAAATTGAAATTAAGACTTAACGAGCACAGAAGAGATATGAGGAATGGTAACGCCCTAAATGCACTCTTTTTGCCATTGTGCAGAACACGATCACTCATTTAATTTAGATCAAGCGAAAATTATTAAATACGTGATAGATAGAGCTAAAAGAAGACTTTTAGAATCAGCACTAATTTTGAATACTAATACTATTACGCAAAGAAAAGGCTTCTACCATTTAACCCCTAGCATAGGGAAAATAATAATCAAAGAGCAAGGTATCAGGGTGGATCCTGGCTAGCCGTTTTTCTTTGAATGTTTCAGGAAAATGAGTAGTTTCGCAGAAGAAAAAAAAAAAAAAAAAAAAAAATGTACATATTTATTTTAAATGCATTTTAAAATTGTATATATAGACATCAAACAACCTTCCCATACGCACACATATTCGTCCTTTCCCGACATGGGTTGGATTTTAAAAAACTGTCTTTTTTCGCACGATCTATGACTTTTTCTTTTATCACATTTTTATTTCAATTATCCTGAAGATGTCCTCTGAGACAAGGACGAAACGTTTATTTTTTTAATAATTTCATTCGGTTTTTTCTATTTTTTCTTTAAACATAACGTCAACCACCGCTGGTACATTTTTCATTCCTTATACATATATATATATATATTGATTTAATCGAAGGGGGTAGCAGGCTCTCGTTCCGTCAGCCATAACTGGGTAGAAGTCCTAAGTAATTCGCAGCTGTGTGTTTAAGTGTCGCTCGCACCAAGGAGTGTAGCTTTACAACTGAAATATACCAAGTACTTTAGCCACTACACCGATGAAGACTGAAGGATCGGTCGAAAATATGTACTTATGAAAAAAGTTTTTTAATTTTTTTTCATAATATTATTATTTTGTATTCCTGCACGTCACCAATTAAAAACGAATAAAGAAAAGTTATAAGCTTTTATACTTTTCGCATTCTTTTTTATTCATATATATATATATATATATACATTAGTGATGGGACGATTCCAATATTTTTCCGATTCCGATACAATTACCGATTCGTTACTAAATTACCAATTTCGATAGAATTACCGATTCCGATTCTTTATTAATCTTTAAATATTTAACTATAGAGTTGTTATTTTTCCCGATTTCTGTAAAAGACACGTGTTAAATATTCAGATATTTTCCTGAACGTAAAATTACACTTGTGGAGGATGATTTATAGATTTTAGCTTTACTGGTATTTTAAAATCAATAGATGTTTATTATTTTCATCAGTATTACCAGCAATAGAAAGATTTTGCTTTAAATAAAATCAAATAATAAAAAAAGACAATTAAAAGAATCGTTTTAGCATCGGAAAATAGGCACCAATTTTTTTGATTCGATACCGATTCCGATGCCTACAAATTTTTCGCTTTTTACGAATCCTGATTCAGATTCCGATTAATCGGCCTTACACTAATATATATATATATATATATATATATATATATATATATATATATATATATATATATATATATATAACATTAAATCGGTTTTTGTTTTTGCTTGCCGTAAAACAAAAACAGACATCGCAGAATCGTTTGATTCGTGTGAGCACATGCTAACCAAGCCAGAACATCAAACGGTTGAAATTCGTTATTTTTGTTTTAATTACGATGACGATGAAACCTTTGATCAAAACTAAAGGTAAATTAAAGGAACAACAGATGTATATGCTGAGAGACGAATAGGTCAGGCATACCAAGTTTCCACTAACCGTGATGGTTCTCGGGGTCGCCAATAACTAGGCAGTTGCCATGCATCTTTAAGTCTTTTTACGATACTAATAAACAGATGGTTCTGTGTTAGTAAGCTGGTGATATCGTATCACGCTGTCTGAAGATATTGGTTTCCTGACTCAAACGCATCGTATATTTACACCCCTTTTGCTTATGCCTTTTAACTCTTTGCAAAACTCAGTCATGTTTTACAAGTAAAAAAAAAAAGAAAAAAGAAGTCTTCTCCTCTTTTTTTTCCTTCGCAACTATCCTACTGGCTTCTTCCCAACTTTCTTCGTTTAATGATTTGATTTAATAATAATAATAATAATAATAATAATAATAATAATAATAATATATATATATATATATATATATATATATATATATATATATATATATATATATATATATATATATATCTATAAAAACAGAGATGTGTGTGCCACAGACGATTTCTGATTGGTTAATCCAATAATCACATCTCCTAAAAAAGTATAGTTCTTACGCTCTTAACTTTACCATAAAATATTTTGGTCTTATTTATTGTCCATCTTAGAAGGGTTTAATTTTTTTCTAACTTGCGATTTACAACTTAAAATAATACGAAACTAACTTACAATCTAACAATCGAACCTCCGACATCACGGCCGCCATTATGAAACTAAACCAAAAAAAAAAAAAAGCTCCTTCACTCGTGGTCTTTACATTTCGGGTTTGGGTACTTGTGCAGTTTTCCATTGACATTAAAAAATGGAAATATTTAAAAAAAAAAAATATATATATTGTACGTACTCGTCATGGGATAAAGTTTTCCTACAGAAAAAATCACGTAATTTCATCAAGTATTTATTTTTTTATAGCGAAAAAAGAAAAAAATCAACGCTACAAGCGAGTCATTATTAATTAAACAGAAAGTTCAAGTAGGGGGATTTCCCCCCCTTTTTTTTTTAAGCGAGGCCAAATTTCGCGAATTTGGCCTTTTTTTTTAAGCAGTTTGGCCTTCAAATTTCTGTTTGGCCTTTTTCTTCACCGATGAAATAAAAAAAGCAAATAAAAACAACGCAATAAAACTTTTAAAAATACGGCACACCTTTGTTGTTCTTGTTTGTTTTTTTTGGTAATTTTCCTTATTTTTTTATTTTTTCAAGATAATACTATTAAATGGACACTATTATGCCAAATTAGCCCCCCCCCCAAAAAAAAATGCACAAAAATTCGAGATTTAAGGTTTTGACGAGATAATTTAGCGAATTGTCCGGACTATTGTGAGAGAACCATCCATTAGTTTTTCCTGAAATTTTGCTACAAATTGTATTTCAATACATAGATGTGCATAGTAACAACATTTTTTAGCCGAAAATTCCCGTTGCGTCCCCAGATTTCATCGGTGAAGAAAAAGGCCAAACAGAAATTTTGAAGGCCAAACTGCTTTAAAAAAAGGCCAAATTCGCGAAATTTGGCCTCGCTATCAAACGATTTGACCTTTGAGAACTCTACCAAACTCCTCCTAAAATTTTGGGTCTAAACACGTGATATTTTAGATATAGATTCCTTGGACATGGATCTAACTTATTACCTTTACTTGATCCCTAAACAATAAATGTTAAGAAGTCATAATAGGGGTCAAAGTTTAAAAAATTGACCGTTTTTTTTTCTCAGCATTAACCTCAAAACACCTGGGCAACGCCGGGCACCGATTGCTAGTATATATATATATATATATCTTTCAATCGAGTGTCAAAACTTATGAGATGATAATATGGATGAATCTCTGGCGGACGTTCAGGAAATTGACCCCTCCTCTAAATTCCACAATTAGCTCTTTAACGTTAATCACATCGATTACAAACTTACCTTTCAGATTAAAATATTTTTATGACTTTTATCATCAGGGATTAGTTTTCAATTGACATTCTACTGAACTGAACACGTACTTTGTGACAAAAAAAAAAAAAAAAAAATTGATGATCATGGAACACACCAAACAATATCATAATCCTTTGTATTTGCATTTGCAAATCTAACTCTGCAGATCCCCAAAATAAAAACAACAGCCCTTCTCCCCTTCTATTTTTCTCCCCTCCTACTTCCCTACTAACTTTCTGGCTTAAAACGTACCAAAAATAATATTACAACCCTTTTCTTTTTCCCTTTTGCAAAACTCAATCATGCTCGGCAGGGTCGGGAACAAAAACAACAGAATCCACTACAAAACAACCAAACCAAACCAAATACTACGAATTGATGATGGAAGATATAAAAGATTTGAAGCATAAAAAAAAACTTTCTAGAAAATTACTTGATTCAGTATGAATAAACTAAAAAGGGTTGATGTGCCGTGAAACGAAACAACTAAACTATGTTAGTAGTATTAAAGATTTTTTGTTCTGACTTCTTAATATGCTTACCTATTTTAAATTGACGTCAATGTATGAGCGATGTTCCAAAATTAATGTCTCATATTTTTATTCCGTCCGAATGGATCAAAGGGGATTGCAAATTGCATTGTTATGATGACTGAACTTATGCATTTCATCTTTGTTGCACATATTGACGAGGTGAGACTTTAAGAGAAAATTCCCTGTCTTGGACGTGCGTCAACAGAGATGCGTCATTGAATTGCTGGCAAAAGTGTATTAAGAATCGTCATTACTATGTAGAAAAATAAATTCTAGAGCACAAAAGGTCGCTCGCTTTAATGGTACAACTTCTGTCTTCGTCGCTCTTCAACTTTTTTAGTTAAAAAAAAAGAGGTTTTACTTTTGGAACCACTCTCGTATGACAAAGGGCGCCACGGACACCGTTGGACAACCACCGTTGTTCATTGCTGGCGAAGGTGCATAAAGAATGGTGGTGATTATGTAGAAAAATAAATTCTGGACCACAAATAATTGCTCGTTTCAATGGTACCACCTCCGTCTTCGTAGCTCTTCGACTTTTTAAGTAAAAAAAAATATAGAAAGCTTTACTTTTGGAACGACCCTCGTATATTCAACTATTTCTACATGGTATTCTTTTATCAAGTTGACCATGATTTAAATTGACGTGAATGTAAAAAAAAAAAAAAATAGGAGACTTTACATTTGAAATGACCCTCCTACCACCATAGGCATTTTCATGCGATTAGTAGAATATTCTATTTGTATAGGATGAGTCACGGGAAACGAATGTTTTTAGAACACTCCTCACTCTCCTTAGTTTGCTGTTATTTGTTTATTTTTACGTTAAATTTTATTTTTAGCTAATTATTGATTTTGAATTGTTTTTCTTTAAAAAAAAAAATTCGTTTCTCGTGACTTACTCTGTATTTACCTCATTCTATCAACGATCCATGCTTAAACGGGGTAGAAATAATTATCTAATAAAATAACGTTTAATTATTATTCCCGTACATATACCTTTCGTCATAGTAGAAACTTCAATGGAAAGATAACTATCCAAACCGGTCGCACGATTCAAACCATTGAACAGGAGTCACCTTTAACCCAAACCTGAGTGTTGTAAACGATGAAGCCAATGCCAACCGCTATTGGGCAAGTAGAGAAATAAAATAGATCACGTTATCCTACAGTGACGTCAGTCATTACGTACGATTATCCCGAACTGTGTTTTAATGGAAGGCATCATTAAACGATGACGTCATCCAGTGTGCACAGGGATAAGTTAATAAACAAATTACATAAAAAACAAACAAACAAGCACGATCCACAATTTTATTAGTTTTTTTTTACATAGGTGTCACCACTTATCAAGGCCGATAGGCCACTCAAGGATAAGGGTTAAAGAGTGTACAGTAGTCAAAAGGACAATATAGTAATCGATAGTAATGGTAAATTTGTTAAATGCTAGCAAATGCATGTTTGGTCCAGTTAAAATATATTGTTGCTAGCCTGGAAGAATGGTATGATAGTGAACGAACATAAACTACAGACTCCATAGAAATAGGAGGTAATGACTCAGGGAATGGTATCATTACGAAGGAACATTACCCATTCGCAGCAAACACTCGTCTGGGTACAACCACTGTCAACAATTGTCCCTACTATCTATCTGTGTTTAAAACTAAACGCTCCATGAACAAAAATTCTTTCCTAGAGCTGTCCACTTGAGGAACTATATACCGCAAGGCTGCTTCCCAGTTTTTAACGGTACAAAAAACTATACAACGCTTTGAAAATAATCTACGAACAACCCCAAGGACTACTTTCACCAACAAACTCATCAGAAGTTAATCGTTTGATATATAAAAAAGATGCAAAATGACGAATTAAATTGTCACGCAAGAACAAATACTCGGAGATATACGAAAAAAAGGAAGAGACGAAAAGGCGAAGAAAAATTCGTGATATATATATATATATATATATATATATATATATATATATATATATATATATATAATATAAAATATATGTACAATTCAGATGGAGGGGTATGAGAATGATTAAGATATATCTTCGAGCAAGTCTTATGTATATATATATGTGTGTGTGTGTGTGTGTGTGTGTATGTGTGTGTGTGTGTGTGTATGTGTGTGTGTGTGTGTGTGTGTGTGTGTGTGTTCAGAATTTAATCTTGCTTTTTGTGATTTGTGTGATGTCTTTCGGCGGTCAGAGCCCTCCAAGGTCACTGCGGCAAGCGGCCTCCAGTTGGGACGGTATAGGCGGCGTCGAATCAATAGACCGCTGCACTGTTTCGCTGTCCCTCTTTACACAGACAAGCATGTGGCGTAAGCTATTGGATTCACTGCGTCTCATAGCGGTATAACCGGGGATCTGAGGTTCGTCTGGTACAGACTTCAGCCAGGTATCCAGCGCCGACTTGAACGATTCTGTTTTGCAGTTCGTGATCTCTGTGATGTTACGTGGCAGGCAATTGAAGAGCGTTGGACCCCGGGAATTTAAACTCGATTCCTTGAGTCGTCGGATCCAGTTGTCCCTGGCACTAGTTAGGGGTGGTACCACACACCTTCTGCCACGTTTTGAGATATGGTGCTGTATACCAGCGTTGGGCACCTGGTTCTCCATCATACGCCAGGTATAGATGATTGAATATCTTTCTTGCCTGCGTTGAATCGATTTGATATTCAACGCATCCAGCAGTTGCCAATAATTCAATTGACTATAACCAGTTATCTTTCTTAGAAACGACTTCTGGATGGCCTCTAATGCTTGAATATGACCTTTTCTGTCCGGAGTCCACAGCTGACAACAGTAATCAATGTGCGGCAACACCAGCGACTTCCAGAGTGTCAGCATTAGGTTTTTTTGTCTCGTTTTGAAAGTGCGTAGAATCCAACTGGAAAGGCTCCGTGCAGTTGAACAAACTTTGTCGATCTGGGAGGTGAATGTACCATCAGAATCCAACGTTACTCCCAGATCGCGCACAGTATCTTTGGTTTTAATTAGCTTCTTGTCTTTGGTCGAGTACTTAGATGCTTCTCTCAGGTCCTTCCTTCTACCGTATTTGATACACTCGAATTTCCCGGAGTTAAACTGCATATTGTTGTCATCCGCCCATTGGTAGATAGCGTCTAGATCATCTTGGAGAGCTTGTACATCAGAAGAATCTTTTATTTTCCTGCCAATCCTGGTGTCGTCGGCAAAACTGGAGACGAAAGACGATTTGACTTTTTCGTCTATGTCGCCGATTAGTACGAGGAACAGCAGCGGACCAAGTACTGAACCTTGGGGAACGCCAGATAGCACTTTGGTCGGGGGAGATGCAGAGCCATTTACTACAACTGTCTGGTAGCGATCTGTTAGGAATGATTTAATCCATAGGATCAATTTACCTCCAATTCCAAGATGTTGGAGCTTTTCGATGGTTACTGCAAAGTCCACTTTGTCGAACGCCTTTGCAAAGTCTTGGTATATCACGTCGACATTACATTCATTGTCTATAGTATTAATGATCCTATCATGATGGATTAGAAGCTGACTTAAGCAGGATCTTCCGGTTCTGAATCCATGCTGCCCTGGATTGAACAGACTGTGGTTGTTGAGGAATTCCACCAAGTACTTTCGAAGGACCTTTTCGAATACTTTTGTAATGTGGGATGTTAGTGCCACTGGTCGATATTGCTTGGGGAGAGATCGACCGTCACCTTTGTATATTGGGATAATGTTAGCGCGCTTAGAGTCGGCTGGGACTATCCCTTTGTCCAGTGATGCCCTCCATAATATGAATAGTGGCTTAGCCAGCTGCTTTTTACATTCCTTAAGGAGTAGCGCTGGGAAACGGTCGGGACCTGCCGCAGAGTTAGCTCTGAGTTCATCTATCGCGTCGGTCAGGTCTCTTTGTGTAAACGTAACATCAGTAAGCATTGGTTTAGTGTCGTCATCTGGTTCAGGTTCAGGTTTTGACGGTATTGGTCTAATGGGCTTACTGAAAACCGATTCGTATTGATCAGCAAGTAAACTGGCCATTTCAGCACTATTAGCGGTTAATTGCCCGGCATGATTAATGAGAGGACCTATCGCTGACTCAATACTTGAGAATTTCTTGGCATAATTGTAGAAATATTTAGGGTTGCGCTTTATAGCACCAACAGCTTTGTACTCGTCATTTTCGCGTGATTTTTGAAGAGAACTAATCAGTTTCTTTTCAATTTCAACTAATTCACTAAGAATTCGCGTTGTTTTTTCATGCGATTTGGACTTTTGCAACTGTTGCATTTTTCTACTTCTTTTACGCATGAGGTTCTTCCGATCCCTCGGTATGAGTTTACTGACCGGAACGTTTATGAATTTTTTCTTATAAGGAACATGTTCTCGTGTGGTCTCGTAACAAAGATTTCCAATACGATTCAACATTTCATCCGGTTCAAGGTGTGAAAGCTCATTTGCCCAGTCTACTTCCGATAACCGAGCTCGAATGTTGTCCCATTTGATGGCGTCGTTGAAAAAATTTAGAGATGCCAGGTTGCCTGGTTTAGATACGTTATCGCATTCGGTATCCGGCCGCTGGCATTCAATACTTGAGCTGCAGGTCACCATGAAATGATCTGACAATATTGTCGGCGTACTGGTATAACTATGCAGCAAGGAATCATTATTGGTAAACACCAGGTCTAGGGTATTACCTCCTCCGTGAGTGGGCAAGTTGATATACTGGCTAAGAAAGAATTCATCAGTTAGACTTTTCAGTTGCTGCAGCATCAACCGTTCATCTGGCGGTGCACCAGGTCCCGATGCACCTGTGGGCCAGGTAGCATGTGGTAAATTAAAATCCCCACAGAGTGTGATGTTAGGAGTTGGTGTATCCAGGTTTCTCATCACTCTTCTAAGTTCGGCAATAGCCTTACCAAACTCTACTGATGTCGATCTGTGACCACCCATTATATCGTCGGGTTGACGGTAGATGACTACGATCACCAGATTTGGATTTTTTAGTTGAACACCAACCATTTCGATGACACCCGATGAGTATTTAATAATGGGTGGTTCAGCAGTAGCGGCCAGATCGTTCCGCGCGTACAACATAGCACCTCCACTATTCCTTCCTCGTTTACTTTTACGGGGACAGTTACGGTCGCTTCGAAAGGGTTCGTATCCCTTAATGTGTATCTCAGCATCTTTCTCTTCTCGAAGCCATGTTTCAGTTATGGCTGCAAAGAGTTCGTTATTTGCATTCAAATAATCGCTGAGCATTGGCACTTTGGTTTGGTTTGTACGTGGATATAGTCCATGGATATTTACAACGGTAAAATTTGACAATGGAGAGTTTACCGCCTCATTGGGATCATCTGCTGGTGGGGGATATAATATAATATATATATATGCTATCTGTAACACTGCTTTTTCGCCGTAAACTGAAGCACAAAGCTACTTGGATACATCTACGTTCAAAGCATGGTCACCTAAATGACTTCATCATAACTCACAAAACGCGGCCTTCGAGATGCATATACTGTTGGTGTCATGCACAGTGCTGAATGTGACGCCAATCACAAGTTGGTGAGAGGAAAGTTTAATCTACGAATCCGTAAGAAAGTTCGTCATAGTGGCGTTAAGGTGCCTAGCCGTATTAATGTCGCCAAGTTAAAGTTGCCTGAAGTTCAAAAGAGTATGGCGAAAAAGCTTGATAATCTTGCATTTGATGGTACGTGGGTGAATTTCAAGACTCAGGTTTATTCTGCTGGTGCTAAAGTTCTTAGCTTCAAGAGAGATAAGAACAAGGACTGGTTTGACGACAACAATCTTGGAATTAATCAGTTGCTGATGAATAAACAGACAATTTATGAATTTTTACTTTGTGAAGATCATTCTGATCATACAACTAGTTTGCGACAATACAAAGAGTTCAAAGCCACATTGCAACGTGAATTAAGAAAGATGAAAAACCAATGGTGGATGAATATAACTGAGCAGATCCAAAACGCGTTTGACACAAAGAATTCGAAGAAATTTTATGGACTCCTGCGCCAAGTATTTGGTCCTTCTACCTCTTCAGTACCTTCCCTGATGTCGAAAGATGGTTCTGTTGTCATTAAGGATTCAGAAAATATATTGAAAAGATGGCAAGAGCACTTTACTGATGGGTTTCATTATCCCTCAGCAGAGATGCTGATACAATTGATAACCTACCACAATGTGATATCATATTCAGAATGGATCGTTTGCCTAGCTGTGGTTGAGGTGCAGTTGGCTATCGCACAAGTCAGCAGTGGCAACGTACCTGGTTTGAATGGTGTTCCAGTGGAACTTTTTAAGATTGGAGGCGTGAATATTGTTAATGCTATCCTTGGTTTTGTTGAGGAAATCTGGAAAGATGCTCCTGTTCCACAGGATTCGATTGATGGTGTCTTGGTGACCCTGTTTAAAGGAAAGGGACAGAAGAATGTTTGTGACCACTACCGTGGGATTACGCTTTTGGAAGCTGCTGGGAAAGTTATCGCACGACTTCTATTAAACAGGTTACTGGAGGATGTTTGCCCTAATGCTATCCCAGAGTCACAAAGTGGCTTTAGGTCTGGCAAAGGAACTATGGATATGATTTTTTCAGCTCAGCAAGTCAAGAAGAAATGCATTGAACAACAGATATCGCCGTATCAAGTGTTTGTGGATCTGACCAAAGCATTTCACACCATCAACAAGAATGCTCTCTGGTTAATTTTAGAGAAAGTAGGGTGCCCTCCAACCTTTGTTAGAATATTCAAACTGCACAGGGACATGAAAGCTCGAGTTTCGTTTAACGGAAAATTGTCTGATGAAATCCCTGTTGACAATGGTGTCAAACAAGGTGATATTCCTGCCCCTACTCTTTTCTCTATATATTTTGCTGCTCTACTTGCTCATATGTTTCGAGATTGCGATAAGGGTGTCATGTTAAAGTTTCGAACCACAGGTCGCATTTTTAATCTTAGAAGATTTAATACCAGAATCAAACTGCATCATGTCTTGGTCAAGGAGTTACTGTATGCAGACGATGCTGTTTTTTGTCGTACATTGAGACTGATATGCAGCATATAATGGATAGCTTTGCTGACTCCTGCACTGCCTTTGGTCTGAGGATCAGTCTGTCTATAACAAAGGTGATGTTCACTCCTGCACCGGGCCAGTCATACGTGGGGCCGAATATCATGGCATGTGGTGCTAGACTGGGAGTAGTTGATTCATTTGTGTACCTTGGTAGTTCTCTGTCGAAGGATGGCTGTCTCGACACTGAAATCCGGAGACGAATTCAGAAGGCATCTGTAGCTTTTGGAAAGTTGGAGAAGAGAGTGTGATCTGATCGAGGCATCACAGACAAGACTAAGATCTGCGTTTACAAGACCTGCGTGCTAACCACACTGTTGTATTCATCGGAGACATGGACATTTCATCAAAGACACGTTAAATGGCTTGAACGATTTCACCAAAAATTCTTGAGACGTATCTTAAACATCAAGTGGCAAGCACAAGTACCCGATACTGAAGTCCTTAAGAGAGCATGTTGCTCTAGTGTTGAGACCCTTGTAATCAGATCTCACATGCGTTGGGTGGGCCACCTAGTTCGAATGAAAGATTGTAGGCTGCCAAAACATTTTTTTAGGGAGCTGGAAAATGGCAAGCGCCCTCAACACAAGCCTAGGAAGAGGTTCAGGGACTCTACAAAGAATAATTTGAAAGTCTTACAAATCGAGATCGACACATAGGAGGAACTTACTCTGCAAAGGCCGAAGTCGCGAAAGCGTATACCTGAAAGTTGTGATGCTCTAGAGAAAAGAAAGCAGACCCACAGCAATCTGAAGCGAGAGCTTCGCAAAGGTTTAATTGATGGTCTTAACCATAACACACAGAGCTGGAAATGCGACACTTGTGAACGGGTGTTTTTGTCAAAAGCCGGCTACGTCAGCCACCTTAAGTCGCACAAAACTCCTGATCAGGTACTCTTTGCATTTATTAATCCGAACCAAACGATCTGTTTAACATGCATCAAAGTTTGCAAGTCTACTGCTGGTTTGAGAAGACGTGTGATTGTTCATAGGAATACCCTTCAACCTCCAGAGGAAGTCAACTCAGTGGAAATTGTTCAATTTGTATGTCACATCTGCTTCAAGATGTGCAAATCTGCAGCGGAATTGCAGAGGCACCTGAGATGGCATGGACGACAAGATTAGGAGAACTCAATGTGACGGCGATCATCCTGAAAGATGCAGCAATCATCACATACATGCACACATACATATATGTATATATATATATTAATAATTTTTACTTACATAAATTATTTAAGAATATATATATATATATATATATATATATATATATATATATATATATATACAAACATATAGATAGATATATACAAACATATAGATAGATAGATAGATAATTAATTCGATTTAAATAGGCGACTTAATGCAGGCATTTGTATGCAAGGGAGCAAAACTTTCTATTACATAAGTGAATTTGAACATAACAGCGGTGTTCCCCCGTTGTTAGCATCGCTAATAAAAAAAAAGAAGAAATTAACTCGAAAGTATATCTCCATAGTTTTGCAAAAAGGCGTCATCTAGTTCGATAACAATCTGTTGCTAAACACTATCTCACCTAACGAATACGTCTGGTTTGTGTATAAACGATAACAATACGTAAAGCTGCAGAAATAAAATTGCCTGCTTTGTTTCACTCGTAACAGTTTCGTTTTTACTACGAATATAGTTCAGAAATTTTAAGCGTAAGGGGTTATTCCCGCTAATCAAACTAGAACTAATGTTTTATTATGTAGTTTATCTTAACGTCTACAACCCAATATATTGTCACAAACGGTGCGGACTTAAATGGGAAGACTTTAAAAGCTTCTGGTTCTTTGTTAAGCGATGGACGCATAGGGAAATTTATTGCTTCATTTGGTTTTATAGGGCGCAAATGAAACGCAAAAATTGCTTTTTTCTTTAAATTTTAAACTTGAGTTGGAAAATAAAACTCACTGAACATTATATAAGGCGTCAAAATAACTTAATAATTTCGAAATCTTACACTATAGTTAGTCAAAACGTCGGCCATTTGTATTCCTTAGCAATAAACATGTGAAGTATTAGGTGTATCAGAATTTTTGTAGGAATTTTTGACACCCCTAACACGAAACTGCGAATAAAATATAAAAAACTCGTAATTTCTCTTTTAAGAGTGGGTTGTTTATTTTCTTTATGGATTATATTTCCAAAATAAACTATTAAAGTTGTTTTAAAAGTAATAGAAATATATATATATATATATATATATATATATATATATATATATATTTTAAACAGTAATGAATTTTACGAACTCAATATTTTTCAATTTTTAAACTTTAAAATTCCATCAAAATTTTTCTATTGATTCTATTTCTACGATATTTTCAGGGTCAATGTGAAATTTTATGCTATTTCCAATAAACCGAATATAATATTTTAGACAAACGTTTTTTTTTTAAATTCACATCCCCCCCCCATTTTCAAGTGTCTATTAAAAAGTAAATAATTAATTTACTCACCAAAGTTTTATATATCACAAATTGGAGAGAAAAAGTCAATAAATAATATATTCAAATTTAAAACAAAAAAAAGTAGCGTTATTTAGAAATTTACCTGTAAAGTTCGAAGTTTAAAACCTTTTTTTTTAAACCACGTTGTTCGTTTTTTTTCTTTTGTTTTTTTTAATGAAACCTTGGTCCTTGCTCCTTTAATTGAAAAAAAAATAGGGCTTGAATTCCATTTTTCGAGTAGTTATAAGCTTGGAAAGACATGGGGTCGAATAATTCACGCCTCCCATTTTGAAATGTCTATTAAAAAGTAAATAATTAATTTACTCACCAAAATGTTATATATCACAAATTGAAGAGAAAAGGTCAATAAATAATATATTCAAATTTAAAACAAAAAAGTAATGTTTTTTAGAAATTTACCTGTAAAGTCCGAAGTTTAAAACCTTTAAACAAAAAAAACACGTTGTTTTTTTTTGTTTTTTTTTAAATGAAACCTTGGTCCTTGCTCCTTTAATTGAAAAAAATTAGGGCTTGAATTACATTTTTCGAGGAGTTATAAGCTTGGAAAGACGGGGTGGAATTATTCACTATTTTTCACGAAATTTCTGACACACCTAGTGAAGTATTATTTTATAGAAGACGAAACCGGAGTTAAGCAATAGATTACACATGCTGATTCGTCGATATATCCTGCACTAAGCTTTAAATTGACAAGTGGAAAAAGTTTTAATCGGTTTTCATCCGAAAAAAGGCTGCTAAAGGGTCAAAATTGAAAATTGATACTTGCCAGTCATTGAATTTTATCGATTTGTCAACTCTTTCATAACAACGGATGCGTGAATCGTTCACATTATGTTAAGAATATGTAGGTTTAGAAACACATCATAAAGATCATATCAAACCAGCCTAATGGCTATCGTACTTGACTCATTGCCCTTAGGTTTTGGTTTCGATCTTAGCTCGAGTATTTGTTTTTCGATCTCAGCTCAAGTATTTTCTTTTACTTACAAGAAGTGAATTATTTAGAAAAAAAAAAAAAAACATAATACTCGCATGCACATGTTTCAGTTTCTTTCCATTTTTGTTTGACTTCATTTTTTGAAAGGAATTTAACGTTACATTTAACATTGGACAACGCCAGGTACATCTAGTGTTATTATGTTTTTGGAGATGAGGATTAATAGCTCGTATTATTTGGATTATTTGGATTATTGTTCTCATCTTAAGCGTCATTTTTACAACGTTTGCGTCAGAGGTATATCTTGCCGAACTCGGGAATCTGCACAGAATTTCTAACTGAGCCCGTTATTTAAAATATTTAGAGGTAGAATGCTCTCCGTCCGTCAGCTATGACTGGGTAGAATTCTTACGTAATTTGCAATTGTATTTTGAATGTCGCATGCGCTGAGGATTGAAGCTTCACCCTCGACAAAAGTGTAACTTACAACTGAAATTTTACTTTATCGATTTGCAAGAACCTGTGGCATGGTTGATTAATTACTTGGTAAAATTACTTAGGATTCTAACCAGTCATGGAGTACGGAATGGAAGGATACTACACCAATGGATTAAATAACGGGTTCCGTTCCAAATTCCGTGCAGATTCCCGAGTTTGACAGAAAGATTATCAAGTTCGACAAGGTACACCTGAAGAAGGTCGGAGATTACATGGCTGGAAACGTTGTGAAAATAACACTCAAGATTTTTTACAAAAATTATTTTAACATTAATCACATTTCTTCCTACTGGTAGTATCATTTACACGTAACTTGAGATCGAAACCGAGGAACGTCTTTCCGAAAGCGAAAAAGAGGATGAAGTAAATCGAACTTCGCCCACCCTTGCATTCATATTAAACTGTCTTTGTATTTAATAACTAGCTGAAGTACCCGGCGTTGCCAGGTTGTATTTGATATATTTGAATATTCCGTCCTCATGTATAATTATCTTATTGATTAAACGAAACATTAATTCATAATGGTTTCTTTTTCAATACCCCCCATGAGATAGGAGCAGTAGGTGCGTTTTGTTTTATAGAGGACTCGCCAGTAGCCATAATTCTCTGTTCTAGTTTGATCTTTTATTTTTTTAACACTTCTTTCAAAATATGACGCAAGAATTACAATTATTATTTTATATAATAGCGTATATCTGATAACAGTTAAATCTTTTGTTTTAACAATTTAATGTACAAGATATATATATATATATATATATATATATATATATATATATATATATTGTGTACAGAAAGTTGTTAGTTGAGACAGATCATTGGTACCGTCGGTTTCAAGCCCGATAATAAGGCCGTTTGGCTGGAGAGCTTGATAAGGATACCTTAAACGGGCCTTATTATCGGGCTTGAAACCGACGGTACTAATGATCTGTCTCAACTAACAACTTTCTGTACACAAAATATAAATACGCTCTTAAAATTTGGATTTTCCTTTTAATTGAGCACTCTGCTGGAATTCTTTTTCCAAAAAAAAACTAATCATATATATATATATATATATATATATATATATATATATATATACACACACACACACACACACATTTATATATATATATATATATGTATAAAGATGACATTAGTAATCTATTCTGTTAATGAAATAATTAAAATTAAGTTTCAAGCAGTGCATATCTGAACCCCGGTAAATGTACATGTAGCATTAATTTTGAAGAGCCTCTACAAAAACAATATTTTTGGCGTGCCCTCTAACAGGTGTGTAAATGTAGAGTTTATCATGACTTCCAATGCATGAGCAACCAACATACAACTGGCCATGAGAAAAGTAAGGTATCTGAAGATTAAGTCCAACAACTCTGAGACTTTGTCCTTGAGCTTTATTCATAGACATGGCAAAACTAATTTTTATAGGGAATTGTAAACACTTGAACTGAAATGGGATGCCAGAAGGAATAAAGAGCATCCGAGGAATTAACAGTTTCACCTTCAAAATTTCCAGAATATTAGTTTTCCAAGATTTTATTGCTAACCGTGTGCCACAGCATATTTTAGGTGGATCAATATTTCTTAATCATATAACTGGAGCTCCTTCCTTCAATATCAGGTTATGATGTGGCATTCCAGGCGGTTGTAATGAATTCTACAGGAAATTCTACTGCCTGATGTTCATTAATAACACAATCAATGGATTGATAACTCTTGCAAAAGATTATAATTGATCATATCAACAGCATCATTTCTAGGGGCCAAGATTGCTCTTTCACGAAGTCATCCAACATTGTGGAAATTTTTAGCAATATCCTTAGTCATCAGAACTGAATTTACCGTCTGGCCAGATGGTAATTTGGACAATTGAAGATCTGTTATTGAACCATTGCCAATGAAAAGGAGGTGATTTGATAAAAGTACTGCAGACTAATCATCAAATAAATGTGTCTTCAGCATAATATTCTCCAAACTGAAAACCACACAGTATTGCAGAAGTGTTGGACTTTCATATCACATTTTCAATGGAGAGAAAGAATTTGGACCGAATCAAACGTTCGGTTTCCAAGGACAGCAGCATTTTGTTTGATGGCTAAATCACTTATTGCAAGCTATAATGTTTTTTTAGATCTACCTCTCTTTTTTACCATTCTAAGGGTAACTTATAGTAATATCATAATTAAATTTGATAATCTGAAGTTCTGGCGCAGGATGATTTCGGAATATAATGTAAAAAGAATAGAATTATACTTACAATATTGTAACGACTTGGAAACTGCCACTTGGCACTTCTACCGGCGCGGAGTGGATGAACATAGACTTTATAAAATTCATTGTTTTTGAGTAATGTCCAGGCGTTTTCATTATACTCGTCTTTTGTAATCCTTGCGAATCTTTCGTGTTGTGGTTTCTCTTCCTATTTTTATTTTCTTGTTTTATTATTTGTCTCTCTATTTTCTGTTGTTGTTGTTTTTTTTTTCGTGTCTCTCGCTGCCATAATTATACTTTCAGCGTTTTGTATTATGTATTTTTCTTGTTCTTTTTTGGTGTAATTTACACAGTCTTCTAGACAAACCAGTCCCCTTCCCGTCGTCTTTCCTTTTCACGTAGAATCGGTTAACATCGTTCTTCGGGTGTAGTGCGTTATGCATGGTCAAGAGTTTCCTGGTCTTCTGATGAAGTTCTTCTTTAGTCCACCCTATGAACGGTCAAGAGTATCTTACTAGTAATACTGCCAATGTTATTTATACTCTTTAATTGGGGTTCTGCTATACAATTTAGTTTCCAGAAGTTTTCTTGTTCTCCTAAGGCATTCTTTTCAAATTCTCTCTTTCATTTCTATTGCTCTGATGGTGTTTGCTTCCAGAACTCCTAAGTATTTATAGGCTTCTTGTTCCCCTAGTGCCCTCATCGCCGTTTGGCTGGGTAGTTCCATGCCTTCTGTTGTCTCCAGTTTTCCTTTTCTTATAACTAGTAGTACATTATTATTATTATTATTATTATTATTATTATTATTATTATTATTATTATTATTATTATTATTATTATTATTATTTTATTTATTTTTTTTTATTTTTTTTTTTACTCACTATGAATTTTGACACAAGTCATTATCAATAGTTGCTCTCTGGCAATAAAAATAGGGTTCGCTTGTTTTGATAGCGTTACAAATTATTTTAAGTTAATGCAACAATTGATTACTTTGAATCTTTTACTGATAACAGTTTTTTTTTGTGTGACGTTGTCGTTCTCTCTAACAGATCCAAACCGTTGTATGTAGAGAGAGTCGCAAAGGAAAATAAGAACTTCGACACAAACTTTACTTGGCGAAGGAAAAATTTATTTAAAGCGTTTCACTCACCCAACAGAGCGGGCTGTCTGTCAGTACACCGCACCAGAAAACTCATACCGTAAATCTCACTGGCACGATGACAATTTTCACAAAGTTCTACTTTTGAAAAGAGTAACAGGAGAGTCAGACTCGCACGTTCGCTGAACGTAACTTGCCATCTTCGTTTTTCTTCTATTTTCTTTTTTTCTCCTTTCAATCTTATGCATTTGAGTCTGTGAAGTCACGTTCACGTCACGCCCCCAAATGTTGACGCGAGTGTGTCACATCTGGAATTCAAGTGACAATAATGCATCACTCAGTATGTTCGGAACCTGACGTAAAGCTGGCGTCACTCATAAAAATTCTACATATTTTTCAATCTACTAATTAAGAAATAACACGTGTCAAAATTTTATCGCAATCGAATTATTAGTTTAGAAATTACAGTTATTTAAGTGAAGCTATTGGCGCGAAGTTTCAAAGCAATTGGACAATTTCAAATTTGTTAAATTGCTTTCTGATTAGAAAAAATACGATTCAAGCAATGCAATAAATTCCTAAGTGTTACTCTAACCGTTCTCTGTCGGAAATAACGGTTAAGCAGTAGTACGCTGAATTTAAACGCGATCGGACAGCCAAAAGGTTGAACGCCCAGGTCGCCCAAATTTGCGGAAAACATTTTAAAATTTTACATCTCCTTTTGTGCGATCGTAACTGAAAGGTGCTTGATATAGCAGAGGAGTTGAAAATATCTTAAGGAAATATATCCACCATTTTGCTGGAACGTTTGTAAATTAGGAAGTTGTGTTCACAGTTGGTGCCGCGTTTGTTCATAGTCGGTCAAAAACAACAACGCGTCGACAATGCAAAGCTTTGCTTAAGGCTGAGTGGACGCCAGCAGGTGAAAGCCTTACAAATCTACCAAAGACGTAAACATCAGCAGGCAAGGTTTGGGCCCCCGTGATTTGAGATATGCAAAATGTTTTGTTCATCGATTAACTTGTGAACGGATAGATCGATATATTATATGACATTATTGGTGTGTTTGAGGGAAGAAATCGTGAAAAATAAACGAAGGAAATAAAGAAGAAACGAGTGTTTTTTCACGATTAATTGATTGAAGCCATAGCGAACTCTACATTAATTACACTTTACCCTATCGACTATTGGCTGCTTTTAGACCTCAGAAAAAGCCCACGGGAAGGGGTGATGTCATATGCAATATGTTTTTTTTTGAAAAATAATAATCTAAATAGAAAGAAATATTAACTTTAAAATACTACAACCATTCTCAATATCTACTGCAGTATTTCTGCGCGTTTAAACAAGCGTATCTTCGCCTTAAATTTGACATGTTGATCGTTAACATACAACACAATTCACGTTGACACACCGGTTCCCGTTAGATCAACAAAGTTAAGCAACATTGAGCCTGGTCAGTACTTAAATGGGTGACCATTTGGTGACTTTGGGTGCCGTCTGTGCTCTCCGCTTATCTCTACACTGTTTCCAGTCGACTAGCACTTCTCTTTGTCACTGTATTCAAGCAGTGCCGATTTTGGAGAGGTGTGGTTGGGCTTGCGCAACTCTTGTTTCACAATTACATGTGCAGCTATCCTTACACAAAGTAAATTTCACAGTATATAAGGATTATTTATTCTGGAGATATTCATAATCATACCCTATTTCCAAAAGGGGGGAAATATAGCACATGAGAAATATTTGGAATCAAGTCTCCCCTTGCTGTTATTTCAGATTATTTGAAACCATGGCAGCAAGTTTTAGTCGCCCCTCCATCAAGGCTAGAGGTGTATGGGAAATACATGTGTGTGTGTGTGTGTGTGTGTGTGCGCGCGTGTGTCTGTATGTGCGTGTGTATTGATTTTTAATTTGATTATTTAAATACTAGCCTGGGTTCCCGGCGTTGCCCGGATGTTTGGAGGTGTGTGTTGAGCAAAAAATAAAAAAATAAAAAAAAAATAAGTGGCAGTAGGCAGGCTCGAACCCGTACCGCAAAGGAGGAAAAGAATGTCAACCCCCCCTAAACCCCCCCCCAAAAAAAACCCAAAAACAAAAACGTAACATCTTTGCTATTGCGTCCATCGCCAAACCGAAAGTGGTGGAGATTTAAATTAAGGCTAGTCAATCAAAAAAAAGGGAGATAACTTTCGAAAATATCGGCGAAAAAAGCGACCCCTCCCTAAAGAAAAGTGGTCAGTTGAGGGTGAAGGAATTAAGGTTTTTAGCCAATTTTTTTATTTTGTCGTCCGAAGGGTCGAGCTTCAAGATGATACCGATCTCGTGAAAACCGTCACATTTGCAGAAGGTTTAGGCATGCATAAATACATGATGATGATTGCAACGCCTTGTCAGACGAGTGCTACTCTCTCAGACACCCCAAAATGACTTCCATCGCCACAGGACCATTTTTATAGACAAATGCTTGAGGGAGTATCTATACACAGAGGATGTTACAGATTCTTAGCTTTGTACGACAGCTAAGTCTCTCTCTCGGTTCAAAATGTTGAGATCCAGCAACAACAAGAGCAAGGTAGCCAACAACAAGTTAAACCGCAGACCAGCTTAATACGGGTACTGGTCTCCCGCTTTCTGGTTTTTTAAATAAGAGATTTGCTTCTCCTAGAAAGATTGCCTTCACCACGGCTTACAGGAGCCCTCTCCACCCCAAAACATACATACATACATACATACATACATACATTTAAAGAGGCAGGTGAGATTTATATTATAGAAGATAATCTTGGCATACATTTGATTAGGAGTTAGACGTGTGCTTTTTCATGAGAGAGTTAGAAGGGCAGATTACCCCTTCTTGATGTGAGACAAGAAGTCGCCAGCAGAATGGAAAAGTTCAAGAAAATCTATTTTTTAGAAGGTATTATTCAAAGACTTAATCAAAGGAAAAGTTTTCTATGCAAGTCTTTTCTTATTCACCTATTTTTGTCTTTCTCTCTCCCCCCCCCTCTCTCTCTCCATTTCCCTGTTCAACCTTTGAAAAGGGATTTAGAAAGCAAGTTCTATCCCATAAATATGCGCCTACTGCCAGCTGAGTAACGTCAAGCCGGTGTATCATCACATTGTCTGCAATGGTGTTTCAAGTAGACTCCTATACGGGTGATCCGATACGAGTGGAAGGGGGCCGCCTCACCTTTTTCACCGCACTCCTAAACGCAGCAGTCGATCGTCGGCAAATGATATCATCACGTGGGATATAACAGTTAAACACCGCAGCGGACCACGTGATAAAATAAATAAATAAATTAAAAAAAAAAAAACGGCGCAAAATTCCTACGTGGCAGATAAGTAGAGAGAGTTATATGGATTATTTTTTAATCTTTTGAAAATGTTGCATGTCGAATAAGGGAAGCAACCTTAGACAGTTATCATTCGATAACTATTCTAGGTTAAGTAGTACAGGGTAGCCTACTTAAAGGTAGTCCAGAAAATGTAGTAGCGAAGAGCAACATTCTTTTATTGTTTAAATTACCTGACGTGTTATAAAATATGCTGGAAGTGCTCCCTGTTGACATCTATACATTTCTGGGCTGGTGCATCTGCTGCTTGTCTCTCGCTCCTGGACAGGGTTCAAAAGAGAGTCGCCAACCTGATAGGTCCTGAACTGTCATCTCGGCTTCAGCCTCTGTCCCATCGACGAGATGTTCAATCCCTCTGCCTGTTCTATAAATACTTTAATTGTGAATGCTCTGACGAACTGCAAACACTTGTACCTCCCCGACGTAACTACCCCCGACACACCCGACAATCTACTAAGTCGCATCCCTTTACAGTAGAGATCCCTAGGTGCAAGAAAGCCTTTTACTCCAATAGTTTCTTCCCCAGAACTGCGGGTCTTTGGAACTCCCTTCCCAACTGCACTGATATACAGAAGTTTCAGTGTAATGTTAACAAACGTCTTTCTACTCATCTCCCTTCATAATGACCCCGCTAATTAAGTCCCTAATAGTAGCCCCCTGCTTCAAAGTGGCACTGTGCCTTGTTTGGGGTGAAAATTGAATAATAATAATAAAAAAAAAAATTTAACAGCGTTTGCAAATACTGCCTGTAGATCTTCTCAGGTGATTCTCCTGATAGCGATGATAATGTTCTTTAGTTGGTCTAGATTGTAAGGATTATTTGCATAAACTTTTTGTGTTAAAGTCTCCCAAAGTTAAAAATCACATGATGACAAGTCCGGGGAACGTGGTGGCCATAATCCTTTGCTTATTGTTCTCTCTTCCGCAAACATGTCATGGACTCGTGTCAGTGATATGTGGGACGTGTGGCATGTAACGCTATACTGATGGAAAAAGAATTGCATTTTGTCTTGTGGTGTCAGTTAATCGTTAAGAGAAAGATTAGAGAGATCGGGCTAATTTTAAGTGGGTCATCCTGTTTTATACAGAATACAGTTTTGGAAGGACATCGCTCGATTATTCCATCTTCTAACAATATAATAACAAGGGAAAGAAAAAGAATAAACCCTGTTTATATATATATATATATATATATATATATATATATATATATATATATATATATATATATATATTTAAATAAGGGGGTAGTCACCAACAATGTGTATTTTTTAACATTATATTATTATTCCGTGTCTTGGTTTTTCATTGAGAATTATGTTTGGATCATTGTAATAATGTTTTTAAATCATTGAAATCGTTTTTACGCGTTTCAGACGTTCTGTGAAGCGTCCTCGTCAGGAATTATTTTCAAATGTGTTGGAGCTGTAAAAATGGCATTTTCGTAGTTAATTATATATATAGTAGAAATGGTAATTAATAAAAACTGAAGAAAGTGCTCAATACTGTTGTAGAGCAAATACGCGTTTTATTTTTTATTACCGTATGTTTCTGTTAAGTTACATTATTGTTTCAGCTACCCGGCCGTTTTTTTTTGCCGTCTGTAGCAAAAAAGAAAAAAAAAAAAGAAAAAAAAAAAAACGGCCGGGTAGCTGAAACAATAATGTATCTTAACAGAAAGATACGGTAATAAAAAATAATACGTATATATATATATATATATATATATATATATATATATATATATATATATATATATATATATATATATATATATATATATATATAAATCATTTTGTGTGTGTGTAAGTTCCTTCCTTATTGGTTCCGAAACGACTGAGCCTATCTTTTGCAAATTTCGCACAAAGCTAATTTATATGCCTGGTAGTGTTCTTAGATAAGCTGTGTACAGAAATTCGTCCGATAAGTATAAAAAATCGAAATAATTCGATCCTAAAATAGTCATTCTTTCTTATAGATAAAAAATAATTTTTACAGGGGAAAATTTAGGTTGGACCGGTAAGGGAAGTAATGAAATCTCAATAAATATTGTCTTTTTAGAAAAAAAAACAAACAAAAAACAACAACAGAATTATTGACATGCTGAAACATAGCTCAGTGGCAGGGTATTCGACTAGAGATCAAATAATCCCATGTTCAAACTCGAGTGTACCTCAACACTTACTTTTTAATTTTTTCTCATTAATGAATTCAATTTACGATAAAAGAACAGGCACCATTTAAAATCGCTGCAAATCATTTCTTTGTTTGCATATTTTAAAACTAAACATTTAGCAGAATTGAGTTTTCAGGGAATTCATCATCAAGCCCAAGTATCTGCTGACGTGATATTGTAAACAAACACAGACGGAATTTGATGAAGTACATTATCATCACACACACACACACACACACACACACACACACACACACACACACACACATATATATATATATATATATATATATATATATATATATATATATATATATATATATATATTGCGAATTAGTCCAACAGGCAAATTATTCCTATATATAATATTCAATGGAGGATTGATTCTATAATAATACATACGCAATCTGCATAAAATAAAATAACAAAATAACATGTTTCAGCGAATTGTACGACCGGGCAACACCGGGCGTCCAGTTAGTATATATATATATATATATATATATATATATATATATATATATATATATACACCTAAACACATAAAAACGTCCTCTTAGTAAATAAATATATGTGTGTTTGCGTGTGTATGCGTTAGTCTGTATCTCTCTCTCTCTCTCATATATATATATATATATATATATATATATATATATATATATATATATATATATATATATATATATATATATATATATATTACCCATGCTGGGTAAAGGGTAAAATTAGTTCCATCAAAAAACGTTTGCACCACTTTTGCGTCATCAAAAATCAGCATATAATGCTGCTCAACATTCGGTCTAGAATCCTTATTCCAATTTTGATCAAAGTCTCATACATAATTTTCATTCTAGAAAATGTCTTAAATATAAAGCTTAAGAAACTGCAACTCAAAAACACATGTCGTGTTCTTGTGTAAAACTCGGCACTTTTGCTTTTCGAACCATATTAAATTTTAAAGTAAGTAAAAACAACAAAAAACATATTCAGCTAGGTAGAAGAGTAAAAGTTTTGGCGAATAACAAACAGGGTCCTGAACAGAAGCGTGTCCGCTACCCCTACCATCATCAATGGACCTGAAGTAATCGCTCTTTGAAGATTAATTGCTAATCCAAGAACTTTGCAGCAAATTCCACTCTTTGCGACTAGGGCCGCTTTCAAAATCCTTGATTCTAGTAAAGCAACTGGCCTCGACGGCATTCCAATCATAGTGCTCAAAAGGCTGGAACCGGAACTAGCTCCCATACTTACAAAGCTGTTTAAACGTTACCTTAAAGAGACATCCTAACACCTTGAAAAATTCATCAGTCAGCCGTGTATTTAAAAATTCCGGTGATCGATAATCTTCTCTCAGTACAGACCAATCAGTCTCTTGTGCGTCATGAGTAAGTTCTTGGAAACTGTTATGAACAGAGAAGTGATCAACCACCTCGGCAAAAAATAACCTGCTCAGTGACATGCAGTATGATTTCCGTTCTATGAGATCTACAGCTGACGTACGAACTGTTATATCACAAGGGATTAGCGAATCTCTCGCCCGAGGCTTTGTCTCTAAAGCAATAGCTCTTGACATACTAAAGGCTTTTGATAGAGTGTGGCATAAAGGTCTACTTCACAAGTTCGCCAGTTATAGAATAGCTGGGAGTGTCCTCTCAGTTATAAAATCCTTTCTCTCTGATAAGCTTATAAGAGTAGTCGTTGATGGGCAGAATTCAGTAACTCACTGTATTAACGCTGATTTCCCTTAGGGTTCCATCCTGGATCCAACCTTGTTCTTGATCTTCTTCAATGATCTCCCAAATCACATTCTTAGGTTATTCGTAGACATTTATGCAGACGACACAACAATCTATGGCTACACTTCAAAAGCCAACAATGACCAAGATCTTTCTGATTCTCTTCTGATCTTGAGAACGTGGTGCAATGGGGGAAAAAGGTAGTTGGTTAATTTTAATGCATCGAAAGCCAATCTTCTCTTCTTTCATCATAATCGTTCTGATCCCTACCACTCCAAATTGAAAAGTATGGCTGTAGTCTTGGGGAGGCCACGTGTCTTGACAAGCTTCTAGAACTAACCTTCACCCCTGGCCTGAAATGGGACACATACATCAAATCGGTTGCCAAGATCGCTGGTAAAATGGTTGGATCACTTCACCGCTCCAGTAAGTATCTAACTGTCGATGCGATCCTCTATCTGTATAAGAGCCAGGTGCACCCTAAAATGGAGTACTGTTGCCACATCTGGGCAAGAGCTGCTCTGCACGCGCCCTATCCTGCCTTGATAGAGTTCAAAACCGGCTTCGAAACCTAGTAGGTGATGCCCTTTTTCCTTCCTTGCAACCTCTTTCCCACAGAAGAGACGTAGCGAGTCTCTGCTCTATCGCTATTTTCATGGTAAGTGCTATACTGAACTCCAATCTATGGTTTAAAAGTAAGTAAAACTTTCACAAAAAAAAACCCAACAAAAAACAAAATAGCTAAAATCACTATATATGATTTTCCCCACTTTCTATCTGTGCTTAAATGTGAACGCAGATTCCATAAACCAAGCTTATTTTCCAGAACTGACCGACTTTGGAACACTGTTCCGCTGGCATACTTCCCGGCTAAATACAACATGGTACCCTTCAAATCTAATGTAAACAAGTTCCTGCTAAATCGTCCTCATAAATAATCAAATTCCACCCAATTTACATCACTAACGATTACTTCACTACCACCTTACATTCATTTATCCTTATCCTCAAGTGGCCTTCGGGCCTTTATAAATGGTCACTCTCAAGTAGAAAAAATTTTGCCTTTGGTAACATTTATTTGTTACTTAATCACTTCTTAATACGTCCGTCTATTGTAAAACAAACACAGAAGGTTTATTAATGTAGATAATGTGGAATATTCATAAACACGGAGTGGCTGTGATACAAAAACTTCAAAATACGGACGGAGCGCCAGAGAGAGAGAGAGAGAGAGAGAGAGGGAGAGGGAGAGAGCGAGAGAGAGAGAGAGAGAGAGAGAGAGAGAGAGAGAGAGAGAGAGAGAGAGAGAGAGAGAACGGTATATTCTTACAGATAGCTAAATGGAGAGATAGAAGGATGGATCCCTTCTGACACCTAGTTACATTGTACGCAACCACTACCCAGGAACGATTAGCAATAAAGAAAGAAGGAAAAGCCTGGGAGTGCGAACCTCCTAAAACTGCACATACTGCAGTCAACAGAGAAAAAAACATTTCAAGAATGACTTAAGCTCTCTTGACTTATATATTATATATTGGTTTGTAGAGTCGATTTGATGATTCCGCTATTATGTTGTTGACGATATATTGAAAATTGGAATTGTGTTATGAATTATCGTGTGTTACCGTTCACAAAAGGTGACGTCATATGACATATTCGTTCTTATTGGCACTTTTGGCGGCATTTAAAATTAAATAAAATACAAAAATATCTGTATGATTTACGTACCAGTCACGGGACGAATATGGAAATTCTAAAAATCACGTAATTTTATCAAGTAGTTTTTTATTAAAAAAAAAAAAAAAATCTTATTTTACTATGTTTCGATTGGGGTGAAAAAAAAAAATGAAATCAACGAATCGGTGGACAATGGCAGACAACCCTAATGAACGTGGAAACTCAAAATAATCATTGATTACCTCCCCTTATATCAGAAACATGGCCTCTTATGTCACTTATAGATAAAAAAAAAGAACAAAAAAAAAAAACCCGGCAAATTTGTATTTCGTAAATAAAAACAAAAACTACTTTATCAATATTTGTGATTTTTGGAATATGCAATCTTCATTCCGTGACAAGTAGGTACAATATAAAAGCTCTTTCTCTATTTTTATTTATCGCTATAAGTGCCGATCTGAATAAGCACCCAGGTTTTTCTTTATTTTATTTTACCCAGATAGATTTTTAAAAAAATTAATAAAATTTTTACACTCAATTTTCACACGTTAAAAATATACATGTCAATAAATAATTTAATTCTTCTGCATGTGGTATAAATTATTTTTATTTATTTAAATTTTCTTGGCGTGTTGATTTTTTTTTGGTGCATATTGATTTTTAAAAATATTCTAAATATTTTAAGCAAAAACAACAGTACTCATTAAATGCCGTGTCGAAAATAGTAATATATCCAAAAATTACGAAAATTCATCGACTAGAAAATTATTTATAGTTAAAAGTAATTTTTACGGAAAATTGAGGGGAAATTGCATTTTCCCTAGATGTGAACACTTTCAAGATTGCCAATACAGGGGACTTACTTATCTCCCTTTTTAATGGCGACTAACATTTTAGCCTTATAGCGATAGACTTTTTTTTTCTTTTTTTTTTTTTGCTAAAAACACACTAGCCCTTGTTATACTCGATGAATTTTCGTAATTTTTGGATTTAGTACTATTTTCGTCATGACAAGTAAGTACTGTTGTTTTTGTTTAAAACCACATTTAAAAAAAAATCGATCTGTCGTCTTTATCTTAACAAGCACCAGATTTTTAAACATATTTGTATTATTCAACGTTGTTGCCTTGTTTCTGTGAAGTTTATCCTAGTTGCAGGATGATTTTTATTCCAGAATTGAACTTTTTGTTCAAACGTCGATACATTCGTTTTTCTACGTGGCGTGCTCGAGTGGCTGTGATTGGTTGAAACACGATGACGATTTTGAAAGCATTCTTTCGCCGCGTTTCTTTACATTTTCTTGGCGCGTTGAAATTTTAAACATATTTGTATTATTCAGCGTTGTTCCTTTGTTTTTTATTTTTTTTGTTTTTTTTTTTTTGTTGAGTCTATCCTACTCACCTGTTCACAAAAAATAACGTCATATGATCGATTTTTCTTTATTTTATCACGGCCACCGAGAGTGAAAAGAAGGCCTGTTAACTGAAAAATGTCTGCAGGCGATGTAGGTAAGATTTGTCAGACTGTCAGCACTATATGAGAGCCATTTGAAAAAGAGCAATAAAACATTTTTAAAAAGAAAAAGGAACACAGTTCGATTAATACTGAAATTGAACTTTATTCAATATAAAATATAAACATTATCTATGTAGAATTAAGTAATTTTAAAGCAATATACAATTTAATACTGATAAAACTGAATTATGAAGTTAGGAAACAAACAATTAAAGAACATATTAAACACCAACGATGAATGATTTTAAAAATGAAAAACACCGATAAATAATTTTAAGAATGAAAAAAGAAACGATAAAATACAAAAAATTGAAATCAAACAATTTAAATACAAGCAAACAATAAAAGTTACAAGAGCAGAATAATATTTTTTAAAATTTAATTTAGTGAAAAATCACACGGGTCGAATGTTATTTTTTTGGAATTTTAGAGATGAGGATGGATAAATTGTATTATTCAGACTAATGTTCTCATCTTGCGTGTTTATTTTACAGGCCGAAAATGATGTTCACATGCCTAAAAACATAATTAAAGAAAACATTCATACTATAATGTAAACTATTGTTAAAATCTAAGAAAAGATAGTAAACAAACATTTACAATAATAATAATAATCACAGTGTAGTATCTGTCCTGATACTACACTTTATTTGTTCTGTCCTCGATCACTCGAGGAGAAATTCTTCATGACTGATACAATTTTAATTTTATTGTTCCTATCCAGAGTGCCTCTTTTTGGGGAGTTAGATTTTCCCATATTAAAAACTGACCTCGTGTCCAGCTGTGCCCTCGTAGGGAGGCAAGTAAATAAATTTAAAAATAAATATATTTTTGACAAATATTCTCATGTAAAAATTATTTGTTTAGAATTCTAAAAAGAAACAATCAATTTTAATATATAACGTTCAGTCACCGCTAATTTTATTAATAGCCGCGTGGTAAATAATTTTCACACTGACTTTAGAAAAAAATATAGAACTTCAAAATAATTTGGACATACTCAATGAAAGGTTTTATTTATTATTAAAAAGACATTTTGACAAATATTCTCATGAAAAAATTAGTTGTTTATAATTTTAAAAACTAAAACAAAATTAAATTAAATTTTCAACCTTCCTGATAGACTTTTTAGCCTTATAAGAAAATAAAAAGTTAAAAATATGAACATAATATTTGCTGTATTAGCAATAAATAGTATTGTTTCTTTAATTTATATTAACAATGTTATCAAACGTTATGAAAGTACTTGAATAAAGTTCTAATTAAATACACGTTTAATTATTAACAAAAACATTACTTACTTTACTATATTCGGTTGGAATAAACATTTCTCTTCTAATGGCACGTATCCAAATTAAGACTTGCCCCTTCTCTTTAGGAAAAGAAAATATATGTACTTTGAGGCCTTTTGGATAATTTTCCCGGCAATTTGGAACAATGCAAGAATAAACCATGTTGGACAGCAAACTGAAAACTAGACGAAACTGCTGCTGATAGGGACCTTTAGCCTAGACCATATACCTACAAGTTGATCTGATAATGACGTCTCACTGTCATGTGCATCGGTCTGCTTTACTCTTGGTAGCCACGAGTGAGTAAAAAAAAAAAAAAAAAAAAAAAAATTAAAATTCTTGCGCTTAGTTTCCACACGTCAAAAATAAAAATGATTTAATTCTATTACATGTGGTATGAATAATTTTTGTTAGTTTTTTTAAAAATTATTTTTAGTCAACAGAGAAAAAAATTTTTAAGACTGACCTAAGCTCTCTTGACTTTTGGATTGAGAAAAAAGTTCCCCGACTAAAAATGAGTTGATATTGTGTATCAAAGTGTAGTATCTGTTCTTCAGATGCTGCACTTCAATTTCTGTTCTCTGTCAGTGGAGGAGAAATTCTTCACGACTGAGACAATTTTTATTTTTGTTCCTTTTCTCCACATTAAAAAACGACCCTGGTGTCTAACTCTGTCCCGGGGGAGGCATTGTAAATAAGAACAATATATTGGTTCCCGACTGTTAACTATTCTGGACTTTTATCAAGTTATTCACACGCATATAATTGATACCGTGGCTCTTTGTAATCACACTGAAACCATTACAAACGTATTCAAGTGGAGTAAAGAGGGAGGGGGCTCAACATTCCAATCTTTCGTTGACTCAGCCCGAAGATATTTTTGTTTATCAACTAAACTAATATTTAACTTGGCCTTTTGCCACACATGAAATCAAATATTATTTGTATCACACATTACACGTACAATTAAAAATGTCTTTCGTTCAATCTCGAAAAAACTATAGTTATCCATTGCAAGGGTGCTTAGGTGGATCGTCTACATTGTAGTAAAAGTTGCGCAATAACTAACCGCACTGTTTAAAGCCGGTGTCAAGTAGAAGTAATGGCGGTTATTTCGCATATTTAACGATCCAAACGAGTCCCGGTCTTGAAGTCCCTCGGAAGTAAAAAGCGTTTAATTTGAAGACACCGCCGAATTGCGTCCCTTTATTCATCTAAAAAACCCACTAATATCCGTGTTTTTATTACTTAAACTATTGCAGTCATACTATTATATAGTTTAGTTATACACGCGACGTCCCAAAAGTAATGCCTCCTATATTTTTTATTCCGCCCGAATGGATCAGGGGTGATTGCAACTTGCATTGTTATAATGATTGAACTTATGCATTCATGATCTGAAAAGTTCATCTCTCTGTTGCAAATATTGACGGTGTGAGATTCGAAGAAAGCAACACTTGTCATATACGTGCGTCAGAAGCAGAGATGCGTCATTGAATTCCTGGCAAAAATGCATTGAGAATGGTGGTGACTACGTAGAAAAATTAATTCTAGAGCGCAAAAGGTCGCACATTTTAATGGTACCACTCTCGTCTTCGTAGCTCTAGTCATATCACTTAATATTATTTTAGAATATTCGGATTACTATTCTCATTTTGGATTTTATTCTCACAGGGTTTCTGCTGATGTAACCTCCCACCTTCTTCAGTTGTTTCTTGCCAAACTCTCTAGCCAGTTTCGAACATAGCCTGTTATTTAATTCGCGGAGGTAGATTGTTCTTGTTCCGCCAGCCATGACCGGTTAGAAGTTTTAAGTAATTCTTAGTTGTATTCTTAGTATTGTCTTCAGAAGACTACCATTTAGAAACATTGCTTAACACTTTGTCTGTTGCACCATGGGCCGGTAGCGCCGCGCCTGGCTTCAGATGCTGTATTTTGGCGATAGTGACGTGTTTGAAAACTGCCTAGAATAAAGCTAACAATTATTATACGTGGCGAATGAAAAAGATGGATAAAAACATGAATGTTATAAATGAGTCACCGGTTAGCAAGAGCAAACTCAGCAGAATTTAGGAATGAGAGCGAGAAAACATGAATTAATGAAGAAAGTATATTTATATCAACAATGTAGATGTAGGTAGTGTCTGGTTCTGCGATTTCTGTCGCAGTCTCCTGCCGTCTGTGCTCGTTCCTCCCCGTTCACCGCTGGTCTCTTCTCTCCTCACTCCTCTCAGACTGTGTCTTTACAGATCTAGTAGAGCGGCTACTGTCTTCAGCCACGGACTCCCAGCCTGTTCAGTCGGTGCCACCTGCCATTATATTTCGATCGTAAACATCCTTGTCGCGTAGGACAGGCCTTCCCGCTTGTCTGAAGCTGGTTGCCAACTCGTCGTATCTGTAATGTCGCTCCTAGCTTCAGATAGTGTACGTTGCCGACAGTAAAGGCGTTGGAAACTGCCTTGAACAGCGCTAACGATCAATACACGTGCAATTAAATTGACAATTGAAAAAGATGAATAAAAACATGAATGTTATGAATGGGTCACCAGTTAGCAAGTGCTAACTTAACGAGATTTGAGGAATGAAACGAGAAAATATGAATCTATGAACTAAATATATTTACATATCAACAGTTTTTAAGAAATCTAAAATATAATTTGAACGACTGAAGTTTGTTGAAATGTTTGAAAGTTCTTCGATATAAAGTAAAGAAAAGCGTCGGAAAGTTCGTTTCAAAATTCTGTTATGAATATGTGTATGTATGTGAATATGTGTATGTATGTGAATATGTGTATGTATGTGAATATGTGTATGTATGCGAATATGTGTATGTATGTGAATATGTGCATGTATGCGAATATGTGTATATATGTGAATATGTGTATATATGTGAATATGTGTATGAATGTGAATATGTGTATGTATGTGAATATGTGTATGTATGTGAATATGTGTATGTAAGTTTACATTTTGAGCGTCTTGGTTCACTGGAGATATAGCAGTAGGCTTAAAGGAATTTTAGCATGGAGCACTCTAGTCGATGGCTCTAGGATGGGAGTTGTTTGATAGTGAAAGTCGATGCACTCCGCAGGTGTCACCACGTAAGAACTTGTTTTCTGTTCACCAAGTCACTATTTTACAAGCTTATTTAATTTAATACAGGATTGTTACTTTTGGAACAAGCAAGAGCTGGTGAGATATGTGTTGCTGTGGACTCTACGGCACGGGCGTACGAGCATAGGACGACCTAGATCCACGTACATCCAGAAAATTGCACATAACGCCAACTATGATCCTGAAAATCTGAGGCAACTGATGGAAAATGGGAAAGTCTAGAGAGAGAGAGAGAGAGAGAGAGAGAGAGAGAGAGAGAGAGAGAGAGAGAGAGATAGTCACATAGGTCCGAGCAAGAAATGATTTTTATTGGTTAAAAATATTTTGACTTAACACATTCCTGTGAAACCTAACTTACTTTTGGGAAATGAGGAAGGGAGCGAATCCTAACGAATTCAAGCCAGTTGTTTTTTGTTTCAACATTCTTCCAAATCGCTGCTCTATGTAAATATCTGACGGCAAACTACCATGAAAAAAGTGAAAAGAAAAGACGCAGAAAGAGTAAGTCAAATAAAGAAAAAAAGAACGATGGTAACTTATATCAGTTCGGTAACTTTTCTACGCCTGTTCATCTCGCACGTTATTTTCTAATCTACCACAGGTTCATGTGGACGATTCTGGTATGAATTTCGAGAGACAAACCTTTTCTTCTTTGATACGCCCTTGTTCTCTACTGTCCTTTTCTGTTTATAATTTTACTTGGCCTTAGAAGTGTAAAAGAACTGACAAATCAGAAATCAAATATCGATTTTGTAAGAAGAAAGCTATCGATGACAAAAATCAGGAGAGAAACCGACTTTACTTTATATATTAGATAATAATGTATTATGTTTTGCACACACACTTAGTTTCGATCTTTTCGTTATCATTTTATGATTAAAATTCGTTTGTTGTTATGCGAAAGCTTTGTCATTTCCTTTAATATTCAATACCTCTTTATCATTCCTCTAAATTACCATTGATTACCTTTGTGGGTTTTGTAACGCATAATTCAAAAGGCATAACAGCTAGCACCAAAAGTTTGAGTCCAGGTTATAAATTTCAAGATGGCGACCATTTTTATTGAAACAGCGCCAGACAAGGCGTGAAGCCATTTGATTTAAGGAGCTAAGAAAAAACGTAAGATGATTATTTCAAAGACAGGAGGTACCTCTTTACCTTATTCGTGAAAAGTTCAAGGCTGTAGATAGGGGGGGGGGGGAAGAAAAAAAACGGCCAGCAGGAAGAGAGTTCTACAATCCAGCAGTTTTTTGGAAAGAAGAAACTGAAATAATAAACTGTAATACAATGAGGTAACAAAACAGTAAAATAATAGAGACCAACGAGTTAAAGATAAAGATCAATAAGTTAAACGATTTAAACGAATTAATTGAGATTAAACGAAATGAGAGAGATTAACGAGTTAAACGAGCTGAAACAAAGGAAGCAGGAGATTGAGCAGATAATTCTAAAGAATAATTTAGACCCATTCAAAGTATATTTTGGAAGGAATTTATTATCAATTTTTTTGTACAAAGGGTTTACCACATATCAAGTCCCGGAAGCCACTCGAAGAAAAGGGTTAATGGGTGTATTGTAGTCGTTGGGACAGTAGCGTAGTAATCGTTACTGGTGGAAATTTGGTAAAATTAGATTATTTCTGAGGACGATTCAATAAGAACTCGTTTAGGTTGAACTTGAAGACGACGATATTGTAGTCAGCTGGAAAGCAGATAAACGAAACAGAGTTCCACATACGGGCAGTTCTAGAAATAAGCTTTGTTGATGGAATCTGCGTTTAGGTTTAGGCACCGATAGAAAGTGTGAGAATTTATTGATAATTATTTTGACTAGACGAGTGTTTTTTTTTATAACAGTTGGGCGAGGGGGAGGAGGAATAGATTAAAGTTTACTCGAACACTTGCCATGAAAATAGCGATAGAGCAAAGATAGGTTCTCAACGTCTCTTCTGTGGGAAAGTGGTTGCAGAGAGGAGAAAAGGGCATCGCCTACTAGATTGCGAAGTCTGTTTTGAACTCTCTAAAAGCAGGATAAGGTTCTCCGAGTATCTCCTGTCCAGATGTAGCAACAGTACTCCATCCTAGGCCGTACTTCACTCTTATACAGATAGAGAGTTGCATCCACAGTGAGATATCTACTGGAGCGGTAGAATGATCCAATCATTTTTTCAGAGACCTTACCAACGGATTTGTAGGTGTTCCATTTCATATCATGCTTTGAAGGTCACACCAAAAAACTTGTCTAAACATGGAGCGTCGTCAAGGTGAGAGCCGTTCATTTCAATAAGGGCTAGATGTGGGTCAGAGCGTTGATGATGGAACGAAAGAAGCTTGATTTAGATGCATTAAACATTGTATTTTTTCTAAATAACACGCTACAACGAACCAGAATGAAACATTGATATTTTAGGATAAAAAAAAAAATTATTGATGATAAAGAAAGAATAAAGTGACTGGCTTTAATTTATATATTAGATGTTTGTATTGCAAAAAAAAAGAAGAAAAAAGGGGAAAAAAGCGATACTATTTAATGGTTTTCGACACCATTTCAAATAATGGGTCGTAAAATAAAACTACTGAGCATCGCTAAAACTACCCTATTCTGTGTCTCTAGTATGCTCTCCTTATCCTCGGTTAAATGCTTAGAAGGTAGATAACGTCGACTGTGGTTGGCAATGTTTCGATGTACTCTCTAACTCAACGTAAACAGGTGCTTTGGCTAGCATATAAATATTAAAAGAGGCCAAGTTTGATGAGAGTAAGAGTTGGAATTGGGGTGAGATTCTTTGTTCCAGCGAATGAGTTTTGCTTGATTTACAAACGTAGTGTTATCGGTACCCGTTTATCGTAAGATATCTCAAAAGCTATTTTAATTTGGACCAGATTCCCCAAACCGTTTTTTAAAACCTCTTCTGTGATAAAATATTGCTTTCTGTTCTGTTTGTTTATTTTTTTTCAATTATTATTAGACGACACGTGGCCCATTGAATCCACGTTGGCGCATTGTACATGTACTCTCTTCTCCTTTCTCCTATTACCCTTCCTTTTCCGTTACTCTTTTTTTTCATTTTCTTCTTTATTTACGTTATTTATTTATATACCACCGAAACCATTCAGTTTGCCAATAACCATTATATATTATCAGGGTTTTAGTATTATAGATATACTCGACTCATGAGTCCGTTAAAAACGAGCAAAAGTTTTAGCATCTAGAATTAGAATGGGTGTTCTATGTCAAATTGATGGTTGAATATGGTAAAATGTGTACCCCTTATTTTGTATTAAATATTAATCCCTATTAATCCCTATTAATCCCTATTAATTCTTAACTGTGAATCGAAAGGATATCATACTACTTAGTTCGCTGCATCTTATTATAACAAAGGTTCATACAAAATTTCAGCTAGATCGAGCTAATAGTTCCCGAGAAAAAAAATCTAAGGTAAATGTGGTATTCTGGGGAATAATACCTATCAATCCCTAACACTGCATCGAATCGATATAAGAATACTTAGATCGCTGTACCTTATCATACCAAAGTTATATGCACACTTTCAGTTAAATCGGCGTAGTAGTTCTCGAGTAAAAAGTGGAACGGACAGACAGACAAAGAAAAATATGATATAGAGGTAGATTATTATTATTATTACTCATCATCGTATGAATCAGAAGATTCTATTGTGGCATTGGTTTCTCTGATATTTTTCTAGTCAGAAATCTTTTAAGAAAGACATCGGGGATTATTGGAGGAACCACGTAAAAATTGCCAAGATCCTAAATAAAAATGATTTCTTGTGGAATGAACTGGAATCGAACTTGGGACAGCCAGGTCGTCTAACGGTGTTATGAGCTACTGAACCATCATCACCTTTCACTATTATTACTAACGTGTTCATAGCGTAAAATGTTGTTAATGAATAATGTTTTCCGACATATGTTAATAAGCCCCCAATTTTTTTTTTTTTTTGTAATCTAAATAAATTGACAGTTTAAATAATTCAAAGTCTCCTTATGTGTGATTTTGAAGCCCTTTAACTGTCTATTTCTGACTATTATGAAGGTGTTGTGTGTGCGCGTGTGTGTGCGTGCGTGTATGCGCATGCGAGTGTGCCAACGCGAGTATTCGCGTGCGCGTGCGTGTGTGCGTGCGGTACAAATCAATCTAATACAGGCGTTAACCAGACCTGAACGGGCGGTTTGCAAAGTCGAAACTGTATGAAGGAAATCTAAGGAAAGCAGTGAATGCATGGGCAGTCAGTGTTTTGAGATACAGTGCGGGAATGTTAGAATGGTCTGACAAGGATTTGAATGCCATGCATATCAAAACAAGGAAAGTTTTAGCAATGTTTGGTATATTTCACATTCAAAGTAGCGTAGCAAGGCTGTATAAAAAGAAGAAAGACGGTGGGAGAGGATTGAAAAGTGTAAAAGATTGCGTTACAACCGAGGAGATGTTGAAGGAGCATGTGGTTAAAAGTGAGGAGTTGATGCTTAAGATTGTGGCCAATGAAGTGGAGGTACGTGATACCAAGGCTGATTATGTGAAACGTATGGATAGAGAAAGGAGAGAGGAACTGTCTAGGAAGAAAATGCATGGGAGGTTCTTTCAGGATATAGCAGAAGTGGCTGATGAAAGGTCATGGCAATGGCTTAGAGCTGGGTATCTGGCTAAGAGTACTGAAGATTTTGTTTGTGCAGCACAAGAGCAGGCATTAGGAACACGATTGTTCAAAAAAGTGGTTCTAGGAGAGAAAGTTGCCACAGAATGCCGGATTTGTGGTAAGACCTCAGAGTCAATTGCGCAGTAGACTCCAGATATATTGGGAAGTGTGTAAGAGGGTTGGGGTGAAGTGTGCTGGAAAATGGTTTGAGGAGGTGCTTGATGAAGTGAGAACAAGTGAGGATGGCAAGGTAGAGGTATGATGGGACAAAAGTGTCACAACGACCAAGCAATTGGAACATAACTACTCGGATTTGCTCGTCATTGACAAAGTCTCAAAAAACTGGCAGATTGTAGACTTTTCAGTGCCCTGGGACAGGAATGTGAGAGAGAAGGAGAATGAGAAGTGGAGCAATTATGCTCCATTGGCCTTGGAGATAAGGCGTATACACGGGGTTAAAACACAAATAATCCCGGTCGTAGTTGGTACACTAGGAGTAGTATCAAGTCGTCTGGAAGGACAATTGAAAAACTACAAATCCCCGATGTTTTAGGCAGCCTTCATACGTCTGCTATTGAAGGTACCACCAACATCCTTAGGAGAACCGTTGATCTTTGAAGCTCCTGGTTTGAAGCAGGGATTAAGGGAACTCCTCTGGAAATGAATCCCATCCCTTTCTAGAGAGACGTTGATAAACGAAATTAGAATAATTATTATTATTATTATTATTATTGCTGTTGTTATTATTATTGCTGTTATTATTATTATTATTATTATTATTATTATTATTATTATTATTAGTAGTAGTAGTAGTAGTAGTAGTAATAGTAGTAGTAGTAGAAGAAGTATTATTATTATCATTATTATTATTTGTATTATTATTAGTAGCAGTAGTAGTATTAGTAGTAGTATAAGTATTATTATTATTATTAATGTTAGTAGTAGTATTTTTACTCTTATAATTAGCAGTAGTGTTATTATTATTGCTGTTACTATTATTAATAATGTTATTTTGTTATTTATTTCATTATTACTATTATTTTTTTATTATCATTAATGTTATTTTGTTATTTATTTATTATTATCATTTATTTTGTTATTATTAATGTTATTTTCTTATTTATTTTATTATTATTATTTTATTATTATTATTTTATTATTATTATTGTTATTAATCTTATTTTGTTATTTATTTTATTATTATTATTTTTATTGTTATTAATGTTATTTTGTTATTTATTTTATTATTAGTAGTATTGTGTTCGTTAACATCACAGTGTTGTGATGCATTTCACCCGTTAACTTTTCAGTCAAAGGCGACTTTTTTCACCGAATCTAGTAAGCAAATTCCAGCGGTCAATTAGATGGCAAACACCTGATGTGGGATGTTTGTTGTGCCAAATAGAAACGACTTCTGGAATACGGTGACATTGTACTTAATTCCCAAGGAGTTCAACTGTTTGTCAAGATGACCTAGAATTGAGCCAACGAACATATGGTGATTGGCACGATGGAATTTTTCTTATGCCACAACCTAGCAACCTCCCCTCTCAGTTTCTGATAGTTTCGTAGTTTCTTCTTCTTCTTCTTCTTCTTCTTCTTCTTCTTCTTCTTCTTCTTCTTCTTCTTATTATTATTATTATTATTATTATTATTATTATTATTTACTTACTAGGAGTTTTCACACAAGCCATTATCACTAACAATAACAAATGGTGTGCCATGGAGTCTTAGTGACAATGAGCCTTTCTAGATTTCCAGTACTCTCCACTTCTTTCAGTAACAAATGATTTTGCATTATCGCAACATCCGCTTGGCTGATATCTCGTTATAAACGACTATTCGTTTTCTCTAGATTCGAGGTCTGAATAACCTTCTCCAAGGTTCCAGTACTCTCCGCACCCTTCAAGGGAAAGCCTGGTTAGTGCTCCCCCCCATTGGGTCTTTCCATCCTCCTTGATTCTTCACGAGTATTTTATGTAGCATCACACGAAGTTGGCGTCAACGCACTATGTTTTCATTTTTTGTTTTGTTTTGTTTTTGTTATTGCTTTTTTTTCTGGGGAGGGGTGACGTTAGTTCTTTCTGGGGAGGGGTGACGTTAGTTTTTTCTGGGGAGGGGTGACGTTAGTTTTTAAATTTCTTGCAGTTTCGGTTGTTGTCTTTTTTTAATCGTGTGGCGTTCTTTCTGTGTATTTGTTTCGTTTTTATTGAAACTCCCATGTGGATGGTTAGTGATCGTATTTTTTTCTTTATGAGGTTTCCTTATTCGAGGATTTTCCTTAACATTTCGACTGTTTTCATCGTTGCCGTTCATTGTATGTCTTTTTTTTATTTCAATTACTTTCAGTATTCTTCCAGGTTTTTGAAACTGTTCCTAGTACTCCTACTATTATTGGCATTACTTTGTTTATGTTCCATATCTCTTTCTGTTTTCTTGCAAGTTTCGTGTATTTAGATTTCCAGTACTCTCCATCTCTTTCAGTAACAAATGATTTTGCATTATTGCAACACCCGCTTGCCTGATATGGTAAACGACCATTGGTCTTCTCTGGATCTGGGGTCGGAATAATTCTCTCCAAGGTTCCAGTACTGTCCACACCCTTCAAGTGAAGGTTTGATTAGTGCCCTCCCACCTTCGGTCTTTTTATCCTTCTTGATTCTTCACGGATATTTTGTGTGATATCAATCGAGGTTGGTGGCATCACATTGTGTTTTCTTTTTGGGGGGGGGTGAGGTGAGGGAGTAGGGAGAGTCAGTTTTTGAAATTATTTGCACTTTCAGTTTCCTTGGAATCATATGATGTTCTTTCTGTGTCTTTGTTTTGTTTTGGTTGCAATTTCTACGTGGTTGGTTGGTGTTCGTATTTTTTGGGGGGAGGGGCGAGAATTCCTTATTTGAGGATTTTCCTTAAGATTTCAACTGTTTTCATCATTGCCGTTCGTCGTATAAGTCATTTCTCTGATTTCAATTTCTTTCAGTTGTCTTCCAGATTTTTGGAGATTGTTCCTAGTGCGCCTGGCATTATTGGTATTACTTTATTTATGTTCCATATCTCTTTATGTTTACTGACAAGTTTTGTGTATTTGCTTAATTTTTCCGTCTCATTGATCTTCACTCGGTGAACTGCTGGGAAGGCAAAATCTACAATTTGATTGTTTTTTTTTCTTTTCTTCTTTTACTATTACGTCATCCGGTTTCCTTGGTTGAATAAGTTCATCAGTTTGTATTGTTAGAATGTTGTGTTTTGAGGGCGCTGATAATGGTCCTGTTGTCATAACGTTGATAGGTAGAGAGCATGAGTTGTACAGCGGCGCATCTCCGATCTCGCTTCTTGAACATTGTGCCACTTTCAGACATAATAGAAGGCTCCTATAGCTCTTGGGATTTGTATATAACTAACCAATTCGTAGATGGTCTTTAACAAAAAAAAGGAAAACTGGTTTTCATCAAACGGAAATGGAATCATGTCGTCTTTTCTGGAGCGACAATTTTATCGCTTCAATCTGTATTTAAAAAATATAATTTCATTTCTTTTCTTTACATTTTATTATGGTTTAGTTATTTTGTGGACCTAACTGATAATTTTCCCTTGTGACACAAATAGAATTGAAGGAAATTTCCAGTAGTGTGTTTATACTTTCTAAAAAAAAAAAAATGTAAAACTTATTGGAACTTATTTGGATGATCCTGCTGTTAACATAGTGATTTCTATAACGCCAAATAAACATTGACTTATAAAGAGAATAAAGATAACTTAAGGATGAGACTCTGCCTGACAGACAAAGCCTTTTGTAGCGATGCGAAGACACAGATGCAAGTCATTACTTATTAATGTGAAAATAAAAATTCGCATGTCTATTAAGTATGCCGTCATCCATTAACTGCCTGGGTAATCATTGAGGTACATCATTCCAGATGTGGATTAATCTGATGTTTAATTAACTGAGATTAAATTAAAAGCTAGTTTCCGGCCAGTTGTCCTATCAGCCGATGAGGTTCGTGTTGCCACCATTCTGACAACCTAGGGACTCTCCTGAACCATTAAATTGAAAGTTTAGACGTTATTAGAACAACAAATACAATAACGCCGTCTTTGATTTGTTTCTCCGTTCGTTTATCTCACAAAATGAATATAACGGATAAAAAAAAAAAAAAGAAAATGTTTAAGTATGACACAAACCTTTTAATCATTATGCCCTTAGTTAAATCTTAAACTACATCCGGTTCTGAGACTTCAAATTGTGAGCTTAAGGAATATTGAATAAACCTTACGGTTGGATTATTTCCAGATATTACTTCATTAAGGTAATTCTTTTATTAATAGTTTCTTAAATAAACTCCCTGTTGTAGGCCTTATTTCCTTTGAGTAAACTTTTGTTTGGTTTCATTGTGTCATTGACGAAACCCTTTTTAATGACTCCCGTACTTCGTTGAGGAAACCTCTTGTCTAGTTTTATTAGATGCTTGACGAAAACCCTTGCCTGAATCCTATGAATAAACCTCTTGTCTGATTCCAAAAGTTCATTAAGGAAACCTTTTGTCTCATTTTTACCCTAATAGAACCTATTATCTGACCCCCGTACCATCCTGAGGAAGATCAGTGTTTGACTTCTGTATTTTCCATCAGGAAACTCTTGTCTGATTCCCGTACATCCATGAACAAACCTCTTGTGTGGCGCCCGCATTTCCTTAAGGAAAGCTGTTGTCTGGCTTCATTGTTTCCTTGATGAAACTCCTTGTCTGATTTCTGTACTTCCTTTAAAAAAAACTTGTCTGATTCCCATATATTCTAGAAGCATATTTTCTTGAGCAAACACCTGTCTGTATACGCTTGAGGAAATCCCTTGTATTTCCGTACTTCCTTGAGAAGACCATTGTCTGATTCCATTCCTTTTTGTTTTAGAAACCTCCTTGTCTAACTTCCGTACAACCTTGAAAAAAGCCTTGTCTGACTATCGTACCTCCTTAATGAAACTCCTTATCTTATTCCCGTACTTCTTTGAGTAAACCACTTGGGTGGAAGTAAATTGTTCAGTGTGTGTTCACTATTCACGTTGAGTGTGTACATTACTAGTGTAATTTTTAATATAGTACGCGGGAAACGTACGTAGAAACAAACACTGATCAGAGAGAGAGAGAGAGAGAGAGAGAGAGAGAGAGAGAGAGAGAGAGAGAGAGAGTATGTGTGTGTGTGTGTGCTTTTTATTAAAACGACAGCTGTTTTACCAGTAGGAAGAATGAGAAGGATTCCCTTGCCTTTTACACGAAGCAAGTGCGCGTTTGTTTACAACTAGTCCGAATGGGTTCATCAATAGACGACGCGTACGCATGTGTTGTACTTCACTTTCGTAAATAATTAAGGGAGGATGGGTTTTGCAAATAATTCTGATAATTTTAGCTACTTCAAAATCTGTGCTAGTTTTTAACGCAACATAGACGTCGGTGACACGTAAATAATTGTTAACAAAACAATAAACATTCTCGTCTATTCAAAATACAATAGTGTTCAGCATGGAATAACAATCTCTGTTGGATTAATTAGGATAATTGA
>NC_136511.1:51358500-51411000 GCF_053919585.1 Euprymna scolopes | reverse complement strand
AAAGAATCATATAAATAACCCTGTTTAAATGTTAAAACTTTCACACACACACAAAAAATATAATCTGTTACATGGGCGCGAACGTGAAAACCGTAGGTTACTATGCGGCCCCAATATCCACTGCTCCACGACGACATAATCGATTTAACTTTTTTTTCTAGCTCAACCAATTTTCAGAAAGAACGCTAGACGCGCATGAGTGGTTGCCGAAATCGGTTAAAAAGAGAATCATCTTTTGCGACCTTTGCGAGTATTTAGTTATTGTTTGGCGTCAATTATGTGGTTGGTTTCCTAATGTAGCGCTGCTTTACGATAATACTTCTTGTAGGTATACATTAACATTCCGATTACAAGAGAGGTACTATATGGAGCGGTAGAATGATCCAAGCATTTTTCCAACAACTATAGCAGAATATTTTATGCAAGTTTTCCATAAAGTTATATGTTACTTATATTTATGTCTGTTTCGTGTGACAGCACAGCGGGGGTTTTTTTTTTTAACTGTGAAAATGAATTTCAAAAACTACCTGGCAAATATACCAGGTGAACCAAGTGTAAGAGAAATTCAAACAATTGCACTTAAAAGGACGGCAAGAATCTTGAAAACAGGTCTCTCTGTTGAAATATCTGAGTTAGCGGGCGAATGTTTGGCATGCGGTAGGATGCCCCATCTCCAGCTTGAACAAACTGATATTTCTTTTTAAAGTAAAGATTACGTTTAAGGTATCACTAGAAATAAAGATTACATTCAAATAAAGACATGGTAGGGCTTTCCGCACATTAAGTGCCTGTTGATTGGTCAAAGAGAACTGTTTTCCCCAATCAAAATGGAGCTAAATTTTAAGACAAGATCCGTAATATTATACACAGGAGACAAGGGGAGGTAAACCGTTGGCTTCTTTTCTTTTAATAGAAGATAACACATAAACATTGTCAATTTTAGGAAAAGAAAATACTTTTATCATTTTCGAAATGTTCGTCTAGTTTCACGGTTAAAATTCCTCAGCCATTTTATTATTGGTTACAGATACATCCACGCAGGATTTATCTGTCGCTCAATCTGTCACGTTTCACGTGGAAATAGCCAATCACTAAAAATCCAAATTAAATGTACGCATTTAATTTTTATGCTCGATATCAGAAAATATGTATCTCGGTTTGTCTGTCACACTTAAATTTGAAATTGCATTTTCCCCGCTAGGAGCTCAAATTGAATAAACGCATTTTACTGTACATACGTCCAAGATTCCTGGTTAACCAAGTGCAGAAGAGATCCAGACAATTGCACTTAAGGGAACAGCGAGGATACTAAAAAGAGTTCTCGGTTGGTTTCAATAAAAAGCAGGGCAATGTTGGCAGCTGGTTTGGCTGCCGCATACCCAGCATTACAATCTTCAAAGGAAAAAACTTAAAAAAAAAAAGAAAGTAAAATCAGTTTGTTGGTTTGTCACGCCTTAGTTGTAAATAGAATTTTTGTTTAAACGCGGATGTTAAATGGACGCATCATACGTATATCCGTTCTTGTTTTCGTGTTATGTACTTGTGTAAGTTACCACGCATTCTAACGTGCCTCCCGAGAGGCGAATAATAAAGAAAGGAATAAAAAAAGAGAACCATAAAATAAAAAATCGTTTTCCAGACAAACGATACAAAGAAGCCTCTATTTGTAGCCAATCTCCCCTCTGGCGTACCCGCTATCTTAGAGGACGGCAGAGAATAATTCCTCAGGATATATCAGCTCAGGGTCGGGGAAGGGGAATCACTTTACGTTAAACTTACGTAGAATATGAACCCAATCGCCAAAAAGTTTTTAAAAAAGGGCTGTTTAAAACAGAAGCCAAAAGTTATAATCTCAAAATATGGCGTTTAATCCAGAATCTAGTTTATATGTACATATATGTCTGTGTATGTCTGTATGTGTGTGTGTGTGTGTGTGTGTGTGTGTGTGTGTGTGTGTGTGTGTGTGTGTGTGTGTGTGCGAGGGAGCGTGCGTGTGCGTGCGAATGTGTGTGCGTGGTGCGTGTGTGTGTGTGAGAGAGAAACAGAGAGCGAGCTAGAGAGAGAGAGAGAGAGAGAGAGAGAGAGAGAGAGAGAGAGAGAGAGAGAGAGAGAGAGAGAGAGAGTTCTCTATGGATTCCAAAACGGTTTGGCCAATTTTTTTAATGAAATTTCACACAAATATACTTTGTGTCTGGGAGTGTTCTTATATAGGTTTTGTATCGGAATGCCTCCGATAATTATCGAAAATCGATAATCGAAAAACTCCCATTGAAGAAAGAAACAATCCGAATTTTTAACCGAAATTAACAATTTTTAACAGTATGACATGGCAAGTGCATTTGAGAAGCATTATAACCGAGCAAGCAGAAGGGCCTGGCGTATAAAATCAACAGTAGATTCTTTGATATGACAAGGGCGCATTCGAAATTACTGTTTCTGTTTAGAACTTAATCGAACCATGGTATTTGACTTCTGCATTTTAAACTTTAATTCAGGCCATTATATATAATTTTATAAAATCAACAGTAGGTTCTCTACAGTGCAATGTAGATTACAATATACTATGGACTAAGTCACTGCAGGAAGGTATGTGAACTTCCCCCCGATTCACTGTAGTTGGTTCCCGAAGAGAGCAATCAATCAATCGACGATTGATGAAGGGGCGATTTCGCTGATTTCACTGATGATAAAAATATTGAAAGTGTAGAATATTGGTTGATCCTCATTCAATCCTTGGCAACGTCGGGTCTCCCTGCTAGTTATAAAATAAAATAGATAAATATCACATGTTTTATGAAGGGTCGTAGACGATTACCGTTCTTCTCGGCAACCGAATAATAAAGGATGTTATATTTTTGGAATCATGGCCTTTGTTCAATCTGGAGAAAGAATTGATATTTCCTATAAGGGAGGGGGGGGGGCTGCATGTGCAATTTTTAAAGCGAGGGTTGCGCATGGAAGACATACATTAAATCCGCTGCCAAGGCCGCTGGAAAATGGTGAGATCCTTCTATCAATCCTGTAGATATCTCACTGCTGATGCAATTCTCTATCTATATAAGAGCCAGGTACATCCAAGGATGGAGTACTGTTGCCACATCTGGGCAGGAGCTGCTAGAAAGGACTTATCTTGCCTTGATAGAATTCAAAATAGACTTCGTAGCCTCGTAGAGGATGTTCTTTTCTCTTCCCTGAAACCTATGTCTCACAGAAGAGATGTTACCAGTTTGTCTCTGCTTTATCGTTATTTTCATGGAAGGTGCTTGACTGAGCTTCAATCTATGGTCCCTCCTCGCCAAACTTTCACAAGAAACACCCGTCTAGCAGAAAACACTATCAATAACCCCCACCTCGCTCTTTATCTGTGCCTAAACCTAAACGTAGATTCCATGAACAAAACTTCTTTCACAGAACTGCACGCCTATGGAATTGTCTTCCGTTTTCCTGATTTCCAGCTGACTACAATATCTTGTCTTCAAGTCTAAGGTAAATAAGTTCTTGATGAGCCGTTCCATATAAGTTTACAAATTTACCGAATTTCCATTACTAACAATTACTATATTGTCCAATTTCTACTGTACACTCTCTCAGCCTTATCCTCGAGTGGTCTCTTTGCCTTGATAAGTGGTGATGCCTATGTAAAAAAAAAAGTCTCCAACCTCACTTCTCCTGAGTTGGCACTCCTGTATCAAGGAGACATCTAGAACGACAAGAATCAATGCCGAGATAAATAGAGAGAGCATACAGCATTTTGTATACCCAAATCATCACCCGTTTTAGTACTGACCAGGTTCAACGTTGCTTAACTTCAGTAATGTAATGAGAAGCAGTGTCGACATGATTATGCTGCATATTTTTAGGATACACACATGAAATTTGCGCATTTAACAATGTAACTAAAGCGTGATAGGCTAACGAAAATGCGATTTCAAAATTAAGCCTGGCAGGCTTACCAAAGTCCTGTTTCAAAATTAAGCGCGTTGTTAGACCAATTGAAATGCTATTTGAAACTTAAGTGTGATAGACAGCCAGACCAAACTTAAGTATGAAAATCCCATGAAAATAAATTTTAAAACTTAATTTGGAAGGCCTACAAAAATTTTATTTCAAACTTAAGCGTGTTAGACGAAATTTAAGCGTGATAGATTGAAGAAAATGGTATTTTATAGAAAAGCATGACAGAGAGACAGATAAAAAGAAAATACTATTTCAAACTTCAGTGCGTAAGACTAACGAAAATGCCATTTTTTAAACTTCAAACGTGAAAGATCGACGATTTCTTCTTTTTTTTTTTTATACTAGCATTTCAACCCAGCTTCGATCGGGCTCTATGTACTGTTCATAACTTTATGTACATATGTATATATATATATTAAAACGTTTGAATCATGTCCAGGTAATCTACATCTAAGATTTCAAGTGTTTTGACCCAAAATTGGCGGAGGAGTTTGGTAGAGTCTGCAAAGGTCAACTTTCAACTTTGACCTCTTGGCAGCCAAATTTTCGCCCCAAAACTGATTTAAAAGCTTGCTGCATGTCTGAATACCCTTTATGTAAAATTTCAAACGCTTAAACCAAAAATTGGCTGAATAGTTTGTTAGAGACCGCAGAGATAAAATATTTTGAACTTTGACCCCGTGGCAACCAAATTTTCAGCCAAAAAACGATTAAAAAGCTTGTCCTATGTCTGAATACACTTTATCTAAAATTTCACATGTTTATACCAGAAATTGGCTGAGTAATTTGGTAGAGATCGCAGAGGTCAATTTTTTTTAAAACTTTGAACTCAATTTTGACCCCTCAACATTTATTGCTTTGGGCTCAAATCAAATTAAAAAGCTTGATCCATATCCAAGTAACCTACATCTAAAATTTCAAGTGTTTAGACCAAAAATTGGCAGAGGATTTTGGTAGAGTTTTCAAAGGTCAAATCTTTGACCCCTTGACAGCCGATTTTCTGGCCGAAAACCGATAACAAAGATTTTCCCATATCTCACTACCCTTATGTCAAATCTCGAGCCTGTAGACTGAAAATTGATAGAGTAGTTTGGTAGGGGAATGCACACATACACACACACACACACACACACAATTTCATTTTTATAGATATGCTAGTAGTTCAGCCCGGCTTTGCTCGGGCCCTATATACTTTTCATAACTATTATATACTGTGAATACACTTTATGTAAGATTTCAAATGTTTACACCAAAATTTGTCTGAGTAATTTGGTAGAGACCGCAACTTTGACCCCTTGACATTTATTATTTTAGTCTCAAATCAAAATACAAAGTTTTACCCATGTCCAAGTTACCTATATCTAAAATTTCAAGTCTTTAGACGCAAAATTGGCGGAGGAATTTGGTAGAGTCTGCAAAGGTCAACTCTTTCAACTTTGACCTTTTGGCAGCCAAATTTTCGCCCCGAAACTGATTAAAATGCTTGCCGCATGTCTGAATACCCGTTATGTATAAATTTGAAATGTTTAGACCTAAAATTGGCTGAGTTGCTTGCTAGAGACTGCAAAGGTCAAGTCTTTTGAATTTTGACCCCTTGGTAGCTCAAATTTTCGACCCAAACATATTAAAACGCTTGCCCTATCTCTGAATACCCTTTATGCAAAATTTCAAATGTTTAGACCAGAAATTGCCTAGAGACAGCAGAGGTAAAAAAATTTTCTAACTTTTAACCCAATTTTGACCCTTTAACATTTATTTTTTGTGGCTCAAATCATATTAAAATGTTTGATCCATGTCCAAGTAACCTACATTTAAAAATTCAAGTGTTTAGACCCAAAATTGACAGAGGACTTTATAGTTTTCAAAGATCAAATTGTTGAACTTTGACCCCTTAACAGCCAAATTTTTAGCCGAAAACCGACTAAAAAGATTTTCCCATATCTCAATACCCCTATGTCAAATCTTGCGTCTGTAGACTGAAAATAGAGAGAGTAGTTTGGTAGGGAAATGTACACACACACACACACACACACACACACACACACACACACACACACACACACACACACACACACACAATTTCACTTTTGTAAATATATGGATAGATTTAAGCGTGACAAACCAACGAAAATATTATTTCAAACTTCACTGCATTAGATCAAGAAAAAATGCTATTTATTGTTAAGTGTGACAAACAGATAGTCAGACAAAAATGCTATTCTAATCTTAAACGTGACAGACGGACCGACGGACAGAGCAGCTCATAGAAATCAGTGGACATCATCTAAAACATAACCATGAAAGAAAGGATACCGGCCATACTATGTTAACCGTTTTCCAGGCAGACGATATAAATAACTGTGTAGCCCCCCCCCTGTCTCCCTACCCCCCCCTCTCTCTCTCTCTCTCTCTCACACACACACACACACACACACACACACACACACACACACACACACACACACACACTCTGTTACTTTCAGACTTATTCTTTATGTTTTTACCCTGTTTCTCACTCTAACATTTTCTCTCATTCTCTCTCGTGCTCTCTCTCTCTCTCTCTCATCTTCCCACGCTCGTTCTCTCTTTCTCTCCCTTTTTCTCTCTCCCAACCTATCCTACTTTCTCTCACTCTCTACACACATTCTCTATTCTCTCTCTCTCTCTCTCTCTCTCTCTCTCTCTCTCTCTCTCTCTCTATCTATCTATCTATCTATCTACAGGGTGGAACGATAAAATTGTCGCCCTAGAAAAGACGACATTATTCCATTTCCTTTTATTATCGGAATCATTTGATGAGTAATTTGTATATTTTATTTATTTATTTTCGGACGGAAATTCTCAGGATAACAGTCTGCAAATAAATAAATAAATAAATAAACGATTCCATTTCCGTTTGATGGAAACCGGTTTTCTTTTTTTGTTGCTGATCAGCTATTAGTTGGCCAGTTGTGTACAAATCCTAAGAGCGAAAGGAGCTTTCTATCATGTCTGAAAGTGACACGATGTTCAACAAGCGAGATCGGAGATGCGCCGCTATACAACTCATGCTCTCTACCGATAAAAGTAATGGCAACAGGACCGTTGCCTGCACCCTCCAAATGCATTGCATCGCTTGCTTGATTGCCACGAATAACAGGGACGTGCCGAGGGTGATGAAAACAAAGTTTCCGGCCACGGTTATGGTCTTTGGTGTGGTTTCTGGTGAGGGAGGGCCACATCATGCCACCTCACATCTTCCAAGTCAACGCCAAAGTGAAGCAGAACTCGCCACCGGCCTGGCCTACAAGTCCAAAGAGACTTCAGAAGAAGTGCTACGATTTTGTACCCTTCTCTCATTGGACGCCCTCTCCCCACGACCTGAACCCACTGGACTACTTTGTTGATCATACATCGAGAATATCACCAACATAACCTCTCACAACACCAAAGCCAGCCTGATCGCCGCTATCCGCCGAGTATTCGCCGAGCTCCCACCGGCGCTTGCGGAAAAGGCATGTTCCCAATTCCAGACCCATATTGAGGCGGTGATTGAGGCTGAATGCGGCTACATTGAATAGATGTCAGCTCTACTACAAAATAAAGTTACCTGAATTGATTGTTTTTTTCAATAAAAATTTAAAAATAAAGCTGTAGTGTTGTTGTCTTTAGGGCGACAATTTTATCGTTCCACCACAAATCTATCTATCTATCTATCTATCTATCTATCTATCTATCTGCCTTCTTGCGTTTCTCTCTTTTTTTTTTTGATCTTGTATTTTTCTACCCTTTCCTTCTCTCTCTTTACTTTCATCGTTTACGTATTTTCTTTTTCTTTCTTTTTACTACTCTTATGCGGAAGAAGATGAGCTCCTTAGAATGTTTCTAGAATGAATCTATCCGACCAAAGTCAAGAATAATAATTAAAATAAATAAATAAATAAATAAAAACGTCAACCAAACTATTTCTTTCGTATACAACTAATGCCCAAACAATGGGGTTCGAAACCCTCCTGGTAATATTGGCAACTGTACAAATTCTTAATTCCTTCCGTTTCTAATAAAGTTTGGTAAAATCGCTTTCTTTCTTTCTTCGTCGCAGTCAGTACGTATGCGTGACTCACACTGGTACCGCGTGTCGAAGTTGCGTAGCGTTGTTTTGATTGTTAGGAATTACAACTTACCAATCGACAGAAAAAGGAAGTTTTTTTGTTTTGTTTGTTTTTTATATTTAAAAGAAAAGAAATTTGGACATGTTTTTATTTCAACAAAAGTAACAATCTAAAAAAAAAAAACAAAAAACAAAAAACAAAAAACAACAACAAAAAAAAAAACAGAAAAAACTGACGCTCTTCCAAATAAAAGGTAAGCTAATTTATTTAATTTAGTTTTTTACATAGACCATTACCATTAGTTTAACTAAAATAAAAAAGTAAAAAAAAGAAAGAAAGAAAAGAAAACAGTTTTTTTTGGTCGATTTCTTTTGTTTACTTGGGTTTTATGATACATCAGGGAGGGGCGGGGCGCGTAAGAAACTTGTTTACTTGTGATTTGGTGGCAGAAATTAACCAGAATACTTGACTTTAATTTATCAACTTTAATTCAACTAGCAATAATGCTATTCGTCAGTTTAAGGACTTCAAAATAATCTTCGAATTTCATTAAAAGTAATTATTGAGAACATTAATTGGTTCTCCTTGACCTGTTGTCTTCCAAATTTTGGCCTGCAAAATTTGATTACCGTGTAGTGAGAATAAAATAAACCATTCATTCAAATGCCGCTTGTTATAGATTTAGTTGAAAAATAAACCAGTTATTTTTGGGAGAGGGGTGAGGAGACGATATTAAAAATCACTTTATTGGTACTTATGCAGTCTGCACTTATGTTAGCGGGCTGGCGAATGTTTTGTAACTATTCTGTACTTTCACCTAACAATTTAATAATCAAAAGAGATATCGGTGGACCTGTACAATACGGACCCCACTTTTCTTTTTTTTTCTTTTCGATTCTTTTTTTTTAATCTTTTTTTTTTTTTGGAGAGGTGGGGGGCTCCTTGGAATACGTTGTAAAGAAGCCAACAAACGAAACAAGTGTAAAATTATAATAAAATAAATATTAGTATTACTAATAAGAGTTACTTTTCTACCTACATGGCTCATTATTTTTTAGTACTTCTAAGTAGTTTTAAATGCCCCTCATTACATTTAGCGCAACTGTCGAAATAGTACTTTTTAAGTACACGCGAATTCATTCAAAATTGTGAAATTATTCAATATTGAAGAAATAAAGCACAAACGCAACCTAAAAAAATAATTACACAACACTTTAAATTTAAATCATTGTGAATCTATTCAAACGGTCCTTTAACTCGCTAAGTCACCCCTCAATATATATATATATATATATATATATATATATATATATATATATATATATATTAAAATGATTTTTCATATCGCAAACTGCTTCAGCAATTTCCGGGACTGACTTCATAACAAGTGGTACCAACCCTCCCCTAAAAAAAGAAATATATATATATATATATATATATATATATATATATATATATATATATATATATATATATATATATATATATATATATATATAATAAAGTTGTGCTTGTGCACTTATGTTACTGTGCTAGTTTTTAAATAGTATTTTTGGCACTTTTGCATTATGCGGGTGAGCGCCATTGTTAGGGGGCGATAACTCCAATTTCTTCTTGGTCAAATAAATAACAAACAAAAATATTTTTCCGAACATAAAAATATTCGATAACCAAAACATTCATTGTATAAAAATTTATCAAAATATAATTGTAAAGACATTTATTGAAAAGTTTGCGTAAGAAAATATAATTTTGATAAAGAATTTTGTAATAAAAGCAACATTGGAGTTTTATAAAATAAATAGTTTTCTTTTAAATTTTTATTTCCGAACTTTAATGAAACATTTTTTTAAAATTAAAGCAATATTAGAGTTATCGTCCCCTGTTCTTTGACCAAAAAGCGTCACCTTGCGACAGTTTAGTTAAACACTAAAAAACATGGCGCTTGCCTGCATAATGCAAAAGTGCATTATTTTCACGTTCAATTCAAGTTTTACGATATCTTTTTTGTTTATTTAATTGTAAAATGAAAGCACATAATTATTACAAAAATAACTGGTTTATTTTTCAACAAAATCTATAACAAGCGGCACTTGAATGAATAGTTTATTTCATTCTCTCTACAACGTAATCACGTGATTAAAATTTTGCAGACGAAAATTTGGGAAGTCAACAGGTCAAGGAGAACCCATTAATTTTTGAACAGAAATACAGTTGGGAAATTAACACAAAACAAATTAGTTTTGTTTACCTTCAAATTTGTGACATATTTGCGTTAAAAATGTACATGATTGTACAGAATTTTAACCAAACCATAATGTCTTTCACCGAAATAAGTCTAAAACTTAGGTTATGATTAAGTTAGAGGTAGTTTAGGTTAAGGTTAGGGTTTAAAAAACATTCGGTCCAAATTCTATCTATTTATATATGTGTGTGTTTTTATATATATATATATATATATATATGTGTGTGTGTGTGTGTGTTTATATATATATGTGTGTATATATATATGTGTGTGTGTTTGTATATATATATGTGTGTGTTTATATATACATGTGCGTGTATATATATATGTGTTTGTATATATATATGTGTGTGTGCTTGTATATATATATGTGTTTGTGTTTGTATGTATGTGTGTGTTTGTATATGTGTGTGTGTTTGTATGTGTGTGTGTGTTTGCATATGTGTGTGTGTGTTTGTATATGTGTATGTATTTGTATGTGTGTGTGTGTGTGTGTTTGTGTGTGTGAGGTCCGCCACAACGACTAATTAGTTCGGAAATCAGAGATGATTTTTTTATAGCGGGGAAGACTTTGTGTAGAACCGCACAGGCTTTTTGGTAAAACTGCTAATCTCAGTCGGTGCAATGGTCGCCTAACGACAGAGCAGACTCAGGTTTTACATCTTCACGAAAACTGAGTGTATATCTCTCTCAGTGATTTTTAAACACACTCCCCCAGATACCAACCTGTAAATTTCTATGTCCTAGCGCGGTACATAGAGCACAGAGTATTCCCAAATGGTAACCCCACCTATCTGCTACTGACCAGGTTCATCATTTTTTACCTTCGGTAATTTGGTGAGAACCTATATATATATATATATATATATATATATATATATATATATATATATATATATATATATATATATATATTACATTTCTCATAGTCTCCTGTTTGTTCGTTTTACATTTTCTCGGAAACTACTGTTCCGATTTGGTTAAAATTGTGTATGGACCTTTCTTAGGAAAAGGTGCAGCGAAATAATCGTATCGTTTACTTTTTTTAAAAAATTTATTTTCGTAAATTAGTATCAAAATCGATTTCTCGTCAGATAATGAAAAATAGAAAACCAGAAAGATGCATGTATATTCGACAGTCTTGATTAAACAAACAACATATCTACCAGGCCCCAAAACAATTTCGCAAATAAACACATACGCTTATTTGCAGAAATTGCCTGGGGGCCTGATAGACATGTTGTTTGTTTAACTAATATATTTGTTATATATATATATATATATATATATATATATATATATATATATATATATATATATATATGGCTATACCCACGGACACTAGTATTTCATACTTTTGCAATTATCAGTGTAGAAAATGATAAATACCACTGATTCAGGGTTTCGAACCTAATTACAAAATCAGATGTGACTCCATTTGATGGGACGTTACTCCTGAGACAGCAACAATAAACACCAGAGTTCAGGACGATTAAATACTACACATAAACACTATATTATATTAGTATGTCTCTCCACGAGTCCTTTCAACTTTTTCTTGGAAATTACTGGGTCGATCTGGTTGAAATTTCGTACGGACTTTTATTATAATAAATTGCAGCAAACTAAGTATTATGGCATCCGTTCGATGGGATAAATAATAAATATTAAGGATTAATAGAGATTAGTCACTACAATACCACATTTACTCAAGAAATTTTCTCGGAAATTACTGAACCGTTCTGGCTGAAACTTTCTATGGACCTTTGTCATAATGAAGTACAGCGAAATAAGCATTATGGTATCTGTTCGATGAATAGTAAGGAATTAATAAGCGTTTATATGTATTAGTATTTAATGCAAATATGAGAACAAATATACCAACCAAATACAAATACCAATACATCATATATATATATATATATATATATATATATATATATATATATATATATATATATATACTTATTTACATTTTGAATTCCGCTTTCGTAAATAAGCGTTTGTTGCCTGAAGAGATGTCTAGTTACTAAACACTGGAAGACCGAAACATGCTCATGACTGTGTAGGAACAAATTACTGCTTATATAAAGACAAACTGAAATATATATATGATAGACTCTCCCGTCGATTTCGATGTATGAGCTTTCGCCACAACAACTAAGTTGCTCGGAATTCCACACAGATGGTCTGTTTTATAGTGGCGAAGGCTTTGTGTAGGACCAACCACACTTTTTGGTTTACTGCTAACCTTTATCGATGCAAATGACTACCACAGGACAGAGTATACAGTAGATCGCAGGTTTTAACATCAGAGTTTCCTTCTCCTAGATGCCTGTCTTAACGAAAACTGGGGGTGCATCTCTCCCAGTAAATTAACGCGCCCCCAGATTCTAACCTGGAAGTTTGTACGACTCGGTGTACCTATATATCGATATATATATAAATTCGTATTCCTGTCTGTTTGTTTGTTACAATTTGATTAATATATACAAAAGTTTAATTAATTTACTCTTTCATTTATTTCTATATATATTATGATTCTTGCAAAATATACAATTAAGAGATCATATCATTTGCATATTACATTAAGAAAAATCGATTTTATTAAATAGTGATATCTTAATTAATGTTTCTAGCGAGAGAATTGTTTTAAGTGTTCTATTTAAAATGGCTATTTAATAAATATTAAACAATAATTATATTGATAACATATTTAATTTGATTTATTTGGAATTATTATTCCAACATCGATTTTTTAAAAAAACATTTTTAGAATTATTTGCCCCTAGAAACTTCCGAGTGTTTAATTTGTTTGTTCTAATTATTCTTTAAACGACTAATACAGAAATCGGTAAATTTTTACGATGTGACTCAGCGTCGTTCAACACCTAAAAAAATATAAAGATCTACTGCACCCTCTAAATTTCACAATTTTCTTTCTTTTTTTCACGTTAATCTCATCGATTACAAACTTAACTTTATAATTTAAAAAATAGGTAAATTTTTACGACGTGACCCTACTTCTTTTCTTTTTTTTTAGCCTAATACGTTTTAAACACCATTTATAAATAATATAAAAGAAGAAATTTTGAAAAAAAAAAAAAAAAAAGAAAGGAAAATTTACATTTTAGAGTGAAGGATCACTTTTCTATATAAATTTAAGTTGATTTTTCAAGTCTGGCGATCGAGTGGCGGGGTAAAACATGAAAAGTACAATTTGTTTTTTTGGGAGGATTACATTTGAAATATAAAATAACGATAAATTTAATTAATTTTATAAGACCATTATGTACTTTCACCTAACAATTTTATAAACAAAACGAACCTCAAAATCTGACAATTTACTTTTTTGGAGGGGAGTAAAACTAGTCGTATAATGGTTATGCTAAACATTTCAGCACATTATACGACTGGTTTTACTAACATTGCCTTTTATCATCCTAATTTTTAATCGAGTTGTTTATCACTCGTAAATGTATATTTTAATCGACTTTTCATTGACTCTTTTTATCATTCGTAACTATATATTTCACTTCTATTTTAATATTTTATCTCCACCTGATGATGATTCAAGAAAGAATCGAAAGCGCTCGTGTAAACCATGGAACATTTGTAAGTACCTTCTCCCTTGAAGGTAAAAAAATCTTACGAAAGATCGAAAAAGATGAAAACAAGAATCGTTAAGCAAGGTATCTCTGTTGTTTTTAATAATGTTTGCCTGAATGAAGGAATACTGCCTAAATACACTAATATATATATATATATATATATATATATATATATATATATATATATATATATATATATATATATATATATATATATACCAGCAGTTCAGCCCGGCTTTGCTCGAGCCTTATGTATTGTTCATAATTTTATGTGCTGAAGTATATATATATATATATATATATATATATATATATATATATATATATATATATATATATATATATATATAGTTTGACTCATGTCCAGGTGACCTACATCTAAAATTTCAAGTGTTTAGACCCAAAATTGGCGGAGGAGTTTGGTAGAGTCTGCAAAGAGCAACTCTTTCAACTTTGACATCTTGGCAGCCAAAAAATTTCGCCCCAAAACTGATTAAAAAGCTGCGGTATGTCTAAATACACTTTATGTAAAATTTAAAATGTTTAGACCCCAAATTGGCTGAATAGTTTGCTAGAGACCGCAAAAGTCTAATCTTTTGAACTTCGACCTCTTAGCAGCCAGAATTTACGCCAAAAACTGATTGTAAAGCTTGCCCTATGTTTGAATATCCTTTAATGTAAAAATTCAAATGTTTAGACCAGAAATTGGCTGAGTAATTTAGTAGAGACCGCAGAGGTCAAATTTTGTTAAACTTTGACCACTTAATATTTATTGTTTTGGGATCAATCAAATTGTAGAGTTTGATCCATGTCCAAGGAACCTACATCTAAAATTTCAAGTGTTTAGACCCAAAATTGGCGGAGAAATTTGGTAGAATTTGCAAAGGTTAAATCTGATTAAAATACTTGCCGCATGTTTGAATACCTGTTCTGTATAAACTTTACATTTTTAGATCAAAAATTGGCTGAGTAGTTTGCTAGACACAGCAAAAGTAAAATATTTTGAACTTTTACCCTTTGACGGCTCACATATTAGACCAGAAATTGGCTGAGTAATTTGGTAGAGACCACAGAGGTCAATTTTTTTTTAACTTTGACTCCAATTTTGACCCCCTTAACATTTATTGTTTTGGGCTCAAATCAAATTAAAATGTTTGATCCATGTCCAAATAACCTACATTTAAAATTTCAAGTGTTAAAACCCAAAATTGGCGGAGGAGTTTCGTAAAGTTTTCAAAGGCCAAATCGTTGAACTTTGACTCGTTGACAATCAAATTTCCAGCCGAAGATTTTCCCAAATTTCAATACCCCTTATGACAAATCTCGACTCTCTAGACTGAAAACTGAAGAGTTATTTGGTAGGGAAACGCACACACACACACACACACACACACACACACACACACACACACACACACACATTTTTACTTTCATAGATATATAGATTTTGACGAAGTGATGCTTGATATTTAAGATAAAACATCAATATAATGTAAAATGAATTAAATAAATAGAAAACAAAATGACTGAATGTTTACATAGGTAATGGGGCGTAATATAGCACGCTCTCCGGATTATGTAACACCGTTTACTTCCGACAAATTTCAAAACCGGATGTCGCTTAAGATCGGAGAATACGTAGCGTTGCCGTACAGACTGAAACTCAGGGACTTCTTGTTGCACAGGATATTAGCTAACGAGAAATCATCAGGTCAAAAACCATTACGTTAAGGATGGCAAGTTAAACCTAATCCTGGCCAATTCCTTACCTGTACCGAACAAGCTGACGTAAACAAACATGTTGATCATTAGCGGTTGAATCGTGCAGAATCAAAGACTGTAATATAGGGTTTTATATTTGTTGCACGACAGGGACGATGCAGATAAAAGGGTGCTAGGAGTGCCCAAGCCCCTGCCCCTTTTACTCCTGTTTTAAAAGTGCCCTTTTCAGAGGAATGTATTATAGGTCAGCGCCCCACTATTACGATAATTTTGCCGTTTTATCACTTAAGCACCTGCCCTGAAAAAGTTATCTGCACGTCACTGCTGGGCGGGGTCCTGGATATAACCATAAACTATATCCGATGGTAAGTGTGGAGCCACCCTTTAATTGCCATTGCTCCCAGGTCCACTCTGACCCGGAGTGGTAGTACCTGTTAGGGTCTCAACTATGGGTTAAATAGAATACGACTTAAAAAACAAATGCTACTATATTAAAAAATCGTTCTTCAAAATCACCAGATTCAGCATTAAATAACCTGAAAATGGTTGATATGCAGTAAAACAAAACAAACAACCAACCAACCAACTGCTGGGCGGGCCAATGCTTTTTGACTTTAAAATTTCAAGAAAACATACACAAAATGGCGTTAACTCCAAATTAAATCTGTAATGAACAATGAAGAACAAGTGGCGATTTCGTATTATATATAATTTTGTATCTGTCGGATATAAAAGCCGTCACGAAATAAGTATATTATCGTGCAAGATTAAAGGTTGTAACAGAGGTTTATTTTTGTTGCACGAGACCAATGCTTTCTTACTTCAAATTATCAAGCAAACATACTCAAAATGGCGTTAACTCCAAATCCAGCCTGTGATGGAAAATGAGGAACGCATGGCCATCTTGTATTATGTATTGCACTATTCAGCGATAAATTTCTTGTCTGCGTTTATTTTTCAGCTGATTTAGAACGAATCTGATACGCTGAATCAAAAAATCATACTGATTTTGCTCAATCAGGTCAAGTTTTTGAGCCATGTCCACACGTTGCTTTTTACGTTTTTTGTTCATATATTCACATACGCGAATATGTGGAGCATTCTTGTAAAATGTGGTGAAGGTAAAATGCCATGTCGAATAATTTTGATTAGAAATAATTATGTTAATGACAAGAAGAATAAACGCCATCCTGACTCGGTTACAAACATTGAACTCGTAACCATTGGACTTTACTGAAAATACAGATAAAATAGAAAGTGTCCATTTTATAATGGCTGCCGTGTATGATATCGGAAATTGCATAATAAAGTAAATAAATCCCAATAAATCCACAATTATATTTTTGACCAAATATTTTTTTGCAAATCATAATTTATTTTAAACAATTTTCTTACAAACAAATTATAATAATAAAACTGTTTTTGTAAAAGGATTCTGTTTGCGTTTAATTTTGAAAATATTTTTCGAACAAGTCATCAAATAAAACTTTTTGCATGATTGGAATTATTTTCTTATTTTGAAAATATTAAAAAAACATATTTTAAAAATATTTACATTATTAATTATAACTACTAATAAATGATTATTAATAAAATATGAATTAAAACTGTTATAAAAGAAACTTTGATAAGAATAAAAATTTGGGCAGAAGCTATGCGGCCTAAAGTCATTTGGAATTTAGGGGTGGATTAATACCGGTTTTCAATTTCAGATTCCAGATATAGCGGCCATGATCAAGTGGATATTTTCTATTTCACCAAATCACCGATAAAGAAGTAAAGGCGTCGACTGAATCAACTGGTCGAATATATGTAGTGACAGCAGTGATGTGGAAACCGAAGTTTCGATGTTCTCCTCGTTATTGCAGAAATCTTTTTTTTTTTTTATCAACAACAACTTTCGGAAACGTTATTAATGAAGAAATAAAGCAAACGCATTTCGGCTCTAAAAGATCTCTTTGGGATTTCATTATTACTTCAGAGCTCACACGAACACGTATAAAACTATCCCCACCGTCTTACATCATGGAGGAGAAAGAAGCAGCTACCCCAAAACGCCACTTCTCTCTCATGTGACTAGAAAAAAAAAAAAAAAGAGAATACCCTTCGCCACGGTAGAGCAGAGGCTTCCTTTCTCTTTATCTGTTACGTTGTGGGGTGGCGTTCATACATACGTCGTACTATTGTGGGGTTCTTCACTATCTGAACCCTAAGTTATCGTGTTGCAGTCTATTTATGTTTCGTGATCGTCTAAATGTGTTGCGTGTGTGTGTGTCAAACATAACATAAACACATACATGTATTTCGACATACCTTTTCAACTTTAAACCTGTTGCCAAGGCCGCTGGAAAATAGTGGGATCTTTTTATCGATCCGGTAGATATCTCACTGCTGATGCTATTCTCTATCTATATAAGAGCCAGGTACGTCCAAGGATGGAATACTGTTGCCACATCTGGGCAGGAGCTGCTAGAAAGGACTTGGCCTGCCTTGATAGAGTTCAAAATAGACTTCGTAGCCTCGTAGGGGATGTCCTTTTCTCTTCCTTGCAACCTCTATCTCACAGAAGAGATGTTGCGAGTTTGTCTCTGATGTATCGTTATTTTCATGGAACGTGTTCGACTGAGCTTCAATCTATGGTCCCCCCTCGCCAAACTTTCACAAGAAACACTCGTCTAGCTGTAAACACTATCAATAATTTCCCCCACTCTTTATCTGTGCCTAAACCTAAACGTAGATTCCATGAACAAAGCTTCTTTCTTAGAACTGCACGCCTGTGGAATTGTCTTCCGTTTTCCTGCTTTCCGGCTGACTACAATATGGTTGTGTTCAAGTCTAACGTAAATAAGTTCTTGATGAGCCGTTCCATATAAGTTATCAAATTTACCAAATTTTCATTACTAATGATTACTATATTGTCCAATTTCTACTGTACACTCTTTAACCCTTATCCTTGAGTGGCCTCTTGGCCTTGATAATGTGGTGATGCCTATATAAAAAAAAAAACCTTTTCAACTGCGTCGTTGGTCTTTTGGTCCAACTGGAATTATCTGTTCTTGGATGGAAGCTAGAACCTGTAGACGAATGTATTTCAACTCCAAGACGATGTTTGGTTTTATATATTTTGTATTCACTTTCCCGGTGTCGATCGCAGAAGAATGGAAAGTAAGTACCTTTACTTGGATGGTTGATTCTAGTCTCCAATTTTGAGACACGTCAGCTCCCTTCCAAGGAGGGTGGGTGGAGACAATCGTTAACCCATCCGCTCTTCTCGACGTTCAAATTCCAACTTGACTCTCTGTTCAGCCAACCTGAACACATAACAACAAACACGTCCTTCCGCTCAGCTATTTTTAGAGCTTCTAGTACAACTTGTCCATTTTACACCTCAATATGTTTTGACAACTTTTATCAAAACATAACTTCACATCTCATCTCTTGTTTACCTAGCTAGTTAGATAAATAGATAGATAGATCGAAATAGATACACATAGATATGTAGATAGATCGACAGACAGATAAATAACAGATAATTTCTCGTGTTCCACAACTATATAACATAGCGTCACTGTCAAAACATGTAGGTCTTACGGCTTTGACTTGGAAAGTTTTATTTTACTTAATTTTTAACCTTACGTAAAAATTTATTAATTTTTTCAAATTGGAGTCTGTGTCCATATAATGTCCCTTCAAAAACCTTTAGAACACTTAAAAGAAAATGAACTTTGATGAATATTTATTATTTGATGTCTAATACCTATTGTTAAAATTTCACTAAAATAGAAGTTATCTAAATTTTCATTAAGGGCTATAATCTCTTTTGCACTTAATCCGTTCGCATGAAACTAAAGATAATGCTACATTTCAGCCTCTTACACCTAGCAGTTGTGATCCAAATTTCATAATGACCGGTTAATTAGTTTAGGAATAAATTCTGCATATAAATATATATAAATATCTACACATACCTGTTGCCAGTACTCACCCAAGCATAATATATGAACTCTTCCAAACAGTATAAATATATCGAAAATGACGTCACTCGTAGTACACAAGTCGAGGTCTCGACCTCGACAATCAGTCCGGTTGAAACTGGACCATTTTGGTGATCTTTTAGCTGTAGGACGGAGGTAAATGTTTCGAGTCCTTCTCCCCTCCGGCTTTTGGGTATTACAAAACGACGGGACTACTCAGATAAGGAATTATATATAATAGGATAATTGTGCTTTAGTCTGGATTAAATATTTGGAAAAAGGTTGTACAAGACCAATGCTTTCTGACCTCAAATTATCAAGAAAAGATACTCAAAATGGCGTTATCTCAAAATCTAGTTTTTGATGGAAAATGAGGAAGAATAACTCTCTGGTGGGCGGAGAGAGAATACTCTTCCCATCGCTGCACGTCAAACTCAGCTCAAACAGTTCACCAAGGCTCTGGACAAGGACGGTGACTGCTTCACTTACTTGTACCAGGCTTTTGCGGGATTGACCATAGAGAAGTTGAAAGCTGGCACCTTCGACGGTCTTCAGATCCGCCAGCTCATCAGAGATCCAGAGTTCTAAAACTCGATGAACGAAATATAACTGGAAGCGTAGAAGGCATTCGTTCTACTAAGGCCGAAGTTCTCCTCGTTTAGTGAATCTAGCTTATTCATTCCACTTTCCAACCTTGTATTATACATATATCCCCCTCAGTGGGAGGCTGGAAAATATTGTTACTCATGTCATGCCATATTGGCGCTAAGTACTACAACTCTTGTTCTCTATACACTCTGTCTTGTTGCAAATACAAATACCTTTTCTAAACTATATCCGTGTTCGAGTCTGTCTTAGTGACCTTTCCAGGCCACAACAATATCTTTTTTTTTTTACACAGTGATCACCACTTATCAAGGCCCGGAAGCCACTCAGGGATAAGGGTTATTGCAAGTACATTACGTTAGTGTGGAGATTTGATGAAGTGTTTACTTAAGGGGGCGGTTCATTAGGAATTTGTTAACGTTGGACTTGAAGACATCCAAGTTGTAGTCCAGTGGGAAGCAGGCAGACGGAACATACAGATAAACATTACTTTTCATTAGTGTTGCTAATAAAACTAGTTACCTGATGATGCGTTAGTTAAGCGGTCAAATACCACACCCACTTTAATAGTCCTTCTTTCGAAGACACAAGTTGAAAATCTGTGCAAGTCATATATTTCAATTTGTGGATTACTTTCTTTATTCCTAGCCTTGTGGATTCGACCGTATTCAAACATATAGATAATGAAATAGAAACAGAACAAATATTATTGTCTTCGTTTTAATAGCAAGAATTAGAAGTGGATGGAGTAAGTTCCTAGAACTTTTACTATTAACTAACCATTAGAGCATTACCAATGTCGATCACAGGAAGGGTCTATTATGCATACGCGTTGAGATAATATATAGAAGTGAAAAATGGCCAGTGACAGTTGAGAACATGCGTTGATACGAGCATGGCACGATGGGTACGTGATGTGAGTTTTAAAGTCGGGCTTAGATTTGCTTAGATTAAATTCGAAGAGTATAGAGACATGTGTGTAAAAACGGTTGGTTTCCATGCTATGACCAAATCGAAAGAATGGAATGAGAATTGGGGGGGGGGGGTTAATGGATGAAGAACAGTTGAAGAGGCAGGGTCATTCAACAGAGAAAGGTCAAGAGTAATAATGTAGGAAGTGTAAAACGATGTACTGGGGCGGGGGATAAATCAAGACCTGGCCAGAGATAGTTTAGTTTTGAAGTTAATTTCAAGAAGTAGTCCAGTACATGTCAGCATATAAAACGGGTGTAAAATTGATGATGATGATGATGATGATGGAATACAATTATATGCACAAGTTGTTGTTGATGATGATGATGATAATGCAATACAATTATATCCACAAGATGATGTTGATGATGATGATGATGATGCAATACAATTATATCCACAAGATGATGTTGATGATGATGATGATGATTATGATGATATGCACAAAAGCATGTTGTTAGTAGATATTTACAAGTGTCCGTCTCAATTAAATGAAGGACCCCCTTCTTCTTCTTCTTCTCTCTCTCTCTCTCTCTCTGTGTATTTATCTATCTATCTATCTACCCATCCAAAGATGACATTTTTTAATTGCCCGCTTTAAATAAGGCTATACGGTTGGTACTTAGACATACTTGGCCCGACCAAGAAAACAAATCAAGATATATAACATTCTCGCTATTCTACGTATAAGGCCACACTTTAAAACTGTTGGGATATTGTTCCTGTATATAGAAGCTAAATCAGACAGAACACTCCTTATTTTTTCAGCGACAAAGGAACGTTCTGATTTCGAAAAGTGGGTCAGAAAACATGACTAAAGCAGCCCGTCGCATCAAATGTAATATATTTAAAACTAGCTGGACGCCCGGTGTTGCCCGGTCGTACAATACGTACATGATATTTTAATTTATGCATATTGCGGATATATTATCATAGAATCAATCCTCTATTGATTACTATATATTACGAGGAATACTTTTCCCCGTCGACTTATTCGCAAAATAAATAAATAAAAAAAATCAATAAATAAATAAAATAAATAAATAAATAAAAATAATGACACTGTCGTTCATCAAATTCCCTCTGTGTTTGTTTACAATATCATGCCAGCTGATATTTAGGATTGACGATCTTAAAAATAGTCTTTCTAATCTTATAGATAAAATAGAATTTTATAGCCTACGTTACACCGGTGTAACGAAAAATATTCCCTGTAAAAATTATTTTCTTTATCTATAAGAAAGAAGAATAACTAATTTTAAGATCGGATTTTTTCGATTTTCGATACTCGTCAGATGAATTTCTGCACAAAACATATCTAAGAACACTGCCAGAAATATAAAATACTTCCGTGTGAAATTTGCAAAAGATAGGTTCAGCCACTTGGGAACCTATAAGGAAGGAACACACCGATATAATAGATAAATAAATGATAGAGATAAATAAAATAGAAAAAAGCACAAGAGAAGTTGAATTTTTGACGGTCAACTTCAATCCCTGAACAATGCTTGGCGCGAATAAGAGCAACACGCCGTCTCTGGTCGTTAGAACAAACTTTATTGCTACAGAAATTATCGCTAGTTGATAAACATTTCGAAATACGCAATCTATCAAAAAAAGGAAAGGTTTGAGCACGCAACCGACCATAAACGGCGATATTTAGCAACAGTTGAAACAAGGATGCGCTCAAAATTCACACGTTCATCCTTGATAAAAGCACGTTCCAAGTTAATATTATTCCTAGCTTTAATTTGGACAATACGCCTAGAAATGTATCCAGGGGCGACATAATTGTCCAAACAGGACTTGAGAAATTCTATTTTGGCTCGAAGCGATATAATCTTACACTTAATTCGATGGTGAGGCCACAGCTTGCGGGCTTTGGTGAGTGTGCAGCCACCCTTTCCTCTCAGGTCCACTCTGACCCGGAGTGGTTGTACATGTTAGGGACCTAACTATGGGTTAAATAGAAACTGACTGGAAAAAATATATATTCTATTAAAAAATTTTTCTTCAAAATCACTGAATTCGACATTAAATAACCTGAAAAGGGTTGATATGCCGTAAAAAACCAAAACAACCAACCAACCAACCTTAATTCGAATAAAATGCATCCTTTCAATCTGCACGTTTAGTGCTGAAAATACGCTTCCAAACTTAAGACAAGCGAGAAAGACCGAGATAATCTCAAATAAGATATTCATTGAATCTACGCATCTCGCGATGTAAATGCTATTTCAGACTTAAGCATGACCGACTAATGAAAATCCTATTCCAAACTTAAGCGTAACAAATGGAACTGTTATTACAAACTGTTATTACAAAACTCAACCTTAACTCGACTGATGAACAGGGCGTTTTTATTTTTTTTATTTGCTACGTATTTATCGAAGTAAAATAACACACCTCCACTCAGCTTACGCGTTTAACGATGAAGAAGTGTTCGCCCGACGGACGAAGCCTCTCATAGAGCGGCAATGTCGCATATAAACAAGAAATTTAAAACCCATAAAAAATGACGAGTAATGTCTTAACAGAGATAATAAAAGAAAGAAAACACTTATAATCGTTCGTGGAGATAAGTAAAAAAAAAAATCATTGTAAAAAATGTGTTCAGAAAAACGTAGTTTAACTAAAAGCAACGGAAAATAAAATCACAATGAATTCCAAATATTTAATCTAGACTACAGCACAATTATTCCATTATATATTAGTGGCCTGGCAAGGCCAGATGGGAGACAACAAAACTAAAGCTGCCTGCCATTACACTATATATACAAATGCAGGGGAGATAACCGAAGCAGAAAAACCGAAACTACGTGCCAGGACACATCATATATATATATATATATATATATATATATATATATATATATATATATATATATATATATATATATATATATATATATATATATATAAGTGAACGTGTCTGTGTCTGTGTACATTTTCCACCGTAATAACTCTGTCAATTTTAATTCTACAGACGCGAAATTTGATATACAGGGTACTGAGGTTTGGGAAAATCTTTGTAATCCGTTTTTGGCCAGAAATTCGGCTGTTAAGTGGTCAAAGTTCAACGATTTGACATTTGAAAACTCTACCAAACTCCCCCGCCAATTTTGGGACTAGACACTTGAAATTTTAGATATAAGTTCCTTGGATATAGATCTAACTTAATACCTTGATTTGAGCCCAAAACAATAAATGTTAAGGCGTCATAATAGGGTTAAAGTTAAACAAAAATGACCTCTACGGTCTCTACCAAATTATTCAGACAATTTCTGGTCTAAACATTTGAAATTTTACATAAAGGGTATTCAGAGATAGGGCAAGCTTTTTAATCGGTTTGAGTCGAAAATTTGAGCTACCAATATATAAATGTATGTATGTATGTATGTTTGCATGTCTGCCTAAAACTTTCGACAGAGGCGGCGGATTTTCACAAGATCAGTATCGTTTTGAAGCTCGACCTTTCAGACGACAAATACCGAAAAATTGGCTAAAAACATTAATATCTTCACCCTCAACATGGCACTTTTCTACAGGGAGGTGTCGCTTTTTTCACCGATATTTTCGAAAGTCTTCCCCTCTTTTCGATTGTCTAGCCTTAATGTAAACCTACGCCACTTCCGGTTTGGCGGTGGTCGTAACAGGAAAGACGTCACGTTTTTCCCCGTTCTTTTCCTCCGTTGCAGTACGGGCTCGCCTCTGTCTTCCTAATACCACTTTGTTTTTCCTTTTTTTGCTCAACACATACCTCCAAACACCCGGGCACCTATGCTTGTATATATATATATATATATATATATATATATATATATATATATATATATATATATATATATATATATATATATATATACCTTTTTCGGAAATTTTATAAGTTCGAAATCTCGTTGAATATTGATCAAAATTTAACAAATGAATACTAGTTGAAAAGCTAATGACCTGAAGTGTGTACTGAGCTATGTGACATTTGCCGTTAAAATCGCACATTATTGTTTCAAAAAGTGGGATATCGCTTTTCTATAGTAATTTAACGTAAAATAAACACCCACTTTATGGCCACGCTTTTTTGCGGGGGGGGGGTCTGTTATTTTCTCTAGAAATGGTGTTTATTGTGGCCTGGTAAACCAACTAGCCTAAAAACTTGTTTTCAATAGGTTTTCGGGTGTGCTAAAAACGAATATCGCATTTAAATTTTCTGCAAATAAGTATTTTTTTTCCGTGTATTAAGCAAAAATGTGCGTACAACAATGGCCACCACTTATAAACATAGATAACTACCTTGCTTAATACCCGGACAAATACTTATTAGCAGAAAATTTTAATGTGATATTCGTTTTCAGCACACCCGACACCTATAGAAAACAAGTTTTTAAAGTAGGTTTTGTTTTGGTCTCCCAGGTCACAATTATCAAATAAATACCACCTCTAAAAAATAACAGACGCCTCCAATAGGTGGCTATAAAGTAGTTGTCCATTTTACGTTAAATTAATATAGAAAAGTGATCCCCCACTTTTCAACATTATAATTTCTTCATATCTTGGAAACTACTCGTTTCCTGGGATTATAACAGTTATTTTCGTTTTCATTACCCTCGGAAACCTACTATAGCGGTAATTTAAAGATTTTTTGTGGGCGGCAAGATATAGCACCTTTGCCAATATTTCAATCATAGTGATTTGTTTCCTAGTTTTGCATTATTAATTATAAAATATCTTATATTTTTTCAAAATTTCTGGCCTTGATGGAGGGGAGACTAAAACTTGCTGCTATGGTTTCAAATGATTTGAAATAACAGCAAGCGGAGACTTGATACCAAATATTTTTCATATGTTATATCTCTCTTCTTTGGTTTATTATTCTTTGATAGAAAAATATAATAAGAAGTCAAGTTCGCAAGATAAGACATTGTATTTCGCCCTAAAACAACATTTTAAGAGACCTGCAATAAAGCGATGGACAGTGGAAATTCTTCGACAAAGAATAAAATGTCATAACTTCGTGAATATCGCATGAATTTGAATAAAATTTTTGGAAATAACTAACCTTAAAGGAGTCGTTTGATGATATAATTTTCATTTTGTTGTGATGTATATTTAGTGAAATATTGATATTTTACTAATCTGCAATAAAGCGATTGACACAGTATATATATGTATGTGTGTGCGTGTGTATATATATGTGTGTATATATATGTGTGTGTGTGTGCGTATATATGTATATATAAACAGACCTTGTTGAACAGTACAAAGTGTTTCTGCTTAATCGTCTTTTTTGTAATTTCTCCATTTTTTTTACGGTCATTCCAATATCGTGGTCAAATTTGTGTGAGAAGTCCCATAGTCGTTTTCGTCCACCTGTTATTTTTTATTGTGTATTTTTTGGTAAGTACTTTCAACTGATTTTCTTCAGTCGTCTTCAGGCACTTCGTTTAAAATCTGGATGCTTTTATATGCTTCAGTTCAAATTACATTTAAGTTACTTACTGTATATATGTATATGTGTATATGTATACATGTACATGCATATATATACATATATATATATATGCATATATATATATATATATATATATATATATATATATATATATATAGAGAGAGAGAGAGAGAGAGAGAGAGAGAGAGAGGGAGTTTGTGTATGGTTGATTTTGTTTTTGTTTTTTTACGATAGAAATTCATTAAATCTACACATTCAGGAGGATATTGTTTATTGTTAGTAATGAAAATAACTATAACTTGGTAAATATTATAAATACTATATATAGTATAGTATAAATACTATATATAGTATAGTATAAATACTATACTATATTATAAATACTATATATAGTATAGTATAAATACAATATATAGTATAGTATAAATACTATATACATAGTATAAATACTATATATAGTATAAATACTATATATAGTATAGTATAAATACTATATATAGTATAGTATAAATACTATAAATATTAGTAATGAAGATAACTATAACTTGCTAAATATTATTATTATTATGAGTAGTAGTACTTGCAGCAGCAATAATTATAACAACAGCAGCAACAACAACAACAACAATAATATTTAAGATTTCACTGTCAATTTAGTGCGTTGCAATGAGAGGGCACCTGTTTGAAACATTCCTGTGTAAATGGACTGCTAATCATTACTGATCTGTAAACTAAAATAGAATATGCACACACACACACACACACACACACACACATACACACACACACACACACACACACACACACACACACATATATATATATCTGTATATATATATATATATATATAGAGAGAGAGAGAGAGAAAGAGAGAGAGAGAGTATGTGTATGTATATATATATATATATATATATATATATATATATATATATATATATATATATATATATATATCCAGTTGCAACAGGAGAGTGTCGGGTTACATGAAAGGAAATATTATCGTTTATCGACGTCCATTTCTGTTTTTTCTTTTTGTTTTAATCGTGTTGTAACGTGACACGCCCGTCCATTGCATTATGGGAAATAAGGTCGACACCAAACTGCCTCTTTTGTGCAGGTAATTTCTTTACCTATTGGGGATTGCTTTATGGTGAACGCCCTATATATATATATATATATATATATATATATATATATATATATATATATATATATATATATATATTATTGTTATTATTATTTTTTTTTTTTTTCGAAGAGCTATCACACTGGGGAGAGAAGTTTAACTGATTTGCACCGCCTGTTGCTAACCAGTTACTAAAATTACAGAGGTTTACAGAGACATCCGTTGGAATAGGCTTGTGGGCAAGCGCATCGTTGATATTTCATCGTCAAAGTTCTCGTGGATTCGTCCGAATCCCAAATGTGGACAGCGTGACCAATTTGGAATTCATTTTGGAGAAGCTAGAAGACAGTGTACGCTCTGGATATTTATGATGTCACTTTATTTTTTCTATTACTAAACTCACTTTCCTGGTGAATTATTATAAACTTTCGACCTGAGTTAGTGTTACTAAGGATACGTCTTCGCCGATCACTTCGACTATGTCCGTGTAACGTGGCAGTTTCCTTTTAACTGTGTCATTACAGTTCAAACCTCTCAGACCCACGCGCTGTCCGGCACCGCCGCAAAGGAACAAACAAATAAAAGAAGAAAAGAAGCAAAAATCTAACTTGGCATTTTTAAAAATGCAAATAAAGTGCATTTACTAGTAGTTCTTCAAAAACAACGCATTTCATTATTTTTTTCAAAGTCTTTTCGAACATACATGTGCTTTTTAAATAAATCTCTGTCTCCCCGCTACTTGATGCTGGCGACAGCCAGCGCTTTCTAACCTTTGTATTCACACGTCCATCTTGCCCGGTTGCAAATTGCTTCTCTTTTCGACCACGTGGTGTGCTTTTTTTCTTTTTTTTCTTTTTCCTTGTGATGCAAACTCATGCACACTTGCTAATTTGCATACATGCTTTAACGGCTGATGCTGCTTTTCTCACACGCGCCCATACGCGCTCTGTTACATCTGGACTATTTTTGAGTTGATAACCTTGCTTCTATCAGACTCGAATGTAGTTCTGTGCTTCCAAGTTTTACCTTCTATTATTGAGAAGGGGTTAATTTATTTCTAATCTTCTGTGGCGCCCCTACAGGTGGATACTCACAGGTACTCCCGAGCATGTTGTGGACCAAAGTGCACGCGCACCTATTTTCAATCTTTGACCTTGTGTTACATCTTCCATTTTGTGGAAGGCGATTAAATACTAACTTTGAAATAACATTTCTGTTCGAGGTCCATTATGAGTACAACTGCCCTAGACAGACTCCGTACGACCCCCCCCATCAACTGCTAAAATTTAAAAATCGTGTGATGCTAAAAAAAAAATCGTTGTGAGTACATACAATTTGTAAAGGTATTAACCCCGATTCATTGCCGGAGAGAGATAGACATATTTCTTCTCAAGACATAAAGCAACCATTTTCAATATTTCCTCCATCATTGATCCCTCGGCATTATTTCTCCGTTTACCCCCTACTTCCATACAAAAATTCATATCCATCATAAAGTGACAGAAAAACAAGACCGTTAAAAGAACCCTTTTTATTGTTTATGATTTTTAGGCTTTGTATAAAAATACTATTATGCATTCGTATCACAAAAATAAAGAAAATCAAAACTTTTGTAAATCGAAAATTATGAAGTTAATTTGCATTACAAACAAGTGAAGCATGCATGGTCCCCCGTGAGTTCACAGTGAAAGAGGCATAAAAAAATGACTAAGTTCAGCGTTTGCTCCCCCCCCATTTAATCCCAGGCGACGTCAAATCCTGGTAAAAATAAACAAACGGTGCAGATTTAAGCTTTAACATATGTCAATTTGAGTTCTGCACCATGCAAAAAAAGAAATGACTAAGTCCATTATTTGCCCCCCCATTTAGCCCCCAAAGTCCTCAAGGCCTTAACATATTTAAATTTGAGTTCAGCACCATGGAAAACTGCTAAATAGACATATACAGAAGATTTGGGAAAAATATGGTAAAATAGTCCCAAAAATGGAGTGTTTTTATTAGCCCTAAAAGAACCATTGGGGCACACCCAAGAGTTATCGTGAAGTATAGACAAACAAAATTATATAGAAATCAGTTACAACTTTTCAGACAATTTTATAAAAATCCAAGGCATCAGTTTTTTTTTTAATAAGCACAAAAGTGTTAATTTTAGCCATTTTAACCTCAAGTTTTCTACGCTACTGTGACGACACTTACATGCCTTGCTCGCAACATGCGTCCAGATGCTGTAGTCCAATGGATTCAAATCTGGTGATTGCCAGGGACAAAAATCCTTCAACCAAAAATTGACGTTTTCCTTCAACCAGTCCTGAACAATCTGGGCGGTGTGCGATGGTGCCCCATCTTGTTGGAAGACATAATTGGACTTTTTGACGACCTTCTTGATCCAAGGAAGAAGTTTTGTCTTGAGGATATGTTTATAGTCACGGGCGGTAAGCCGGTATCCAGTAGGGAACCGCACTGGAGGCATCTTCTCACCATTTGAAGAAACAACTCCAAACATCATAACCGACGCCGGGTGTTTTGACATTGCGCACTTCAGAGACATCTTGACTGAAGGACACTACTTTGTCATTCTGTTTATTCACGACAGGATCGACGGTGAAGGTTTTTTTTTTTGTCCGAAAAAAATGATGATTCGGTTTTCATGACTTTTATGTTGTTGATAAAATTCTACTGCGTTCAAAGCGATTCTTTTTTTATCCCAACCGTCAACAGGGATTTTCTTATCATTTTCAAGCTCTTTTCAACCTTCTAATTTAACAGCCCTCCTGACAGTGCACACCGAGATCCTCTTCATATTAGCGAGATGTGTCATTTTAAGGGATGGGTTGTTCTCGAACGCCTTTTTGATCGTCTTGCTCTTCACAACTCGGGGTCTTCCTTTGAGGGTTTCTGCGTTGGTTATACGGCGTGCAACTCTATGCACCGTCATACGACTCGCATTAAGAAGCTTTGTAATGTATGTTATTTTATGGGACGCACACAGTAGAGCAGCAATTTCAATTCTTTTTGCTTCCATTTTGATTGCGATATCAAATAATTGTACAATAAATGCTAATATCACTTGATTAAAACACGAACTTTAATCTGTAATGGAGAAACAAAACTTGGATATTAAAATATTAACTTACAAAATACAAAAGTGCAACAGGACCAGTCCGGTATTTCTAACAGTTTAGTGGCAAAAGATTTATCCATCTCTCGGTTGGAATAGAGTTTTTTGAAAAGACATGACATAATCTGAAAAGAAATAATTATTTTTAAATTATCAGGTACTTCAATTATTTAACTATATAATTTTTTGACTATATAATTTTCCCCATAGGGGTAATATTATCCCTAGTTGAGAACCTCTAACAGAGAGCATGCTTCCATTATCAGATGCTCAGTTTAAAAAACGGAAACTCTTTGTAGTATACACATATTTTTGATAAAAAACCCATTGTATTATTTATTTTAAAACTCTTACACTAGCGTGATAACATCAGCATCTGAATGTATTGCTTTGATTGAATCTTTTTTTTTATTTTAAAATGATTTTTTTTACATTATGGGGGCCGCTTGAGGATAAGAGTTAATGTGTGTATTGCATTCATTTGGACAGTAGTGTTATAACCGTTTGTAGTGGCAATTTGGTATAATTAAATTATTTACGAAGACGGTTCAATAAGAATTTGTTTACGTTGGGCTTGAAGACGACGATATTGTAGTCAGCTGTAAAGCCGACCAGCGGAACAATGTTTCACAGGTGGGCAGTTCTAGGAAAGAAACTTTGTTCATGGAATCCATGTTTAGGTTTAGGCAACGATAGGGAGCGAGGGAATTTATTGATAGTAATTTTGGCTAGACGAGTGTTTTTTGTGTGAAAGATTGGCGAGAGGGACACAATAGATTGGAGCTCAGTCGAAATTATCGTCTAGCTACAACCACTCTCAATAGCTTCATACTCTGTCTCTCTCCCTAATCAAATTTAAACGAAACTTCCATGAGCAAAGTTTCTTTCCTAGAACTGCCCGCTGGTGGAATACAATATCACTGAGCTGCGTGGGGTATATTATTAACTAACTATAACACGGTCATTTTCAAGTCCAATGTAAAGAAATGTAATAATTAAATTCTGCCAAATCACCGTCATCATTACTAGTCATCACGATGTTGTCTCGCCGTATCCCTTATACCCATTTAACCATCAAGTATTCTGTGAGCCTTAATCAGCAGTGACTCCTTAGTATATCTAATATACAAAACTCGGTATGACTGTATACCTATTGTTATGAACTGTAGTATTGTCGTGAGGTATATTATTGTGTGTGTACATATTATATATATATATATATATATATATATATATATATAGTCTTTGAAGTTTTTAACCTTTAAAACTATACAAAAAAAGTAAATAAAAAATAAATAAAAAATATTTTTATCATTTGTTAGAAAACCATCTAGTCAGTAAGTCATTCAGTCACCTGCAATCACTGACTCAACTCGCTCTCGAATTTACTATAGTACTAATAATTTATTTTTTAAGGGATCATGAGTTGTTTACCATGAAACCCTGTTTCGGGGATTTAAAAACAAAACAGTATATTACATTATGCTAACAAAACAAAACCAAACAGTATATTACATTATGCTAAAATGAAAAGTAATATGGTTAAGATTAAACTTAGAAAAATAATAGAACTAGTTGTTAAAACGGGAAAAGAAAAAGACAAGATATTCTAGTAAAAAATATAATAAATTTATAACCTTAAATATTGCAGCATTACAGATTTATATATAATAATGTTAAATTAATTTTTTTTTTTTAATTCTTAATGCTGCAATATTTTAAGTTATAAAGTTATATTTTTTTGGAATATCTTGGCTTATTTCTTTTCCACCTTTAAAAACTAGTCCTTTTACTTTTCTAAGTTTAATCTTAAGCATATTTCTTTTCATGCTCGCATTTTCCTATGTAATCCATGATTTTTCCAGGCTTTGGTTTGTCAACAATCCATAAAAAAGTTATTACCAACTTCTTAAATTGACTAAATAAAAAATAAAAGACGAAATTAAGTAAATAAATAGTCTGCAGTCAGTATTGGCCAGCGAGCCAAGGCGAAAGGTCGGTTGGCGAGTGAGCACAGTGACAGTGAATTATCAGCGATAGTACAGCTGAGCGACAGATCGGTACAGCGGTGTATTATTAGTGACAGTAGTAGGTGAATCGACCTAATCGTGGCGACAGGACGAACAACGCATGCACGCAACCAATGAAAACATTGCAAGGAGACAATATATATATATATATATATATATATATATATATATATATATATATATATATATAATAGAAATGGTAATTAATAAAAACTGAAGAAAATGCTCAATACTGTTGTAGAGCAAATATGCGTTTTATTTTTTATTACCGTATCTTTCTGTTAAGTTACATTAGTGTTTCAGCTACCCGGCCGTTTTATTTGATTTCCTCTGCTGGTAGTAATAATAAAACAATAAATATTGATTACTAACAGTAAAACAAAAATCTATAGATCCTCACCCCCCACAGACACAAGTGTGGTTTTTTACCTTTGAGAAAACATGCGCATTTAACATTGTGTTTTTACGGTAATCGAGGAAAAACAACCATTCTATAGTGAAATATTTAGAAATTTATAAAGGATCGGAGTCGGAAATTAAGTAATGAATCAGTAATTGTATCGAAAGTTTTGCCATTGTCCCATTAAGCACTAATATATATATATATATATATATATATATATATATATATATATACATATATATATATATATATATATATATATATATATATATATATATATATATACAGGGTGGCCACAAAGTCACGCACCAATGTTAATTAAAAAGTTAAAAAAGTTATAGTAGTAACATTTATTCAAATTCAAAGTTCTTTACAAATAAATATTAACATTGGTGCGTGACTTTGTGGCCACCCTGTACATACATATATATATATATATATATATATATATATATATATATATATATACACACATACTCTCACTCTCTCTCTCTCTCTCTCTCTATATATATATATATATATATATAATAAATTCCACAGCCAAACAACGTCGCAGCTCACAAGAGCCATGACAGTCAAAGAACCGGAAGTCCAAGACTCGAGTTTCGCCCTCATTTGGGCTCATCAGTTAGACACATCCGAACTCAGGATTCGAAACCCGAGCCTCTTGCATGCAAGGCAAGCACTCTACCAACTGAGCAAACGCCCTGCACACAAGAATTCTATTAACCAACACAGATCAAGCAAACCGCGCCGAAATCCGACTGTGAAATGAACCTACCTCGTATCGACAAGGGACGCGGTCATCCAACCAGCTAATAACCCCAAGCCGACGTCTCACAAGTAGGAGTTTCAACTCGAAAGGACGATGCCATCCAGCAATACTAACCAAGCGAGCAACTTATGATAGGATTTTCAGAATGTGAGAGAATGTATATAATAAATTCCACAGCCAAACAACGTCGCAGCACACAAGAGCCATGACAGTCAAAGAACCGGAAGTCCAAGACTCGAGTATATATATATATATATATATATATATATATATATATATATATATATATATATATATATATATATATATATGGTATTTTTTAGAATGCTAGAACCATGCAGGAATGTACAGTCGTTGTGAAGATGAATAAATAGATATATGAATAAAAAATAATTCAATTTTTTTCTTTTTTATTTATTATAAATAAAAAGGAAAAAATATTATATGTATATCATATATATAGATGTTATTTGTTTTTGTTTTGCGATACTTTTTGAATATATTATATATAAAAATATATTGAATCATTTATTATTCATGTATTTATTTATTTATCTTCACACAACGACTGTACATTCCTGCATTGTTTTAGCCTTCTAAAAAAATACCTTTTATTCTCATACAATGCTTCAAGCAAACTACGACATACTTCTTCATTGGATTTTTTATTTTCCACCAGACTATCCATTCATGTATAATCACCTTTTTCTTCACCATATTCCCTCTGCTTCATTATTTTTTATTGAAAATAGAGCAGTGTTTTTGCAACCGCGTTAGTTTGACATAGTATGAAGAAAGTCGTTAATGTTGTAGTCGGTGTATTTATAGCTATTTGTTGCACATGTAAAGCCGTAAAATAAACTCGTTGTCCATTTTCTAGATTACTGCTAAGTGAACAATAACTGGATTTCGTTCATGTATGGGAAATGAAAGAATTCGCCATACAACTTCATTGCTGAGTTTTTTACGCGTAATATCATCGATTACAGACATAAATATCAGGCCGAAAAAAAAAGCGTGTGTATTCAAGAACAAATGATATAAATGAAGTTTTTCGGGTATGCTGACAACAAATATCGCAGTTAAAGTTAGGCTGATAAGTAGGTTACCATATAAAAAATGTTATCTAACATATAAGCTAATGTAATTTATTTACAGTCGAGAAATTTACGACTTTTTTTTCTCACTTTTTTGAAGGAAACCCCAACAATAATTTGTCTTCCAATTGCATAGTGTATTTTGGCGAGAGAAAAAAAAAAACTTAAAAGAATAATGTTTTTATGTCGCAAAGTATAAACCAGTGGTTCTCAACCTTTTTTTTACTCATGGACCCCTTTTCCCTTCTTTTTATCTTGGCGGACCTCTTCATAACTATTGGTCGTAAGACAATCTTCTATTTTTCACTCATATAAATTTTGAGGTTTTAATAATCAAAGAAATAGTATATAATTAAGCTTTATTTTTAAATGAAAACTAATTTAATGCAAATAAAGTATTCTACAACAACTATAATAATTACGATAAGTTTTGTTATGTTGTGCCTGTGGACCTCCAGAAATATTCCATGGACCCCTAGGGTCCATGTGGACCCCGGTTGAGAACCCCTGGTATAAACAGATATGTTTGTTAGTTTAATGTTAAAAAATATAGATACTGATGACTAAAGCGACGAATATCCTTGGATGTACGCGATTCTTTCTTACGCACGTAACAATTCTAACAGTAATCGAGATTTTGCGGAACTTCTAGAACATAAGAACTTTATTACTTATCCATTTAATTACTTGCGAACTTTTATCCTCTATCTTATGACGTTTCGGCAAACTATTCCTCTGGCCTTCGTCAAGTGGTTAACTGCGATGGGATAAGAACGCTGGAACCTCTTAACTGTATCATCAGTAATTACTGTCTTCCATAGTTGTTGTTGTCTCACTACGTTTTTGGCGAACTAATTCTCTGGCCGGGTTTGGGTAGGATAATAGGCTGCAATAAATAAATGGATAAATAATAAAAATTATTCATCTAAAAAAAAAACAAAAAAAAAACAATTAAATAATATACGTAATTTATTTATCATTATTTTTAAAAATATATGTACCTATTTACTATGCCTCCCCACGGGACAGAGTTAGACACCAGGGTCGTTTTTTAACGTGGAGAAAAGGTACAAAAATAAAAATTGTCTCAGTCGTGAAGGATTTCTCCTCCACCGAAAGAGAACAAGAAATAGAAGTGCAGCATCTGGAGAACAGATGGTATTTATTTGCTCCCCCACCGAGCAAATTAGGCACAAGGCCAATTTTTAATGTGAGGAGTGAAGGGAGGGGGAAGGGAAAAAGGGGACCAGCTCCCGAGAGGTGGGAAATGGGAGCTGGTTAAAGGTCAGGCATGTGGGGTTGCCCCCACATCTGGTCTTTGCTAGTCATAGCTAGTCATAGCTTGCAGTATCTGCCGGAACAGATGGTATTTATTTGCTCCCCCACCGAGCAAATTAGGCACAAGGCCGATTTTTAATGTGAGGAGTGAAGGGAGGGGGAAGGGAAAAAGGGGACCAGCTCCCGAGAGGTGGAAAATGGGAGCTGGTTAATGGTCAGGCATGTGGGGTTGGCCCCACATCTGGTCTTTGCTAGTCATAGCTAGTCATAGCTAGTCATAGCTTGCAGCATCTGTCGGAACAGATGGTATTTATTTGCTCCCCCACCGAGCAAATTAGGCACAAGGCCAATTTTTAATGTGAGGAGTGAAGGGAGGGGGAAGGGAAAAAGGGGAACAGCTCCCGAGAGGTGGGAAATGGGAGCTGGTTAAAGGTCAGGCATGTGGGGTTGCCCCCACATCTGGTCTTTGCTAGTCATAGCTAGTCATAGCTTGCAGTATCTGTCGGAACAGATGGTATTTATTTGCTCCCCCACTGAGCAAATTAGGCACAAGGCCGATTTTTAATGTGAGGAGTGAAGGGGAAATGGGGACCAACTCCCCGGGGAGTAGGGGAGCTGGGTAGTGACAATTGGTATGAAGGGTTGCCTCTACATTGACCAAGGTCTTATATGTGGGGTCGCCCCCACATATGGTCTTTGCTTGCAGTATCTGTCGGAACAGATACTACACTTTGATCTTGTCCCGAAAGCCATGTAAAAAAATATGTAACTAAACGGTAATAGTATAAACGCAATAAAGTCAAACAAGAAAACACGCGAATGGTAAAAAAAAAAAAAGGTTTTTATGCACGTGGCTAGTCACAGTCGTTATTTTTCGGAATTGTTGAGACATAGAAATTTGAATTTTGGTTGCATTTCAAATGGTTAGCTTTTGCCGAGAAAAACGATTTCGAAAAAAAAAAAAAGAAGTTTTTTTAATATTGTAATATTTTTTTAATTTTAAATATATAAAAACACGCGTGGATTAGATAAAAATGCTATCGCAAAATGTTGAGGCAATCATTCAGTAGTTTATTAGATTATCGATTTCGAAGAAACATACTTTTATTATTTTTAATATATATATATTAATGTGTGTGGTGTCTGTGTATGTGTAAATTAAATAAACATTAGCAAATCGGTGTACGTTTTTAAGACGTTAACTGTCTTGTTGGAGGGGGGGCAATAATATTTATATAATTTATTTATAAAAGTTATACATATGTATTGAGCACTTTTGAAAAAATACTGTTTAGCTCAATATATTTGAACTTTATATATATATATATATATACATACATACACACACACACACACACACACATATATATATATATATATATATATATATATATATATAATTTGGAATTAAATTTGATAAATTAAAAACAAATACAACAAATTTATTGTTCGACAATGGAATACAAAAAAAATAATTTTTTTTCCCTTAATCCATGAATTTTCAATAAATGACACTTCTCATCAGAGGAAATGATTTTAGTAAAATAATGATTATAGTGAATCATAAATTTTGCTACTTACCACATAGATTGAAAGACTAAAAAGCTTATATGAAATGCCTAAAAGAAGCTTAGATTAAATAGGATAATCCATGGCGTAGTTAGGTTCAGTGAAGAAAAATAGAGGCACAATGTAAGATCTAAGGCAATGATGAAAGGTATAATCCTATATATTTTGTATATTGAGTGTCTTTATCCGATTGGGATTGTCTTATACATAATTGTATGTGTGTGTATGTATGTATGTATGTATGTATGTATGTATGTATGTATATATTTTGGGGTAGAGAGGGCTCCCGTAAGCCGTGGTGAAGGCAACCTTTCTAGGAGAAGCAAATCTCTGATTTAAAAAAAACCATAAAGCGGAAGACCAGTACCCGCATTAAGCTGGTCTGCAGTTTAATTTGTTGCTGGCTATCTTGCTCTTGCTTGTTGCTGGATCTCAACATTTTGAACCGAGAGAGAGAGACTTAGCTGTCGTACAAAGCTAAGACTCTGTAACATCATATTTGTATAGATACTCCCTCAGACATTTGTGCTCATGGATTTTAAATGTCTGAGGGAGTGGCACTCGTCTGACAAGACGTTGTAATATATATATATATATATATTTGTATGGATTTAAATTTTACAATATATATACATTATTTAATATCTGTTAGTCTATGTATTTCCGGTTGTATCTAGATATTTCAATTGATATTTAAGCTTATACGTATTCATATATGTAATTATCTTATCTTTGTACGCCTGTATACATAATATTGCATAAGTTACTGTATATTTGCTGACGCCTCAGCTAATTTAATATTCATATCTTGATGTAAAATCTTGCCTGTGTGCGTATGCGTGAGTCTAAGTATATGTTTTGAACGTGCGTGGAAAATAAAAAAGCCAAAAAACAACGCAAACAACCTAAGTCTTCGTGAATATAAGCCAAATATTTTCGTACATATTTGTACAGCTGTTTCCTTGGTGGATGATTTTGCCAGCAAATAACTAAGGTCAACAGCAGCGCTTCCTTAAAGTTCAAAGAAAATGCTAACGATAATCTTTCTATCGACGGATCGCCGTAGAAAGGGTACCGTATGCAACTAAGTAATTATACGGAACAACAGTCTCTCTCTACTTTATCATTATTCCCAATGGAAGGTGCTCGAGTCAGCTCTAATCTAATACATTCACAGCAAAACCTCGTGTTCTACAACATCAGATAAAATCTTTTTCTTTCTTCCTTATTTGTTCTGGAAAAGGATATATTTGTTTGAAGTAACTGAGTGATCTTAGCTACAGTAATCGAGAAAACCAATCTAGCAAGTCGCCTTACTGAACGGTGGTTCATAGTCGTACCAGGCAATAAGTTTAAGCTTTAATCGTACTGTTAGATAATCAACATTGTTAAAAGTTAATTAGTTATTATCGATCTATCTGTCTATCTATCTATTTATCTATCTATTCAATGATATTCTTAAAATTGTTTATATTGTGAGTTATTTATTGTTTATAGAATAAAGTGTAGCAATGGGTTTTAGCTGAAGATATTTACATAAATTAGCTAGGTTAAATATAAACAAAATAACCTTGGGCAGGCAGACGTGGAAAGGTCACACGTATACGTGTGCTTTTTTGAATTATGACGTAACAGAATTGAGGTCAGGAGGTCGGGAAGTTTAGAGTTGAAGAGTAGGAGAGTTGGGGCTTCGTCGCAGGAGTGAACAGACGGTCAGGAAGCGTGGCTGGCTAGAACAAACATGTAGACAAGAAAAGCAGACTCTTTGTGAATGCCATTTGAGACAACTGAAATAAATTTATATTTAAAAAATATAGTGTTGTTCTGTGGTTTCGCAAAAACAAAAACAGAGGTCTCAATTTGTTATGATGTTGGTCATTTCATGGTTCATCACGGAGCTCAGCAAGTACTTTTGAAGAAAAAAGGTATGAAGCATATATTCTTTTTCTTATATATGAACTGTAATATATACCCGTGTGATAACTCTCTGATACGACATGACTCAGTTTATACATCGATATCATATCTTCTGACTAAACAAACATGCATACAATTTATACGTTTATAACAGGTGTTATAAGAACGATATCTTCCCACCTCTCTGTACAACAGTACTAGGCCTTTTGGCCAGGAACAAAGTATAGTATATCTTTTTTTTTTTACACAGCGATCACCACTTATCAAGGTCCGGAAGCCACTCAGGGATAAGGGTTATTGCAAGTACATTACGTTAGTGTGGAGATTTGATGAAGTGTCCACCTAAGTGGGCGGCTCATCAGGAACTTGTTAACATTGGACTTGAAGACATTCAAGTTGTAGTCCGGTGGGAAGCAGGCAGACGGAACAGAGTTCCACAGGCGTTCAGTTCCAAGAAAGAAGCCCTGCTCATGGAATCCGCGCTTTGATTTAGGCACAGATATAGAGTGGGGGAAATTTTTCACAGTGGATTCAGCTAGACGGGTGTTTTTCGTGAAAGATTGGCGAGGGGGGGGGACCAGAGATTGGAGTTCAAAGTGTAGTATATTTTCTAATACTACACCTCATCTTTTTTGTCCTCGGTTAATGGAAGAGAAATCCTCCATGATTGAGACAATTTTTATTTTTGTTCCTATCCAGAATGCCCTTTTTTTGGGGGGGGGGGAGTTGGATTTTCCCCCACATTAAAAACCGATCTTATGTTTAACTCTGCCCTCGCGGGGAGGCAAGTAAATATGAATAAGCTTGAGCTGTAAGTTTTCGGCGTATCTATATCTACACATTTGATATATAAAGTTACTATGTGTGTGTATGTGTGTGTACAAGGTACTCCTAAACTAATGAACGGATTATTATGAATTTTGGAATATATAATCTAGGTAACACGGTGAGTAACATGGGCATTTTATTATTTCATAAGCTGTACCATTTGGGGATCGAAACGCCTCCAAAATTTTTGCAAAATTTAACTTATAAAGCTCACTATGTCCGTCTGTCTGTCTGTTTCCGTATTTTCAAACTCTATCTCTTGTTTTGGATTTTTATGGACCGTTCTTTAGCCGGTTAGCATAGTTTTTAAGGGGTCAAAATTGAAAAAAAATCGTTATACATTTTGTACATTCATCTTAGTTTATTTTTAATCAGTCCATGTGCGTGTTACATTGGTAGAGTGGTAACGTCACTAGCTTTGAATGTTAAAATTTTGCTTTCGGTTTGCCCTGTAGTAAAATTCGCTTAAGTATGATATTTTAATTTGTCCAGATTTCGTATATATTATTATAGAGTCGTGATTTCAAAAGTAAAAAACGTATTTGGGTACCATCAGCTAGAATCGAAACCTACAGCAAAACTGTAGCATTCAAAGCTGGTGACGTTACCACTGTACCAACGTGACACGCATATGAACTGATAAAAAAATATAAAAAAACTCAGATGAATGTATAAAATGTATAACTATTTTGTTAAATTTTGACCCCTTTTCGAAACCTTAAACATCATTTTAACTGACTTAAGACCCATAAAAGAAGGGTCCATAAAAAAATCCAATCATTTGAAGCTCCTAGCGCATCTCTGCAACTTTTAGTTTCGGTGGAGACAGAGTTTGAAAATATGGAGACAGACAGACGGACTGATAGACATATGGCCTTTTATATATAATATGATCATGTGTTTGAACAGGACAGAAACGATTGTCTTCCAATAATAAATAAAAACCTTTTTATATGAACTTATATAACTAAAATTTATACAGCTTTAATAAGTATCTATGAATATAAATTTCATTCCAAGAGATTCGCTAGTGGATTTGCATTTGGCTTTAATAATACAGCCACAAAGTAATTCGGTATTTTCGTAGATTTTTTAAATATTTTCAAATCTTTGCCGACAACTAAAAGCCTTCCATAATGACGAAGTAACTTGATATATATATATATATATATATATATATATATATATATATATATATATATATATATATATATATAGAGAGAGAGAGAGAGAGAGAGAGAGAGAGAGAGACACGTTCACATACAGTATTGTTTCGCAACTCATCAGTGCAGCGAGGCAAGCAACTACCTTAGGATCGAAACCCGACCGCCCAATCAACAGTCGGAGCTTCTAACCATTGCGCTATACGGCTGCTGCTGCTGCTGCTGCTGCTAGGCGGGCAGTGAATTAACAATGTTTTGACATTGTCCAAATACCTAAGCTCAATTTGTTTACACAAAGAGCATCGCTTAATATGCTAATGGTAATTTGTATATCACTTTCCAATATGCTCAACCACAAAAAAAAGGAGCATTATAGTCATCCACATACAGTATATATATATATATATATATATATATATATATATATATATATATATATATATATATATATATATATATAAAATGATAATTAGTAAAAACCTGAAGAAAGTGCTCAATACAATTGCAGAGCAAATATATAAATATTTTCATAACCGTTTTATCTGCTTAGTTACACATGTTTCGGTTACCGAATCGTATCAACGATCCAGTAACTTCGTCAGACTTTAACAGCAATGGTTATTATGATTAGAAAAACGATATTAGAAGAAGCAAAAAAAAAAAAGGGGGGGATTTCAATTCTGATTTGATAACATTTAAGTTGTAAGATTTAATAATTAAATAAACATTGAAAAGGATTGAGGTGGAGGTTAGAACATACTACAAGACACTGATAAGAGTAGAGGGAGGAGAGAGAGAGAGAGAGAGAGAGAGAGAGAGAGAGACAGGGAAGAAGGTTGAAAAGAAGGGGAAAAGGAAATACAAGCAGTCACGGGGATGCCACTCACTATCGGACTGTCGCGGGGAAGGTGTCATATGGAGTTTGATACTTTAAAGATTTATTCGGACTGAGGGGAGGTGGCGTTATTCGCAGTAACGAAGATGCTTAGTTACATCCACTTTAAAGGCATTCACATATTTAAATGCATTGGCTATAAAAAGTCTCTAAGAAGTTAAGTAAATTAAGAATTGCCAGGCATAGATTGAATAGATATAAAATCATAAAAATATGCATGTAGGGGGATATAGATGATGATGATGATGATAATAATGATAATAATAATGATATTAATAATGATAATAATAATGATAATAATAATAATAATAATAATAATAACAAGAAGAAGAATAGTGATAAAAAGTAATAATAATAATAGAATAATAATGTAACTGCATTTATTTTTATTTATTTTATTTTTGTTACCCCTTTTAAAGATTCTATCATCAACTTCCCAAATTCGAAATGGTCGCCTGAAGAATGTCGGAGACTACATCGGTTGAAACTCTGTGAATATAACTCCAAATATACGTGTGGAACGTAGTTCCGTGTGCCTGCTTCTCAGCTGACTATAACATGGTTATCTTCAAGTATAATATGAATAAATTCCTTTCGAGCCGTTCATTTAGATAATCTAGCCCTACCCTAGTTCCACCATAACTGATCATATTCTCTCACCATCTACCCAACACGTAACCGTTATCCTAGAGTGGCCTCCAGGCCTTGATAAGTAGTGACCTCCCAAGTAAATAAAAAATTAGTCCGAAAAATTCAGATAAAATATTTTCATATTTTTTCTAAAATATAAGTTCGTCTTGTTGAACTAAGAAATTGACGAAATACATCTGAAGAAGGTTGGAGTTTACATCGGTCAAAACATTGTGAGAATAATATGCAAGACAAGAACTAGTCTGAATAATTCAAATAATTCAAATTGTCGATTCTAATCTGAAACATTTCAAAACCAAACGAAATATGTGTTGTTTTTGTTTTAAATATGACGTAGTTTCTTCTAGAGACAGATGCCAAATCCTTATAATAACACGCTGTCTCGCCCCCCAAAACACCTGCTTTTATTTGTGAGATGGAACTTTAAATAAACCATTCATTCATTCCTTTGGAACGTTTCCAAATTTCAAAGAATGCCAGCTGTCGTTTGTAGGTGGTCTGATGGAATCAGCAGGAGAAATACATTATCTATTAGGTTGGTGCAAAAATAATGTCGTTTATTGACAGGAAGTTGAATGTCAAAAACGGCATTATTTATTTTATTTTATTTTTGTACATAGGAATCACCACTTATCAAGGCCAAGAGGCCACTCGAGGATAAGGATTAAAGAGTGCACAGTAGAAATTGGACATTATTTTTGCACCAACCTAATATATATTAGTAAAAGTTATGACATTTTAGAGGTGTATGTGTTCATACGCAAATAGAAACATGTTATTTGTTGAAAAAAAAGGGAATAGGCAGAACACATGTTACTAAGCCATAAGTTTTTACGATGTCAATACCCGAGTTCGAATCTCAAAAGTCAAAGAAAGTTTATTTTTATTCCATACTGCAAAAAACATTTCTGGTCGGTATCCTGTCTGGAATCTGTAGACATACCGCTGTGGATTTTATTTACTTTTTTTCCCCTAGTAATTGAAATAATGAAAGGATTTTTAAAATAAACTATTCTATATAAATAAAGCAGATTTATGTGTGTGTGTCTGTAAAAATATTTAACCGATAAACTCTAAAACTACTGGTCACTTAACACTGAAATTAACAGGAAATAGTAATCATATACCAAGTATGATTTATAATGAGTAAAATCCTTGTTTGGATGTATGAATAACGTGTACAGAAATATGCCGGCAAGTTGAAATTAAAAATGTTCCTTTCAATTTGCCGACATATTTCTATTTTGCGCATGCGCAAATTCATTCATAGATAAAAAGGGGTTTAATTTTAAATCTTTCTTATCTATGTGTCGGTAGCTGAAATGGCAGGAAACGCGGCTAGAACGCGAGATGTTTTGGTTTCTATTTTAGCTGGTACCTAAGTAATTTTATTTTTTAACTTTTGAAATTTGTACTAATATATATATATATACATATATATATATATATATATATATATATATATATATATATATATATATATGTGTGTGTGTGTGTGTGTGTGATTAGTTTTTTTTTGGAAAAAGAATTCCAGCAGATTGCTCAATTAAAAGGAAAATCCAAATTTTAAGAGCGTATTTATATTTTGGCTGAAGAGAGCTTGATAAGGATACCATAAACGGGCCTTATTATCGGGCTTGAAACCGACGGTACCAATGATCTGTCTCAACTAACAACTTTCTGTACACAATATATATATATATATATATATATATAAGTGAACGTATCTGTGTGTCTGTGTGTGTCTCTGTGTGTGTGTGTCTGTGTACATTTTCCTTCGAAATAACTCTGTCAATTTTTAGTCTCCAGACTCGAAATTTGATATACAGGGTACTGACATTTGGGAAAATCGATGTGATCGGGTTTTGACCAGACATTTGGCTGTTATGGGGTGAAAGTTCAACGATTTGACCTTTGAGAACTCTACCAAACCCCTCCGACAATTTGGGGTCTACACACTTGAAATTTTAGATATAGGTTCCTTGGACATGGATCTAACTTAATAACTTGATTAGAGGCCAAAACAATAAATTTTAAGAGGTCATGATAGGGGTCAAAGTTGAAAAAATTTACCGTTTTTTTTACTCAGCATACACCTTCAAACACCGGGCAACGCAGGGCACCCATGCTAGTATATATATATATATATATATATATATATATATATATATATATATATATATATGAGACAGATTACAAATTAACTGCTCACAATCTAGGCCATCTAGGCAGATGATTGCAGATATACTGTTCAGATTGCTGGTTGGTAAGTAAAAGCTAGTGTATATATATATATATATATATATATATATATATATATATATATATATATATATATATATATATATATAGTAAGTTATAAAAATATATATTCCGCGTTTCATCCTTGTGAGAATTCGCCAGGTTTATATATATATATATATATATATATATATATATATATACTAGCATGGGTGCCGGGCGTTGCTCGGGTGTTTTGAGGTGTATGCTGAGCAAAACAAAAAAAAACGGTCAATTTTTTTAACTTATTATGACGCCTTAAAATTTATTATTTAGGGCTCAAATCAAGTTATTAAGTTAGATCCATGTCCAAGGAATCTATATCTAAAATTTCATGTGTTTAGACCCAAAATTATAGGAGGAAGTTGGTAGAGTTCTCAAAGTTCAAATCGTTGAACTTTTACCCCTTAATCGCCAAATTTCTGGCCGAAAACCAATCACATCGATTTTCCAAATCTCAATACACTGTATATCAAATTTCGAATCTGTAGGCTTAAAATTGACAGAGTTATTGCGTAGGGAAATGTACACAGACACACAGACACACACACACACACACTTTCACATACATACACACGCGCACACACACACACACACACACACATATATATATATATATATATATATATATATATATATATATATATATATATATATATATATATGATACTAAATAGAGAATTGTTTCTGTAATAATAAATACGAAATCTGCATGGATTCCAATATATTTAAGCGTATTTGACGAACGGACTTTTTACTAACATCTTTTTTCTTATTCAATTTAACGTAATGGAATAAAAATAATGTACAAAATTCTGAGGATAGCGTCTATCGCCGAAATATTAATTTTAAACAAATAAATATTTGTCTATTTTTATAATATTGCGTTATTTTTGCTTATAAATGTATTTTATACGTATTTTATTTTAAATGGAGGAATATTTTTCTCACCGAAAAGAATTACAAAACCTGTTTTCTTCTAAAAATAATAAAAAAAAGAAAGAAAGATAAATATTTTACTATAAAATTTTTCCTGCAAGGAATATAAGATTCAGAATCGTAAAAGTTTAATACAGAAAGCATTTTCTTTTAAACAAAAATAATCTTTCTGCAAAGTTCAATGACTTGGGTGAAATGGCACCAGTGAATTTCGAGAATTCAAGATAGCAGACAAGACGGTTATAATTTACGAAGAGTATGAATAGAACTTTTATCCCTTAAAAAAAGCTTTTTGTGGGCGTTTTCTTTTGCAAAGACCCTGTAAAAGTGGATACATTTGTTTTTCTCGTAACAAAAATAAACAAAAACATACATAAAATATAAACATACATATAATATCTCTTTCATTGCCTTTTGAAAAACATATTTTTAAAAATTTCTTTAAGGGCTTTCTAAAGAAATGCATATTTTCCCTTTTTCTCTATTATATGTTTTCGTTGACATTGTTTTCCAATTTGTTCTCTCTCTCCTTCTTTCTCTCACTCGCTCTCTCTCTATCTCTCTTTTTCTCTTCCTATACACACACACACACACACACACACACACACACACACATATATATATATATATATATATATATATATATATATATATATATATATATATATACACTGCTGATCCAAAATTTAAGACCACTTAAAAAATCTTAAAAAAATTAAAATCTTTGGAATGAACCTTTTTGTTTCCATAACCTTTTATATTGTAGTATTAGTAACCTTAAGTTGGAAGAGTTTAAAGCCTATCTTAAAAAAAATGTTTTTTTTTTTAAAGATTTTTAAGTGGTCTTAAATTTTTGATCAGCCGTGTATATATATATATGTTTCCTCAAAACCTCTGGCCTTGATGGAAGAGAGATTAAAACATGCTGCTATGGTTTCAAATTATCTGAAATAACAACAGAGGAAGACTTGATTCCAAATATTTCTCATATGTTATATCTCCCATCTTTTGGAAACAGGGTACGATTATGAATATCTCCGGTATCAAATAATCCTTACACACTGTGAAATTTACTTTATGTATGGAAACCAAAGAGGGGAGATATAACAGATGAGAAATATTTGAGATTATTTGTAAGTCTTTCCTCGTTATTATTTAAAATTATTTGAAACCATAGCAAGTTTTAGTCTCCCCTCCATCAAGCCCAGAGGTCTGGAGGAAATATGAGATATTTTGTAATTCATATGCAAAACTAGGAAAACAAATGACTATGATTGAAACATTTTCTGGCTGAAAAAAGTGCCAAAAATAGGCTCTTGATGATGGATGATCCCCTTGATGTGTGACCTTGAGAGCAAATATCACAGAATCCACTACAGTCATTACCTTTCCAACGAGCCGTCATTTGTTATTCTGATCAATAGTCGATGAGATTTGAAACTCATAAAGTTGCTCCCAAAACGCAGTATGTATGTACGTATATATATATATATATATATATATATATATATATATATATATATATATATATATATATATATATATATACTAGCGGGAGTGGGGCTTTGCCCAGACGTAAAATATTCTTAAATATTGTTGTGTCTGCACAAATAATTAACAAAAACACGGAAAGTAAAGGTATACCAATAATATATTAGGAAGAAAAGTTATATACATATTTACATGTCTTCAGATATACTTCAGTTGGAGATATTCCGGCAGGTGGCGTGTTGCATGTCTTACTGGAGGCAACATAGGCGTCTTGCCTATTTGGCGGTCGTTGCAGAACTCCCCCGGTATTGGTGACTGATACCTTTATATATCTCACTCACCCACCTATGTTAATTAGTGGGCGTCTCCACCCCCTCCCAAGATTTGAAGTCGTGTAGATTTCAATATCTTTTTCTCTTGGGGTTCATTATAATTGGTTCTGTAAACTTTCATTTCCTTCCCGATCTTCTCGGTTCGGGTATGGTTTGTGATGGTTCGATATCAACGCTTCGTATAGTATATCAATTGGAATTTCCTTTTCATCAGGCTTGTCATGTTCGTTGTCTTTTATATGACGTTTTCTCAATTGATTTTGATGTCGTTTGTGTATCCCTTTTGGACCTTTTATCATGTAGACCAAGCCGCTGATACGTTTATCTACCGTACCAAACTCCCAATATTTTTCTGCAAGGTTTTCGGGATAACAACTCTTTCACTATATAATAAAACATCATTGCATATGGAAAATATGCTTTGCGTTTTTTCATCATTTTCCCTTATTTTTTTCTTTATGTCTGTGATGACATCATCATTTACAGCCTCCCTTTTTATATCGGTTAACGTGACTGGTAATTCTTTTATTATATTCGCCACCATGTGTTTTTCCTCATAATTGGAACGTATAGCTGCAATTACTGACTCTTCAAGGGTTTCCTCCATTTTCGGTATAAGCCTTGACAGGCCATCCGCATGACCTATTTTTCCGAACCCAAATGTTTTATTTGAAAGTCATAATTTAGCAAGATCGTACCCCAATGGAGTAGGCGATTTGCCGCATGTACTGGCAAGCCCTTTTCTGAGCCGAAGATTGTCACCAGGGGCTTGTGATCTGTTTCCAGTATAAAGTGTCTCCCGTACAGGTAACAGTGGAATTTCGTCACCGCGAAATAATTCTAAACCCCTCTTTTCTATTTGAGAGTAAGTGTCGGAAGTAGTGTCCTTGAGGCGTGAGCTATAGGTTTCTTCGATCCATCTGGCAGGTATACATGCTCCTATACCATACGAGCTCGCGTCGCTCGCAACACTTATTTCTAATTTTGGGTCGTAATAGGTTAAAAATAGATCGGACGTCAGCGTCTTGACATTCTTTTGTCCATATTCATGGTGTTTCTTTCTTTAATAACTCATTAAGCGAAGCTCTTAGGTCGTGCATTCCTTTGATAAATACTTGGTAGTAGTTTGCGAGACCTAAGAAACTCTGTAGAGTCGTCACGTTATGTGGTGCCGGCATGTTTTTAATTGTTGTCGATCTTTACGGGTCTGGGCGTCGACCGTCTTTATTTATTATTTGCCCTAAATATTTAATTTCGTCTAAACAAAATTCGCATTAGTTTTCTTTCACCTTGAATCCGTATTCATTTATTCTTGTGAATACTTCTTATAGATGTTCTTGGTGTTCACTTATGGACGCACTCCTGATGATTATGTCATCCAGGTATGCACAGGCACAATCTATTTCATTCAGCATTGTATCCATTGCTTGTTGGAAAATCGCTGGCGCGACTTTGATCCCGAAGGGTAGACGGTTGTATTTGAACAACCCTTTGTGCGTGTGCATAATATCTTTGAGCATTCTTCTTACATCGGAATTTGTAAATAGGCGTCTGACAAATCTATTTTTGAAAGAATTTTGCCACCATTTAGTCTGGCAAATATTTCCTTAGGGCTTGGTAAAGGGTAGTGGTGGTCTTTTGATTCATCGTTTAGGCACATAGAAAAGTCTGCACAGACTCGAATTTGTTCTGACTTTTTTTGTTTACGTACACCGTAGAGGCTGCCCAGTCGCTAGTTTCGATTTTCGATAAGATGCCTGTTTTTTTTTAGCCTATCTAGCTCGCTATTTATTTTGTCTAATCCGGCGAACGGTACGTTCCGTTTTTTCTTAAACACTGGTGTTGCATCCTTTTTTTTTTTTTTTTTAGCTCGCACGAAGCCTTAAATTTATTGCATCTTTCCAGTCCAGTAGTAAATATTTCTGGGAATTTCTTTTTTAGATCGTTTTTAATATTTTCTGATGTTGGGATACAACTGGTTATTTTTCTACAAAAAGCATTTATTGGTTTATCCCAAAGATTGAATTTTTCAATCTAGTTAATTCCGAATAAGTTCTCGCTTTCTTTAATTACGAAGATTTTCAATTTCTTCGTCGTGCCATTTAAATTAATGGATAGGATGACCTCTCCTTCGAATTTTATTTCGTCTCCTGTCACTGTTCGTGCACCTTTACTTGACTTTTGAAGAGTCGATTTACCCAGCTTTTTCCAAGTGTTGATGTTTATTAACGACAAATCCGATCCAGAGTCAAGCTGAAATTTCACTTGTTTGTCGAAAATATTTACTGATACATATTTTCACAAATTATTTTTCCCTTTGTCGTTTGTTCTCATTTGGTGTACTCTATTTTTGTTCTGCAGCAAACACTCTTATGTCCAACTTTATCGCAATTGTAGCACCTGATATTTTTGTAAGGACAATCCTTTTCCAAATGTTTTTCATCACATCTTCTGCAATTATTATCTGATACTGTCTCTTTATAATTCCTTTGATTATTATCGTAATTTCGTTTTCTGTAGTTATTATAATTTGAGTATTTATAATTTAAGTATTTTTTTGAATTTTGACTAGTCTCAAAATTTCTTTGTCCTGAGTTTTTGAAAGGTTTTTTAATCTTCCTAATGTACGCCACTCCTGCTTCTTCTATATCACTAGGATCTTTTTTTAGTGATACTGTCCTTTGGTAATATTCTGCTAATTTCTGCAATGTCAGGCCTTGTTTTGTCTCTAATTTTGAGAGAACGCGTCTTCGGATCTCTGAATTTTTTGTGGATACTAGACCCTGTGCAAAAAATTAAGCATTTGAAATCGTCCATCGTGAATTCCGATAATATGAAGTTGTCACAGTTTTTGTTTACTACTGACGCGTACGTCAGGTAGTCCTGCTCATCAGTTTTCTTAAGATTCATACATGATCATCTCTTGCGGAAAAGAGACATGTTCGGTCCGAATAACTCCTTAAGAAGCTTCACAGTCTCAGCGAAATCTAACTGATTCGTTCTCCTTGGCAATATGAAATCAACAAATTTGCAATGTTCACTGGTGCCAAGCTTTCGAAGTAATAAACTTACTTTCTTTCCATTTGGTCAGTTTTCGCAGTCTGTTTCGAAAATATCTTCACACCTCTTGAAGTATGCATCAAAAGTTTTATCCTCTTCCGATAGATATGTGAACACATCTATGCTGTTAACAATTGTTGTGTTGGAGAAGGTTGTATTACTTTCTTGTATGGAATTAGCTGTTCATCTTTCTAATAGTTCTTTCTGTTCAAGTTGCATCTGCGCGAACCTTTCTTCCTGCCTTTCTAGACATTTTATGAGTCGTTCATTTTGTCTTTCGTCTCTTTCTGCGTGTAGCGCTTGCTGTTCTTTTTGTAGGATCTGCTGATTCTGCATGAACTGTGTCATTATTTTAGCAAATTTCTTCATCTTGCTTTTTATTTTTATTTTTTTTCAAAGATTAGAAACATCAGTCTATTTTACTAATTCACTTTTTACAATAACTACGAACAACCGTTTTTAGGTTCGCTTTTTTTTTGTGTCAACCGAATTCTATCGATATATTATTTTTTGCGTTGAACATTTCTTTTTCCCTTTTTCTATTGAGGGATAAAAAAATGTATTTTATTTTTTTCTCTTAATCCGTTAAGTTTTGATTACATACAAGAATTCTTTAAAAAAAAATGCTTTCTTGGTATAGCTGCAAAAAAAAATATTACTTTTCTCCTTCAAGACAATTTGCATAAATTTGTTCACGGTGTACTGGCGAAAACGCCTTTTTTTTCTTTGACTTTCGTAGTCACTTTGAAATGGTTATTGGTATTTTGCTTTCAAGTATCCAGTGTTCGAATATCCCGTTCAACAATTTTGTAGTTACTTTCGTTTTTTTTCTTTTGTTTTTTTTTTGTTCGACAGTGATAACTTTCTGCGTAAATTATTTTTCGAATACTGTTGCTGTGTCTAACAGTGAATTCCCGAGTA
>NC_136511.1:51336000-51356000 GCF_053919585.1 Euprymna scolopes | reverse complement strand
CTTTTTGCTTTTTGGGTGATGGTGGTGGGGGTACTTCCCTATGTTTCTCTTTCTTTTCATAAACATAAACACAAACTAAGCGCTATACGTTATCTTGAATTGCATTACCGAACACATTACTTCGAATACTCGACTTACATTAACTTTAGACTCGAGTTGGTAGGGTTTTCTAAAAATCAGAACTGCGATTTACGGGACGGCATGTTTAACATCGTTACATTTTCATTTTCTTTTGTTGTGCTGATGGTGGTGGGGGGACTACTTTCCTATGTTTTCAGTCTACACGATATTTCACTTTTGTAAAGCTATTTCTTACCAAACTTCCTTCATAATCTTTCCTTTCGGTCTTTCCTTCTTTCTTTCTTTTCTTTCCTTTTTCTGCTCTTTCCATTGTTAAAACGAAACGAAACGAAACAACCACATTCGGGTAAATTTATATGCGGCGATATTCACGTACATGGACTTCCCTTTTTGTTCTTTTTCTTGGGGGCCGGTTTACGTTAGTACACGTTAGCCATGGATCGGACGATCGCTGTCAGACGATAATACGACTTCTTTTTTTTTATTTTTTACTTTTATTAAAAAATTAAGAAAAGCGCTTGAAAATACTTTAAAACATAAAATAAACTGATTCATGTAAGTAAAAAAAAGTAGCATTTATTGCCTTTGGTAATAATTATTTATTGCTTATTTGTTTTGTTTTTCACCTTTTTTTCGACTAACCATTCTTAAATCTCACTATAAAATCGATTTTTCCAAGTACATTTTAGGTGGTGGGGCCTTCCAACTTCCGAAGGGGGTTTGTATTACTGTACACATAGATTCGAAAAAGTTGTCAAAAAAAACACAAAAAACAAATATATAACAAATAAATGTTATCAAAGGCAAGATAAGTTACTTTTCTACTCAACTGGATATATTTTCCGTGTTTTTATTCAATGTAACATGTTTATTCAGCTCGAAAACCATACAGTGTTTACCGATGTATTGGAACATTCAAGATGGCGTCTGATTCTCTCTTTAACACGGTAAGTGTGGGAAAAGATGTTATAAATAAAAAACCGGATAAAATACTGTTAAAAACTCGCTCAATATATGTTACCGTGACATAGGTTGACATATATTCGGCGGGTTTTTAATAGTATTTTGTATAGTTTTTTATTTATAACACCTTTTTCCATACTTACGGTGTTAAAGAGGGTGTGAGACGCCATCTTGAATTTTCGAATACATCGGTAAACACTGTATGGTTTTCGAGCTGAATAAATATGTTACATTGAATAAAAACACGAAAAATATATCCAGTTTGGCAGAAAAGTAACTTATCTTGGCTTTGATAACATTTATTTGTTATATATTTGTTTTTTGACAACTTTTTCGAATCTATGTGTACATTAATACAAACACCCATTTTGTGTTTTATATACATAAAGTACAATTGTTGAATGTTACTGTTTTGATTATATTCGTTGGGGGAGGGACAATTAAAAAATTAAGAAAGATTAAAATGAAGCGAAATTTAAGTTTCCGTTCCATTTTTACAACAACCGTAAAACAGTGCATCCTCAGCAAGTTTTATCGTAATTTATAAGCATATTGAAACACTAAATCAACATTTTATTTATCTTTTTGCATAATTAATGATGGAAGTATTTTTCTGTTTATTTTCTTAACATCTGTTAAAAAAATATAAATAATTTGTACATTCTCTTGAAAAAAAGAATCAAACTTTTCTCTACTTTCACATGTGTTCCATTTTAACAAACTGAGCCACAGCAACGCGTGGCCGGGTACAGCTAGTATATATATAATATATATATATATAATATATATATGTATATAATATATATACATAATATATAAATAATATATATATATAATATATATATATAATATATATATATATATATATATATATACTTCAGAATAGTTTTTATTTAACAATCAGTTATGGAATATCGGATACGGATATCTACACAGCTATGCGGATTACCCAATATATAACTTGGACCTTATTACCAAGCGGATGTAAAGAACGTATAACATGGATTTTACCAAGCAAGCTGGATGTAAAAAAACATTCATATCCTTTTTCTGCAAATCCTCCTGCTACAGGACTTCTGATAAATTTATTATTTTGACTTTTACTTTCCATGTCTCACTGACTTTAGCAAATAGGGTACATACCTTTATAAGTATATGCTAATATTTTCTCTCCTCTGATGAGATGGTAGACATCGAAACCCTATAGGTTAAGGAGATTAATTTTCTAAAGCATTCTTTGTCTTGCTTAGAATAATAAAAATTCTTTGATATGAAACTCAACCACTTCATTTCATTTCAATGAGAGTTTTTTGATATTCATTAAATTACAATTTAATATATATATATATATATATATATATATATATGTGTGTGTGTGTGTGTGTGTGTACTTTATATTTGCTTTTACATAAGCATTGAAATGTCGCTACACATTGATGAGCATCGGTCAGTTACGGCAAGAAAGTATATCTTGCCCTAATAAGGTATTGAGCATTCTTTTATTAACCTCGTTAAAACTTTATTGGTTAGTTTGCCTCTGGAAAATATTAATCGGGAATTATATATATATATATATATATATATATATATATATATGTATATATATATATGTATATATATGAGACATAATCTATATATCTATAGAAGTGAACGTGCCTGTGTATCTGTCTGTCTCTGTATCTGTGTGTCTGTCTGTGTGTGTACATTTCCCTACGCAAGGTCAAAGTTAAAAAAATTGACCTTTTTTTTTTGCTCAGCATACACCTCAAAACACTCGGGCAACGCCGGGTTGAAATGCTAGTATGTCTATAAAAGTGAAAGTGTCTGTCTGTCTGTGTATCTGTGTGTCTGTGTGTGTACATTTCCCTACGCACTAACTCTGTCAATTTTCAGTCTACAGACTCGAAATTTGATATACAGAGTACTGAGATTTGGGAAAATCGATGTGATCGGCCATAAATTTGGCGATTAAGGGGTCAAAGATCAACGATTTTACCTTTGAGAACTCTACCAAACTCCTCCCACAATTTTGGGTCTAAACACTTGAAATTTTAGATATAGGTTCCTTTGACATGGATCTAACTTAATAACTTGATTTGGGCACAAAACAATAAATTTTAAGAGGTCATAATAGGGGTCAAAGTTTAAAAAAATTGACCGCTTTTTTTTTTTTTTTTTTTTTTGCTCAAGATACACCTCCAAATACCCGAGAAACGCCGGGCACCCATGCTAGTAAAAGAAAAAACGGTAATTTCTCTCTTAAGTTTTGGATTTTGTAATTATGCCATTATGCATTTTTTTTTCAAATTTCTTCTGATGAGTTAAGGATAAAATAAATTCTTTGATTAATATAATAACTAAATGAATGATTTTGTACTACAAAACAGGTGCGTTCAAGAAATATGCATGTCAAATATACTTAAAGGATAAATGGTAAGATGGGCAACATTTTGAAATTTTGAATATAGACTTTTGTCATTTATTTGTTATATTCTCTGCAATTGCATTGAGCTTCATAAATTAAAGATTGGTATAAATAAAAGGTGAAATATAAAAGAAGGTTCTGCATCAGAATTTACCTTCTTCTTAACAAAGACTGGGGGTGGGGCGTATCTCTCCCAGTGAATTAAACATGCCTCCAGATACCAACCTGGAAATCTCTACGCCTTGGCGTGGTACATACAGCGCCTTGCCTTCCCAAATGGTCACTCAGTTAGTACTCATGCTCATTGTTGCCATACTTCCGTGATATAATATTATATATATAAAAGTATATATATATAAAAGTATATATATAAGTATGTATATATATATATATATATATATATACATATATACACTAAGTATATATATAAGTATATATATATACATATATAAGTATATATATATAAGAATATATATAAGTAAAGGAATAAAAGGAATAAATTTTAAGATGATCAACATCATGAATTTTTTAATATAACTTTTTGTCATTTATTCTCTATATTGCTCTGTAATTACATTGAGTTCTTAAATAAGGATTGATATATAATAAGAAAATATATTTCCAAACACACACAGACACACACACACACACACACACACACACACACACATATATATATATATATATATATATATATATATATATATATATATAACAAAACACGCAATCAACTGACAGGTTGTACATATTTTTCATCTTTCTGAAGATGAGAATCAGCTTCAAAAATTAAAAGAACATAACACCATCGATATCATCACGTTGGTAAATTAATAATCAATAACTGAAAATTATTGAAATCTTTCAATATTAAAAAGCGTAGCACTGCAGTATCGACCTTAGAATATGTTCACTTGGCCGATACAAATCGAATCTCACTTTGCAACTTTTTTCCGAGGTAAGAATAATGCAGCATTCAGTTTCTTGAAAAATTAACAGAGACGCCATGTGGAAGTTTGCAACGTGTCCCCAACGTGTGACGTTCCACTCATGCTGCAAAGGACGACGTCGAGCTCAACAAAGCATGCGGGACAATCTCCAGAAAACCTAAAATCGACTTACTTGTAATCTGTCTACAGGATATCTAGAATCGCTCTGCCGCATATAGAAAGTTGATAGTTAAAATAGAGCGTGATAAACAGGGCAACGGCAATCGCTTTCCTTAATTTAGATATCAAAAAGTGCCGCAGTGAGTACTATCCCGCAAGAGCTTTGCCGCTGTCACAGGCCTCGGATGAACAACATCAGCATCCTTCCGCATAACTTTTTCTTTATAGATATATATTTATTTATAAATATATTTTATTATTGATTCTTATATTTTAATACCGTTTTATTTTTTCCTTATATATACTTAATTTCTAATCGAATTGTTCTTGAACTAGCTTTTACTTATATTATATATGCTATGTAATGCTTGCCCTTATCCTTACCAAGTATTTTCTGTCCCGTCCTCCATCATCAGTAATGATTCTCCCCCTCTGATGTAAGAGAACTGTATTACACATTCTCCTCCTTCAATAATGAATTCGCATCTCTTATGTTTTATAAATATAAACTGTATGTGTAATGTATATAAATGTCATTATCATCTGTTCTGAGTCTATGTTGTATCTCTTGTTATGAATGTCAACAATATACAGTCTCCGATAAGAACCCGAGACTACATAACAGTCAGAGACACCAACAACGAGGCTGTTACGGCACCGAAAGAAGACCTCTCAGCAGGTTCTGAACTCTCCTGGAGAGAGTGAGTAACACTCAACAGGGCCCATGAAAAGGTTGCCAAAACACGGGACAACCTGCACAAGTATATGTACAGAACGCTCGGTATCCCTAAAGTGCAGACTATCGCACACAGCCTCACAGGCTGTCCCCTAAACAAAGCACGTTCCGATGTTGACCTGAATAATGCTTCAGACAATTCTTGACGATGGACCTCGGGATGGAGTGAAACGCTATGATAATGATCTTGCAAAGAACCTACCTTGTGACTATTTCTAAGCTGCAACCGATCACATAGGTTTTTCAAATCTCAGTACCCTGTATATCAAATTTCGACTCTGTAGACGGAAAATTGACAGAGTTATTACGAAGGAAAATGTACACAGACAGACAGATAGACAGACACGTTCACTTTCATGGATATATAAATAGATAGATAATAATAATGGAACGATTCTAACATTTTTCCCGATTCGGATACAATTTCCGATTCCGATTCTTTACAAATCTCTAGATGCTTAACTATGAATTTATATATATATATATATATATATATATATATATATATATATATATATATATATATATATATATATATTCATATAAAAAACACAAATTAAAAAAACACACAGATTAATATATATATATATATATATATATATATATATATATATATATATATATATACATATACATATATTAATCTGTGATTTTTAATCGGTGGTTTTTAATCTATTTTTTTAATCTGTGTTTTTTTATATGAATATATGTATGTATATGCGTATATATATACATATATGTGTGTGTGTATATATATATATACACACACACACACATATATATATATATATATATAAGCATATACATACATATATTCATATAAAAACGCAGATTAAAAAAAAAACAGATTAAAAACCACCGATTAAAAATCACAGATTAATATATATATATATATATATATATATATATATATATATATATATATATATATATATATATATATATATTAATCTGTGTGTTTTTATATAAATATATGTATGTATATGCGTGTATATATATATATATATATATATATATATATATATATATATATATATATATGCTTTATTTTTCTTTATTTTGTACGGGACAACTTACTTCTCACTCCTCAACCCCCTTTCCTGCTACTCTGACCCCCCACTTTTCTGTATCCATTTCTTTTACGCACCTCTAATAATTAGTATTAACAGTATTTTCATTATTATTATTGGTAGTCGTGGTGGTGATGTTGGAGGCAGTAGTAGAAGTATTGTTACTATTATCTTTATTATTATCATCATTATTATTACTGCATTGTTTTTTAACGCTATTACTATTATTATTATTGTTTTTATCATTATTATTATTATAATCATCATTATAATTGTTTTTATTATTATTATCCCCGTTATTATCCCCGTCATTGCTACCATAACCGCTACCATTATCACTATTAACATTAAATTTGAATTTACTTCTATCACAACTATTGGTTATATTATCTTTAATGTTTATTTTTAATGCTTACCTTTAATGCTGTCTTTACTTCATCTTTATTTTTATCTTCAATTTTACTTCTATTTTATTTTCAGCTTTATTATTACTACTATTATTATAATTTTCATTACTATTATCTTTCGTACTATTATAATTACCCTACTATTATTTGGTATATTTTTACCACTCTCATAAGTAGTAATGGTTTTTCTTTCTCCCCCACTTTGACATCAATAGGTATACTTAACCTTTTGTATCAAGTTAAACGCACTCATAGTCATTGCCACTCTAATCTCCCACCGCCCCTTTATGATCATACTCCCTATATCATAACAGTAGAAACTTATATATATATTGCTGCATATTACCTTTCAGTTCAACCCATCTCCCTCCCCCCCCAAAAAAAAAAAAATTAGAAACGAATTTATAGCCGCCATTTGCGGTTTAGGTTGCACCAATCAACATCAAAATTACCCACTCCATAGAAAATAGACACCCCACAAACCGTTAAAATAAATTACCACGCAGCAAAATTATACCCCCTATTTAGCCATAATACATATACCCCTGAATCTCAATACTATGCTAAAGACCATATATATTCTTATATATCATACTATATATAATAAGCTTCTCCTTATTCATTTAGAATTCAATAAAGCTACCTCCAACATTCTATAATTCCTCTTAATCTCTTTCGTCCCTAATGAACCTTACGCTAGATGCCGCATATTCCCCATGATACCTAGCACCTTCTCTACTCTTCTGATGAAAAGCATTAGGCTTCGAAATGCCCTTGCTTAAAGAGTCCCTTCTATCCCCCAAATTTTACCTGTATTCCATTATTAAATAAATGATCCATTCTATATCTACCAATATATAGTTGTGTCTTCATTTCATACTCTTGTTGTCCTACTGTATAAGCTCCAATAATTATTGTTGAGCTTGACATTATCCCGATAAGTATCCTTTGTGGAATTGAACTTTCTCCTTTCTTTTTAAATTAAGTTATATATATATATATATATATATATATATATATATATATATATATATATATATATATATATATATAATATTTTTTTTACTATAATAATTAAATACCTACAGACACTAGTGTTTCATCCTTTCGGGAATCTTCAGTGCAGTGTGTCACGATTAATACCAGTCGAACGATTTGAACCCCGCAACACGAGACATCTCTGGCTCGATTAGCGAAGACCTAATCAATTCGGCTACTATTAACTGCATGAAATAACATTGAATTTAAACATTTTAATTTTAGATGTTCATTTACGTCTGTAGAAATATATTTTCTTATTATATATCAATCCTTATATAAGAAGTTCAATGTAATTACAGAGCAATATAGAGAATAAATGACAAAAAGTTATAATCCAGAATTCATGATGTTGACCATCTTATAATTTATTCCTTTAATCCAGTTGACTTATACAATTTTTGACAGTATCTGTTTCGTAGCGAAAAATCATTCACTTAATTATCATATCTGTCGTGTCTGCACAAATGATTAACAAGAACACGAAAGTAAAGGTATACAATAATATATTAGGAAGAAAAGTTATATACATATTTACATGTCTTCAGATATACTTCAGTTGGAGATATTCCGGCAGGTGGCGTGTTGCATGTCTTACTGGAGGCAGCATAAGCGTCTAGCCTATTTGACGGTCGTTGCTGGACTCCCCCGGTATTGGTGATTGATTCCTTTATATATCTTACTCACCCGCCTATGTTAATTAGTAGGCGTCTCCACAACAATTTCAATCAGTGAATAAGTGATTGATTTTGCGCTATGAAACAGATACTGTCAAGAATTGTAAACTGAATTAAAGGAATAAATTATAAAATGGTCAACATCATGAATTTTGGAATATAACTTTTTGTCATTTATTCACTCTTTCTCTCTCTCTCTCGCTCTCTCTGTCTGTCTCTGTATATATATATATATATATATATATATATATATATATATATATATATATATATATATACGAGCAAACAGTTAATAAAACATGTTAAAAAACACTTTGAAAAAGAGTTAAAAACATATTTAATCTGAAAAGGAAACACTTGATAAGTGGATAGTCCTTAATCCGCGGAGTTTCGAAGAAATACTTTCCTTCTCATCAGAGGGTAGGAATTAGCAAAATGCAGGATCGGATTTTGCATGCAAACTATCTGTATCTACTCAGTTTCCCGGAAATTTTTTACTTTCATTTTTTTTATTTGTTTCTTGATGATCGGTTTTTGTGTCAGTCTTAATTAACTTCTAAGACGCGTATTCTTTTAGTTTGAACACACGATTAAAGGCGTTTCATGCCTGTTTTATTCATCCAAGAGAAATCGATATTTAAGTGTGAAGTAGAATCTTATGTTTTCCTCATCTAATAAAAATCTGTTTATCAAATAAACAATTGTTCCTCTTCCTACTAAATACACAAGAATTAATGTGATGTATTTATTTTTAGATGAGATCTTATATTGCGCCGGTGTGCCGCCTAAAATTACTCGAAGGAAACATTTGTTGTAAATTAAACCGTACCTGGCAAGCATAAACATAATCGCTAAAACAAAAATTATTGTCGTAAATGTTTCCAAGATGTGCACTAAAAATACATTAAGTATTTTCAGACTCTCGCATCTTGCAGGTGTCTATAAATTCAATGCTAAATCCACCGCCACATACTCAATACACACCAAATACTCGATTAGCTAAGACTTTATAATATACTCTACAAGCAGGCCGCCCGGCAGTGCCCGGTCGTAAAATACACTTAAATATAATATTTTGATTAATGCATATTTCGTATTTATTATTATATTATACTAGCAGTTCAATCCGGCTTTGGTCGGTCCCTACGTATTGTTCATAACTTTATGTGCATATGTATATACATATATTAAAAAGTTTGACTTATGTCCAGACAACCTACATCTAAAATTTCAACTGTTTAGACCTAAAATTGGCGGAGGAGTTTGGTAGAGTCTGCAAAAGGTCAACTCTTTCAACTTTGACCTCTTGTCAGCCAAATTTTGTCCAAAAACTGAGTAAAAAGCTTGCTGCATATCTGAATATCCTTTATGTAAATTTTCAAATGTTTAGACCCAAAATTGGCTGAGTAATTTGGTAGAGACCGCAGCGGTCAAATTTCTTAACTTTGTCCCCAATTTGGACCCCTTAACATTTATTGTTTTTGGGCTCAAATCAATTTAGAAAGTTTGGTCCATGCCCAAGTAATCTACATATAAAATTTCAATTGTTTAGACCGAAAATTGGCGGACGAGTTTGGTAGAGTTTTCAAAGGTCAAATCGTTGAACTTTGACCCCTCGACAGCCAAATTTCTAGCCGAAAACCGATTAAAAAGGTTTTCCCAAATCTCAATACCCCTTATGTCAAATCTCGAGTCTGTAGACGGAAAATTGAAAGAGTAGTTTAATAGGGAAATGTACAAACACACATACACATACACATAGACAGACAAGTTCACTTTTATAGGTATAGAGATAGATTGGACCCAATATATAATAATGATTTAAAGTTTAAAAATAAAATAATTCGTGTACCACTACCGAGAATCGAAACTAAAACGTTTAGCTTACGATTTATTATTTCATTTGGCATTAATGCCTAAGCTATGAAGACATGTTTACTGCAAGGCTAAAAATTAAAACCTAAACCAATAGCTATTACGTTTCGCATGCATATTCGTAATGCCGTCGTTCGACCTTCACCTGGCAAATACCATTTTTTTTTAATTTTCACACTTTTGAACCGATTTTCTCCGGCTGAAACCAAAATATAAAGTTTCGCATGGGTTCGAATACTCTATATATCAAGTTTCATGTCTGAAGATAAAAAAATGATAGGAGTTTAGTATACAAAACTTTAAAAAAACATTATATATATATACGCATACATAAATATATATATATATATAGAAAAAGGTTTGTGTTTACTATAACCTTTTTACGCAAATATTACGCTAGTATAAATCATGTAGAATATCTGCATGAATATAATCACACGTAATAGTTAACTAAAGATGATCATCCCATAAGAAAACCGAAACAAAACTAATATGAAATTCATTAAAATGAATGTTTAAAGGAATATGCAAATTAGCTACATCTTTTGTAGATGAATGCAATTCCACGATCCATATATAAGAAAGCTGTATTTTATTTTCAAATAAGTAGGAACAAAGTTTTTTAATATAAATATCAATACAAACAAAAAAGCAAATTTGTAGGAGTATAGATACTTACTCCATACACACCCTGTAATACACTATCTGAAAGGTTTTATAATATTCCATACATACTCCATTGAAACTACTCCATACACATCCTATAATTCACTATCTAAAAGTCTTTAATATATTCCATACGTACTCCATTGAACATACTGCATACGTACTATATTTAATATACTCTATTAGGCACCGCTAAAAATGGCCGCAAAATCAAGTTGTTGTTTTTGAAAACTAAATTACATTTATTAAAATCCATTATTTCTGAGTAACTTTTTTTTTCCAGAAAGATAAAACCCTGAATTTTATCATATAGAAAACAGAATAATGTAAAACTTTTTCTACTATTTTTAATTAAATTTTAAATGTTAAATTTTCCCAAAAAGTTAACAATTGACATTTTTTGTCTTGCACAAAAAACGTACTTAAATATTTAAAAAAAAAGGTTTTTGAAATAATTAATTTATTTATTTATTGTCTAACTAAGATTTAGGATGATTTTCTAAGAGAATATGCAAAAATATTATAATATAAGTACCTGAATTTCAAATAATTCCACTTATTCATATAGGTAACCAGATATTTCGCGTCGATGTAGAGTCTAGATCGACTCTGTTTATGTTTGCGTTTGATAAGGAGAAAACTATGGAAGACCAAACAGGCCAGAAAAACTTATTTTTCAGTGTATTATTAAGCTGAGGCTGGCCAGTACCAGATGGGTGACCATTTGTATGAGTTTGGTTTTTAATGTGTATGTGTGTGGGGGCCAGGCTCCCCAAAATGGGGGGGGGCAATTTAAAGCAGAATAAAAAAAAATTATTTCAGCGCGTTTGGTCCACCGTAGTCGAAAGGTGGCAAACGTTTTCAAACGGGATCGAAAAAAAATGATGCTATTTTTAACACAAAGGGCACAATATTTATCAAATTTTTTTTTTGTATCGATTATTCAAAGCATGCCCTATTTAATAATGGTCATAGCTTATTCGGCTCGCTAAAAAGAAATTGTTAATTTATTTATCAAAAATTTTAAAATGGCTTTTTTCGTATAAATATTAAAAAAAATTTTTTTTTTTGTTTTGCTTAACTTAATTATTTTACTTAACATATTCACCGAATTTCCTCTTCAAAACTCAAAAGCGGGATAATTAAACACAATCGAAGTTCTGATATTCAGACGTCAAAATAAGGTATGCAAACAAGTTTTTTTTTTTTTAATCTATAATTCTGTCCTTTACAACAACACAATATGTTTTGTTCAGTTTCAGATGATTATTTTAAGCATATTTGTTCCCACTTCAAAACAAGGGGGGGTTATAAGCAAAAAAAAATATATATATAAATATCGTTTATGAAAAATAAGTACACTGTTATAAAGTTCATTCTTCTCCTAATAATCGCTGAAAATTTCGTATTGATCGGATAATTACCTGATTTTTGGTAGATTTTTACAAAGACGGTCCGTCAAAAAGTACTGACCTGCCCCCCCCCCCCCAGTTTTGGCGGTGCCTATACTCTATCATCAGGTTTTGCAAAAACAATCCTACAAAGAACTGTACACAGAGGAAAAAGGGGGTAAATGTAGAGAAAGAGGTGGGAACCCAATAACTAGATTAGCCAGGGCTGCCGCTTAGTGACACGCTTATGTTAAAACAGCACCCCCCCACCCCCCAAAAAATGAACAATTAATCTCAAGATACGCTCGTTCAACTTTCGCGTTTACCGAGAAAAATATTATTTGACCAGAAAGCGTCGTGACCATTTATTACGAAAAATTCCTCTGCCGGCATTTTCGTTTTCATTCAGCAAATTTCTTTTTTAACCGTTTCTATTTATTACACATACAGTTGATGTGAAGAAATATTTTTATTTTCTAAATTACTGACCGCGAGATACCTCCAAAGTGCACCATAGAATTTACCACTGCATGTAACACGGTTTAGTTTAATAGAGGTTAATATTATCATCATGACTTCTGAATAATTGCAAATGAAGAAACCTAAAATTAACTGCGAATAATAAAACAAAAATGCGAGACTAATACATTATGGAAGCCTCAAAACGATGTTCTTATGTATTTTCTACTTTTAATGCGCATGCGTTTTATAAATCTACCAAACATCAACTAATGGTTAGATTTTCATGTAATTTTCGATACTTATTCAATTTTGGATAAATTCATATGTAAAATGCAGTTTTCGAAAAATAATATGGGAGGAAGTATTTTTGTACTTGATAACATCCATGTTTCATTTTAAGAAATCTGAACAAAATATATTACAATTCTGTAAAATTTTAACATTATATATACTGGGGTAAAACAAAGGTAATCTCATTAATATATACTGAATATTATATATATATATATATATATATATATATATATATATATATATATATTTATATATATATATATATTTTTATATATATATATATTTATATATATATACATATTTATATATATACATATTTATATATATATATATATATATTTATATATAAATTCGATGAGTATATAGTTTGAGAAGTGTCCTCACACAGTGTGTTCTTACACAGTCTCATATATATATATATATATATATATATATATATATATATATATATATATATATATATATATATGAGGACACTTCTCAACCTATGTACTCAATTTTTATCTATAAACTTGAAATTTAGTATATAGTGTATTCAGAAGGCGTGAAACTTTGTAATCGGGCTTCCTTCGAAAAAACGTGCTGCTAAGGGGTGAAAATAGAAAAATAGGTACGTGGTTCATATGATATATTCCTTATGTTAAGTTTGAAATACAAATTTTAAAGACGTGTCACGATCGCCTAATGGTTATCGTACTTGATTTACTGTCTTTAGGTTTTGGTTTCGATCTCAGCTCGAGTATGTTGTTTTACTTACAAGAAACGAACTGTTTAGAAAAACAATACTACTATGCACAATGTCTCCGTTTCTGTATGAATTAAAATATAATATTTGTGCATATTTTACGACCGGGCAGCATACTCCATGCACACCTTATAATCCAGTATCTAAAAGTGATCTGCTAGTATATCTATAAAAGTGAGAATGTGTGTGTGAGGATACTTCTCAACCTATATTCTCAACGAAAGTTAGATCAACAGACTTGAAATTTGGTATATAGGATATTCAGACATTGGTCGATTTTCATCTGGAAAGAAAGGGATGCTAAGAGGTCAAAATTGAAAAATTGGTACTGGAGGGGTCATCGGTTATCGTACTTGTCTTTAGGTTATAGTTTCAATCTCAGCTCGAGTATTTTTTTTTTTTACTTACAAGAAATGAACTGTTTAGAAAAAACATAATATTCGCATCTACATGTCTCAGTTTCTTTCTCATATTTTTACTTCATTTTTTTTTAATGTAACGTTACATTTAATACCGGGCAACGCCGTGTAATCTTTTATTTTTTACAAAAGAGTCAGCACTTATCAAGGCCGGGAAGCCATTCGTGGATAAAGATTAATGAGTGTACAGTAGTCAATGGGACAATATCGTAGTAATCGTTAGTAGTGGAAATTTGGTAAATTGGATTATTTAAGTGGAATGTTTCATCAAGAACTTGTTTACATTGGACTTGAAGACAACCATATTGTAGCCAGTTGGAAAGCGGGAAAACGGAACAGAGTTCAACAGGCATGCAGTTCTAAGAAAGAAGCTTTGTTCATGAAATCTACGTTTAGGTTTAGACACAGATAAAGAGTGGGGGAAATTATTGATAGTGGTTTCAGTTGACGAGTGTTTTTCGTGAAAGTCAGGGAAGGAGGGCATAGATTGGAGCTCAAGCGAGCACGCGCCATGAAAATAACGATAAAGCAGAGATAAGCATGTACCGTTTCTTCTGTGGGAAAGAGGTTGCAGGGAAGAGAAAAGAGCATCCCCCACTAGGCTATGAAGTATATTTTATACTTTGTCAAGGCAGGATAAGCTGCTTCTAGCAGCTCCTACCCAGATGTGGCAACAGTACTTCATCCCTGGACGTACTTGTCTCTTATACAGGTAGAGAATTGCATCAGCAGTGAGATATCTACTGGAACGGTAGAACATTTCCACCATTTTTCCAGCAGTCTTGTCAACGGATTTGATGTACGTGTTTCATCTCAGATCAGGAGTAAAGGTCAGACCCAGAAGCTTGTCAAAAACATGGAGCCTCATCATGACGAGAGCAAATCATTTCAATTGATGTCAGACGGGGACGAAAGCGTTGATGATGTAAAGATAGAAGATTGGTTATCGATGCATTAACATTAACTAGCCACCTTTTCCCCATTGCACCGCGGCTCAAAATCAGAGGAAATAGAATCAGAGAGGGCTTGGTCGTTTACGACCTTTGAAGTGTTGCCATAGATGGAAGTGTCGTCAGAATAAATGTCTACGAATGATCTTAGGATGTGACTTGAAAGATAATTGATGTAGATCAGGAAGAGAGTTGGGCCGAGGATAGATCCCTGAGTGACTCCAGCATTAATACTGGGAGATTCTGATTCTCTCTCTCTCTCTCTCTCTCTCTCTCTCTCTCTCTCTCTCTATATATATATATATATATATATATATATATATATATATATATATATATATATATATATATATATATACTAGCAAAAGTACCCGTCGTTGACTGGGTTCAAAAACAGCCTACAGAAAATGGACTCTGATTTATGAAAGTATGATAGGTTATGAAAAGGAAGGGTTGTAAAGAGATAGCTTCGAATTTGGGGGTATCAAAACCAAAGCAAAATATGATGAAAGTAAAAATAAAATAGATAAACCTCATAATTTATTATACCATACCTGTTCACACTGAAACACTTATCACAATATTCTGTGGATCTATATTAAAATACCTTATTAAACTTTGTGAAATATTTCCATTTTATGGAGGTCAGGCGCGAACGAACACCCCATAATTTTATTATACCATATTTCGTTAAACTGAAACATAATTATCAAAGTATACTTACGCAGATAGATATGAAAAGTCTTTATTAAAGTTTGTGCCTATTTCCATTCGATGGAGGCCAAGCGCGAAATCAGACCACACCATTTTATTATACGATCCCTATTTAAGTTAAAACATACTTATCAAAGTATTATTATGTCCGTCTATATCAAGAACACTTGTAAACGTGTTTTTTTTAATTTTTAAATTTTTTATTTCCATACTTTGTGGACCAGGCGCGTAACGCAGACCCCACAATTTTAATGAATCATCATTATGCTAGATCAAACATACCCATTCCTATGTCTCGATATATCTTTTATCATTATATGTAATCAGTTTTCTATAATAGTCAACCATATAGGAGCCTATTCGTGACCAGACACACACACAGACGTTCAGCTTTATATTATAGATATATATTAAATTGCAGCAAAAACATTCTCGAAAATAGTTTTAAAAGATTAAAATAATCCCATTCTGTTAAGTTTTTGTAGTAAATTTTTCCTATTTTTTGTCTAATTTTTACCCGTTACTTTCATTATTCATACGTTATGCTTTCATAATTATACAATGCCTATAAACAACTTCATAAAGTACAAATTCTTACATCATCGATTCTATGGCAATATATATATACCCAGTTAAGTTTTTCTCGCACCTGATATTGATATTAAAAGCCTATTTATTCTACTTAAAATACTAAAACGAACTTCTTAATATACTCAGTCGTGGATATGCGAGCGACTACATGAATGTTTACTAATTTCATCAAATCGAGCATTAATTACTTATTCATTTTTCATGGTTTCTGATTAGATGATTAGTTTCAGTTTATTTGAATTATTTTTATGCATAGTTTCTACTTTTGAATAATTGCGTAGAATTTAAGGGAGAAGCGTTTTAGTACACCGAAATATTATTATCTCTATCTATCTATTTATCCATATATATATATATATATATATATATATATATATATATATATATATATATATATATATATATGGATATGGATATATATGGATATGTATATATATGTATATATATATGTATGTATATATATATGTGTGCATATATATGTATGTATATATATAATTTTTTTATTTTGGGCCCTGTAAATTCACCTTTGTCCGTTTGTCTGTTCGTCCGTCCGCACTTTTCTCAATAACTACGACTTGGAATCTTTTGCAATTTTGCACAAACATTAAACATGATATGAGTAAAAAATAACAGACTCCAGTATCTCCCCCCCCCCCAGGAGTGCCTTTCGAGTTAAAATGGCTAAAATTGACACTTTTGTTCTTATTAAAAAAATTTATGCCTTGGATTTTTATAAAACTTTCTGAAAAGTTGTAACTAACTGATTTCTATTTAATTTTGTTTGTCTATACTTTGTGATAACTTTTGGGTGTGCCCAAGGGGCTCTTTTAGGGCTAATAAAAACACTTAATTTTAGGGACTATTTTACCATATTTGTCCAAAATTTTCTGTGTATTTCTGTTTTGTACGGCGCTGAACTAAAATGTAAATATGTTTACATCAGGCCAGGGATTTAATGGCAAAATAGGTAAAAAATCTTTGATTTTGACTAACAGTTCAAAGGAAGTAACTCTTGTCGACTCAATTTTATAAATGCTAATTATTTATTCGTAGATTGAACTTTAATATACGCGATTGGTTGTATGCTTTTGTACCGCAAGCTTGGCCGATTAAGAATTTTTTTTTTTCATCTTTTCATTGATGAGCTCAACAACTTGCCTGTTGGTATAAGGATACTTTTGGTGTGTGATTTCAATTTGGACCAGCTTCTTGAAAACAATGTGGCAATAATAGAATCCCTTAATGGATCTCAATTTCTTCAGCACTCAAATCACACCACTCAAATTGAAGGTGGTATATTGGACTTAATTCTTGATACATAACTTTCTTCTTCGCCAGCACTGTGGCTTCCCATCACATTTAGTGGTCACTTTGTTTTGTACTTTAATGTGTGATTACTTTATGTCTTTTTGGATTCATTTACTTCATATCGATAAAATAAAAAAAAAAAAAAATAAATAAATAAATAAAAAAAAAAAAAAATAACATACGTGAACCTCCCCCCCCCCAAAAAAAATTAACATCTAGAATATAATTTATTTTTTTTATTTATACAGAAGCAATACTTTGTCGTGGTTATAGGGCTTTTACTAAAGTTGCTACATTATTTTTTTTATTATTATTTAAAACATACCAAAGGCCAACCGGGGATCCATATAGTTTTTGGTTTGTTTATTTAGATTTTTGTGGAACAAATTCACCAAAACTTATCCATATTATCGCACTACTTATGAATCATAGTGTGGTTTTTGGATAACTCCCCATTTATTTTCAATGTGTATCGAAGCAGAAGCACCCATTAAATGAACAATGCTTTCCAGCTTCCAGGGTAAAATAAACGTGTACTCTCCCTTCTGTCCTAGCTAAGGGGAAGAGAAACCTTCCTCGACTATGGCAATTCTCATCTTTATCTCAATTGATAGTGCAACTTGGGTGTGTGGGCGGGATTTTCCGACACTAACACCCGACTCCGTGTCAAACTATGCCTTTGTGTAAGAGACGTGTAAATCGAAACGATTACATAAAATTATATTTCTTCTCTTTCATAAGACTTAGTCAAGGGAGGTTATTCTAACTAGCACAAGTGAAACAGTTGCGCCCCTTTATGTCAAAATTAAATAAAACAAAATACCGCTAATTGAAATGAAACAGAATATTATAGGTTTTTTTTTTTATAGGTACCAATGTTACAAATCAATTATAATTTTCTCCATCTCTCAATTACAGTAGATCAGTTATCCTATAATCTATTTAGTTATGAAAACCAGACTTTATAATTATGCATGGGCCATGCATTGCATGGTTCAGTTTAGCCTTCAACATCTATATAATAAAGACAAATGTATAAATGCAAGAGCGTTCAGTGCTAAATTAGGGCAAGATGTACTTTTTATTTGTTTTACACATCCATGAGCATGTTTCGGTCTGCCAGTTACAAGTTACTAGAGACTTTTTTAGGCGATACGAGATTGCTTACGGACTTCACTTTTGTATTAGCAATATCGACTAACGTGATGTCTAGTTACTTGTAACTGGCTAACTGAAGCATGCTCATAAATGTGTAGCGATATATAAATACTTATGTAAACAAATAAACTGTGTGTGTAATATATATATATATATATATATATATATATATATATATATATATATATATATATATATATATATATATATATTCACACACGTCCAATTTTAGTGACCAACGTTGTAAATGGAACGTCGTCCGGGCTAATTTTAAGGGGTTGGTCACACCTTTTAAAGAAATTTGAAAATCAAATATGATTTTTCTTCCTTTATTTTAATGAATAAGATTATTTCGACAAATAAAATGTTTTTTTACGCAAGATTTCCATTTTTTTTTTTTTATTATTGAACTGGTATATATTATTTCATATATATCTATATTATATGTCTCTTAGTCTCTTTGTCTGTTTTCCTGTCTGTCCGTTCTATTTTTCTCAAAAACTACTGTGTCAAGCTCGCTGAATTTTTTTATGGACCTTTATTATGATAAGGTGCATCGAATTAAGTATTATGTTATCCGTTTGATGCACAGTTACGGATTAATGTGAATTAGTCATTACAATGCTACATTTACTGTAGAAGTTTGATATAAAGCACTCATTCTAAGTCAACGGGCTATAACTTTTGCCCGTTTTTAACAAACTACATATATATTATAAGTTGAACATTGGTAATGGCGGTAACATAGGAGTCGCTATGACTAAATTAGACGCAGTCTCTAACAAGCCATTTCTTTTGTATTTACTGTAAATCCATAATCTTGTTAACTCTACCTCACTGTTGTCTTATTTCTTTCCTTTACTAAACACCAAAAACAAAGGCAATTCTGACGAGACGTTATTACAGGTAGTGTAGTTACTATGG
>NC_136511.1:51276000-51333500 GCF_053919585.1 Euprymna scolopes | reverse complement strand
CAGCAAACATGTCTTAATAGCTCAGGCGTGTCTTCATAACTCAGGCATTAACATACAAAAGAAAAAGTGAATCGTAAGCTAAACGTTTTGGTTTCGATTCTCGGTGGTAGAGTACGAGTCACTTTTTTTTTTTTTTTTTTTAACTTTTTAAATTATTTCTATATATGGAGTCCGATATAATGTATATATCTATAAAAGTGAAATTGTCTGTGTGTTTGTCTGTGTGTGTACATTTCCCTACCAAACTACTTTGTCAATTTTTAGTCTACAGACTCGAGATTAGACATAAGGGGTATTGAGATTTGGGGAAATCTTTTTAATCGGTTTTCGGCCAGAAATTTGGCTGTCAAGATTTAACCTTTGAAAACTCTATCAAACTTCTCCGCCAATTGTGGGTCTAAACACTTGAAATTTTAGATGTAGTTTACTTGGACATGAATCAAACTTTTTAATTCGAGTTGAGTTCAAAGTTGAATGTTTAAGTGTCAAAATTGGAGTCAAAGTTTAAAAAAATTTACTTCTGCGGTCTCTACCAAATTTCTCAGCCAATGTTTGGTCTAAACATTTGAAATTTTACATAAAGTGTATTCAGACATAGGACAGGCTTTTTACTCGGGTTTTGGCTGAAAATTTGGCTGCCAAGGGGTCAAAGTTAAACAGATTTGCGGTCTCTAGCAAACTATTCAGCTAATTTTGGGTCTAAACATTTGAAATTTTACATAAAGGATATTCAGATATACAGCTAGCTTTTTAATCGGTTTTGGGGCGAGAATTTGGCTGCCAAGAGGTCAAAGTTGAAAGAGTTGACCTTTGCAGACTCTACCAAAATCCTTCGCCAATTTTGGGTCTAAACAGTTGAAATTTTAGATGTAAGTTACCTGGACATGAGTCAAACTTTTTAATATATATACATATGCACATAAAGTTATGAATAGTCGATAGGGCTCGAGCAAAGCCGGGCTGAACGAAATCTGCATTAATCGAAATATCGTATTTAAGTGTATTTTACGACCAGACAATGCTGGTCGGCTTGCTAGTATATATATATATATATATATATATATATATATATATATATATATATATATATATATATATATATATATATGATGAAAATAATGGAAATAGTATTCCGACAAAATAGAGAAATATAAAGGAACAAACCGTATTATGTGTTCATCAACGTTTCGTCTTTATTTAGGAAATCTCGAAATAAAGACGAAGCGTTGATGAACACAAAATACGGCTTGTTCCTTTTTATTTCTCTCTCTCTCTCTCTCTCTCTCTCTCTCTCTCTCTCTCTCTCTCTCTCTCTCTATATATATATATATATATATATATATATATATATATATATATATATATATATATATATATATATATATATATATATAAGGAAAAAAGACCCATTCGTCTAAGGGAGATAACGCTACTTTTAATATGAGATTTTTGTTTCTTTTTCTTTTTTGTATTTTTTATACCATAATTTGGGATACTAATTATAAGAAAAGAAAGATGCGAATATTTTTTGGTTTTGTTTTCAAAAAAAAAAAAAAAAAAAAAAAAAAAAATTTTTTTTAACTACCTGTTCCAGGTGAGCATTGTCTGAAGATAGCGGTTTCAATTCTATCCAAAGCAAGCCAGAGGCTTACTTGGCCAAAAACGTAGTGAGACTAAAAACAACTATGGGTGACAATAATTGCAGTGGATGCAGTTAGGAGATTCGGAGTTCCTATCCCGTCGCAGTTACCACCTGATGAAGGCCAGAGGAATAGTTGGCCGAAAGGTCGTGAAACAACAACTAAGAAAGATGAGGATAATAGTCAGCAATAAATAAATGAAAACATCCGAGTAAATCTAAAAAAAAAAAAATAAATTTATTGACTTTATTTTTTTGTTACATTAAATAAGGTAGTTGGAAAAACAAGTTTTTTTTTGGGGGGGGGCTTCTACACTATTGGAACGAAATGTTGGAAGTCGTAAAACTGAATTTCACATGAAAACAATGGTATCTACGTATTCCTCGTATTTTTAAGATGATTATATGCAAAAATTACGAAAATCGATAAGGTAGAAAATTATTTTTAAAGAAAATAAAAAATAGAATTTGATGAAAACGATCGTAAGACACAGGAGAGTTCAAAAGGGAAGTAATTTTCCGTCTCGATTTAAACAAGATGGCGGCATTTTTTCACCTGGTACCACGATTAAAGTTTTTTTTCTTATTTTTAATGATTTAGTAATATTCGGGTAATTCCGACTGTATAATTTGGAAGCTACCATTGTAACTTAGTAGAATTTACAAAAAAAAAAAAAAAAATCAGTTGAAACCATTGTTTTTTTGTTTTTTTTTTATCTAAAAACTACATTATTCGACTCCAAAATCTCGTCCCAATAGTGTAGAAGTGACTCTTTTTTTTTTTTTTGGTTTGAACCAAAAAAAGAGTAGCATCTTCTTTTCTTACAATTAGCGCCCAAATTATCGTATGAAGAAAAAAAAATAATAATCTAAAAAGTAGAAACTAAAAATACTTACGTCCCTTATGCGAATAAGTCTTTCTTCAGAGAGAGAGAGAGAGAGAGAGAGAGAGAGAGAGAGAGAGAGAGAGAGAGAGAGAGAGAGAGAGAGAGCCTCTTTTCGAAAAAAAAAACTCAATTAAACTGATTTCTTCCTCATCTTACAGAACAACTGCTACACATTGGTAAAGGTGAAAGAACCCAAGTGATAACTTCATAAATAAAGAAACATTAGCGACGGTGCGTCGGCGCGGTGCGTTGTAACCCAAAAATTTAAGGGAGATAAGTAGAGGGTTATTTAATGAGATAATAGAGTTATCTCCCATACACTAACTATTCCTTATATAAAAGCAAATTGTAAAGGTTTTTAATAAGCCATGTTCTTCTGGTTATTTCTAAAAAGTCTTTATGGCAATTAAGATTTTTCCAAGAAAATTCTTGGGCGAACCTGAACGAGCTTCCCCGCTCTGTCGTAAAATTATGATCGTTGATAACAGACTTAACTTTCATATTACCAGGATTTTTTTTTTTTTTAAGTTTTTTCAATGACTTTCAACTGGGAGGGGGGGTCACTTTTAAATTATCACGTTCTATTAAATTTTTCTTTTACACCACAAAAATAGCTTAACTTGGGACTATTTTACCATATTTGTCCAAAATTTTCTGTGTATGTCTATTTAGCAGTTTTTCATGGTGCTGAACTCAAATTGAAATATTTTAAGGCCTTGGGGACTTTGGCGATGGGGGGGGGAAATGATGGACTTAGTCATTTTTTTTTTTTTTTTTTTGCATGGCGTAGAACTCACATTTAAATATGTTAAGGCCTCGGGGACTTTTGTAGCTTGATGGGGGGGGGGGGGTTCCAATGATGAATTTACTCATTTTTTTTTTTTTTGCATGGCGTAGAACTCACATTTAAATATGTTAAGCCCTCGGATACTTTTGTGGCTTGATAGGGGGGGGGGTCCAATGATGAATTTACTCATTTATTGTTTTTTTTTTAAATTTTATTTACTTATTTATTTATTTTTTTCTTGGTACAGAACTCAAATTTACATATGTTAAGACCTAAAACTGCACCGTTTGTTCATTTTTCCCCCTGGGGACATTTGAAACTAAATGGGGCGGGGGATCAAATGCTGAACTTGGTCATTTTTATGCCTTGTTCACTGTGCATTCACGGGGGACTATGCATGCTTCACTTGTTATCTCAATTAATCCGTACATGTGCTGCTGCTGCTGCTAATAATAATAATAATAATAATAATAATAATAATAATAATAATAATAATAATAACAATAATAACACTCCCTGATTTTCCTCTGCGAACAGACGCCTCACTAGACGATTTGAAAATCACCCCTGCTCAGGTACATGCTATTATAAAAAACCTAGACACCTCAAAAGCGTGTGGACCAGATCTCATTCCGGCTGTGCTATTAAAAAAATGCTCTGCCGAGGTTGCTCCAGTTCTGTCCAAACTTTACAATAAATGCCTTAACGAATCTTGTTTTCCCGACTGCTGGAAAACCGCCTCTGTGGTACCAGTCTTCAAGAATTCTGGTGAAAGAACTGACCCACTAAATTATCGGCCCATTAGTCTTCTCCCGCTTTTCGCCAAAATATTTGAGTCCTTAATTAATCAAGCCCTAGTCCAGCACCTAACAGCTGCTAAACTCCTGACTGACAAACAATATGGATTCAGGCAAGCCCGTTCAACAGCAGATATCTTAACTGTAGTTTCTGAACCTATATACCGTTCATTGGATAAAACAGGGGAGGGTAGAGCGGTGGCCCTCGATATATCTAAGGCTTTTGACAGGGTATGGCACGATGGTCTTCTAAGGAAAATTAGATCATATGGAATCACTGGAAGAATTCATAATGTAATTAAATCCTTCTTAAGTAATAGAAAAATCAAAGTTGTCCTTGACGGTCGTACATCCAAACAATACGACATACATGCGGGAGTACCTCAGAGGTCTATCCTTGGACCTCTGTTATTTCTGATATTCATAAACGACCTCCCTGATAAAATTGTTTCGGAGATGGGTATATTTGCCGATGACACCACTCTCTATAACAGATATGAGGGGAAAACAAACGAGCACATATCCAAGGAAATGGCAGAAACACGAGAGGATGACCTCCAATCCGTAGTGGAATGGGGACAAAAATGGTTGGTCACATTCAATGCTGCTAAGACTAAGCTTGTTTCCTTCAATAACTACAAGAAACCTTCTCTACCACCAATAGCAATGGCCAAGAAAACATTACCTGAAAGTACTTCTTTTAAACTCCTCGGCCTAACGTTTACAGGGAATATGAACTGGAATAGATACATTGAGAGCATTGCCAAGGCTGCTGCAAGGAACGTTGGCTCCCTCTACCGTGCTAGAAAACTACTTACGCCTGACAGTGTCCTATACCTCTATAAGTCAACCATTCGCCCATGTATGGAGTACTGTTGTCACATCTGGGCTGGTGCATCTGCTTCTTGTCTCTCGCTCCTGGACAGGGTTCAAAAGAGAGTCGCCAACCTGATAGGTCCTGAACTGTCATCTAGGCTTCAGCCTCTGTCCCATCGACGAGATGTTGCATCCCTCTGCCTGTTCTACAAATACTTCAATGGTGAATGCTCTGACGAACTGCAAACACTTGTACCTCCCCGACGTAACTACCCCCGACACACCCGACAAGCTACTAAGTCTCACCCCTTTACAGTAGAGATCCCTAGGTGCAAGAAAGCCTTTTACTCCAATAGTTTCTTCCCCAGAACTGCGGGTCTTTGGAACTCCCTTCCGGGATTCTGCTTTCCCAACTGCAACGATATTCAGAAGTTCAAGTGTAATGTCAACAAACATCTTTCTACTCATCTCCCTTCATAATGACCCCGCTAATTAAGTCCCTGATAGTAGCCCCCTGCTTCAAAGTGGCACTGTGCCTTGTTTGGGGTGAAAATTGAAAAAAAAATAAATAAATAAAAAATAAAAATAATAATGATAATAATAATAATAATAATAATAATTATTATTATTATAATAATAATAATAATAATAATAATAATAATAATAATAATAATGATAATAATAATGATGATAATAATAATGATGATAATAATAATGATGATAATAATAATAATAATAATAATAACAACAATAATAATAATAATAATAATAAGAAGAAGAAGAAGAAGTTCGCTGAATCTTATTGTAGTAAAGGTCTATACAACATTTCAGCCAGATTGGTTCAGTAGTTTCCAAAACAACTTTCATACTAAATGTGGTAATGTGGCAACTAATCCCTATAAAGTCCTATAAATCCCTATAAAGTCCTATAAATCCCTACTTGTGCGTCGAACAGACACCATAATATTTTGGTTGTTGCATCTTATCATAGCAATGGTCGATACAAAATTTCAGATCAATCGGTCAAGTAGTTTCCAAGGAAAAGTGAAACCCACGGACAGACTAAGAGAAATATAATATAGATTTATATAAATCAAAATTATTCTTCAGGCTATCATTCTTTTTCTTTTTCTTACAAAGTCACTCGAGGATAAAGGTTAATGGGTGTACGGTAGTCACTGAGACAACAGCGTATTAATAGTAAGTGTTCGAAATGAATTATTTAATGGGGACGGCTTAACAAGAACTTGTTTATATTGGACTTGAAGACAACCTTGAGAAAAGCAGGCCAACAGAACAGTTTCACGGGCAGGTAAATATAGGAAAGAAGTTTTATTCATTATCTTCATTACATCTGACGAACTCGAGACGGCGTTTTCTGTTCTTTACAGAAATTATTGGCTTGCGTCTTCAAACACAATTCCTTCAACCTGTTCTTAACTGTCGAGAGAGAACACTTTTTAAGAAGATTACACTGTTACTGGATTTTCGAAGCCGTTTCAAATCTGTTCATGAGGCTGCGGATCTTGATAGCATTATCTTCCTTGTAAGATTTAACTCTAGGACAACCAGATTTAGGGGTATCACGAACACTGCCCGTGTTTTGGTGCTTCAGGCGATATTACTTATACAATATATAATTACAGACTAAACTTTTGTATAAGCAACATCGCCTGAAGAGGGTTCTAGTTACTTGTAACTAGCTGATCGAAACATGTCCATGGATGTGTAGCGACATATTAATGCTTATGTAAAACAATCATATATATATATATATATATATATATATATATATATATATATATATATATATATATATATATATATATATATATATACCCAGACTTGAGATATTCAAAAGTAGGAACTAATGAACTCAACGAGGTCGTTAGATAGTGCTCGATAACAGGAGCAAAATATTTTTTTATTATTTTTTCGAACGTAAACAGTTACATTTGGTCGCTACAAACAGCCATCTGTTTCAATCAGTGAGACTTCGTCAGACGACCCTGAACTATTCGACGCTATATATTTTTTCTATAGCGTCGATTGGTTCAGGTACGCCAGGCGAAGTCTCATGACAGAAACAGATGGCTGTCTGTAGCGACCAAATGTAACTGTTTACTTTCGAAATAATAATAATAATAATAATAATAATAATAATAATATATATATATATATATATATATATATATATATATATATATATATATATATCTCGATGGAGCAAGGACAGAAGGTGGCACAACAGTTTATTTTTTGTCGGACTAATCGTGGAAGACGTATCATAGATTTTTCTGGTAATAACAGATTTAATTCCTTTTTATTTCTTCGTAAAACAAAAATAAAAGTAAAAAAAATTCTGTCGCCGTAAAACGCATCAACCAACGAACAAACGCATTTCTCTCTCTCTCTCTCTCTCTCTCTCTCTCTCTCTCTCTCTCTCTCTCTTTCTTTCCCTCGCACTCTCTCGTTGTTAATTATTATTTAGTTTTTTTTGTTTTTTTTATATTGTATGAAAGTCCTTCGGTTTGTCAGTAATATTTAGAATCTGCTGATGAGAAGTATGTCAACAGGGGGTGAAGACCTGTCTAGTAACGCTTACTTAGCAGCATGCGCCATGATCTATCGTAAACATCGTTTAAACATAACGATCAGAAGAAAGAGAAAAGCAACACTTCTTTTCTTTGTGTCCCTGTTTCACGACCGACATAAACAAGATACGCATCAGTCAATTCTTCTATTTCTACTTCTTTTTTTTTTCATTTTACTTCAGAGTTTCTCAAAAACCAAGGAAGCCCAATTGATCTCTATATAAGACACACAGATATTCGAATATTCAATCACAGTTATCTTTTACGTTTTAAACGTTTAGTTAGTAAAGAAGTTAGTAATGATAAGTTTCCTCTAACTTATAGACTTGCTAACTTTATTTTGATCTCTTGATTTCATTGGATTCCGGGACAATAATTCATCTAGTCTGGAGGAGTATCCAGCTTAGTGCTTTTACCATAGATAACATCATTTAGAGAAGATGCACCAATCCTCGTGTAAGCCAATGTAGGGTAGCCATGTCGAGAGTATTTTATTTAGGCTTCGAATACTATTTATCTTATCTTGACTATTTAATCAGAGTTTTTTTTTGTAAGGAAAAATATCCTCATTCCAGGTTGTCCTGACAAACCCCTGCACAGTGAGACCTTAGACACCCGAGGACAGTGTCTAGTAGACATTCAAGTTCCTTCCAGTAGACATTCAAGTTCCTTCCAGTAGACATTCAAGTTCCTTCCAGTAGACATTCAAGTTCCTTCCAGTAGACATTCAAGTTCCTGCAATTTCTAAATTTTGTCTCGAGATTTTACATAAATCCTGTTACATGCTCTCTTGCAATTTGTAAAACCTAAACGCTAACACCAACTAGAATGAATATTATCTCATTTCTGCCAAGAAACCTGTAGCGTATCAAACGAATGCCGAGGTCACTACTCTGTAGGGTGGTTCCTCGTTTTTAAGAGGCCATTTTGGACGACGGCAGCAACTTTGGGTTTTGTCAAGAAGCACACAAACTTTTAATATGAATTGTCTAGGAAAGCTGTTTTAGCAAAAAAAAAACAAAACAAAAAAAAAAAAAACAGAAAAACAAAAAAACAAACAAAAAAGAAATATATATATATATATATATATATATATATATAATTATATTTTTTATTTCTTATAATATATAATGCTGCTATTTTCTCTTTTGATGAAAAGCATTAAGCTTCGAACTACTATGGTGTAAAGAGTTTTGTTCTTTTTCCTTATTGATTGGATGGTCAAATAACGTTTTAATTATATATATATATATATATATATATATATATATATATATATATATATATATATATATATATATATATATTACATGTCAGAGTCAACATTTAATGTGAAATAGCGACGTTGATCCCAGACAAATGTACAATATAACTCGATTATTTGGCATGTACGTGGCCCTCCTTGTCAAATTAATTCAAAATTCACTAGAACATGACAACTTTGTTTAAATAAAAACATACACGCTTTCTTGTTTCATCTGGGATGTTTATGGAACTTAGGACCAAATGTGAACTTAGGACCAAATGTGGTAAAAATTTGATAGAAAAATAGTAAGTTTGTTTAAATGCAAACATTGTCTAACATTTCACGTTTATTCTGGGATGTACATACACCTAAATTATTGAGACAAATATTACTGAAAAACAATGACTTTGTTTGAATTCAAACGTACACTTTTTCTTGTTCCATCTGGAATATTTGTAGAATTTCGCGCCGAATATCTGTAGAACTTCGTGTCAAATATTTGTATAATTCCGTGTCAAATTTTTTGTGTAACTTCGTGTCACATATTTGTAGAACTTCGTGCCAAATATTTGTGTAACTTTGTGCCAAATATTTGTAGAACTTCGTGCAAAATATTTGTGTAACTTTCTGCCAAACATTTGTGTAACTTCGTGCCAAATATTTGTAGAACTTCGTGCCAATGTTTGTAGAACTTCGTGCCAAATATTTGTGCAAATTAGTGCCATATATTTGTGCAAGTTCGTGCCTTAAAAAACTGTGTAACTTCGTTCCAAAAATGTGTAACTTCGCTCCAAAAATGTGTGTAAGTTCGTACCAAATATGTGTGTAACTTCGTATCAAAATGTGTGTGACTTCGTGCCAGATTGTGTGTAACTTCGTGCCAGATTGTGTGTAACTTCGTTCCAAACATTTGCGTAACTTCGTGTAGAATTTCGTGCAAAATATTTCTCTTACTTCATGCCAAATATTTAAAAAAATTCATGCCAAATATTTGTCTAACTTCATGGAAAATATTTGTAGAACTTCGTGCCAAATGTTTGTAGAACAGCATACAAAATATTAGTAGAACCTTGTGCAAAATATTAGTAGAACTTCGTGCCTAATATTGTAGAACTTCGTGCCAAATATTAGTAGAACATCATGCCAAATATTAGTAGAACTTCGTGCCAAATATTTGTAGAACTCCATACCAAATATTTGTAGACCTTCATGCAAAATATTTGTAGAACGTCCTACCAAACATTTGTAGAACTTCATACCAAGTATTTGTAGATCTTCATGCCAAATATTTGTAGAACTTCATTCAAAATATTTTAAGAACTTCATGCCAAGTATTTGTAGAACTTTATACCAAATACTTGTAGAACTTTATGCCAAATATTTTTAGCATTTCATGCCAAATACTGTAGAACTTCGTGCCAAATATTTGTAGAACGTCATGCCAAGTATTTGTAGAATTGCATGCCAAATATTTGTAGAACTTCATACCAAATATTAGTAGAACTTCATGCTAAATATTTGTAGAACATTATACCAAATATTTGTAGAACTTCGTTCCAAATATTTGTAGAACTTCGTTCCAAATATTTGTAGAACGTCATGCAAAATATTTGTAGAACTTCATACCAAATATTTGTAGAACTTCATACCAAATACTTGTAGAACTTCATGCCAAATATTTGTAGAACTTCATTCCAAATATTTTAAGAACTTCATGCCAAGTATTTCTAGAACTTCATACCAAATATTTGTAGAACTTCATGCCAAATATTTTTAGAATTTCATGCAAAATATTGTAGAACTTCGTGCCAAATATTTGTAGAACTCCCTACCAAATATTTGTAGAACTTCATGCCAAATATAAGTAAAACTTCATACCAAATATTTGTAGAACTTCATGCCAAATATTTGTAGAACTTCATGCCAAACATTTATAGAACTTCATGCCAAGTATTTGTAGAACTTCGTGCCAAATAGTTTTAGAACTTCATGCCAAATATCTGTAGAATTTCATGCCAAATATTGTAGAACGTCCTACCAAATATTTGTAGAACTTCGTGCCAAATATTTGTAGAACTTCATGCCAAATATTTGTAGAATGTCATACCAAATATTTGTAGAACTTCATACCATATATTTGTAGAACTTCGTGCCAAATATTTGTAGAACTTCATGCCAAATATTTGTAGAACTTCATGCCAAATATTTGTAGAACTTCGTACCAAATGTTAGTAGAAGTTCCAGCCAAATATCTGTTGAAGTTTATGTAAAATATTAGTAGAACTTCGTGCCAAATGTGGTCAAAATTGATTACAATCATCGACATTATGTTTCCAAAACTTTTAAATGAGGATTGCTCATTCCTATATTTTTTTAATATTTACTGTTTTCAACTTGAGTTTTATTTTCACAAAGTTTTAGTCAATGTAACTCCGAACTTCTTCAGGTGTATCTTGAAGAACTCGATAATGTTACTCTTAAGCTCAGGAATCTTAGCGGAATTTCGAACAGAACACTTTATTTACTTCACGCGGGTAGTATGCTCTCGTTCTGTCTGTAATCGTATTTTTCTCAGTATCAACGTTGTTTCAAAACAAAAACTCTGGGCTTCGGGCCAAGATCACAGTGTAGTATCTGTTCTGATGCTACACTTCACCTTTTCTGTCCTCGGTCAATGGAGGAGAAATCTTCCATGGCTGAAACAATTTTTATTTTTGTTCCTATCCAGAGTGCCCCTTTTGGGGGAGCTGAATTATCACGACATTAAAAACCAACCTAGTGTCTAACTCTGCCCTCGTGGGGAAGTGTTTAATGACATAACACATTCGTTTTTGTTTCGTCCGAAATGAAAGGGGAAATCTGTGCCAAATGCGGTCCAAATATAATGCGAAATAGCGACATTTTTTTTGCGTGTTTTTAACAAACATACAATCTTTTTCATTTATTTTGATATGTGCATGACCATGCGTGTTAAATTCGGTCTAAATACATTGAGAAATAACGAAAACATTTTCTTTGATGTAATTGGACGTCGCTTTCGTAATAATAGACCTTTCCACTAAAAATCACGTGACATGTTAACGTCACGGGTGAAGTCCTACGGCCACGAGTCTACAGTACTGAATGGTTATTTTATGTTTCAATTCTCAAAGAAATTATCAAGGAATTAATAAAACTTGTCCAAAAGTGACAGTATTTTATTTTCTGAAAAATAAAAAGTTATTTGGCATTTGGATGAGTGCAATTAAGAGAATATTTTTAGCTGGGAAAATCCTGTAAAGTTTTTTTTTTATTTAAGTGTAGTTAACTACTAATTTACACGTGACTTTAATTTTATGTTAAAAATGCACCCGTTTTCAAATAATATTTAAACAATATTTTTTTTTTACAATCCCTTTTCTTGACAATACAGTAAACAATGCTGAATTATTTATCTTTTAACTGTATATTTTCTTAGAAGGATCTAAAAAAATAAAAATAAGAGGAAGTGGATTTTTGGTCAGAAAATCGAAAATTATTTATTGTTTATTGTTATATTGTTTATTGTTTTAGCTTTTAAATTTAGTAAACAAATGATTTATTCTCTTAATAAAAAATAAAACTGTTCTCTTAATAATCAATTAAACTTTTCACAATTATTATTCATATATGTTAGAGAGATCTTTAGTTTTCGATATCGGGAGTGAATAAACGTAGCAAACGTTTAGTCTCAACCATAAGTGTTTGAACTTGTTAATTTCCTTCTTTTAAGTTTATTAAATTTCATTAAAACTTATTTTTGTATGAAAAAAATGTTTCAAGCTTATTATTTTTACGAAGAAGTTTTTTTTGTATAATAATATGATAAAAAAATAATGTTTATCTTCCTTCAAAAGTATAACTCAAACATATTTGCATTCAAAACGTGTAAACAAAAACTGTTGATATATTTATTCCCAAATTCAGGGTTGTCCACTTAAAAGCAACCCAGAAAGTGTAGTAGAGAGGAGGAACATTCTTTTATTCTTTAAATAACCTGTAGTGTTATAAAAGATGCTGGAAGTGCTCCCCATTCACATCTATGCATTTCTGGGCAACGTTTAACGTTTGCAGATACTGTCTGTAGATCTTCTCTGGTGATTCTCCTGATAGCATTGGTAATGTTATCCTTTAATTGGTCTAGATTGTGAGGATTATTTGCATAAACTTTTTTGTTTTAAAGCCCTGCAAAGATATAAAAAAAAATCACATGATGACAAGTCTGGGGAACGTGGTGGCTATAACCGTGGCCTTCGTTATAAAGATGGCCGGCCAGCTGAAAAAATGACGTCATCGCCGAGGTCCCAACAAGCAAGATATGTGGAACTCTTAGACTGTCAATAATGAACAGTAATTTTTACAGACAGCGTTACAAAACTTCAAAATTGGATTGAAATAAAGAAAGAACACGATGATTTATACTGAAACTCATCTAATATTAATAATAAAAAAATAATAAAAAAATAATAAAACACAAGTTGTTTGTTTAAGTATTATAAGCAATTGAATATTTCGTTGTATTATAGATTTTAAAGATTAGAATGCGTTCTTTAATTACTTATAAATTACATTTTTAAAAAGTGAAGGAACACGATTTGATTTGTAGTAAACTTGAAGTTTATTTAATATAATTAAATGAAAATTATGCATATTTATGAATATTTGAAGCAGAACACAAGCAAAACATTTGAAATATTAAAATAAAACTATTTTTTTTAATCAAATGAACAATATTTTTTAAATCAAAGTGAATTTTTTTTTAATCAAAAGGAATATTTTTTAATCAAAGTGAACAATATTTTTTTAAAAATCAAAATGAATATTTTTTAATCAAAATGAACCACAATATTTTTAAATGCAAATGAACCACAATATTTTTTCAAAATCAAAAACAATATTTTTAATAAATTCATGAAATATTGCACAGTAAAAAAATAATTAACCTAAAGAAAAAATCATGTTTCTTATTTAAGATTATTTCACCACATAACAAAAATAACATGCAAAATCATTTTTTTATATCCATATTTTCAGTTTGTTAAAATACGTGGGTTTGTATTACTGTAAACATAGATTCGAAAAAGTTGTCAAAAAACAAATAAATGTTATCAAAGGCAAGATAAGTTACTTTTCTACCAAATTGGATATATTTTTCGTGTTTTTATTCAATGTAACATGTTTATTCAGTTCGAAAACCATACAGTGTTTACCGATGTATTGGAAAATTGGGTTTGTATTACTGTACACATTATTAAAAAACCACCGAATATATATCAAGTTATGTCACGGTAACTTATATTGAGCAAATTTCTAAGAGTATTTTGTCTAGTTTATTATTTATTACACCTTTTTCCGAACTTACCGTGTTAAAGAGAGAGTCGGCCGCCATTTTAAATTTTCCAATACATCGGTAAACACTGTATGTTTTTCGAGCTGAATAAATATGTTACATTGAATAAAAACACCAAAAATATATCCAGTTAGGTAGAAAAGTAACTTATCTTGCCTTTGATAACATTTATTTGTTATATATTTGTTTTTTGACAACTTTTTCGAATCTACGTGTACAGTAATACAAACCCGGAAAATTCAAGATGGCGTCTGACTCCCTCTTTAACACGGTAAGTTTGGGAAAAGGTGTTATAAATAAAAAACTGGTTAAAATACTGTTAAAAACCCGCTCAATATATGTTACCATGACATAGCTTGACATATATTTTTTCTAGTTTTTTTTTATTTATAACACCTTGTTTTTCGAGCTGAATAAACATGTTACATTGAATAAAAACACGAAAAATATATCTAGTTTGGTAGAAAAGTAACTTATCTTGCCTTTGGTAACATTTATTTGTCATATATTTGTTTTTTGACAAATGTTTCGAATCTATGTGTACAGTAATACAAACCCGAAATGAACGCGCGTTTTTTTTTTTTTTTTTACTTTTAAGTTTCATATATATATATATATATATATATATATATATATATATATATATATATATATATATATATATATATATATATATATATATATATTGTTGTCTCGCATTTTCATTAGTTTTGTATGCTGTAAAAATTTTTTTTTTTTATATTAGCAATTTATTTGAAGCTTCTTCTTTTGAATGGTAAAAAACTTAGGATGATAATATGGAATTAAATTATAGTTACATCGTGTTAAATGCAGGGGGGAGCACGTTAAAACTTACTTTGCTGAATGGAGATATCCACGAGTGGCTACCGGTGTTTACTAGTGTCAAGCAACTAATGGACTATCCGTGATGACGTCAGCAGATTAAATTATTTTTGCCCACCGGCCATCTTGTCTTTTAAGACGGTCTTGCCTTGCTATAACCCTTTGCGTATTGTTCTTTCTTCCGTAAACATGTCATGAACTCGTGTCAGTGATCTGTGAGACGTGTGGCATGTAGCGCCATCTTGTTGGAAAAAGAATTGCATTTTGTCTTGTGGTGTCAGTTGGTCGTTAAACTGTTCCAAGATGTGTAGATAACACATCTTGGAACAGTTTAACGACCAACAGTTGATTAAAAAAAAAAAAAAAAAGAAATGGGCCGACAATCTTGGTTCCTGAAACTGCGCACCAAACACCAATTTTCAAGTCATGCAAGAGAAAGATTAGAGAGGACTACTTTTAAATGGGCCACCCTGTAGTTTTGAATTTTTTTAATCAATAAGTTTTATAGAACTTACAAAATTCGGTTCTTATTAAGAATTCGACTGAATTAAAAAAAAAGAAAAAATACAGAAAAAAAATATATAATGTATGTACTCGTCACACTATGAAGATGTCATATTCCAAAAATCACGTAAATTAATCAATTAGATTTTTTTTAACTATAAAAAGTCAACATTTACGAATTTTAGCGAAACAAAAAGTTTTAAGCATTTTAAATACAACCGAAATGTTGGTAGTCGAATTTAGTTGTCCACCCTTAAATTTTAACATATTTAAAAAAAACATTGCGACTCCCAGCTCTCTCGTCTCGACCATTATAAAATTTTATTTCCTTATTAAAAAAATTGATCAATTTACGTGATTTTTAGAATATGACATATTCGTTCCGTGAAGGGTACGCACATCATAAAGAGTTGCTTTACTGCCTGTATTTTTTTAATTATTAAAATCGAATTCTAAATAAGGACCCAAAATTCATTGATTTATCCAGTTTTTTTTAATTATTATTTGTACAGAATACGGGTCGTGCTGAAATAACTTTTTTAGTTTTTTAACCAAATTATCCAACAGATTTTTCTATAAATTTAACAAGATATATTTCTGCACTAGTAACCGTGTATTTAAATGATTTCTTTTGAATTTCAATCATTTTCATTTTAAAATTATTTATCGTTTTTGTTTTGATTGGTTTGTTTAATTGATTTTTTATTCTCTAAATTCGTCATTCAGTTTTTAGAGTGTTTGCCTCTTGCTTCAAACATACATAATTTTACGTACATAATTCTTTTTTGTTTTTTAATTTATATTGAATAAAGTCAAGTTTCCATATAAATCGACCCGGATTTCCTTTATTTATTTAATTTTTTTCTAAATACAATTTTAAAGTAAATAATAAACGAATTTTAATCTTTTAAATCCATGCAACAACACAATTTTAAAACTCCTTCTCGGCCTTCGGGACAAGATCACAGTGTAGTATCTGTTCTTCAGATGCTGCACTTCAATTTCTTGTTCTCTGTCAGTGGAAAAGAAATCCTTCACGACTGAGATAATTTTTATTTTTGTTCCTTTTCTCCACGTTAAAAAACGACCCTGGTGTCTAACTCTGTCCTGTGGGGAGGCATTGTAAATAGGAACAACACAATGTTTATTTACAGATTAGTGGGTGATTGTTATGTGAGAGTCGACAGATCGATTTTTTCAGATGTCGTTTAAAGCAAAGACAATATTACATACTTAATTGTCATGTCGAAAATAGTAATAACGGGTGAGTCACGGGAAACGGATATTTTTTTTTGAAGGAAAACAAAACTCTGCCACTATTTCACTATTTCAACAAAAATCTTAAGCAGGTTTAAAGACTACCTTCCTCACTTCCTATCCTTTATTCAAGGAGAGCAAGGAGCGGTCTAAAAAGAAACATCCGTTTCCCGTGACTCGCCGCGTATATATATAAAAAAAAAAAAAAAAAAAAACGAAAATTCATCGAGTAGAAAGTTATTTATAGTTAAAAGTAATTTTTACGGAAAATTGGGTAAAACTATTTTTCTTGAGCCAGCGGAAGAGTTCACACACGTGGACATAACTCGGAACGAATATATTAGATTACTTATTCATGGCGTGCAATATTTGCTGTCTATAGCGATAGATTTTCTTTTAGCTAAAATCACAATAGAAGATTTTCTCCTCGGTTAATTTTCGTAAATTTTGGATATATTACTATTTTCGACATGAAAATTAAGTACGTAATATTGTTTTTTTGCTTAAAACGAGCAGGCGATTTGAGCACTATAAAAGTGGTGGCGGGTATCTATTTAAATAGATATTCCGACGAGTTATTTACGGGCGTCTATTCCACGGTTCTAGGTTCAATCCTTGGCTTGGGAGAGATGCTAATCTAGCGGCACTGATGAGTTGTGATACAACGAAACAGGACTGTATGTCGATGACTATATATATATATATATATATATATATATATATATATATATATATATATATATATATATATATATATATTAAATCGATTTCTCTTAACAAGCAGAGCAGCGAATATTGTTTCGCAGAAACAACACAGTCCCCCCCCCCCCGGTGGACCTGTAAATTCACTCTTGTCCGCTCGTCTCTCCGTACTTTTCTCAATAACTAGCCTTGGAATTTTTTTAAATTTTGCACAAACATTAAACATGATATGAGTAAAAAAGAAACTACGGATTTTCCGGGAAAACTCCGGTTGCTCCCCTAAGGGTACCTTTCGGGTTAAAATGGCTAAAATTGACACTTTTGTGCTTATTAAAAAAAATTGATGCCTTGGATTTTTATAAAACTTTCTGAAAAGTTGTAACTAACTGATTTCTATATAATTTTGTTTGTCTATACTTCGCGATAACTCTTGGGTGTGCCCCAGGGGCTCTTTTAGGGCTAATAAAAACACTCCATTTTTTTTTACCATATTTGTCCAAAATTTTCTGTGAGTATCTATTTAGCAGTGTTGCATGGTGCTGAACTCAAATTTAAATATGTTAAGGCCTTGGGGACTTTTGGGAGCTAAATGATGAGGGGGGGGCAAATGATGGACTTAGTCATTTTTTTTTTTTTTTTGCATGGTGCAGAACTCAAATTTACAAATATTAAGGCCTAAAACGGCATCGTTTGTTCATTTTCACCAGGATTTGACGTCTCCTGGGGACTTTTAGGGCTAAATCGGGGGTGGGGGTGGATGCTGAACTTAGTCATTTTTTTATGTCTCGTTCACTGTGCACTCACGGGGGACCATGCATGTTTCACTTGTTCCCTTTTGAATAAATTCTTATTTTTCATTTGTTTTTCTTTTTTATAGTGAATAAATTCAGTTTTTTTTTCAATGTAACTTTTTAAAGTTTTCTCATATTTTTTTTTTCTGTAAAAAAGCTTCCAATTAAAAGCTCGGGAATTGTTTGTTATAATGAAAGTTATCGTTAACAGACCGAATAAATCGCACAGCCTCTGATTAAATGACAACAAACAGGTTATTCCTTTTTTTGGACGCGATCTGCTTTGAAGGGTGTACCATCTGACACCGTGGACTCCTGCTGGTTACCTACTGACTTGGTAAGATCACCGGTAAGGCGTTCGAGTGTTTCAACCCACGTGTTAAGGTGCCTTCTGCTAACAGATCGGGTGTCGGGCCTGTGGAGACAGGTGTCTGCCTGCAGCGCAACCATCACCCATAATGAGGTATCATAACGATTTCTTCAGGTACGGGGGGGGGGGACCTCTGTCTCGACCAGCTTGTTAAGACAAACAGCGAACCAGTTTCGTTAATGATGAAGCTGTTTTTCCAAAGTGGAATTATTTGAAATAGAATTCTAGGCCATACGAGCTTAACTAATATTCCAACGCTATTGATCATGTTTACCCATTTATTTTACAGGGTGGAACGATAAAAGTGTCGCCCTAAAGAAAACAACACTACAGCTTTATTTAAAAACTTTTATTGAAAAAATCAATCCAGGTAACTTGGTTATGTAGTTGAGCTGACATCTATTCAATGTAGCCGCCTTCAGTCTCAATCACCACCTTGATATGGGTCTGGAACTGGGAGCATTCCTTTTCGACAAACGCCGGCGGGAGCTCGGCGGATGGCGACAATCAGGCTGGCTTTGATGTTGTGGGAGGTCATGTTGGTGATGACAAGGCTCAATGTTGTTTACTTTGGCGATCTAATGAGAACCGGTGTATCAACATGATTATGCTATATTATCTATAATATAAATCTCATCTGCTTGTTTAAATGTATGTATATATGTATGTATGTATGTATGTTTTTTTTTTTTACACATTGGTCACCACTTATCAAGGCCCGGAAGCTACTCAGGGATAAGGGTTATTGCAAGTACATTACGTTAGTGTGGAGATTTGATGAAGTGTTTACTTAAGGGGGCGGTTCATTAGGAATTTGTTAACGTTGGACTTGAAGACATCCAAGTTGTAGTCGGGTGGGAAGCAGGCAGACGGAACAGAGTTCCACAGACGCGCGGTTCTAAGAAAGAAGCTTTGTTCATGGAATCCACGTTTTGATTTAGGCACAGATAAAGAGTGGGGGAAAATTTTCACAGTGGATTCGGCTAGACGGGTGTTTTCCGTGAAAGATTGGCGAGGGGGGACCAGAGATTGGAGTTCAGACGAGCACCTGCCATGGAAATAACGATAAGACAAGGGTAGGCTCGCAACGTCTCTTCTGTGGGAGAGAGGTTGCAAGGTAGAGAACAGGGCATCCCCCACTAAGCCACGAAGTCTATTTTGTACTCTGTCAAGGCAGGATAGGCTGTTTTTAGCAGCTCCTGCCCAGATATGGCAGCAGTATTCCATCCTTGGACGTACTTGGCTTTTATATAGATAGAGAATTGCATCAGTAGTGAGATATCTTCTTGAGCGGTAGAAGGATCCCACCATCTTTCCAGCGACCTTGGCAACAGACTTGATGTACGTGTTCCATTTCAGATCAGGAGTAAAGATCAAATCCAGAAGCCATCCATCCCAATTGATGTATGTATGTCTCGCAAAAAACTTTCGGCAGAGGCGACGAATTTTCACGAGATCGGTATCATTTTGAAGCTCGACCCTTCGGACGACAAATATAGAAAAATTGGCCAATAACATTTATTCCTTCACCCTCAACTGGGCACTTTTCTACAGGGGGGGGGGGGTCGATTTTTTCGCCGATATTTTCGAAAGTCGTCGTCTCTTTTCGATTGTCTAGTCTTAATTTAAACCTACGTCACTTCCGGTTTGGCGATGGGCGCAGCAGCTAACGTGTCACGATTTTTTTTTCACTTTCTTTTCCTCTTTCGTGGTACAGATTCGAGTCTGCCTGCCACTTTTTTTTTCTTTTTGTTCAACCAACACTCTTTCACACACCTCCACTTTCTGTTCCGCCTTCGCGTCACGGGTTCGATCCTGCCTGCCTACTACCACTTTCTTTTTTTTTTTTTTTTTTGCTTAACACACACCTCCAAACACCTCCAAACACCCGGGCAACGCCTGGCACCAAGACTAGTTGTTAAATAAAATCAATAAATATGTTTCTTTTTCTTTGGAGTCTAATGGTTAAATTATTACTTTTAAATCAGAAAAAAATAATCTTGTATTATTTGGATTCTTTGAACTATTTTTCTAATTTCGTTTGTTTTTCTCACAACGTTTCGGCCGATGTAACCTCCGACTATCTTCAGGGTCATTTCACGTTGTATGGTATTGGTGAATGGTGGAAAAGATACATTTTTTGCCTCCCCAACAAACATAGTTGTTAGAAATACAAAACTCAAATAGCGCTACCTAAAAACGTCTGGAGATTACATCGGCCGAAACGTTGTGAGAAAAAAAAACAACCAAGATGAGAACAATAGGCCAAACAATCCAAATAATAAAAAAATTATTAATCCTCATCTCAAAAATATACAAATAGAACATACATATTTAAGGCATCTTCATTCAAACAACGCTATTTTATACTTTAGCATGACAAACCAACGAAAATGCTTGTTCAAATTAAAAAAAAACACCTGAATCAATCTAACCCAACCTAACTGGCATTATGATAATTCGCCCTACAAATAAACTCTTACCGAATAGTCAAAATAACAGAGTATCCCAAATAAACCCAAATAATACCCATCGGCATAGCTACACAAGTGTTCATCAGTGGAATGTTACACATTTTCCTAGTGATGTTACCTCAAGCAACAACACTTAATTGGATACTCAACCAGACTAGATGAATTATTGTTCTGAAATACGGACAGACCAAAAAAGGACAACATAAAAAATAAACTATAACATCATTATATGGTCAATTTACTTGCTGAAACCTCCATCATCTTAGCGTTTCACTCTGTTTCAAGATCCATCATTGGGCAGTGTCCGAAGCATCCCTCAGGTCCATATAGAATCATGCCTCGCTTAGAAGATTTGTGATGGTATGCACGTCGGCGACGCATAGACACTAAGCGTCCTGTACACTTGTGCAAGTTGCCCCATGTTTTGGACACCTTCGCTTGTGCCTATCTGAGTGTTATCTACTTTCCAGGGGGATTCAGAGCCTGTCGGGAGGTCTTTTTTAAGTATAAGAAGATCCTCATTATTGTTGACTTTTACTGATTCATTTCCCCAATACAGGCGGAAGGACGTTGGTGTTGTTCGTCAAAGGCCTGTGACAGTGACAAAGCTCTTGCAAGATGGTCGTCGCTGTAGCACCCTTTCATGTCCAAATTGTCGCTGCTCTGCTTGTCATACTCTGCCTTCGCTATCGCCTCTCAACAGATCTGCAGCAGAGCAATTCCAGACATCCTGTAAACAGATGGCAGGTTGGTCGATTTCAGGTTGCTGGTAATTGCTCTGCATGCCTTGTTGAGTTTGACGTCGATTTTTGCAATATGAGCAGAACAAGCCCATGCTGCTACCCAGTAGTTTGCGATCGAGTCGCACAGCACTAAAGCTGACAGGTGTAACGTCTGTGCTTCATTTCCTAAAAGCTGTTAGTCAGAGTCACGATCTGTTGTACGTCAATAGCTTCTTGTGAAACTCCTCGATGTGGGTTCAAACCTTGGGAGGCAAGGAGAAGATAAAATGAATACTCGAATAGCTTTACGTAAGCTATTCACCTATAAGCTCAGTTCTCTATTCATATTGCTTCCTTTATTAGTTAGATTTAGTTAATATCCTATATTAATTTGGGGAATATTTAAAAGCTTTAGTTAATACTGATCATAGTATGGTGTATTTAATATTTTTATTATTTAGTTCTTTAATATGTGTCATCGAAAATACAGTTTTAAACAAAAACAAACGAATCAACACAATAAAGAAAAAATAGGCACGTTTTTCCGATTCCAATATAAAAAATAGTTCTGATTTTTTCGATCCACGATTCTGATATTGATTAATCATCCTAACGCACACACACACACACACACACACACACACACACACACACACACACACACACACACACACACACACACACACACACATATATATATATATATATGTATATATATATATATATATATATATAATAATTCTCCAAGTTCCAAATATCAAGTTTTCTTACTTGGTTATTTATTACTTTTAAAAAGGTATCCATTAAAATATTGTTTCATATTGCAACTAACAAGTCTGCAAAAGTATGTTATTGCTGCATATTTAGTCACGTACTCTTCAGATGTTTATCTTAAAAAAACCCATCAACTTACATGGTTTATGTAACCGACACACTCTGTCGTTCCTCAGTTATATATATATAATTTATATATATAATATATATATAATTTACGGTGAAATTAATCATAGCAAACTGAAGCCCGTTTCATAAAGATTAAATTAATAATTTTTCCAAATCTCATTTATAATCTGAAAATTATTGGTGGTAAATCGCTAAATAATTACATTATACAAAACAGAATTATATGTCCAGAAATTAAATGCACTACTTTTAGCTTCCAACTAAACGCCAAGTGATTCGTCCGCATACTGCTCGACCAGCTGGCGGGCGCATTAATTTCATCTGTCCCTTAAGTAACTTTTTTTAGCCCCTTTGGAAACAACGGTCAGCCAGCAGAGGGAGAACAAAGACGGACCTCTTCCTTTTTCTTCTCGTCTCTGTCCACTGGACATTTTAGCATAGACGATTTTCGCTGAAGATAACTGCTGGCCGACCTGGGACACTATGAAGAACTGTTGTCTGACCGACACCATGCAAAGAACTGTTGTCTGGCCGACACTATGCAAAGAATTGTTGTCTGGCCGACACCATGTAAAGAACTGTTGTCTGGCCGACACCATGCAAAGAACTGTTGTCTGACCGACACTATACAAAGAACTGTTGTCTGACCGACACTATGCAAAGAACTGTTGTCTGGCCGACACTATGCAAAGAACTGTTGTCTGGCCGACACTATGCAAAGAACTGTTGTCTGGCCGACACTATGCAAAGAACTGTTGTCTGACCGACACTATGCAAAGAACTGTTGTCTGACCGACACTATGCAAAGAACTGTTGTCTGACCGACACTATGCAAAGAACTGTTGTCTGGCCGACACTATGCAAAGAACTGTTGTCTGGCCGACACTATGCAAAGAACTGTTGTCTGGCCGACACTATGCAAAGAACTGTTGTCTGACCGACACTATGCAAAGAACTGTTGTCTGACCGACACTATGCAAAGAACTTTCTGTACTTTCTTTTTGCACTCGCACACAATTTAATTTTCGTCCGACGCGATAAACTTTTTGTTGTTTTGTTTTAAAATAAGTTTTGTTTTCTATACCCCACTACGTGTTCGGCTATCAATTAATTCTTTTTTAGAAGTGCAAACAACGCAATCCTTAAAATCCTCTGCATACCGTTCATTCCATCTTAATAATGCGAGTGTGAACAGAACCATTCCGTGTTTTATATAATACCAACGAGCGTAAGCGTTTTTTTTTTTTTTTTTTCTTTAATGGGGGCCGGAATTGTTATGCATTTTTTTTTGTGTGTGCTTGTTAAGATATAGTCGACAAATCGATATTTTTAAATATATCTTTTAATCAAAAACAATATTACGTACGTAATTGTCAAATCGAAAATAGTAACATATCCAAAAATTAGGAAAATTGATCGAGTAGAACAACTGCTATTGTGTTTGTAGTAAAATGAAGTCTATCGCTATAGACAAAAAATATTGCAGCCATGTCCCACCCACAAAATGTTGCATCCCTCTGCCTGTTCTACAAGTATTTTACTGGCATGTGCTCCGACGAACTACAAGCCCTTGTATCCCCTCGACGTAAATACCTTCGACAAACCCGACAAGCAGCAAAATCCCACCCCTACACAGTGCAGATCCCCAGATGCCAGAAAGCCTTCTATTCCGATAGTTTCTTTCCCAGAACTGCTGGAGTTTGGAATTCCCTTCCGGGTTCCTGCTTCCCCTACTATATTGACATGCAGAAGTTTAAATGTTATGCAAAAAGACATCTTACTGCTGAACTCCCGTCATAGTATCCCTGCAATTATGTCCAAGATAGTATCTTCCTATATCAAAGTGGTACTGTGCCTTGTTTGGGGTGAAAAAAAAAAAAAAAAAATGACACAATCTAAAATATTCCTTTCAGAGTTATGTCCCCTGTGTTTAGTCTCCTACTGCCTACTTTATAACGTCTAAGAAAAAATGCGATTTTACCCAATTTTACGCAAAAATTATTTTTAACTAGAAATACCTTTCTACTCAATGAATGTTCGTAATTTTTGGATGTATTACTATTTTCGACATGACAATTAAGTACGTAATATTGTTTTTGCTTAAAGCGACGTATATTTTTTTTTTCAAATATGTCCACTGTATTTTTACAAGCACCTCTTTTTTTTCACTAACAACGGAAGACAACAATACTCAAGAATGCGTATGTCTGCGTATGTTTCTAAATATACATTAATTTGTCTTAAAGAGCGCGGGACAGGGAGAGGTGTGTGTGTTGGGGGGGGGGAGAATATATGGGTGTCTCTGTGTCAGCAAATAGGAATTAGCTGCGTTCCAAACGTTTCGTACCACCACGTGGTATCCGTTAGCATCGCGCGATCTTGACCTTTTAAAAACTGGGGTCGTTTAATCTTATTTATTTTATCATCCAATCAGTTTCCTGGTCTATCGGTACATTTAAAAGATCAGTGGTTTCTTATTACATCACATCGCATGTGCATGCGCATGCGCCTGTAATCAAGTTTGGCATAGGGACATCAATCCGAATGTCAATTACACATTTAAGGTTTCTGAAAATTTGAGATGAGGATTGGTTATTCGTATTATTTGGATTATTCGTACTACTGTTCTCATCTTGAGTGTGATTTTTACAAAACTTCGATCGATGTAACCTTTGACCTTCTTCGGGTGTGTATCTTGTCGAACTCGGGAATATGGTGCTAATCTACAATTGGGCCTATATAAAAAAAAAAATTGTTCAAGAAAAATATTTTAAAATCATTATCTATGTACCGGTCACTACACGAAGATGTTATATTCCAAAATTCACGTAAATCGATCAAGTAGTTTTTTTTTTTTTTTTTTTTTTTTTTTTTTTTTTAAGAAAATCAAATATTATGACACATTTTATCTGGACGCTATCTTCCATTTCGAATGAAAACTGCTAGCGATACCTCTTGGGAATGTCGGGAACGTTGGATCAACAAGGGCAAACAATCGACTTTCCACTCTCTTTAAAATTAATACATTTATATTTGGGGGGGATGCTAAAATGAAAATAACGTTTACAATTACAGCAAAGGAGTAGTTTTCATGATATGAAAAAAATGTTAGTCTCAAAAAAGTGGGGGATCACATTTCTTTAATAATTTAACGTATGTTTCTGTTGAACTTGGATATATGGACGTAAGTAATATTGAACAAAACCCTTTATTTGCTTCACGGGGTAGCATGTTCTCATTCCATCAGCCATGACTGGATAGAGATTCTAAATAGTTCACAATTGTATTTTTCGGTCGTCCACACTGAGAATTGAACCTTCAAGAGAATATCAATTTTACGATTTATTTTTCCAAGTATTCTAACCATTGCGCCATGGGTCCTCTTGAAGGTTGAAGGTTCAATTCTCAGTGAAGAAGGTCGGCGGTTACATCGACCGAAACGTTGTGAATTTCTCTTTGCAGCCCTGACATGCACTAATGTGACCGTTATCAAAATTCGCATTAGCTAATTTAATCGCTACTTACTGACGAGAGTTCCCTACTATGTAACGTCATCACCTACTTGAAAATGTCGAAGACGTATTCTTGACTTGATATGAACAAAAGCTGTTCAGGCTGTGCCAGGTAATTACGATTTAGAAAATAAAACTTCAAATCGACCCACTATTTATCTTGATAAAGAAGGCGCTAGCGTGGCAGTATATTGGATGGAAGCCATGTTGTATGGAATTAAAAACAAACATCTTGATAAAAGTCAGCAATAAACCCACTAGACGGTAAATTTAATTTTAGGAAGAAAATTTGTATTAAATCCAATTTTATCTGAAGATCGGCCTTAATATTCAAGTGAGTAAGTACTGCCAATATTCTTTTAATGGTTATTAAAAATAACAAACATTTTTTTTATATTATTTTATATTCTGGAATCCTTTGAGATTAGGCTTCGTAATTAGTGTATTGATTTTTTATTTTTTATTTTTTATGGACTGTTATCCTCATCTTGATAATTGTTCTTTCATCCTTTGACCTTTTTCAGGTGATTAACCGCGACGGATAGGAATGCTGAGTCTTGTTGTATTTATTTGCTTCGCCACTGACCAAATTAGGCACAAGGCCGTTTTTTAATGTGGAGAGAGAGAGAGAGAGAGAGAGAGAGAGAGAGAGAGAGGGAGGGGGAAGGGAAAAGGGGACCAGCTCTCGAGAGGTGGGAAATGGGAGCTGGATAGTGATTTGCACACTGGTATGTAGGGTTGCCCCTACATGGACCAGAAGATTGCTGCAAGGGCAATGGTCTTTGGTTGCAGGGTATTTATTTGCTCCCCCACCGAGCAAATAAGGCACAAGGCTGATTTTTAATGTGAGGAGTGAAGGGGAAATGGGGACCAGCTCTCCAGGGAGTAGGGGAGCTGGATAGTGACAATTGATATGAAGGGTTTCATTGCAGTATCTGCCAGAACAGGGTATTTATTTGCTCCCCCACCGAGCAAATTAGGCACAAGGCCGATTTTTTATGTGAGGAGTCAAGGGGAAATGGGGACCAATTCCCCGGGAAGTAGGGGAGCTGAATAGTGACAATTAGTATGAAGGGTTTCCCCTACATTGACCAAAGTCTTATATGTGGGGTTGCCCCCACATATGGTCTTTGCCGGAACAGATACTACACTTTGATCTTGGCCCTAAGGCCACAAAGGTGCTTCCAAGAATGCTGAATCTTGTAATTGTATTCCCAGTAATTACTGCCTTCCATAGTTGTTGTTTCAGCACGTTTTAGCTAACTAATCCTCTGGCCTACTTTGGGTAGGATTGAAACGGCTATCCTCAGAGAATGCTCACCTGGCAACGTAGAGACTCACCACCTCTATCCACTGCACTACGGGTCCCAAAGGGGAAAAAAACAAAACTTTTTTTATCATTATATTAAAATCTTATAAAAGGGGCGAACCAGATTGGCTTGTTCATTTTAATGATTATTTAAATTTCATTTTTTTTAATTCATCGAAGGAATTTAAATTCCTTTTAAAACAATATATTATCGATTATTTTAGATGAGGAATGATAATAATGTTATTTGGGTTTGTTAGAATATACGTTGTTTTATTTTACAGTTCACGTATTAAACATACGAGGTGCCTTCAATAAGTTTCCAGACTTTTTTGTGTACAGCCATTTAAAATTTAAATTATCGTAGATTCTTGCAAATTCAGTATGTTATTGCTATATATCTTATGAGATGACTGACCATTCAGGTTCAAATGAACAGCTATAGCAGGAATTGGAATACACCCTACTAAAGCCTGATCATCACAGCTTGTGATTTTCAAAAATACAATCTGAACGTGAGTGCACTTTAGAAGAACGATATGCAATAAAATACTGTTTTAAACTTGACAAAAAATGTCACAGAAACGTATGGAATGTTTCAGATTTGAACCTGAAATCATAAAAATTGGCCAGTCATCTCATAAGATGTATAACAATAACATACTGAATTTTAAAGAGTCTACGACAATTTTTAATGGCTGTACGTAAAAAAAAGTCTGGAAACTTATTTAAGACACCTCGTAGCATTAACAGATCCATCAACGTCGTTATTTGACAAAAGCAAGTAATGTAGTTTAGACATGTTTCCCTATTACTAGACTCCAGCTACGTAAATAAATTATTGTAAAGGCGCAACCAGGGAGAAGGGAGGTCTGGAAAAAGATTTAAGAGGACGACCACAAAAAGATTTACTGACCAGATAATAGGTGAAACTGGAATACCGTTCATGACAGTTACCCAGAACCGTGATAAGTAGAGGGATTTTGTTTTCAAGCATGTAGCGAAACTCTCTAAAGTATGCATATAAGTCAAGTCAAAGCCACACATCGCTTTCAATAGACATTGTGTTTTGCGCCGATAAACCAAAACATAATTACAAAATGGAACAATTTAGAATTAGTTTACATTCAGAATGTATCTAATAGGTCTGGTATGTATCTACTAGGTATGATCGTGCAAGTTATTACAAAATCATTTAGAGTTCCCTGGAGTCTGAGTGACAACAGGTTTCCCCAGATTTGGAGTATTCTTTGCTTCTTTCAATAACCATTGCAAATCATACTGAGTTCTCGCAACACCTTCTTTCCTAGAACTGTCCGCTTGTGGAACTCTGTTCTGCTGGCTTGCTTTCTGACCAATTACAATATCATAGCCTTCAAGTTAAATGTAAACAAGTTCTTGTTGAATCGTCCCCTTTAATAATCAAATTCTAGCCAACTTACACCACCAACAATAACTACACTATCACCTTACATTCATTAATCCTTATCCTCGAGAGGCTTTCGGGCCTTTGTAAATGATGACTACATTGTAAAAATAAAAAATAAAAACCAGTTTTTAGCATTGATTTCTCGCAAATAATGATCGAAGGTTTACTCTGAAATTTCAGTAGCTAGAAACCTCCTTCGGATTTCAGCATTCCCCGTATCTTTCCGGGGGGTGGGGAAGTGGGGTTCTGGACGATGCTTTTCTTTCTTGTTTTTTTTTTTTTTTTTTTTTTTTTTTTTTTCATCCATTTAATATTTCGTGGCTTTCGGTTATTCGGAAAAAAAATTGTTTTGATATGTTTTAAAGGTAAGTCTTTATTTGGTACTCTAACGCATATTGACCATTAATTATTGCCCTTAGATTTATAAATGAAAAATCCTTTACGTAAAAGGGGTGTGCGTGTTCTCGTCAAGTGGTTCCAATATGGAGGGTCGATTTATTGTATTAGAAACTGTGCACATACGTAAATATATCAAAGAGTTTTCCTGTTAATTTAAAAATTATAAATGTCGGGTTACGAAACTTGATGATGATTGTGCATAAAAAAATGAAAAAAATTCGTTCGGGAAAACCTTTGTAAATGTTGGGTGACGAAACTTGAAGATAATCATAAATATGTATACAAAATAATTATTTTGTATACATATTTATGATTATCTTCAAGTCAAGGAAAAGGGTAAATTTCAAGTGAAATTTAAAAAAAAAAAGTCCAACCTGCTTAAAAAAAAGGCTAAATTCGCGAAATTTGGTGTAAAAACGTCAAGTGGTTCTAAAATGGGTGATCGATTTACTAGAACGTTGCAGTAGTTACTGAGCACCCCTAAAACTATGTAACCAAATTATACCATTTAAGATCAAAAGAACGACGAGATAACCCGATCAGATAAGGGTTAAGTCTTGCATGCCACAACTGACAGCTGAAAGTCCAGCCCAACACAGTGATAGGTAGCGGGATTTTGTTTTCAAACATGGGGCGAAGCTCTCTGGAGTATGCACATAAGTAAGCAACCTAACTATATCTATGCTTTTCAAAATTACTAACGAAAACAAGAAGCGTGAAAATGACAGTCACGCTCTTTAAATCCATTACTGTGCATTTGTATTTGCTAAGCACATTTATTTAGCTGTATTATTCAAGCGAGAGAGAAAAGCTCTGTTAGATCCAAATTGGCGGGAGTTTATCTTTATAAAGATGGCGCTAGCGTAAAGGCACGTTGGATGGAAGCCATTTTGGATGAGAGAAAATACTTTTTTTAATATAAAATTATGAACTAAGTATACGAGATAACGGGCTTAATGTTAGGATAAAACTTGATATAAAAGCCAATTTCATTTTATAATCAGATTTAATATTTGCAAGATTAAATGTTGCAAACATTTTTTCGTCCGTATTTATTTTTATTATAGTTATTTGAAAAGAATTGCATAATGCCGTGCCAAAATTGAATTGCTGATAATACTTGTCTTCCACTATATAATAAAGAGAAATATTTTTGTATAAATTTCTTTGCTATTTTTTGAAATTCTCTTCTCCAGTTTCTTTTTGTTCATTTGCATTGTGTGAAATTATGATGTTTCGACGAAGAATCGAAAATGTTCGTGATGCATATGGAACATGAATTTATTGTTTCGATTTTGACACAAATCGTAATTAGAAAACTTACCAACATACAAAAGGTATAATTAATAAAACCATAATATAAATAAAGGTATAATTAATAAAATAATAATAAAAAATAAAAAAGGTAGAATTAATAAAAACTTGCAAGGTAAATCCTTTTCAAATGTTTGAGGGATGAGAAAGCAAATAGGATGTTAAATAAGCCCCTTCCCCTAAACCTTCAATCTATTTCCATAAAGAGACATTTTCCCTTTCGTTGCAGTTCAGCAAGTTTATTAATATCTTAGAAGATAATCTGGGTCATGACTATGTCCAATGCGGTATAAATGAGACTTCTCAAACCAGGATCAAACTCGCATCAGATTATAGAAAGAAAGAGAAGTTTGATATACAACCCTGCACACTCAAAGAAACGACGAAGAATCGAAAATGTTAATGATACAAAGAAAACTTATATGATAATTTTAAAAAGTTTTAACACAATAAATAATTAGACAAATTGATAAAATAAAAAGTATAATTAAATAGAGTATTTCTGCTATTTTTAACAATATTTGCTTACATAAATTGTGTGTGTGCATTTTTGCAGCGTTATTTCATTTAAGCAAGCATTGTTAAAAATAAAAAAAGACCATGCTTGACCATACTGTTTAAGTTTTTTTATTTTTCTCATCTTTTTGCGTGTTAAAATCTTTTGTTCATTTGCTTTTTCCCCGATTATATATATATATATTCAATAAAATAAAAAGCTATAGCAAACATCTAAATGACTACTTTAAACACGGTTCCTGATTTCAAAAAAAGAAAAACTAAAAGCCTGGAGCTGACTTTGTGATTGGGTTCGAATCACCCGACTGGCAGTAATTATCACTTTATACGCCTAAGCATGGAACACTAAAGTCTATTCATCTGCCTTACTTTTAATGCTAGGTTTATTTTTGGTGTCCTTTCAATTCAATAGAAATCCTCCTAAATTTGCTGATGAGGAGACCGTGCTTACCAAAAAAACTATGTATAATTGTTCTACGTGACATCATGTATACCACAAATAAAAAGCACGGATTTCCGAAACGATCGTACAGATAATTGACTTTGTTGTTGTTCCTTCTTATGAAACTGATTTTTAATTTAATTAAAATTTGATTTTTAAATTTAAAATTTTTTTTTTAAATTTTTAAATTATAAATCACATTACTTAATATATATATATATATATATATATATATATATATATATATATATATATATATATATATATACTACCCTTCCGATTGGCCTTTACATGTATAAGTGTTTTCTTAATTTTACCCTTAACTTTTCCTTGTTGTTCTGATGATAGAATAAAGTTATAAATAACTTTTATTCCTCATTTTTTTGCTCCCCTATATCTTTGATAACTTATATATATATATATATATATATATATATATATATAGTATAAAATTTTGTTGAAAATTCAAAGACTCACGTTTTCTTTTTTATAACCTTCGTTTATTTCCTGGATTTTTCCATTACGGCTGTTTCATTGATGATTAGGCAATTTTACGATTTATGTTTCCATAAAAATATCCCCATCAACTTCTTCAGATGTATATCCATTAGATTTTTACAACAAAAGGTATATTTTTAACATGCTGAACATCGTATTTGGGTAAAAAGATTTCCAAAGCCATGCCTCCCCACTTCCTCCATCTTTTGGTGTTATATATATATATTACGGCCCACTGGATCCTTGAGACCTCAACTTTATGGTCTATTTAAAATTCTTAAAGATAATGTGCCCTGTAGACCCATTTTATTTATGGTTGGTTTCCCTCAATGGCTCACTGGGTTACTTTTACCTGTCCGTATATTCTATTCTACTTATTGTGTCTCTGATTCTTTTACTTTCTCAAAAATCATTAGAGATGTTACTTCCAATCAAAATAATTTCTTTTCCAGATTATTTTCAAATGTGCCTCTCAATAAGACTATATATATATATATATATATATATATATATATATATATATATATATATATATATATATATATATATATATATATATAGTGTGTGTGTGTGTGTGTATATATATATATTAAATGCTACCCATCTTGGGTTAAGCATATTGGTGAGTGAAATAACAAACTACAACAAGCCTATAACGTAATGCACATTTTCGAAACAAAAGGAGCTTAGGCGTTTGGGCAGTTGTTAACGATTCACTCATTACAAATATTTTAAAGTCTTGAATAAAAGTTTTGTTCATCTTGCGCGGTTCAACACCCCATAAATCTGACTATCAACTTTTGTGAAACAAATAATTTTCTAAATATTTTAATTTTTTTTTAAATAAAATATCTGTGAAACTGACTTAAACACATTTTTATTCCGAATTTAATATATGACGAAAGTGTTATTTCCTATTTTAATCATGTAAACCTTGTTGACGTAAAAAAAAAACAACAACAAAAAAAAACTGTGACCTATTTGCGTTAATAGAAACATGTAATCTCTGTTCTGATACTGCACATCATCTGTTCTGTTCTCGGTTAGCGAAGGAGAAATCCTTCTCGATTAATGCAATTCGCAAAGAAAATGTTTGAAAGAAAAGTTATAAGATAATTTTGAAAAATGCAAGTAACCTTTCGTATGTTTGGCATTCAATTCGATATGTCTGTATTCCCTGAAATAGTCAGAACGGCTCCCGGCTTTTTGCGTGGAAAATATAAAATATTTGTTAAATTCTTTAAAAACAAATAAATATCAGAGAATAAATTCTGAAGAAATAATTGTAATGAAGGAAATTAAGCTCATCGATGCAGACATCTAAACTCTTGGCGAACCTTTGTTGGTTTTCAGAAATGAGAATGTAAAATGGCCGTTAAGTATTCTGAAATCAGCGGTGTTTTTTTTTTCTCTTTTACTCACGTTCACCCCTAACAAGGTATATCGCAACTTGGACTTAAGGGGCTACTATTTGGACCGCGACTAGGAAAGATTAACTGTTAAGTGTTGAGGCATTATGTTGAACAGAGTGTAGTTCAGATCCTGAGTGTAATTGCCAGTAACAAAGATGGCGGCATAGAAGCAGTGTAGTTCAGATCCTGAGTGTAAATGCCAGTAACAAAGATGGCGGCGAACTGATTGAATCCAAAATTCGACAATTTTCATAGTAACTTTAAAAGCTTTTCATTGGTTGCTCACCATGACTTGTGGTTATAAAAACGATCGTCGAAATCATTGGTCTCATACCCGCTCCCCATCGCCCCGTTTTTTTGTGTCCCCCCCCCCGTTTTTTGGTTCGATAATCCCCAATCCCGGCCCCATTAGGTGACAGATAGACTGTTTTGTCAGTGATGTAGGCCATTTTTGTGGTGTTTTAATGAAAGTTAGTTTTCGTGGGACCTACACTTTTTCGACTGGCAAAACTTTTTTTCTGCCACAATTATTAGTGAGGGGGTTCTTGTTACTAGCCACCTTTTGCCATTGTATATTTCTCATTCAATTATTGTAAATAAGATTTTTATCCCCAACTCCCCACATCATGCATATATAATTGCTATTTTCGGGTTTTAAGTAGGATGTCCACAGAGTGATTCTGGTATTTTGGTGAAAGAGTCTAGTTAAGTTAACGTTATGTTAGTTAGGACAACATCAACCCCATCCCCCTTTTTCGGCCTTGTGCCACATTTTTATGTGTAAAATTTATTTTTACAAAATAAAAAAATATTTACCCCCTCCCCATCAGGTGTCAAAACATTTCACATTAACAAAATGATTTATGTTACATTTAATCTTCTGCATATCAGTACAGACATAGAAGCTGGTAGCAGGAAGAGAATTCTAAAGTCTAGCTGTTCAAGGGAATAAACTATGAGAATACAAAGCTTTCTGTCATTTAGAGACCTCAACAGTGAAGGGGTGAGATTTTTTTCTAAGCTGGTTTGTCAGGGATTTGTACGTCGAAGGGGCACAAGTGTAACAATTCATCAGAGCACATTCTACTAAAATATTTGTAAAACATTACAGTGATGGAACAAGAGTTGGGGCTTAGCTGAAAAGTGGGACCTATTAGATTGAAAACTCTTTTTTGGACACCATCCAAGAGGGAGAGGCTAGTGGTAGGTGTGCCAGCCCATATGTGGTAACAATACTCCATGCATGGGCAAATGGTGGCCTTGTAGAGGTGCAGGATACTCTCAGGTGTAAGTAGTCTTTGTTTCATTCTTATGCCATGAAACTTAACACACGGTGTAATAGGTGACGGGTGTAGTAGACATTAAGAAGTGAGTAAAAATGACTACCATTTTCTCTTTGGAAGATTTTTTAGGGGGGTAAAGTCAAGTAATCTGCAAAAAGATAAATACTGAAAGAAGATGCATAATTTCTGGACACATGTATGAGGTCTTGGGCTAATTTATGGCGAGCAGATTAGTACATGAAGGTTTTGGTTAATAAGCAATTATACTTTAATGCAGACGGGCAAATTCGACCTTACTTTATTATATAGATTGAAAACCGCTCCCTCTACTTGTTGAAGGGGATACTTTCCTTGGTTTATCTTAATTATGATCAGACTAATTTTCAGCAACAATATTAATCACAACCTATATTATCAAGAATTCGCAACGCCTCGCCCTTAAATTATCTGTTCAATCAGTGACAGTGACGCCATTAGAGTCATCAAGGAGTGGGGAATAAAGTAGTCAAGACATACGCAAATACTTTATCTTCTTCCCTCGCTCTCAAACACAAACGCACACATACATATACAGTACATTTCTTACTCTTTCCTTCTCAGACTCATTGTCTCTCTATGTCTCTTTGTTCTAACTTCTCTCTTTTTCTATGCTCCCCCTCCCTCCCTCTCTCTCTCTCTCTTAGTGACTATACAGTTATTATTCGCTCTTACTCGGTCTTGTTCCCTCTCTTTCTCCCTCTCCCTCCCCCTTCTCTCTCTCTCTCTCTCTCTCTCTCTCTCTCTCTTTCTTTCTCTTAATGACTAGTTATTATTCGCTTTTAATCACTCGGTCTTGCCTCTCTCTCTCTCTCTCTCTCTCTCTCTCTCTCTCTGTCTCTCTCTTTCTCTTCCTATCTATCTTAATAAATAGTTATTATTCGTTCTTACTCACTCAATCTTGCCCTCTCTCTTCCTCCTCCCCTCTCTCAATGACTAGTTATTATAGGCTTTTACTCACTCGATCTAAACCCTCTCTTCCTCCTCTCTCTTCTGCTCCCCCCTCTCTCTCTCTCTCTTTCAGTCACGCTATCAAACTCAGGCTGTATCACTCTCACTTCATCTATATATACGTATTTAGATATCTCTAAGTTTATATATATCGCTATCTCTTTCTATCTTGCTCTTTCGTATCAACTTGCATCTCTCCCCCCCCCGCTCTCTATTTCTTTCTCTAACTCTCAATAACGTACACTACCATTTATCTATAGCTCTTATGTTGTCCCCTTCCTCCATACCCTCTCTTTATCTTTGTCTATGTCTATCACTTTTTCGTATCAACTTTCACGAATCTTTCTCACTCAATTATTTCCCCTCTATTTATCACTATCCATCTCTCCCTCACGTGCAATCTATCACGTAATCTATATATCTATTTCACGAACTTTTTTAAAAAATTTATTTATCTTCCACTTTCTCAACCTCTGTCTCGTTTTCTCTTCGTATATTCTCTTCGTGATGGAACGATTCAAATATTTCACCCAATCCCGAGACAATTACGGATTCTATGCTAAATTCCCGATTCCGATAAAATTGCTGATTCTGAGTCTTTATAAATAACTATACAGTTGTTATTTTTCCTGGTTACTGTAAAATAAAAAACAACAACAAAAAAACATTTTCTCAATTACGATACAAAAACCCGTGTTAATTGTGCAGATATTTTTCAAACGTAAAAACACACTTGTGTGTGTGTGGGGGGGGGTGTTAGTCTATAGATTTTAGTTTCATTTTAAAATCAATCAATATTCTTCGTTTTATTATTAGTACCAGTAATCGAAGATTTCGTTTTAAACAAAATCAAATAAAAACAAGATTATTAAAAGAATCTGTTTTGTGCATCTGAAAAATGAAAAAAATTTCCGATTCCGATACCCCCAAAAGTTCTGATTTTTCCGATTTCCGATTAATCGTCCCAATACTAGTATATATCTTTTTTTTTCGTACCAGCTTTAATATCCGATCCCTTTCTTTATCTCTCTACCTCTATCAATGTCTATCCCATTTTTTCATGCCAAGTTTCATGTATCCCTCTCCTCTTTTAACCCCTATCTCTCCCTTCCTCTCTTTTTATCTCCTCCAAAGTTTTTGTTAAGTTTATATTTTAATTTTTTTCTATTTTCTATTTTTACCCCCTCAAAATGGCGCCATCTGGCACGAGCCGCCCGAGCTGAATGTGTGTGTGTGTGTGTGTGTGTGTGTGTGTCACGAATAGGCTCCTATATGGTTGACTATTTTGACGCTTGGCCTTTTGGTCAAGATCAAAGTGTAGTATCTGTTCCGGCAGATACTGCAGCTATGACTAGCAAAGACCAGATGTGGGGGCAACCCCACATGCCTGACCTTTAACCAGCTCCCATTTCCCACCTATCGGGAGCTGGTCCCCTTTTTCCCTTCCCCCTCCCTTCACTCCTCACATTAAAAATCGGCCTTGTGCCTAATTTGCTCGGTGGGAGAGCAAATAAATACCATCTGTTCTTCAGATGCTGCACTTCATTTTCTTGTTCTCTTTCGGTGGAGGAGAAATCCTTTACGACTGAGACAATTTTTATTTTTGTACCTTTTCTCCACGTTAAAAAACGACCCTGGTGTCTAACTCTGTCCCGTGGGGAGGCATAGTAAATAGGTACATATAATGATAGAAGATGTATCGAGACACAGGAATGGGTATGTTTGATCCTGCAGAACGGTGGTTCATTAAAATTGTGGGGTCTGCGTTCGCGCCTGGTCCACAAAGTATGGAAATAAAAAATTTAAAAATTTTAAAAGAACGTTTACAAGTGGTTTTTTTTTTTTTTATATAGATGCACATAATAATACTTTGATAAGTATGTTTTAACTTAAATAGGGATGGTATAATAAAATTGGGGGGGTCCACGTTCGCGCCTGGCCTGGCCTGGCCTCCATAAAATGGAAATAGGCACAAACTTTAATAAAGACTTTTCATATCTATCTGCGTAAGTATACTTTGATAATTATGTTTTAGTTTGAATAAATATGGTATAATAAAATTATGGGATGTTTGTTCGCGTCTGACCTCCATAGAATGGAAATGTGTCACAAAGTTTAACAGGGTTTTTTAATATAGATCCACAGAATATTGTGATAAGTGTTTCAGTGTGAACAGGTATGGTATAATAAATTATGGGGTTTATATATTTTATTTTTACTTTCATCATATTTTGCTTTGGTTTTGATACCCCCGAATTCGAAGCTATCTCTTTACAACCCTTCCTTTTCATAACCTATCATACTTTAATAAATTAGAGTCCATTTTCTGTAGGCTGTTTTGAATCCAGTCAACGACGGGTACTTTTGTTAGTATATATATATATATATATATATATATATATATATATATATATATATATATATATATATATATATACATATTACATTACTGGCCTGGCAAGGCAACAGGGGAAACAACTGAACCAGCAAAACTGAAGCTAGCCTGCAGGACACTATATATACAAATGTAGAAAGATTTGGGCATATTTTATTGGTTTCAAAATACGGGTTCTTTTTTACCAATAGCAATAAAATTTCAACCATAGAATAGTATTATAATCTTCAAAAAATCTGCAAATGTTCATGTAGTTATGGCTCACAAAACCAAAGATGTTGATATTCGATTGGGCTACTAGTATAGATATATCCACACACACACACACACACACACACACACACACACACACACACACACACACACACATATATATATATATATATATATATATATATATATATATATATATATATATATATATAAAATATATATGGCGATTAAGCTACACTGAATATTCTGCGTTTCATCCAACTATAGGATTCGTCAGGCTTATGCGCGAATTCTGTGGTTTCTTCTTGTTTTTATATATGTTGAGGATTTCTAGTTGGCCAATCAGCTTTCTAGTATCCACCGCGCCCCTTCCTATCAGCCAATGGGCATGCATTTTATCAAACAAAGGATCTGTTTTAGAACTAGGTTAGTGGTTTTAGGTAGACGTTCTCCTTTTGATACTGGAGATATTCATAATCGTATCCTATTTCCAAAAGAGGGGAGATATAACATAGGGCCAAAGGTTTTGGGTATATATATATATATATATATATATATATATATATATATATATATATATATATATATATATATATATATATATATATATGAAAATCTTTCCAGGGGTACAGAATTAAATGATGGCTACATATAGACCAATATACATAATGATTATTTAAAAAATAAAAAAATGAAACCGTATACGCATTATTCAAAACATCCTGTTTACCTACGTTTACCTTGGCTGGGCAACATTAGTGACCGTTTTGCCAAGCAAATTTCTGTGTCTGTACAACGCCACAACGGTGTTATTTTGCATCTAATCCTAGTGTTGTTTTTTCAACCAGCCTATGTTGCCGTTAATTCGCAAAGATGTTCCCCCCCCCACCATAATAATTCTCTTATTTATTTATTTATTTATTTATTTAAATGTAGTTGCAGTGCGCACTATGTTGGGCGAACATCACAAAGATTAGATTTTCGTTTGAAACAGCATGTGCCTTCGAAAATTCGTTATGCAAATTTCTCGCCGTCGGATTTTTGAATAATTTTATGGTTCTGCGATTTGCGACCACCTTATAAATAACCATGCGTATGTCACGAATTTCAGTGTCGACATGTTCACTATTTTGAGCAGGTCGCACTCTCCAAATCATTTAAAAATTCTAGAGACTATTTATATTAAGTCGATGAGACCTTCTCTCTGCAAGCAAAAAGAAAATCTTCTGGGACTTAATTTGGTCTCTTTGTAATTTTGTTTCCCCTGTTTATTTTTGGTATTTTTCCCCTTTCCCTTGCCATATTCATGATTTTATTTATTTATTTATTTTTTAATCGTATTGTCCTCGATTTGGCTCTGTTGAGCGAGGATCGAAACCGGGTTAGCTGGCCTTTATTTTCATTTTTTATTTTTTAAATAATCATTATGTATATTGGTCATGTCTCCATCCCACCTTTTAAACCCTCTTCCCTTCTACCCCAATCTCTCTCCTGTCTCCCTCTTTCTTCATCTCCCTATTTCTACCTTTTTATCTCCCACTTTTCGTCTCAGCTTTCATAAACCCTTTTATTTTCGTTTATTGTTAACAATTTTTTTTCTTTTTTCTTTTTTAAGATATCCTTTATCTGTACTGATTAACCTTTCGCGCCATGACCTTATTTGGGCAGTAAAGATTACATTCATCGCCAACCATTACATTCCAACCGAATCTTGCTGCACAACCAACAGCTAACTTTGCCCTCGTGAGGAGGCAAGCAAATTACGATATACGAGGTGCCTTAAATAAGTTTCCATACATTTTGTAAAGGCATTTAAAATTGTCGTAGACTCGGAAAAATTCAGTGTGTTATTGCGATACATCTTATGAGATGACTAACCAATTTTTATGATTTCAGGTTAAAATGAACAGCGACAACAGGAGTTGGAATACACCTTACTAAAGCCTGATTGTCACAGCTGGTGAATTTCTGGTACTTACCAGGTTCAACATTGCTTAACTTCGGTGATCTAACGAAAACCAGTGGGCCAACATGATTATACTGTATATAGCAGACATTGCTATTATTTCAAACTAAAATGCACTTTCTAGGACTTCGGATTTGGATAATACCAACGGTGTTTATAAAATTTTATTTTTACAGATATTATATAAATATATTAAAAAGAAAAACTATGTGATATGGGAATCTTAAGTAGGATGACCCCTGGTGCGAATGTGGTATTAGGATGACTAAGAACCCTACCTAGGAATCTATATATCTATAAAAAATGAAAGTGTGTGTATGTGTGTGTGTCTGTCTGTGTATATTTTCCTACGCAATAACTCTGTCAATTTTCAGTCTACAAACTCGAAATTTGATATACAGGGTATTTGGATTTGGGAACATCTTTGTAATCCATTTTCGGCCAGAAATTTGACTGTTAAGGGGTCAAAGTTCAACGATTTGACCTTTGAGAACTTTACCAAACTCCTCCTATGATTTGGGGTATAAACAATCGAAATTTTAGATATAGGTTCCTTGACATGGATCTAACGTAATAACTTGATTTGAGCCCAAAACAATAAATGTTAAGGGGGTCATAATAGGGGTCAAATCTTTTAAAATTTGACCTCTGCGGTCTCTAGCAAATTACTCAGACAATTTCTGGTCTAAACATTTGAAATTTTACATGAAGGGTATTCAGAGATAGGGCAAGCTTTTTAATCGGTTTGGGTCGAACATTTTTAGTTACCAATATATAAATGTATGTATGTATATATGTTTGCATGTCTGCCTAAAACTTTCGACAGAGGCGACGGATTTTTACAAGATCAGTATCGTTTTGAAGTTCGACCTTTCAGACGACAAATATCGAAAAGTTGGCTAAAAATATTAATATCTTCACTTTCAATTGGACACATTTCTACAGGGGGGGTCGCTTTTTTCGCCGATATTTTCGATTGTCTAACTTTAATTTAAACCTACGTCACTTCCGGTTTGGCGGTGGGCGTAACAGCAAAGACGTTATGTTTTTTCCCCGTTCTTTTCCTCTTTTGCGGTACAGGTTCGAGCCTGCCTTCCTACTACCCCCTTTTTTTTTATTGCTCAACATACACCTCCAAACACCCGGGCAACGCCGGGCTGAAATGCTAGTATCTTCGAAAACTCAAAGGTACACTGACAATGATGTCCATAAACCCTCTCTCCCCACTATTTTGATGGCCGTTGTGTCTAATTTTGTTTTGTTAAACCGTTTTGTTTTGCGAAATAAAATTATTAAATCAAAGTTCGTCCAAAGATTATGCTATAATATTGTGGTGTCTACGTTCACACCTGATGCCTATAAAATAGAAATATGTCACAAACTCACGCAAGAGTCTTAAAGATAAAGCCCTGTAACCATACACATACTGAAACTACATCTATATTAGCCAGAGTACTAAGGTAAATATTTCTAGTTTAAGTTTTAGAGAAGTCGACATGTTCCTACATACAGGGCTTGTTATTCCTAAATGGTCACCCACCTGGTACTAACCAGGCTCAACTTCGGTGATCCAACGAGAACCAGTGCGTTAACGTGATTAAACCGTATATAGAGGAGATTGCTATGATTTCGAACTAAAATGCACTTTCTTGGACTTCGGGCTAGGATCGTACGAAGTCCAATGAAATTTTAAGAACGATTTTTACAAAATTATATTTTTATATATATGATGTATATATATTTAATTAATTAAATTCTTTTTATCTATATATTAATACCGTAGTATATTTAATTACGTACGTGTGTCACGGTTTCTAGATTATAAATTATTCGATCGGGAGATCCTATTTATTAAAAAGGAGGATACCAGGTGATAACATACGAAGATTAAATTAAATACGCTGATTTAATGTTTGTGGTCTGTTATCACCTTCTAGCTCCCTTTTTAATAAATAGGATCTCTCGATCACCGAAGACACAATTTAATTTTTTTAATAAATAATGTCGCTTAAAATTTCATGTTTATTTTCTTATGGAAACCTTGTTATCCTGTATTAATGGCCTCCTTGATACGATTTCTCATAGAAAATTTGTTTTTAAAATTGTAATGTAAAAATGGCTGTTAAATATTTAATAACTTATTAATACATTTAACGTACGTACGTGTGTTATGGTTTATTAAAAAAAAACATAATAAACTCAGCGTAAGTTACATGTCTTTTAATTCTATAAAAATATATTTGATTAAAAATAATTGTTAGTGAAATAAAACCAACAATTATTTCTATTCCCGTTGTAGAATGTCCACGTCCCGCCCGTTGTTCATCATCATCATCATCATCATCATCATCATCATCATCATCATCATCATCATCATCATCATCGTTGTTCATCATCATCATCATCATCATCATCATCATCATCATCATCATCATCATCAATTAATACGATAGCGTGTGTGTTATTTTCTGTGTCACGCCTATATCCGGATCGTTTAATTATTATGTACTTCCATTTCTTGTCATAAATAATTTCACCAAGAATTCTTCATTAGTTTTGATTTCGGTTTCGACTATAACTGATAGCTCTCCAGTAATTTTTATATAATTTTTTTATATATAAATAATTTTATCAAAAATTCTTCATAAGTTTTGGTTTCGGTTTCTATTATGGCTGAAGGAACTCAAGTTATATATATATATATATATATATATATATATATATATATATATATATATATATATATATATACAAGTTTTTTATTTCGGTTTCGATTCAAACTAATGCACGCAAGTCATATTGATATATATATATATATATATATATATATATATATATTTATTTTTGAAATCGCAACTTTATAATTTTGATAGAACATTAACTCTATAATAATATATACGAAATTTGCAAGAATCAAAATATCATATTTACGACCGGACTTTGTCGGGCGTTCGTGCTAACTTAGATAAATACTTTTCCAGTTTTAACAAAAAAGCTACAACAATATCAGAGCCTTTCCATTTACACTGGACATCTACAGAATGCCAACACCAATATATTACATATGAATCAGTCTGCTTTCAATAAAATCCTCCGATTATCCCCTTTCATGTTTCCATTAGTGAATTAGTAGCAACAGTAGTCACTGAAGCGACGTGGTCACAATGGAAACTAGTCATAAAAAAAAGTTGCTCACCCCCTTATATTTTTTACGATTTTGAACACCAGGAAATTCATAACTTTTGTTTTACTGAACGAAAATTGAAAAAAGATCATAATATAATTGAGAAGGTGATCTGTAAACTGTAATAATTATGCGTATGACAGCAGCAGCAGTAGCAGCAGCAGTAGCAGCAGCAGCAGCTTTATGCAAATCGCCGAGCCATGTGCGAGGTGATGTCACAGCGAGGAGGAAAGAAAGAAAAATGTTATAAAAAGCGGAAAAAAAACGTGGACCCTTCATGTGAAAGCGGACAGAGATAGGCGTGTTACACACGTGGGCTGAGAGTGACAGGAAAAGACGCATCCTAAACATGTCAGGACAAGAACAGAGTACCGCGTGTTCGACACATTAGAATGTTGGAATATAGAGACGTGGCGACGTACATTTGAAAGCAGAGGTGTCTATACACGTACATTCCAGATGGAGTTGATTTACATTTTTGTGTCCCATAAAAATGACCGAAATTGTAATTAAGTGAAAACAGAGAACTGTTTACTTTCCAAGTAATTTTTAATTGCGCAATGCAAAATAGAAAAGAAAAATGTAATATATTGAGGTTTACAATTCCAGGAATGTCGATTTGTGACTATATAAGAGACAAATAAACAACAGAAAACAAAAGAGAGCAGACTGACAGAAGCGAGTGTGATTGACATCTTGACATCTCTCCGTCGGCAAGCCACACACCAACAAACCCCACATAACCCTCCCTCTTTCTCTCTCTCCCCCCCTCTCTCTCTCTCTCTCTCTTGAATAAGAAGCTTAATTGTAAATAAAACTTATACTTTGAAATTCGTCTGTGTGGATTTTGAGAATAGCGACAAAAGAATTGTCAGTGTGTATATATTATATAAATTATATATACATACAAGAACGCAACAAGAGTACGAGAAAATTTTTGAACAAGAGACAAAGCGTAATTCTGGAAAGTACATGCAAATAAACGTCTGTTATTTAAAATGGAAAAGTGAGTCGAATAGTTTTCTTGGCTTTGTCTCCTTACGACTGTCTGCAAACATTGTGTTGACATGTAACGACTATGTTACAATGATAATATTCCCTTCATCGGGGCAATATCGAGTGCTTGTTGGTAATTGCCTGTTTTCCTGTTTGTTTCTGTTTTTTTTTTCTGTGTGTCTTGTCCCTTGCGTTACCTTGCTTACCAGATGTGATGAAGAGAGAAAGCGATACTTGTTGTTCGCTGGTGCCAGGTTGAGATCTAGGGCGAATAGGTGTGTCCAGGAACTAACTTAGATCTAGAGAGCTGCGAGCGGAGAATATTAAGCGAAAGTAAGCACTTGGAATCGATGCGTAGGCTGGTATAGAGATTCAGGGTAGAAATATTGGTGGAGAGGGTAAACAGAAAAGCGAAGTAGAGGTGGGAAGTGAGGGGGCGGTGACGGGAGTGTGTGGAGATGGGGCGGCCACCAGGTAGACGTTCTTTGAGGTCAGGTGTTATGATTATTTGTGTTTTGTGTTTTGGATTTCGCTTATTAAACAGGATTTCGGTATAAAGAAAAAGAAGAATGCGTGTAGGAGGATGCTGGATGCGAGAGGGGAGTTGGGCAAAAAGGGGAGGTTAAAGGTTGAATAGTGGGTGAGAGAAAGGAAAATAGGAAGTGAGGGACCGAAAGGAAGCAAGGGAAAAAGAGAGGAAAATGAAAGGAAAAGAAAGGAGAGTAGGGGGATTGAAGAAAAAGGGGAAGAAAAAGAAAGAGCGAGAGTGCAATGGAACGTAGAAAAGATAAAAACGTGGAGAGGGGAGAGACAGAGTGGAAAAGTGGGCGAAGGAGTGAAAGTGAGAGATAGAAGAGGAGGAAAATGATCTTGAATGAAAAGAGGGGCGGTTGTAAGGTAAATGAGCATACTGACAAATAGTGGGAGAAGAAGAAGAAGAAGAAGAAGAAGAAGAAGAAGAAGAAGAAGAAGAAGAAGAAGCGTTTAGAGAACAACTAATAGAGAAATATAAGATGGTGCGAAAGGGAGTTAAGGGATGGATACTAAAAGGAAGAGAACGAAGAAGAAAACGAGAAGGATGAAGAGAAAGGAATACTACGAGGAAGCTAGGATCTAATAAATAGTGTTCCGGTTAAACGTTTCAAAGGACATTCACTGTCTTCCATAATATAAATAGGAAAGCCGGGTTTTGAATCCTCAGCTTAATGCGATAGCTACGTATAACCACACTGATGAGTTGTAAACTAACGAAACAGCTTCTGTGATTTACATATAAACTAGCAGTCCACCTGGCGTTGCCCAGTCGCGTTGCCAAATGCAGATTTCTTATTAGAGAGGCAATTCTCTATTGATTATTATATCATCCAACATATAGTAATGATTTTAAAAATTATTTTTTTAAATTTGATTTTTACACCATCTGCTAGAACCGAAACCAAAACATTTAGCGCTCTAGTTTTAGTCGTTATTAATATTTCCAGCGTCGTTGCCATCTGAGCTACCATCGACATATGGATATGAAAGATTAAAAATTAAGCCGCTTTGAGCGTTTATTTTTACCCATGCGCAATTAATGTTTTATTCGTACCCTGCCAAGGTTAATTGTTTTGTTTTCAGTTTTGACTTCTTAGCAGCAATTTTTGCCAGCTAAAAACCTTATCGAAAGACCCAAATGCCCTATATATAAAATTTCAACTCTGTAGACCAAATATTCAGAGAGGAGTTTGGTAGAAACTTCTTGCACACAAGAACACTTTAATATATATATATATATATATATATATATATATATATATATATATATATATATATATATATATATGAACAAATGATTAATAAAACATGTTAAAAGACATCTTGAAAAAGAGTTGAAAACATATTTAATTTAAAAAAAAGAAGCACAAGATAAGTGGATAGTCCTTAATCCGCAGAGTTTCGAAGAAATACTCTCCTTCTCATCAGAGGGCAGGAATTAGCAAAATGTGGGATCGGATTTTGCATACAAAAGTATTTAATGAAACTACAAGTAAGTCACAGATCTTACTTGGTTTATATATATATATATATATATATATGTGTGTGTGTGTATATATATAGATATATGTATATATATATGTATATATATATGCATATATATGCATATATATATGTATATATATGTATATATATATATATATATATATATTATTTTTAAAACGGTAATCTACGGAAATGCATGTTTCGAGGTACCTACCTCTCTTCAGCGTAGCTTGACTGTTTCTAGGAATCAAACCCCAAACCACATGAATTACAGTCCGGCAAATAATCTGTTACACTACGAAGTCCCAGATAATTTTACTGTTTATTTTTTATCGCTTATAAACTTATGTAGATTTCATGCTGGTTTTTTTAAACGATAATACGGTTTACTAGCGTCTTCACCTTAAAGATCCGTTTTCTTAGCAAAATCGTACATATTTTTATTTGGACGTAAACAAATAATATTTTTATTTATTTATTATTTTTAAAGCAGTAATCTACGGACATACATGTTTCGAGGTACCTACCTGCGTAGCTTGACGGTTCATATAATATATATATATACTGATTGGTTGCCTGCTCTAGTCGAAAGCTCATTGCAGTGTATACTGGAAGGAAGCCTCATATGCCTCCTGCGACATAGTCCATTATATTGTAGTCTGCATTGCACGGTAAAGAACATACTGCTGATATTATAAAATCATTTTTATATCATAGAATTGAAGTTTAAAATGCAAAAGTCAAGTATTATGATACAATTGTGCTCCAAACAGAAACATTCATTTCAAACGGGCCCTGTTTTATTAAAAAGCCTACTGTTGATTTTGCACGCTGACCCCTTCTATGTATGCGGCGATAAACTTCTAAGATGCACTTCTTTTAGACTGTATAAGGGAATTGACTTCAGTTAAAATCAGACCGTTCCTTCATCAATCAGATTTTTTCGATTATCGATTTTCAATACTTATTGGAGACATTTCGATACAAAGCCTATCTAAAAACACTCCCAGACACATTAAGTACATTTGGGTAAAATTTCAAATAGAAATAGATCCAGCCGTTTTGGAGTCTATAGAGAACTCTCTCTCCCTCTCACATACACATACATACAAACACACACACACACATACACACACACATACGAACACATGCATAAAGTGCTTTTTATATAAGTAGAAATGTAATATATAAAGACAAGTTAATTGGGCTCTCAAATTTAGATTTAAATAGCATTGCACCTAAAAAAATAGTTATTTGATAGTGTTACGTTATGGATATATTTAATGTGTGTTTTTGCACACAGAAAGAGAATTCCAATCGATTCTATCGATTACATATTATATCTACTGCACTATTTTCTGTAATTTCAATTTACTATGCCATAATCAATGTACAAAAATATTCATAAATACACACTTTAATGTGGAGAAATATATATATATATGTGTATTTTTAAATAATGAACCAATAAATACTTGATATTAAAGTATGTATTTAAATTTACACATTTTATATGTACAATAGGGCAATAAGTTTCCTTAGAATTCGCTATTATATGCATACTTTACATTTTATTTGCATTACTACAGATATTTTGATCAAGTTTGGGTAAGTCAAGCAATGAGGATGCTAGGCGGTCCACAAATAAACGAACAAACTCGTCTGCTATCTAATTTACATGCATGTTTGCGGTATATACGTCATACTATGCAAATTAGTTGAAAAGAGACAGTCACTCTTTTCTAAGTGCTCAAAAAGATATTAAAAACGTGTATAGAGCGGTTGAAACAGCTTCATCCTATGTCAGAAGCTAGTTATGAAAGTAATCTTGCAGACAAAGTCAAGCATGGAAGTGGTACTGACAGCAGCAGCTGACGACAAAGAAATGGCATTCATCTGTCACAATGGACAATCAAGATGTATGTATGTATGTATGTATGTATGTATGTATGTATATATTATATACATACAGCATAATCAGGTTGACACACAGATTCTTGTCAGATCATCGAAATTAAGTAACGTTGAGCCAAGCTAGTACCAGATGGGTGAGCATTTAGAAATTCTAGGTACTTTATGTGCTCTCTGCTTATCTTGGCATTGTTTCTAGTCGTCTTGAACCTCTACTTGCCAGTGGTATTTAACAATGTCGACTAAAGAGAAGTGTGGTTGTAGATTGTGCAACTTTTGCCACAAAAATTTCCATGTGTAAGCACCCTTCCAGTAGGTATCCATAGTCTGTCGAGACTGTATGTATGTATGTATGTATGTATGTATGTATGTATGTATGTTTGAAACGTATGGACGTGTTATCCATCAGAAAGCAGGGTATGTGAACCATATGAAATCTTGCATTGACAGACCATCATCATCGAGTGTTCTGCAGTAACTTTATAACACAGTGTGTGTTATATGCAGTAAGGCATGTAGGTCTGCATCTGGACTGAAAAAGCATATGGTTGTGTACACAGATAGTATTCTTCATCCGGATCAAATCAACTCTGTGAAGTCTTTAACTTTTGTGCGTCATGTCTGTCATAGTACTTGTAAATCACCTGCCGGCCTTCAAAGCCACCTGAGGACATACGAGGGGTTATTTGATGCAGAATATAAAACTTGAGACGGCAATCATCTGTATGTATGCATGTATGAGATACTTTTTGTCAAAAGCTGGTTTTGTAAATCATATGGAATCACACAATCAAAGACAGGAACAACAGTCTTATGAGGAGGCTTCTACAGCACACCTTGCAACGTTGTCATATGTGTGGTCTAATCTGCAAATCTAAAAGTGGCCTGACAAGGCATTCGAGGATTCACAATATTATCATGCAATCACATTTGCAGGAAGGAAAGATTTTTATGTCACATACGTGTAGTTTCATGTAGGACTAAAGCTGGATTAAAAAGTCACCTACATGCACACAGACGAACAACACTTAACTGAAGAGATGGTAAACTTCTGTCAAGAAGTAGCAATCATCATCATGTATGAGGAGGCTATAACAGCACGACCTTCAATATTAATTCGTCTTTTGGGAGATTAGTTTGTTTTTGTTTTATCTTCTCGGTAAGGATCAAGTTTTGCTCCACTTCTTAAACTTTGAATAGTGGTAGCAAAACATAGGACCTTTTTTTTTTCTGCAACTGATCATGGTTAGACTTTTAAGCCTCTAATGTTGTGTGTGTGTGTGTGTGTGTGTGTGTGTGTGTAAGGTTGCTAAAATTAGTGGTGATAGAAGGCCAGGGCTTTTTTTTTATCAAGACCTGATGGTTGACCCTAGTTGGCCTCTGTCATGATCATCGTGTCACTTCCAGAGGAGAGACGGTTTACACCCTTACTTACCTCTTCCCACCTGGTATTTTTTTTTTTTTTTTTTTTTTTTACACAGTGATCACCACTTATCAAGGCCCGGAAGCCACTCAGGGATAAGGATTATTGCAAGTACATTAAGTTAGTGAGGAGATTTGCTGCCGTGTTTACTTAAGGGGGCGGTTCATTAGGAATTTGTTAACATTGGACTTGAAGACATCCAAGTTGTAGTCCGGAGGGAAGCAGGCAGACGGAACAGAGTTCCACAGGCGTGCAGTTCTAAGAAAGAAGCTTTGTTCATGGAATCCGCGTTTTGATTTAGGCACAGATATAGAGTGGGGGAAATTTTTCACAGTGGATTCAGCTAGACGAGTAGAGGTGCCCTTTTTATCCTGTGTGTTTATTTTTACTCATTTTTTTTTTATTAATTAATTCCTTGTTATCCACCGCTTCTTATTTGGCATTAGAAGCTGCTCTCTATAAATAGAGGAGTGTCCCCATTCGCAACTTGAGAAACATGCTGGATAGCTTGAGGAAACAGCACACCATATTTTTTAATATTTGGTCAGGATTTATTTGAAGTATCCTTATGTTAGAGCCCTGTACAGAGAAACCTTAAACACTACAAGATAGTATCTAGTAGGCTTTCAAGTTCTGTCCAGTAGGCTTTTTAGTTGCCTCATATTTGTGGTCTAATCTGTAAATCTAAAAGTGGACTGACACGACATTTGATTATTCACAGTATTAATATGCGAATACTCTTACAAGAAGGAAAGTATTTGTGTGAACGTTCATGTAGACCTGAAGCTGGGTTGAAAAGTCACCTGCGTGCACACAGCTGTACAGCAGTTGTCTGAAGAGATGGCAAACTTCTGTCAAGAAGAAGCAATGATTATGTACGTATGTGTAAAATCTTACATGAATTAAAGAAGTGATCCTTTGAAGGAAAAGCAGTATATTTTTTAGCAACAGATTAACGATAGTGGAAATAAAAAGATGGTGCAAATCAATGGTTTGAAGGAGAACTTCTAAAGCACTGGGTCATTTGTGGGTGTCAATGTGTGAACACGGTATTTTGAAGCATATCCACGCAGGAAAGAAAATATTCACCAACAATAAACGAAAGCTTTTGAGTGGGGAATACAAACGAAATGATACACTGGGTGTTTTTCTTTTTTTTTTTTCCTTTTTTTTTTTTGTGCAATTCGGCTACTCCTACTCCTACTCCTACTCCTATGACTACGATTACTAACTCTCTACATCGTCTCCATAGCGATGTAGACCTGATTTGGTTTCGTTGTTTTTTTTTCTTGTTTTTTTTTCACTCCAAGCAAGGCATATCTACACTAAGTATTTACCTAACTTGGCATTCGGGACAAGATCAAAGTGTAGTATCTGTTCCGGCAGATACTGCAAGCTATGACAAGCAAAGACCAGATGTGGGGGCAACCCCACATGCCTGACCTTTAACCAGCTCCCATTTCCCACCTCTCGGGAGCTGGTCCCCTTTTTCCCTTCCCCCTCCCTTCACTCCTCACATTAAAAATCGGCCTTGTGCCTAATTTGCTCGGTGGGGGAGCAAATAAATACCATCTGTTCTTCAGATGCTGCACTTCTATTTTTTGTTCTCTTTCGGTGGAGGAGAAATCCTTCACGACTGAGACAATTTTTATTTTTGTACCTTTTCTCCACGTTAAAAAACGTGGGGAGGCATAGTAAATAGGTACACTAAGGTTTAAAAGGTTACTGTGATAGAAGCAAGATTCATAGGCAGACAACCCAAATGGGGCATTGGTTCGCATAAGCTAGTTCACATATCAAATGTTGGTACGATCGAGGAAGCATGGGGTGAATTCCAAATGCAATCGATTAAAAAAAGGGAGGCATAAGTAAGAAGAAATCTTCCGGCAAATACGAATCTGTACAGTGAAGGAATGGGATTTTGGAATGAAATAAAAGTAGAATAAATAAATATGATTGCAGCTCAACAAGTACGTTTCACATATACATAAAGCAGTTGGTATTTATAGGTGTTAAATTTCCCTTGATTCACATGGCAAAAGTTAGTGGCCCGGAAGTAATGTCTTAGCAAATAAAATCAAAGGTTATTTAGTAGCTGGGTTCGAATCTCCCGATCAGTAGGAATTGTCACTTCCTGTGCTGATTATTGCAAAAGCATGAAACAATTGTGTTTGTAGGTATAAAAATAACTTTTGTGTATAAATGCATATGTATAAATATTTTCACATTTTTTTTTTATTTTACTTCAGTAAGTATTAAGAGATCGAGGGGCTCCCTCCTGGAGCTAACACTTGATTCCGTTATGATTTAAATTTATATCCGAGGGCTCTTTTAAGAATAGATACTGTTCCCTTTATGGCTGATATCTATTCATAAATATGTATATTTACAGGGTGGAACGATAAAAGTGTCGCCCTAAAAAAAGCACCACTGCAACTTTATTTTAAAACTTTTATTGAAAAAAAAAAATCAATTCACATAACTTGATTATGTAGTAGAGCTGGCATCTATTTAACCACCTCGATATGGGTCTGGAACTGGGAGCATGCCTTTTTCACAAGCACTGGCTCGAGCGCAAGGAATTATCACCAGATGGTGGCTATCAGTTTGACTTTAGTGTTGTGGGAGGTCATGTTGGTGATGTTCTCGACATATTACCAAACGAAGTAGTCCAGCAGGTTCAGGTCGGGGGAGGAGAGAGGCTAGTTAGAGAAGGGTACAAAATCATATCACTACTTCTGAAGCCAAGACTTGGACTTGTGGACCAGCGCCGAACCTGCTGCCAAACCCAGAGTTTGCCAGCGGCCACCTGATTGCACCAGGAGATCACCACATCTAGGTACACTTTGGTGTTGACTTTCAAGCCGACTTCGAAGATGTAAGGTGGCATGATGTGGCCCTTACTTGAAACCACACTAAGGACCATAACTGTGACTGGAAACTTTGTTTTCATCACCCTGGGCAAGTCTCTGTTATTTGTGGCGATCCAGCGATGCATTTTGAGCATGCCGTTGCGATAACTTGGATCGATAGAAAACATGAGTTGTACAGTGATGCATCTCTTAATCTCACTCGTTGATCATTGTGTCACTTTCAGACATGATAGAAGGCTCCTATCGCTCTTGGGATTTGTACACAACTGGTCAACTAGTTTATGGTCTGCAAGAAAAAAAGGAAACCGGTTTTCATCAAACGGAAATGGAATCATGCCCTCTTTTCTAAGGCAACAATTTTATCGTTCCACCCTGTATTATTACTGATTAGTAGGGCTATGACAACAGCATATTCTTTGCATTATTTCGACTCTCAAGTGTGTATCCATTGATATTTTATATGCTTTTATATAGAGTGATTTGGTTGATTAACTTTGTCGGATATATACTCGAGAGCCAAAACAATGAAATGCCTAAACCTAAATGTAGATTCCACAAACAAAGCTTCTTTCTTAGAACCGCATGCCTGTGGAACTCTCTTCTAATTGCCTGCTTTCTAGCTGACTACAATCTGATTGTCTTCAAGTCCAATGTAAACAAGTTCTTGATGAACCGTCCCCTAAGTAATCCAATTTACAAAATTCCCACTACTTATGTTTACTACGTTAAATCACCTTAACTAATGTATACCCTCTAACCCCTATCCTCGAGTGGCCTCCGGGCCTTGATAAGTGGTGATTCCTGTGTAAAAAAAACAAAAAACCTGTTGTCATATCCCTACTTATTAACTAAAAATATTTATATTGCAAAGTAGCAAATATATATATATATATATATATATATATATATATATATATATATATATATATATATATATATATATATATTATTGGAATCTTTTGCGATAAGTAATTTATTTATTTATTTATTTGCAAACTGTTATCCTCATCTTCATAATATAGAGATATAAGTTCGTAGGCCACAGTCAAAAGATATGTCAAATACTATAACGGTCCCAAATATTTAACGTTCCGAACCAGGGCGTTAGGTTTGCAAATACATTCTTTCGCTGGAACTAACTTGATTAAGAATTTTCAAGTAACGGCTTGCACGATGAGGTTCCTCAGTTCTGGCTCCATTAGTGATGGAAGCAAAAGCTTTTCCATGCGTATCATCTATGGACTTCTGTCGCGATATCAATTAAGATTTCGTATTTGGGAAAGAAATAACGACTGTCTTCATCTCCAAGAAGTAGTCAACCCTTGTCAAAGATGCTGGATAACCAGAATGGTAGAGAATGAGTTATGGTTGGGATTAGGTTTAGATGAAGAGTGGGGTTGGCTACAGGAGACTTCCACCAAGGCCGTCTATCACTAAGCTGTCAACAGTTGTCCTGTTGCAATTGAAAAGAGAACATGTGTTTGTTATAGGCTGATTCACGCGAGGCCTAAAATAGTAAGAATTGGGTTACCTGTTAGTCGCTAAATAGAACATGAAAGAGACACAAACATTAACCAATCAATGAGTCCCTCGGACCCAAAACCAAAAACCACCAAAGTCCAGACCATTGTTAAGATAGCTTGTTCCCTGTTGGTTAAAATATGGTCATGTGCAGTTCTAGGCGGTCCATCCTTCCAAACTTTGACTTTTCGCCTTTTGAGAAGGGGTTGATATAATAATATACGCCTGGGGCGCTCCTACGGGGAAATACCGATGGATCTGCCCAGGCATTTTTTTTTTTTTTTTTTGCAGGACAGGATGTTCTTCCTATAGAGCACTTGATTTTCAAATTCTACTTTCCTGATCTTTATTTCATATTTTCCTTCCGTAGGGGGAGGGGAAGAGATAAACATCGGCTAATAATCCACCTTCCCAAGCTTTATTTTCACCTTGTTAAGGGGTTAGGTTATTGCTAATCGCCTTAGGCACCTCTATTGGAGAATGCTAATAGAGCTGTTTGGCATTTTTGTGGGTCAGAATGCACCTTACTTTTTAATTCTCCCCCCTCCCCCAGCTCCTAATATCTTCCTGTGGTGGTGGTGGGGGGGGGGAGATAAATGCTGGTTATTTGGGCATCAATTGATGTTGAAAATGAGGAAATTAAATAACCTGTTCCGTTTCTTTTATTTGTCAGGAAACAAAATAGACTCTTTTTTTTTTTTTTCAATTCCTATCATATTCCTACTTCCCAAACATGTTTTCAAATCTCTCTCCAGCTTCTTTATCGTGCACTCCTTGATGTCTTGGGTCTCTCAGCCTGCTCTGACCTGTGAAAAAACAGCCATGCAATTTCCAGAAGCGTGAAATCGAACCACCCTTCCGTCCCTTCCCTTTGAACCAGCACCCAGTACCCCCTCCCCCTCCTCCCGCCTGCCCAATTTCTATGACGGTTTGAAAACCATCGCCAACCTTACAAGTGGCGAGGTCGTCTCTAAGAACACATGTCGGCATTTGGTGCTATTTTATCTGAGAATCTGTCTCCCAATAAGACCTGACATCAATGGCTGACACGGGTCTAAAATGGCCGCTCCACCACCCCTGTCCACGTCGTTCAGCAGGAGGAGCCGGTAGAATCAACAACGCACGAGTGCCATTTTTTATGTCTCTATGATATAGTTACCTTCCCCCACCTACCCACACGCACTCTACTTTCGTTTGACTTTTAAAAAAAGGAGCAGCAGCATTCCGTGTGTGTGTGTGTGTGTGTGTGTGTGTGTGTATTTTACGATATAACAATATAAGCAAGACAAACACCTACCCGCACTAAGTACGCTTTTGAAATGTACAACTTATATTAGGTGCCTTCAATAAGTTTCCAGACTTTTTGCCCAGGCATTTAAAATTGTCGTATACTCTGGAAAATTCAACATGTTATTGCTGTACATCTTATGAGCTTACTGACCAATTTTTATGCTTTCAGGTTCGAATGAACAGCTGCAGCAGAAATTGGAATACACCCTACTATAGCCTGATTGTCACAGTTGGTGAATTTGAAAAATGCAATCTGGACGTGAAGACACTTTAGAAAAACGATATTCTGTTTTAAACTTGGAAAAAAAATTTCACAGAAACGTATGGAATGCTCCAGACTGCTTTTGGACCATCTTACATGAATTGACAATCAGTTTTTGAGTGACATAAGAGATTCAAGGAAGGCACAGAGTCTGTGAGGGATGATGAGAGGTTTGGAAGGAGTAAGGAAGTCAGAACACCAGAGTTGATTGACTAAATAAACAATTTCATGGATAAGAATCGTCATATGTTCATAGAGACAATAAGTGCACAGTTTGATGTCAGTGTGGGAACTGTACACACAATTATTCACAAGGAACTGAAGATACAGAAGATTTGCGCAAAGTTTGTCCCAAGGGTGTTCCATCCTTATCACAGACTATTTGACCAAGATGGGCATCAAGACAGTTCCTCACCCTCCCTATACTCCAGACCTTACTCCCTGTGAATTTTAGTTATTACCTAAGCTCAAGGAAAACCTTAGAAGCTGTCGTTATAAGACAATTGAGGAGAGGTTGTGACGAGAGTCATTGATATGCTCACACAAGAGGACGTCCATGGGGCCTTCCAGAGGTTGTTGGAACAGTACAACAAAAGCGTTACAGCTGGAGGAGATTACTTCGAAAGGAACTAGAGTTGCATGTTTGTACAATCAATAAAAGTGCCCACACGAAAAAAGTCTGGAAACTTATTTAAGGCACCTCGTATATCTTTAATAATGTAATTTAAAAACTAGTTTTCATTTAAGTTACCTCCCTTGAAAATTAATGACCATAATATTTAAAGAAAAATTTTGGTCATTTATCCTTTTCTAACTAAATCTCTTTAATCACAAGAAACTCTTGTGGGATGGAACTAATTACTTCACATATTCTTCCTTTAAGTTCTGCCAGATTTCTTAGTTTTGTTGATGAGACTTTTCTTTAACCAACCCTAAAGAAAAAGTCTTAGGGTGTTAAGTCAGGGTATATTACAGCATTTGAATAAAATATAGTTATTTTAGAATAGGAATTACTTACGAATCACCCTATATATATATATACATATATATATATATATATATATATATATATATATATATATATATATATATATATATATATATATATATATATATAATTTTTTGTGTGGTTTCAAATGTTAAAAACTTCAAAGACTATATATATATATACACAGGAGAATAGGTCAATAAAATTGAAAATGAATAACACCAAACATTAATCCAAGGAGATAGTAATGCAAATTAGGCATATAAGTAACTGTGTGTAGGCTTTTCCTCTCAACTAATAAAAGACTTGTATCAAATCTGTTGCCAAGGTTGGTGGAAAAAAAAAAATGGTTGCATCATTCTCCTCCCTGAAACTTCTTTCCCACAGAAGAGACGTTGCGAGCTTGTCTCTGCTCTATTGTTATTTTCATGGAAAGTGCTGAGTTTCGATCTATGCCCCCCCACTTGCTCGACTAAGCTTTATTCTATGGTCCCTCCTGCAAAACATTCACAACAAACACTCGTCTATCTATAACCACTATCTACAATTTCCACCACCCTCCTGTGCTTAAATCTAACCGCAAATTCCTTAAGAAAAACCTCTTTCCTAGAACCGCCCGTCTGTGAAACTCTGTTACGCTGGCCTGCTTTCCAGCTAA
>NC_136511.1:51233500-51271000 GCF_053919585.1 Euprymna scolopes | reverse complement strand
CATTTTTTTATTCGTTTTCCTACATGTTCCCTCGCCTATGGTTTGGTTTAAGTGTTTTGGCTTAGGGTAGAGCCGTCAGTCTATAGATTTGTTTTGAATTTGCCTGGGGAGGGGGTATTTTACTCGAGTGGGTAACCTGTCGCCACGTTTTAACTTAATTTTCCAACTTTTTCAGGAATAATAAACAGAAATAAAAAAAAACAAAACTGTTTTTATTTTAAATGCAATTAAAAGTTTGATTTATACATATAGCGTTGATTAATCACAAGTGTTGGGTTGTGTTGGAGCCCAACACCCAACAGTAACACCCAACACTATCCCTAAGTTTGAGATTGCAATCGACAGTCACTATTTACTTACGAGGGTGCCTTTACGAACTTTTTTTTTTTTTTTTTTTTAAATCTATTCTGGATTCATTTTCACTTAACAATTTAATAAAGAAAAAATACTATAAAAATTGAACTGAACTTGTAAATCATATCGAAAAAAATATATATATAATACAGTCGGTAAACTGCATAAGTAGTATCCCCATTAGATACAAGGTTGATTTTTTTTAATGGGGAAAAAATCCAGCTTACACCCCAAAAAGGAGTACTCTAGATTGGGACAAAATTTTAAATTGTCACAGTCTAGAAGGATTTCCCCATTCATTGTGCAAGGATAAAAAAGATAAAGTATAGTATCAAAACAGATACTACACTTTGCGACAAACCAAAATGTGGAAGCCCTAAATTCGATTTAGACTCTGGGATAATTTTAAATCTAATTAAGTTTTTGCGAAAAAATTGTAAAATAAAAAAAAAAATGACGATAGATAAATCGACATGATTTCACATTATCGATTTAACAATTTTAGTAGTTACTAGTGTTGGGACGATTAATCGGAATCGGGAAGATTTGAGGGTATCGGAATCGGAAAAATTGATGCCTATTTTCCGATGCCAAAACGATTCTTTTAATTGTCTTTTTTTATTTGATTTTGTTTAAACCAAACTCTTCCATTGCTGGTAATAATGATAAAATAGTAAATATTTATTGATTTTAAATTACCAGTAAAGCTAAAATCGATAGATAGATCACCCTCCACAAGTGTAATTTTACATTTAGGGAAATATCTACATATTTAACATGTGTTTTTACGAAAATCAGGGGAAATAACAATCTTATAGTTAAATAATTAGACATTTATAAAGAATCGGAATCGGTAATTGTATCGGAATCGGAAAAAATATTGGAATCGTCCCATCACTAGTAATTACTGATTAAGGTTAGGGTTTTATGTTATTTTTTTTATTTAATTAGCCTCTAAAAAAAATTAAGTTTAAAAATCTTCATCAAAAAATGAAAATAAAAGGTGGCTTTCAAATCGCAAACTGCTTCGGTCATTTCCTAGATTGTATCGGAGATTCTCCGTCGATACTGTAAATACTAAAAAAGGAGCGAATAAAAAGTAGTTTATGACTTAAAATAAAGTTTCAATTTAGAATTCAAATATTTGGGTTCGTTTGTGCCCCTGGACTCAAGGGACCTAAAGTCTGTGATAAAATATTGGGATCCCTAAAATCTAGAGGTCCTAGGCTTCCAAATTTATTGATAAATTCAGCAGTCTCTGTCAGATTTCATGAGTTTTTATTTTTTTATTTATTTTTTTTATTTTGTGTTTTTTTTTTTTTGTTTTTTTTTTTTTGTTTTTTTAAATGAACATACACCACCGGCACCCACGCCTATTCTACTTGTAGTACTTCACCATTAGGACTATGACAACACAATATTCTTTTCATTGTTTTGGCTCTTGAGTATATATCCCACACAGTTAGACGCAGTAAATCAACCGAGAACCACATCACTCTATATAAAGGCATATAAGATATCAACGGATGGCCAGTGACTCTTTATCTGAGAGCACATTTTTCAAACTGCTTGGCCTAACGTTCACAGGAAACATGAGTTGGAACAATTACATTGAAAGCGTTACCAGGGCCGCTGCGAAGAAGGTAGGCTCTCTCTACCGTGCTAGAAAACTACTAACACTCGAAAGTATCCTGTACCTCTATAAGGCCACCATTCGCCCATGTATGGAGTATTGCTGTCACATTTGAGCTGGTGCATCTGCTACTAGTCTCTTGCTCCTAGACAAAGTTCAAAAGAGAGTCGCAAATCTGATAGGCCTTGAATTGGCATCTAGGCTTCAGCCTCTGTCCCATCGACATAATGTTGCATCCCTCTGCCTGTTATACAAGTATTTTAATGGTGAATGCTCTGGCGAACTGCAGACACTTGTGCCCCCACAACGTAGACACCCTCGACAAACCCGACAGGCAGCTAAATCCTACTCTCACACAGTAGAGATCCCTAGATGTAAAAGATCTTTCTACTCCAGTAGTTTCTTCCCCAGAACCGCTAAACTCTGGAATTCCATTCCAGGCCACTGCTTCCCCAACTGTACTGACATGCAGAAGTTCAAGTGCAACGTGAACTGACATCTTGCTGCCCAAATCCCAACATAGTACCCCAGTAGTTGTTGCCCCTGATAGTAGCCCTCTACACCAAAGTGGCAATGTGCCTTGTTTGGGGTGAAAATGTAATAAAAAAAAAAACCGGATACGCACTTGAGAGTCAAAACAATGAAAAGAATATGCTGTTGTCCTAGCCCTATTCACCATAACCGCCTTTCATTAATTGATGAGAATGAAAACATAGAAAAAAGGTGACTTTAACAAAATTGAGGAGACCCCTTAGATTTTGACATCCTAGATTAGAGTCAACGCTGGGTTGTTGTTTGATGGGCTCCTCAAAATGATTTCTGTCATGCTCTGAGAATCTCATTGGTTATATTTTGTTGTCTTCTTGCTTCAAATGCTGTGTTTGAAAATATCATAGTCACTTTTAATGCTCACATCATACTTCACTTAAAACTAGTATTGCATATACCGGGAGGGTCCCTTAGCCTTTTGGGGACATGGAGATGCTGCATAATTTCATGCAGCGTGTCTTCGGCAAGAATAGACTGGCCGTGCCCACATCTCTTCAGGCATTAGAGCATATACAGCACCTGGTGTTATAGATGGTCACGCATTTTAGCACTCGCCACGTCCAACGTTGTTTAACTTTGCTAATCTAACGGGAACTGGTGTGTCAATGTGATTATGCCGTATAATATTGCACATGCACCTAAACTTAAATTCTGTCAAACTTGCGCTCTTTTACACGATGTCATTAAATTCGAAAACTTGTTTCTCTAGATATATAATGTTAGGTATGTGTGTATGTTAGTGTGTGTGTGTGTATATATATATATATATATATATAAATATATATATTGTAGACCGCAGGGTTTTTTTTACATCAGAGTAAACAGACATTTCTGTCCTGCGGCAGTCATCTGCACCGGCAGAGGTTAGTAATAATACCAAAAAGTGTGTTTGGTTCTACACAAAGCCTTCACCACTATAAACAAATCATCTGTGTGGATTTCCGAGCAACTTAGTTGTTGTGGCAGAACCTATGCAGGTAGTGAATTAACAATATATATATATATATATATATATGTGTGTGTGTGGGATGAAATCTGAAACTAATTACTTGATCACTATAAATTTTTGAACAGAGATTCTAGTTATGAAGGTAAATAATATGGACTGTATTTAGTTTAATTTAATTTTGGGCAAATATGACAAAGGAAGGTTGAGAATTCCTTTCTGGAAATTCAGCGACTCCCTACTTTGATGAAATTTTAACGATATGCATTAGCCATCAATCTGTATAATATTCTGCTTCTTCCTTCTATAGTTAGTCTGTACGTTACGCTTTGAAAAAAGGCCAAGTACAATTTTTGAAGGGCAAGCTGCTTTTAAAAAAAACAAGGCCAAATCCATGAAATTTGGTTTTAAAAAGACAAATCTGTCAACCCTGTACAAGAATGTGAAAGTGACCTCCCTTTGATGTAGCCTCGTTTTCGAATATAATTATAATATATGACCATTGTTGCAAAGATATCAGAAAGGAAGTCATAGTAATTTTGACGTGAGCTGTTCTTCGCGAAAGAAATAAGTAACTGAAACGTTTTATAAAAAAGGAAACATTTGAAAGAAACAGAGGGGAAAAAACATGGTCTGCCAAGAGGTGCTGGATTGAATGATTAAATTAAAGATTGTCTTTTATGATGTGATTTTATTATTTGTATTGCACTATGTAGCACAATATTACTTCCTGAAAAAAAAAAAAAGAAATACTTTGGCTGAGATCGAAACCAAAACCTAAAGACAGTGAATCAAGTACGACAACCATTAGGCTGGCTTGAAACGATCTTTATGAAGTGTTTTCAAACCTTCTTATTCTTAACATAAGGAATCTTGTTATATGAACCATTCATGCATGCACATTCGTGAAACTGTTAGCAAACAGATAAAAATCCGACCCCATCTCATGTACCAATTTTTCAATTTTGACCCCTTATCTGCCCATTTTTTCCAGATGAAAACCAATTAAGAAGATTTCCACATGTCTGAATATCCTATATACCAAATTTCAAGTCTGTAGATCAAAAATTCGATGAGTATACAGGCTGAGAAGTTTTCTCACACACACAGTTTCATATATATATATATATATATATATATATATATATAGAAATGCGGCAAATTTGAGTGATTCCAAGCTTGAGCGAAAACAAAAAAAAAGAAGCTTATTTTTTTATTCAAAATTTTTCATTACTTTTTAATCAAGAGTCAAACCATCACCTTTAACCATAAACTGCCAACAATTATAGCTCGATCCAATTAAAGAAAGATTTATTCATATTTTTTTATTGTGGACTATTATCCTCATCTTACTTAGATGTTGTTTCATGACGTTTCGGCCAACTATTCCTCTGGCCTTCGTCAGGTGGTAACCGTGACGGAATAGGAACTCCAAATATCCTAACTGCATTCTCAGCAATTACTGCCATCCATTGTTGTTGTCTCACCATTTTCTGGCCTTTGGGGCCTGTGGCACAGTGGATAGACGTTGAATCTCTACGGTTTCAGGTGAAAATTGTCTGAAGATAGTGATTTCAACCCTACCCAAAGCCGGCCAGAGGCTTTCTTGGCCAAAACGTGGTGAGACGACAACAACTATGGATGGCAGTAATTGCTGAGAATGCAGTTAGGAGATTCGGAGTTCCTATCCCGTCGTGGTTACCACCTGACGAAGGCCAGAGGAATAATTGGCCGAAACGCTGTGAAACAACAACTAAAAAAGATGAGAATAATAGTCCGCAATAAATAAATTAATAAATAATACTCACCTCAATAATGAATCCCAATTAAATAATAACATAAAGATTAATTCATATTTTTTTTTATTATTTGGACTACTGTTCTCGTCTTGAGTGTTATTTGTACAAAATTTCGGATGATGTAACGTCAGACCTTCTTCAGGTATATATCTTATCTGCAAAGACCCATGGCATAACGGATAAAATATTAGTTGGTAAGATTTTTTTATGGAAATCGCTCAAGACAAGGCATGAAGCCACTTAATTTAAGGAGCTAAAAAGAACGAAAGCTGATTATTACAAAGACAGAATACTGATTTCGATACCCTTAAAGTTCAGATTTTTTCTAATTTCCAGTTCTGCTTCTGATTAATCGTCCCAACACTAATATAAATATATATATATATATATATTTGGGAGCGTAAACAACTAGAGCTCAGGTGTTTGGACAATGTTTTAACATTGTAATTTCGCAGCAGTAGTCAAACAGCATAACACTGCATAGTCTTGAAAAGATCAAGGCTGCAGTTAGAAGGAAAACAGTGAGCAGGAAGAGAGTTCCACAACCTTGCAGAAAGAAGCTACTGGAACAGGAAGTTGTATTACAATGAAGTATTAAAACAGCGAATTGATGAAAATCTCTAAACCAATGAGTCAAACGAGCTGGAACAAAAGAAGCAGGGAGTACATGTCATAATAGTATTTGTAGAACTAGCAAAATCACATCTGTAAGAGAGAGGTTGTAGTGGAGAAGAAAGTGTGGGGCCAATCAAATTACAGATACGTTTCTGCAATTTATCAAGCACCTTCAAATAGGACACCGATTCACCAGCCCAAATAAGACAACAGTATTCCATATATGGTCTGATAGTAGATTTGTTGAGATGGAGAATCGCCTCAGATGTGAGAAAGTTTTTAAGCGATAGAGGAAACTGATTTTACAAGAAGCTGAAAGAGCAATGGATTTAATATATTACACTCTTCTGTAGGTTGAATGGTTCAATTCTCAGTGCAGGCGACGTAAAGTGGTTCACAATTTGAACCATTACACATTGTGATTTTTGAACTGTTAACTTAAACCACCGTGCATTGTAATATGTGAAGTGTTCATAATTTGAACTACAATGCATTAGGATCCTTGAAGTGGTTCATAGTTTAAACCAAGGTGCATTGTGATTTGGAAATGGTTCATAATTTAAACCACCACACATTATGATCCTTGAAGTGGTTCATAGTTTGAGTCTCCATGCATTATGATCCTTGAAGTGATTTCTAATTTGAGCCACCGTGCATTATGATCCTTGAAGTAATTTATAATTTGAGCCACCGTGCATTATGATCCTTGAAATGATTTATAATTTGAGCCTCCTAGCATTATGATCCTTGAAGTGATTTCTAATTTGAGCCACCGTGCATTATGATCCTTGAAGTGATTTATAATTTGAGCCACCGTGCATTATGATCCTTGAAATGATTTATAATTTGAGCCTCCTAGCATTATGATCCTTGAAGTGATTTCTAATTTGAGCCACCGTGCATTATGATCCTTGAAGTGATTTATAATTTGAGCCACCGTGCATTATGATCCTTGAAATGATTTATAATTTGAGCCTCCTAGCATTATGATCCTTGAAGTGATTTCTAATTTGAGCCACCGTGCATTATGATCCTTGAAGTGATTTCTAATTTGAGCCACCGTGCATTATGATCCTTGAAATGATTTATAATTTGAGCCTCCTAGCATTATGATCCTTGAAGTGATTTCTAATTTGAGCCACCGTGCATTATGATCCTTGAAGTGATTTATAATTTGAGCCACCGTGCATTATGATCCTTGAAATGATTTATAATTTGAGCCTCCTAGCATTATGATCCTTGAAGTGATTTCTAATTTGAGCCACCGTGCATTATGATCCTTGAAGTGATTTATAATTTGAGCCACCGTGCATTATGATCCTTGAAATGATTTATAATTTGAGCCTCCTAGCATTATGATCCTTGAAGTGATTTCTAATTTGAGCCACCGTGCATTATGATCCTTGAAGTGATTTCTAATTTGAGCCACCGTGCATTATGATCCTTGAAATGATTTATAATTTGAGCCTCCTAGCATTATGATCCTTGAAGTGATTTCTAATTTGAGCCACCGTGCATTATGATCCTTGAAGTGATTTATAATTTGAGCCACCGTGCATTATGATCTTTGAAGTGGTTCATAATTTGAACCACTATGCATTGATTATGATCCTACAAGTTATCTACAACTTTAATCATTATATATTTTAATCCTTCAAATCGTCCATAAGTTGAATTATCAAGTATTATGATCCTTGAAGTTGTCCAATATTTGAATCAATATACCGGACGTAGTTCATAATTTGAACCACTATGCATTAATTATGATCCTTAGAATTGTCCATGATTTAAATCACCAAACTTGAACGAGTTACAGAAAATACGTTCAAGTACTATGGCCCGCTTTTTTGCTAACTTCAAATGATATGCCTCTATCATTCTTCTAAAATTCCTAATCCGATCAGCCTTACCACACCCAAAACAAATGCGTTTATCTCTCAGATGAGTGATGAGGTATACTAACTATGACATTGTTATGCAGGAACATATGTTTTGATAGCAAACAATATCAGCATCTGAATAATATGACATAATACTTAAACTGCTTTGTTCTTGCGTGCATGCTTATTGAATGTTTTAAATTGTGGGAGGAAGGGCGAATAAGGGGAATGGAGATAGAGGGTTAGAACTTATGGAAAGAGAGGACTAGACGGAATAGTAGTATTAACAGCACAAAATGATGGAAATAAATAAATGACGTAAATAAAGAAAAGAAAAGAAAAAAGACTAAAGAAATAGCAATGTCAGCATAAGAGAAACAAATGATGTGGATGACAGAAATAAATAAATGATGTAAATTATGAAGAAAAGTCACACATGTGGCGGTATAAGACGAGTAAATAAGTAAATAGTGTTCAGAAAGAATACATATAGATATAAATATATATATATATTAGTGATGGGACAATTCCAATATTTTTCCCGATTCGAATACAATTACCGATTCTAATTCCGATTCTTTACAAATCTCTAAATATTTAACAATATTCCCGATTATCGTAAAAACGCATGGCAAATGTGCAGATAGTTTTGCAAGCATAAAAATGTTCTTGTAGGAGATGTTATTATAGATTTTAGTTTTACTATTAGTTTAAAATCGATAAATATTTTTTTATCATTATTACCAACAGTGAAGATTTTGCTTTAAACAGAATCTAATAAAAAAGACAATTAAAAGAATCGTTTTTGGCATTGGAAAATAGACACAAATTATTACGATACTGATTTCGATACCCTCAAAGTTCAGATTTTTTCTAATTTTCAGTTCTGTTTCTGATTAATCGTCCCAACACTAATATATATATATATATATTCGGGAGCGTAAACAAATAGAGCTCAGGTGTTTGGACAATGTTGAAACATTGTAATTTCGCAGCAGTAGCCAAGCAGCATAACACTGAGAAGTGCTGACTGTCGCCTAGGCGGCCGAGTTTCAATCCTGGCTTGAGGTAATTGCTAGTCTCAAAGAACTGATGAGCTGTGATCCAGCTAAATAGTACCATATATGGATGACTATATATATATTTAATAGTGATCATTTTAAACAAATGTTAACTACTCGGTGTTAATCAAAAAATAAATTCTCAATTATATTTTAGACCAATTTTTCTTGTTTTTGTTTTTGCAAATAATGTTTTCGAATAACCCTTTCAATTAACAAATAATAAAATCAAACTGCTTTCATTATTAGAACTTTTTCTTTTGAAATTATTTTTAATAATCAAATCAAATTGAAAGGCAAATTGCAACGCAGTATTATGAAAAATAAACAAATATTTATTTGTTTAAAATTGATATATTTCGGAGTTATCCTCCTTCCTCAGAATTTTGTACATTTTTTTCTTTTTTTTTCTTTCTTGCCATGATGTTAAGATTGGAGAAAAGAAAATCAGTTAGTAAAAGTTAGCCTGTTGTCTTTCTGCAGTGTTATTTTTAAATGCCGGAAAATTTTAAACAAATAAATATTTGTTCATTTTTCATAATATCGCATTGTAATTTGGTTTTCAAACGTATCTCATATGTATTTTATTTTATAATTCAATCAATTTTTACAAAAGTGTTGCTAAAAATCTAAGCATAAATTCATAATATTTTCAAAGTAAAGCATTTATTGAAATAAATGAATACTTGCCGACCAATTATAATAGCTTTACAATTAAAACAACCAAAATTAATGTTTATTAGTGAAAATAAGAAATAAATATTGAATAGTTATATTTATAAACTAGCAGGCTGTCTAGCGTTGCCCAGTCGTAAAGTATGCATAAACATTATATTGTAATTCATACAGAAACTGAGACATGTGCATGCGAGTATTATGTTTTTTTCTTAACAGTTCACTTCTTGTAAGTAAAAGAAAATACTCGAGCTGAGATGGAAATCAAAACCTAAAGGCCACGAGTCAAGTACGATAACTATTAGGCCAACTTGACACGTCTTTAAAAAGTGTTTTCAAACCTACTTATTCTTAACATAAGTAATCTATCATGTGAACGATTCACGCATGCGCATTTGTGAAACAGTTAACAAACATAAAAATCCGATGACCTCCACGTACCAAGTTTTCAATTTTGACCTCTTAGCAGTCCTTTTTACCGGATGAAAACCGATTAAAGAGTTTTCCACGTCTGAATACCCTGTATACCAAATTTCAAGCCTGTAAATCAAAAACTCGTTGAGTATATAGGTTGAGAAGTGTCCTCACGCACACACACACATACACACACACAGATTTTTATAGATATATAGATTAATTGATATAATAAAATATATAATAATAATAATATATAGTTCAATACCTATTATTAACAATTATTTATTTTCCCACATAAGACACACGAGCTTTTATTTCAAAATATCTTGCATTGACTGAATCGATCAATTTCATTAATTGATTATTTTTATTTTTGATATATTATATATGAATTATTTTCGTTTTTATTGACCAGCAGGCTGCCCAGTGTTAATCGGTCATAAAAATATGTTTAATCAATTCATGCAGATTTTGTATATATTATATCATAGAGCAAATTTTATATTAATTATTCTATTGTACCTAATATATATAGTGATTTCAAACATGATTTTGGTGCTATCAGCTGGAATTGAAACCAAAACATTCAGCGCTCCAGGTTTAGTCATTATTTGGTGCTTAAGGTTTCATCAGTATTGTCTCACTATCAAAAGATGGATAAAAAAAAAAAAAAAAATTAAGCAACTTCAAGCTAAAGATGTGTATGTACGCATGCTCTGAAGTTAGTCAATTAACTCGTGCCACATCGTGCATATAAAATGACCACAGATATTTATTTATTTGCAGACTGTTATCCTCATCTTTATAGTTGGTGTTAACCGCGATATGATAGGAATACTGAGTCTCTTAATTATATCTTCATTAATTACTATCTTCTATAGTTGTAGTTGTCTCACCACGTTTTGGCAAACTAATCCGCTTTGAGTAGGATTGAAACCGCTATCTTCGGACAATGCTCATCTGGAACAGTAGAGATTGAACACCTCTATCGACTGTGCAATGGGCCATGACGGGTGATCAAGATTAGATTTTATGGTCTTATATAAACACCTCCTCAGCAACTCTCTTCACCTGTTTTCGTTCTGATTTTTCACCATATTACTACTCTCCTAGGCCCACAATCAATCATAGTCAGATACAGTTCATGTTGGTGATGCATGATATCAATGGTCAGTCAATTTTCTGCAACATGCAATTCCTCTTTTTCATGTTTAGCTAGCGCAAGGTCAATTGACTGACACTCCCTACATTGCTCCACTACCTCTTGAACATCTTCCGTCATGATGTGCAGATTCACTTTTCTCGCTAGATATAGAGTTTGTTCCTATCCAAAATGATGCATCTTATGCAGATCCTTTAGTTGTTTTACTGCACAGCACACCAGACTTTCTTTACTCTGGTTAGCCCATCTGCTTTATTTTTTTACGATGGGACCAAAGTGAGAGTTACCTTCAGTTTGAATTTTCATATCAAGTTTTCCAGTGCGCCAAGTCGATGCTTGATAAGCATTTCTGCTGCCCCTCTTGTCTTGATCCGCTTATCTCCTGACACCTCCGATTCAACCTATGATGCTACTGTCACTGAGTCTGTTCGAACATCCCCTACCTGTAGCCCCATTTTAAAGCCAGATTAATGCCCTTCATTTGCTAGTGTCACTTTATATTACCTTTACACGGCTCTCTTTTGTATACCATTCTCCTTTTACAGGGTCCATAATTATTCAATTTCATAATAATTTCCTGTAACATGAGCAACACTTCTTAGCCAAATGCATTTTACGATCAGTCCGTACCAGTCTCACTTTTGATAAAACTGCATGCAGTTTGCAACTGCCCAACTACAGGGTAATGGCCAACCAATCTTCCGCATATCGAAAAAGTTCTCTCTTGGCTAGGCCATCCTTGGCTTTGGGGATCTCGTTTCCTCATTTGAACATCAACTTTTCTGCCTTATTCCACTGCAATCTCAATCCCAAAACTATTCAGTTTTCCAATGATTCGCACGGTTTAGCTGTCAATCTGTATGTTTTTACAGTCTCTCACCCTTTCTGCCATCACCTCAGTCTCGTCCACCAGTATATTCATCGATATAAGAGCAGGTGGCTCTCTTAATCACATCATCTTTGGTCAACACTGTCTTACAAACTGTCGTCATAATTTTTGGTGCAGAATTCAGACCAAATTCTAATCTGGTCAAACAATAAATTCGACCTTTATACTTGGCCAATTGATACCACCATAGTTTTTCGTCCACATGAATTTGACAATCGGCTGACTTTAAGTCCACAATTTTAGTTGTCCGTTCCATTCTCTTCTACTCTCACATAATTTCTCCACACACGTCAGCTCCATCTTTGGTGTGACAAGCCACATATTTGTTCAATTCTCGGAAATACAACACTGGCCTGGCTTTCTTTTTAGTAGGTTAAACCATGGCCATCAGTGGTAGACTTCCTCCAACCTTCCCTGACCATGGTATTAAGCTATCTTCACTGATCCACCTTTCAACTTCTTTCTCAAACTGTGATCCTATCTCTCCTTTTAGTGTGCTTTTGTAGCAGTTAACTCGGTTTGTCAACACAGGTTGTTCTGTGGTCCATCGCTACTCTACCATCCACTTGTCACCATCAAAATAGGCTCAAAAATCTTTATCCTCGATCTGATATGGGCTGGGTTTCGTCCATTGAATAATATTGATACTGGTTGTATTTATCATCCTTGGTACACCCTGGTTGCCAAACTTCACCTGACCATTAGCAATTGTAGCTCCGCTCAATCGGTTTATCACATTTAGGCTCAGTAGCACGTCGATTCCCGCAATAAGCTTATTCAGCACAATCACTCTGAGTCGCAGTGGCATATTCCTCACTACAATCTCGGCATCAGCCTCTCAACAACACTCCACCTCTCCGCCATCTACTGCTCTAATATTACTGGTTCCATTTCAAGAGTCAGTGACACTGGTAGTACGTAGTGATACTCTAGCCCTCTGTCCATTAACAGTGATCACTATCTATGGTAACAAATCCTCACACACAAGGGTGACTACTGACGCAATAGCACTCATTTCCCGGCATCAAAGAGCAATCCTTTCTAATGTACCCAATCTGACTACACCGAAAATAGATGATGCCTGGTCACGGCTCTTTACAGTCTCTCATCTGAAGCATTTACTGGTAAATTTACAACTTTGTCTTCTAACCATCTGCCCCTCTTTGCTGAGATTATTTACCGTACAGGCTTCAATTACTCCCAGTTTACCAGGATGTTTTGCCAGCACTCTGGCATACCTCAAAATCTCCTCTACCTCCATAGTTTCAATCCCAGTCAGTCGTTGCAGTTCCATAGAAATGCAATCAAGGAAAACACTCATGATAGTCAACTTAACGGTCTTCTCAAGATTGCATCCAGTATATCCAGTCAATCTTGCTAGATGCTTTGTTTCTGCTGCATATGCGCCATCGATTCTTCGGTCCAGGTAACTCTTCTAAACTTATTATTAGGCTATGACAAGAGAATATTCTTATCGTTGTTTTGACTCTCGAGTACATATCCAACACAGACACAGTTAATCAATCGAGAACTGCATCACTCTATATAAAAACATGTAAGATATTAACTGATATATATTCAAGAATCAAAATAATGATAAGAATATTCTCTTGCCATAGCTCTACCGATCATAAACCTCAAAAGCGCTCTCTAAAAATGTGGTCTTTAATCTGTTTTTTATGCTCTCGACATCAGTCTGGTTTGTCTCTCCCATTTCCAGGTAGGCCGCTAATGCATTCTCTTCCAAATACATTAGAATCAATGTTGCTACGTCTTCAATTATTTTTCAGATTTGCAATCAGTGTTAGCTTATTAACCCATGCGACCACATCACCTTCAGTGAATGGTCTCAGAATGTTTACTGCTTAAACCTTACCTGTTATCCCATTTTCTCCTTTTGCCGAAATAGCTTGTGGTAAAAAAAATGTTAACTAGCACACTGCTGCCAAAACCGCACTACTCCGAATTTAGACTTTCTGTTATCAAAATTTGCTCCTCTGACATCAAAATCAATAATGATCCTATCTCTGAAAAATCAGGCTTTTTATATTCAACCGGAAGCATCTCATTTGCATATTATGTGACAATATTTCAAACATATAAAGAGAAAGGCGGTCATTTTTTTTCTTTCTTGTCTATACGACACTCTGCACACAAACAGGTTTGTCCTAATTTGTAATCATAATCTATTTATTATTTATCAACTAAAATTACTAACCTGCTCGGTTTATGTTAAAATTCCACAGTTAACACATTTTTCTTGCTAGCCAAACATTTTTCTATTCACAACATTTTCCCCTTATTGCATTTTTCACATTCACCATATAGTGTTTGATAAACAATTAATAATAACTAGCGGGACCTGTAGAAATTCCACAGTGCCTGGCCCTGTCGGTGGGGCATTAGAATACGCCGACTGTCCCCCTGTAGAGGGTAAAAATCCCTCAATGGGGGTCCTGGATATGACCTTAAACTATATCCAGTGGTGAGGCCCCAGCTTGTGGGCTTTGGGGAGTGTGGAGCCACCCTTTAATTACCATTGCTCCCAGGTCCACTCTGACCCGGAGTGGTAGTACCTATGGGTTAAATAGAAACCGACGTGAAAACAACAAATATATTCTATTAAAAAAATTTTCTTCAAAATCTTTGGATTCGGCATTAAATAACCCAAAAAGGGTTGATATGCCATAAAACAAAAACCAACCAACCAACCAACCAATCCACAGTGCCATCTTTCATATTTCTGCTCAACATTATATGGACGTTCAGCATAAATGGAGATCCTGTGATAGTTTTGTTAAAACTGTAAAAGAATCTATCGAAGTAATCTGGTTAGTGTCAGAATATATCTGGTTATTACGGATTATCTCCACACATCTTTATAGGAGTTGGTAACATATTTTCATTGTATGGATGCCTGACGTGAATTGACCCCCCCCCCACGATATCATTATAACATCTTTAGATAGAACAGATACTACCCTTGGATCCTAACCAGAAGACCAAGAAATATATTTTAGTTTCACGTACAACACAAAAGTGGCATTATATTTATTTTTTTATTTTTATTTAATTTTTTTTTTTTTTTTTTTTTTTTTTTAACATTGTGACTTTGGTGATCGGGAGATCCTATTTATTAAAAAGGAGGATAGAAGGTGATAACACTCTAAGAATATTAAATTAGCTTCTCTATATGCTAATTTAATGTTCATAGTATGTAATCACCTTCTATCGTCCTTTTTAATAAATAGGATTTCCCAATTGAATAGTTTATAATCTGGAAACCGTGATACAAGTATGTGCGTACGTTAAAGGTACTAGGACATTAATACATAGATAATAATAATAATTTCTTAGGTCGCCTGGAATTGCCCTGGCGTGTCCAACATAACACTAGGGACATCCAGGTTGTAAGTTTGTGTTGCTAACCACTGAACCACCGTCACTTCGCACTAAACCGAATATGATAATATAGCCCTTTGTGCAGCACATTACACATACGACTGACAGCATTATGTACAAATTAGTGATGGGACGATTCTGATACAATTTCCGATTCTGATACAATTTCCGATGCTATACTAAATTCCTGATTCCAATACAATTACTGATTCCGATTCCAATTATTTATAAATTCCTAAATATTTAAGTAAAGAGTTGTTATTTTCCCCACAATTATCGTAAAAATACACGTTAAATGTGCCAATATTTTCTCAAACGTAAAAACACACTAGTGGGGGGGAGGGGGGATCCATAAATTTTAGCTTTAGTTTTAATTTAAAATTAATAAATGTTTATTATTTATTAGTAACAGCAGTAGAAGATTTTGGTTTAAACAAAAATAAAATAAAATAAAAATGATAAAGGAATCGTTTTTAACATTGGAAAATAGACACAATTTTTTCCGATAATGATTCCGATACCTCAAAAAGTTCTGATTTTTCCGATTCCAATTAATCATCCTAACACTAGTACTAACGCATTTCAATGTGAGAAGCATAAAACGCATTTTTTTTTTTATTATTACGAGTGGCTAGATTGATTGATGTGTGCGTATAAGACAAGAAAAAGCATGACAGAAAATAGGTAGACGCATTACAAATGTCTGAAAGTAGAAGCCGCACAATGATGACTCAAAACGTGCATAGCAGATTGTGCAGCATGCGTGCTCACCAGCCTGCCGGGTGGAAATTTGACTAAAAGTCCTGTGTTCTTGCAAATGTCATAAACAAGCAACATCTGATGTGAATTAAGCAAGCTAGCGAAACTTCTTTTTGTGACGAACAAAAATGGGTTACCTTGAAACAGACATGGCCGTCTGTGTGCTGTTTGCAGGAAAGAAGACAATGTTAGCAGGGTACATTCATGTGAATCAGATTCTGTTGTTGGCGTTTTTTGCAGGAATGATCGCGTGAAGGTTGTCAACATCTGTAGGCGAAAGTAGTACTATGGAACCGTTTTCTCTAAGCAATAAGCCAACAGTTGTGACTATTGTTAAGATGACTTTTTTCCTGTTGACTGAGGTGTATTATCCTTGTCTTGTGCTATTCTAGGCGGTCCATGCTCTCAGTCTTCTCTTCTTGAGAAGAGATTAGTTTATTGCTAATCGCCTGAGACGCCCCTATTGGAGAATTTCATGGAATTAATGCGAATTGCCTGAGGCGCTCCTACTGGCGAATTCCATGAAATTAATGCTAATCGTCTGAGACGCCCCTACCAGAGAATACTCACCCATTTTTTGGGAGCCAAAGTGCTGTTTCTGTGGGTGCTAGCCCTTCAAATCGCACTTTCTGCCCTTTGTGTCACATCATCATAATGCAGGAGGGAGATAAATAAATTTATAAATTTGAATTTGGCACATCCACATTATCAGTTAGGGGTGTTACCTGTCCTAGAAATAATTTTAAAGACTCTAAATACCTTTTTGTTGTCAACGGAAATAATGAATTGCTTCGAAAAAGACTTGGCATTCTGTGTGCCTGGAAACATGACTGGAAAATGCTTAGAGACGTTGTAATAGAGAAATAAACATCCTTAATCTTGAATTGCCTAGTTCTATCAAGAGTTATGCCCCCTTTGATAATTGTTAGATTAGGAAAAAAAAATAGCTTATTCCCATAGATGGCGCTGTTGCTAATTTCTTTATTACAACAGAGACAATATATAGGAATATATTATTTCCGTTATTAGCTAATCAACAGAAATAATGTTAATGACTGGAAAATTTTGTTGTTGTTGTTGTTGTTGTTCTTCTTCTTTATCTTTATCATCATCATAAACAGTTTAACACGCTGGCATGTATTGGGCGGCTTCTAGAAATTTAATTCCAAACTCTACCATTTCTAGCCAGGTTTTTATTTATTTCTCATTTCGTCAAATTCATTCTAATCATTTCCCCCCCATGTTTTCTTTGGATTTTGCTCTTATCAACTGACTTTGCTACCTCAACTGATACAACTACTAACCCTAGTACAGTTATCTAATTTTTTTTTTTTTTTTTTTACATGGAAATCACCACTTATCAAGGCTTAGAGGCCACTCGGAGATAAGGGTTATTGCATGTACAGTAATCAAATGAACAATATTGTAGTAATCGTTAGTAATGGAGATCTGATAAAATGTCTTACTTAAGGGGGCAGTTCATTAGGAATTTGCTAACGTTGGAATTGAAGACATCCAAGTTGTAGTCAGGTGGGAAACAGGCAAACGGAACAGAGTTCCACAGTCGTGCACTTCTAAGAAAGAATCTTTGTTCATGGAATCTACGTTTTGATTTAGGCACAGATAAAGAGTGAGGAAAATTACTGACTGTGATTTCAACTAGACGGGTGTTTTTCGTGAAAGATTGGCGAAGGGGGACCAGAGATTGAAGCTCAGCTGAGCACTTCCCATAAAGATAATGATAAAATAAAGACAGGCTCACAACGTCCCTTCTGTAGGAGAGAGATTGCAGGGAAGAGAAAAGGGCATCCCTCACTAGGCTACAAAGTCTATTTTGTACTCTGTGAAGGCAGGATAGGCTGTTTTTAGCAGCTCCAGCCCAGATGTGGCAGCAGTACTCCATCCTTGGACGTACTTGGCTTTTATATAGATAGAGAATTGAATCAGCAGTGAGATATCTACTGGAGCGGTAGAAGGATCCCACCATTTTTCCAGCGACCTTGGCAACAGATTTTATGTATGTGTTCCATTTAAAATCAGTCACAAGCCATCAAACAGCCAGCATCTAAAAAATTCCGAACTAAAATAACTAGACATTTCAGTGTGTTAAAAACGAGCAAAAGTTATAGTCCGTTTACTTAGAATGAGTGCTTTATGTCAAATTTCTAGAATAAAAATAGTATTGTATCTATTAATCCGTAACTGATAACAGATGACATAATACTGTGTCGAATTGATATTATAATACTTTATTCGTCGCACCTTATCATAACAAATGTCTATACAAGATTTTAGCCTGATCGGCCCAGTAGTTTCCAAGAAAAAGTGGAACGGATAGATTTAAGGAAATATAATATAGATTATTCTAGCAATAGGATTTCACTTGGCAACTTTATTTGCATTAAATAACCCAGTCTCGTCAAACAAACCAAACCAAATATGACCATTTCAAACTTAAGCATGATAGATCGACGAAACAGCTATCGCAAATTTAAGCACAACAAACCGACGGAAATCAATGTTCGATTCTAGCGTGATAGACCAATAAAAATACTTTAATAGAGTGACGGACCAACTGACAACGCCTCTTATTCTATATATGTTCATGAAATCTGTATGCTAAGTAATAAAAATTCTATTTCACACTGAATCCTAATGGATAGATAAACAGGGCCTCTTAGACGCATCAAAAAATAATCTCTTTGAGAATATGATTTAATAATATCTCTGAGGCCAGTGACGTAGGTTTGGTTACAGACAGACAGCAAATCTCCGTTTTCCTGTGATTAGTATCTCTTTGAAAGACAGGAATCATCTCGTTGATTAAGAATGAAAACGCCGACCCTTTTGTTGTGTAAACATCAGAATGACGGATCTCATCGTTTTACCAGCGTGAAGAGGGAGGGGCATCTTCTCTTATATCTATATTTTGGAATGGAATGGCGAGGGTTTATATTTAGCCGGGGTGGTTGTCGAGGGTAGAGGGTTGGCAGTGTATATTGTATATCATAACAGATGTAATAATGGCCGTCACAATGACTTGGTTGTTGGAACATGATATATGTTTACTGAAACATGTATTACCACCCCCACTACAACAGATGTTTGTATACACAGCAATATACGGATACAATTATGTCATAAACGTACAATCTCACACACGCGAGCGCGCGCACACACATATACATCTATTATATAAATCTCACCTGTCTTTTTAAATGTATGTATGTATGCATTTTCAGGTCATGTTATATGCTACTGGTACCATGTAACCCAGTACTACCTGCCTCATGGTTAGGTCACCAGCGACTAAACTGGTTCCCCCACCAGACTTGTTTGGTGAGAAGGATGGCTAGTCTCCCTGAAGGATTAAAAACAAGACCTTCCAAAGGGCGAATGAACCCTTTTTCGGGGTCAACGGCCAACTAGCACCGTGTGTGTTTGCGGGTATGTATATTTGTGTTGGGGTGGAGAGGGCTCCCGTAAGCCGTGGTGAAGGCAACCTTTCTAGGAGAAGCAAATCTCTGATTTAAAACACCATAAAGCGGGAGACCAGTACCCACATTAAGCTGGTCTGTAGTTTAACTTGTTGCTGGCTGTTTTGCTCTTGCTTGTTGCTGGATCTCAACATTTTGAACCGAGAGAGAGACTTAATTGTCGTACAAAGCTAAGACTCTGTAACATCATCTGTGTAAAGATACTCACGGATTTGTCTATTAAAATGATCCTGTGGCGATGGAAGTAATTTTTGGGCTCATGGACTTTAAGTGTCTGAGGGAGTGGCACTCGTCTGACAAGACGTTGCAATCATCATCATGTATGTATGTCGGTATGTATGTCTCGCTAAAACCTTTCTCAGCGGCATCGGACTGGGTCGAAATCAGTATCGTCTTGGTCGAATAATATGTGAAAATGAGAATTATTTCTTATTATTGACGTTCACGATGAGGAAGGGTAGCAAAAATTTGTTCCTTCATGACAATTTAACCAAACACGCATGCGCAAAAAACGTTCTTGCTTGAATTGGTTTAAATAGAAAAAAAGGACATTACTTCACTCACGCGATCGTAGAGTAGTGATTATAGTGACAGCGTCGTTGTCTTAAAGTTTCACGTTTGCACCGACATACCAGACATGTTTTTTTTTTTTTTTCAATTTTTAAAGTTTTAATATTTAAACAGGGTTATTTATACCATTTTTTTTCGTTCACTTATTCTTTATTTTCCATCACGTTCGCTGTTTTTTTTTTTTTTTTTTTTTTTTTTTGTTATTTTCCGATTTTTTAAAGAAGGTTTAACATTTAAACAAGATTATCTCGGTCGCTTATTCTTTATTTTCCATTTAATTATTGTTTTGATTTAAACCCCCCCCCATACACACACACTTCATAACACCCGGGCAACGCCGGGTACCCCCGCTTGTTATGTATAAGTCAGGTTAAAGGTATTCAAGAGTGATAACTAATGAATTTAACGAGGTTATTAAGAGTGCTCAATAATAGAAGAGCAAGATATATTTTTATTACATGGTCGCGACACTGGACATATTAATGTTTCAGATAAATGATCGGTTAAAACCAGAAGTCCTCGTCAGGCGATTTAATAAATGGTTGCTTTTCACAGAAGAAACCATTCATTTATTTTTTTATTGCAATTTCACCCCAAACAAGGCACAGAGCCCCTTCGATATAGAGAGTTACTATTTGGGATATAATTTGTAGGGACACTATGTAGGGAGTTGAGCAGCAAGGTGTCTGTTCACATTACACTTGAACATGTCAGGAAAGCAGAATCCAGGAGGGAATTTCAAAATCTAGCAGTTTGAGAGAAGAAACTATTAGAGTAAAAGGCTTTCCAGCATCAAGGGATCTCTACTATGTAGGGGTGAGATTTTGTTGCTTGTAAGAGTATTTATGTCTAGTAGGGTACAAGGGCTTGGGGTTCATCGGAGCATCTTCCATTAAAATACTTGTAAAATAAACATAGGGATACAACATTCCGTCGATAAGACAGGGGTTGGAGTTTGATAGAGCTGGGACTATCAGATTGGTGATGTTTTTTTTTTAACCCTGTTTTGGAGAAAAAGGCTAGTAGCAGATGCACCAGCCCAAATATATATTAATTTTTTCATCATTTTGTTCAATCTAAGGATGGGGTATCCAACCGGATGTCAAACATTCGCTTACTATCTCATAGATTCTAACCGAGAGATCTTTTTTAAGATTCTTACCGTTCCTTTAAGTGCAATTGCTTGAATCTCTCTTGCACTTGGTTAACCGGGTACATTTTCAAAGTAATATTTGAAATTCTTTTTTAAGAGTCTAGTTGCTCCCATAATTACTGGAATAATGAAGATCTTCCTAAGATTCCAGTTTCTTTTTGTGCAAGAGACCCCAGTATTTTGTTACCTGTTCCCTTTCAGCTTTGTTTAACCCAGGCATAATTGGGGGACACGAACTTCTACTAAGGTTGCTTCTTTCTTCTTCTTGTCCCATATTACTATGTCAGGTTTATATATCCGTTTTATACAGAAGATAGGAGTAATAAAATGATTAACATAAGGAAAAGAAGATAAACGTTTACACACACACACACACACACAAACACACACACACACGTTCTGTTGGTGAACGGCTACTATACGACGCAACACAATGGAGTGTGTAAATATCTCCACTGGATGATGTGAAATCTTTAATATCAAATGCAACAACAAGTCCTGGGAACATGTAACAAAAACGTATAGTTGAAAATAAATCATACACTAACCACTAAGACTATGCAATTATTACGGCTACATACCTAGAAAACGGATATATAAGCCTGACATAGTAATATGGGACAAGGAGAAAGAACCAACCTTAGAAGTTCGTGTCCCCCAATTATGCCTGGATTAAACAAAGCTGAAAGGGAACAGGTAACAAAATACTGGGGTCTCTTGCACAAAAAGAAACTGGATTCTTAAGATCTTAATCATTACAGTAATTATGGGAGCAACTGGACTCCTGAAAAAGAATTTCAAAACTTACTTTGAAAATGTACCCGGTTAACCAAGTGCAAGAGAGAGATTCAAGCAATTGCACTTAAAGGGACGGTAAGAATCTTTAAAAAAAGACCTTCTCTTAGTCTATCTCTTTGTCTGCTCCACTTTTTATTGGAAACTACTGAGCCAATGTAGCTGAAATTTTGTATGAACTTTTATTATTATAAGGTGCAGCAAACTAAGTATTATGGTATACATTCGATGCGCAGTTAGGGATTAATAGGGATTAGTATTTAATGCAAAAATGAGCACAAATTTAACCATATTTAGCCATCAATTTGGCATAAAGTACATATTCCAAGTCAACAGGCTATATATATATATATATATATATATATATATATATTTATAGTATAACCTCGGGATATGGTGGCCCTAAGATGTTTTTTTCAGGTTATGATTTGGAATAAGATGTTTATCTGACCCCTGATTACAGTATTTGCCCTGCCTTACGGTGCTATTTATAATGTTATTTGATTATATACATGTGTATTATATATACAGTACTGTATTTTGCTACTAATTTTTAATGCCATATCCTGAGGTTCAACTGCACTAGACATTAGAGATCGTTGATATTAGCATGGCTGAATTGCTCAGAATGGTGTAGAACCAAAGTCAATGGCGACGATTCATAAAGCGTGCCAGGGCAAGTCAGTAATAACCATTCCATCAAAGAGAGAGACATAACCAGCTGGCCCATTTAAAAGTAGTCTCTCTAATCTTTCTCTTAAGGACCAACTGACACCACGAGATAAAATGCAATTTCTTTTCCAACAAGATGGCGCTACATGCCACACATCTCACAGATCACTGACACGACATGTTTACGGAACAGAGAACAATAAGCAAAGGGTTCTAGCCACCATGTTCCCCGAACTTGTCATCATGTGATTTTTATCTTTGGGGGACTTTAAAAGAAAAACTTTATGCAAATAATTCTCACAATCTAAACCAACTAAAGGAGAACATTACCAACACTATCAGGAGAATCACCAGAGAATATCTACTAGCAGTATCTGCAAACGTTGTTAAACATGCCAAGAAATGCATAGATGTCAAGCACTTTGAGTATCTTTTGTAGCCCTACAGGTAATTTAAACAATAAAAGAATGTTCCTCTTCTCTACTATATTTTGGGGCTACTTTTTTGTAGCATAAGGTGAAGATGCATAGTTCAGGGGTCTCTAAAGTTTTTGAACAGGGGCCCATATTGCTGACTTTTTTTTTTTTTTTTTCAGAGCTATGCAGACCAAGATAATTTTTTAAAAATGACCTAAACGTGTTTTATAATGTTTTGCTTATTATGTTACAGAATGGATTGAGAGAGAGAGAGAGAGAGAGGGAGAGAGAGAGAGAGAGGAGTAAACGTGGAGTATAGACACGTTTACCAGAACCGAGGGTCAGCTGACCAGATTACGTATGAGTGACGTGGTCAGGTTGGCTAGATCTGTGAGACTGGATTTGGGCTTTGAAGAAGACGGACGGCTTAATAGCTGTTCCCTCCCCTTCACTGGGAGTGGGGGACGCTGACGTGTTCAAAGCAAGCAAGATTTACTTCCATATTCTATGTCGACATCTGGGAGGTAAATAAAAAACTATAAAACCCATTCATCGTCTTGGAGTGATAAATCTTCGTCTAACAGGTACCAGTCTCCCGCTCAAGAGAAGATGAATTCCAGATGGATCACATCGACGACACATGAAGTAAGGTATGTCGAAGAAAATGCATGTAACACACACAAAAGCATATGAACAATTAGAGATGAACACACACAACCGCATATGAAACTAGACGATCATACACACACGAAATTCTTTTGTTATACACCAAACGTCGATTTGGTGCCCCTCTATGATAACACTAGTGATAACTTCAATGAGAACACTATGTAACAATTAGCTTTGGTTTTTAGTGAAACTGGTTCTCCCATACCTCATTCTTTTAACCATTTCCTGAACAAAAAGACAAACGCCACATTATTTTCTCGCATTTCCATTTTTTAAATTGTTCCTGAATATTTTTACGTTTTCAATAAGAGCTCTGCCGGCCAGATTAAAGACTTTCGTGGGCCATATCTGGCTCGTGGACCATAGTTTGGAGACCTCCTGCCATAGCTTATTCCACTGTTATTTTAATTTGCTTCAGTTTGTGTCGATCCGTTACACCTCTGCATTGTATTGCCTTTTATAAATTACCTTTATATACTTATATATTTACTTATATGCCTGACTTGTTGAAGCTCTTTGTATATTCAATTGCTAGTTTGTAGTGTTTGGTTTGGTTGTTTTACAGTGGATTTTATCATTTTTGGTCCCAGAACTCTGCAGAACATGAATTAGTTTTGCAATGGGAAAGGGAAAAGGGTTACAGTATTAATGTTTGGTACATTTTAAGTTAAGAAACCAGTCAGGATGTGGGTTGGGGCTAGAAAGAGAAAGGAAGAAAATGGCAAGAAGGAAAAGAGGGGAAAATGTGGGTCATCGATTTTGTTTTTTGTTTTGTAGAACATAATTAAGTTTTGCAAAAGGAAGTAAAAAAAAATAAAAATAAAAAGCATCAATGTCGGGTGCATTTCGTCTCAGGAAGCCAATATCTTCAGACAGCCTAATCTGGTAGCACCAGTTATAGAATGAAAGCGAGAAACCAAAGTTTGTAGAAGTTTTAAAGTTCTTGAATAAGAATTAGTGTGTGTGTGTGTGCGCGAGCGCGCGCGGGTCTGCCTACCTGCCCTCTGCTGGGTGGCAGAGTTTTTACTAGATATAGCAGCATGTCTAAAGGAATTTTAGCTTGGAACACCCCAATAACTTTTTCTAGAAAGGATGCTGAGAATCGAGGCACGTTGCAGTTATCACCACGGAAGAACTCCAATTTCGTTAACTAAGTCACTGTTTTCTCCTTTTTTTTTTAGATTTTGTTGATTTGACATAGACATGTTACTTTTGGTGTTTGAAGCGATTTTTATTGATTAAAAAAATATTGAGTTAACATGTTCCTGTGAAAACTTGCTGTGGGAAGTGAAGAGGAAAGTGTATTCCAACGAAGCGGGGAAAGAAAAAAAAATAAGGGTATCCATTCAAGCCAGTCTACTTTTGGCATTTGCTCAAATCGCATCTCTATCTCGCTACATGCTCTGCGACGGAAAAAATGTCAATGTTTGCGATTGCCGTATCATTTCTTATGTGTATTGTTTTCGTGAATCGTTCGTAATTTTTGTGTTGTAAAATGGTGATACAATGTAATTTGAGAAGAAAGGAAAATTTGTTTTTATATTCAACCGATTTTTAAAAATATTTGTAAGTAACTTGTTGTCGAGTCGCAGGTGTGAAGATTTTAAACTGCCGTGTTTAACAACAAAATTATCAAAACAAAAACTGACGGAATCGTAATCACCAAATATTTACATTGTAACCAAGACTGACAGTGATATCGTCGTCATCATCAGCACTATCATCATTCTTCTATATATAATCTATATAATAATAATAGGATAGCGTGTGTGTTGTTTATTTTGTGTGTCACGCTTACATCCGAATGAATGACTGTCGTTTAATTATTATGGACTTCTCTTGTAATAAATAATTTTACCAAGAATTCTTCATAATTTTGGTTTCGGTTTCGATTATAGCTGATGGCACTCCAGTAATCTATTATTTTTTTTATAAATAATTTTATCAAGAATTCTTCATAAGTTTCGATTTCGATTATGGCTGAAGGCACTAATATATATATATATATATATATATATATATATATATATATATATATATATGATGAAAGAAAAATACTCTACGTATGTTTGCCTTTTTATGGTAATTTCTTCATTTTCTGACAATATAAAATCAATGATTTTTTTTTTATTTTACGGAAAATTTAAAAGTTAATTGTTTGTTTGTTTTTTAACATGATAAGTGCAATCGTGATTTTACAGATTTTACTTTTTTTGGTAGTTTACAGCGTTTAAAATGTGCAAAAAAACTGACTGGGTTAAGGTTTAAAAAAATCCCAACTGTTTAGTTTATTTGTCCGGTTCATTTAGCAGATTATTATCTGTCAGAAATGTTAAGAGTGATTCAATTTACAGGTAAAATTCTCGTCGACTTTTCAGGCGCTCTGATTGGCTAATTAATTCAACGTTTCCCGAAGATGCCGAATATAAAGTCGGTTCGTCTGGTTCAAAAGCTGTCCCAGTACCTAATGTTTACAAAACGAAATCTACACCTGTTTGTTTTGTTTTGTAGTGATAAATATCTCTATTAAATGTTTTCTTGCGTTTGATATATATACCACGAGACATGTCTTTCCTTCTTTTCGCAAGGCGTGCCCTACATCCACTACAATCATATTAATTATCAATTTAAATGCCAGTGCGATGCTGGTTATGTGGGACGAACTTCCTTGCATTTGTAGGCTTGTATAAACCAACATGTTCTATCAAGAAGTAAACAGGGAAAAGCTACATCCGTAAGTTTCCTTTCCTCTGCGACTTTAGACTCTGCGAATGGCCAACATTTGGCTGAGAATCCATGTTGTGCTAGTAAGTGTAAATAAAGTGGTTCGGGAAACCACATAGAGAAGATTCCAAAAATCATTTTAAAAAATTCTGGAATCTGTCTATTGCTATCCACAATTATTCTTTGTGATAACGGAAGAAGTCCATAAGTGTTAAATCTCATTTTGGAAACCTGAGCCCCACCCTCCTCCTCGTTTTTTTTTTTTTTTTTATTTTATTATTTTTTTTTTTAATTCCCATGTGGTGCCATTTTAATCGTCTTTTACACATATGTTTAAATCGTTTATTTTAATCGGATCTGGCACTTCAAATTCCCCCTCCCAAATGTTCTTTATTTTCGTCAATATTATTTCGAACTATCATATCGATTTTCTCCCGACAAGATGATAATTAAAAGAGTTCTAGAGTTTTACGCCTGTCGTACTTGAATGTAATTACAAATTTTGTACCTCAAAACATTCATTTAATAAATATTTTATAAAATCAAATGATTTTCTTCTATTTGTAAAAAGGAAAGGTGAGATAAAAAATGGATGTTACGTAAAACTGGTTGAACAAAATAAAATTTAAAAAAAGCAATACTTAATCTCTTTTTTATGTAGACTTGGTTTGTGTGTAAAAGACGAAATTGAAATTGGAAATATTCAATGAATTAATGATAAAAATGAACATGATGTATAATTTGGACTAATGTTTTCATCGTTCATATTTTCACGTTCTGCCGATATGACCTACGATCTTCTTCAGGTGCATCTTGTAAAATTCTAGAATCTCTCAGTCAAACTCTGGAATCTTTATATCCAATTCTGGAATCTTTACGCCGAACTCTGCAAGAACTTGTGTCTAACGGATTTAAGTACTAAGTAATGCTCAGTTCTAAATGGTAGTCTTCTGAAGGTTGAAGGTTCAATCCTCAGCGCGGGCGATATCAAGAATAAAATTATTAATTACTTTATTCATGTGATTTCTTTTCGCTTCTATTGTAACATGTGATCTCTAGGTGTCACTCAAACTTTTCTATTCAAACTTATGAAACGTGTGTGTGTGTGTGTGTGAGTGAGTGAGTGAGTGAGTGAGTGAGAGAGAGAGAGAAAATTATAAAAATTCATTATGAAAAATATTTCCATCAGAATTATTTAGATCTAGCAGATGGGCGTCCGATCTTGCCGGTCGTAAAATAGGCTTAATTATATTTTAATAAATACGAATTTCGTTTTTATTAATACAAAGCCAATTTTCTATTTAATATCATATATAATACTAATTTCAAAAGTTAAAAAAAATGACTTTAGTGCTAGAATCTAAACCAAAACATTTAGCGCTTCAACCGCATTCCTGTTTAAGCTAACCTGACAGATAGATAAGAAATGTTTAAAATTAAACAACTTTTCGCTGTGGTTGAATTTGCGCATGCATAAAACTAATAAAAATATGGTGACCTGTTGAAATGAACATTTTTTTTTTCAACTTGCAAACTTATTTTTGTATGAGTTATTCATCCATCCAAACAAAGATTTTACTCGTTATAACCTATCCTTAGTTTATGATTACTATTTCTTGTTAATTTCAGTGTTATATGGCCAGTAGTTTAAGAGTTTATCGGTTAAATTTTTTTACACAGGCACACAAACAGTTGCATACATTCACTGTCTTATTTATCGTACATAGATAAAATAACTTCCAGTAGCAAAGTTTCTTGTTAATAACTACCCGTCTGTAGAACACAACACCATGAGGCTGCTTCTCAGCTGACTACAACATGGTCTTTTTCAAGTCCAATGTTAACAAATTCTTGTCTTAAATAATCAGATTTTGCCCAGATTCAACCATCTCCAATCCTGTCCGACAAATCCATTATCTCTTATCCTGGAGTGGATTTGTGGCCTTGATAAGTGGCAACTCATTAATGCAAAGATCATCAAGGCGAGTTGTTAGTTAAGTGCTGACGTCTCGGTCAGTGAAGAAGAAATTCTTCTAGACCGAAATCACCCAAAGTGCCCCTTTTTGGGGAAGCTATATTTGTAATGTAATAAACGTTTATACGCTAACATGTAGACCCTGGAGACCCAACACGTTGTAGACTCAGTCGCAAAGGAGACAAATAAAAGAACTTCAACTTGCTGTTTCAGGTTTTAAGAAAATACCTTTATTCCTTATTCTCCCGCCACGCATGACTTCTTGTTACCGCTGTGACGTCACCCACGTCTGTAACGTACTTGTTAGTCGGTGCATACGTTATTTTTATAGTCATTTTCTTTTTCCTTACCAGGCCTCACTTCGCACAGGGCTTGGTCATTTGCATACAACCGCCATACACATGTCTGTGCTCTGTTACATATTTCCTCATATTAAAAACCGATCTTGTGTCTAACTCTGCTCTTGTTATTTTTTTTTTTTTTAATAAAAAAATTGTTAGATCAGAAAAAAGGTGGGTATTTATTTCTCTCCCAATGCGAGAAACGTGACACAAGGGTCGGAAAGTGGGGACTATAAAGTCAGCCTCACCCCCGGAAGGAGGAGCACTCTGGCCTGCAAAAAGTGCCTGGGCAACCCTATAGGCATTCCCCGGTAGAGACGACTCGGGCAATTAGCACTAAACCAAACTCTTCTCAAAGAGAAGGCGAACTGCAGAGGACTAGCATCATATCGTATGAAACGTAATCGTTCTGAAGAATCCGTTTCTTTTTAACAGTGGGTATCTATATATTAGAGAGAGAAGGGAAGGGAGAAAGAGAGGGGGAAGAGAGAGAGAGGGGGGCAGAGGATAAGATGTTAACATTGATAGTGTATGTGTATATATATTTTTATAGAGTTTATGACTTGGCAATATAGTCGGGCTTTATCTTTCTAAAGAGGAGAGGGGGAAAAAAAAACAAAGGCGAAAGAAAAAGAAAAATTCAACTGACCTACAAGAAACCTGAACTCAAGATTTGCACATATCAAATGTCTCAACACCACAAGTCTTAGATTTCAGCTTCTTCTTCTTACCAAAATGGCGTTTTCCGAGACACCCACCACTACCACCACCCACGACCACTTCGCTTCTCGTTTTTTTTTTTTGTTTTTTGTTAGTTTTTATAGTTTTCTATCGAAATGGATAAAAGATAGGAAACTGTTTTGCGTTCATCTCTAACGAAAATCCGTTTTTCTTTTTTGCTTGTTTGTTTTTCTTTTTTGTTTTTTAATACCAGCAGGGAGACTCGACATTGCTCAGTATTGAATGCGAAAGACTACTATGATTATTGTTTTTTTTTTTTTTTTTTTTTTTTTTTTTTCACTATGCTTATAAACCATATTACTTTCTCTTTTTATTTACTGCATCATTCGGAGAATTTTATGCATAGTATTTCAATTTTCATTCAAATAAAATATATATAAGTTCTAATGGAGGGTCGGGATCCATACATCCAGATTCGGGATCACTTTCATTGCCCTTCCTCGAAAATTTCTACATATGACTGAAATTGTATCTAAAATGCAATATATTTGAAGTTTTTAAGAGATGTCCACACAGCCCCCTTTAACCTTACTAGACCTGACCTACTGAACCCAATTTTCCCCTGTGCTTGGCCTCCTGGGAAAAATTGTGAAATCCAGATCTGGAGCTACAAAATTGCGGCTCCATCCCTCATCAACCACACCAGAATTTCCCCTATCACTTGGTTGAGTGACACGCCCCCTACTTTGAACACTCGATTTTGATCTCGGCCCACTTGCATCACCAGAATTATCACTTTTCCATTCATTGATATATTTATCATCTCTAGCGTTACTTGATTCAGAAAGAAACTCCTGATCAAATTCGTTTTCGTCTGAATCAGAATTTGTCACTTTATCCAACACTTGTTGCGCCGTGAAACGCCTTGTTGTTTCTTGTTGAACTCTTTTACCTGTTGAAGTGCTTGGTTCGTCACTAGCTCGTTTCATGGCTACATTAGTCTACAAAACAATTCACAACTCTGCCAAAACAAAGAAAGCCATTTGCAGAACGTTAGGCTTGCGCAAAATCAAGACTAAGCAGCGATTGGTTAGCTATTTTTAGCTCCTTGGCAACACAAAAACACGTGGTCGGAAAACTATCGGTTTAGCAGTAACTCGGTATATAGCATTTTCGGAAATTACCAGTATATCGATAAACTCAATGTTATTAGAGATTCGGGACCACTTCCATTTTTTTCCCCTAAAAATTTTACATATGAATACACTTTTACTTTCTATATAGATTCTCTGACCTTTTTTTTTTCTATAGGGTAGACACACACATACATTGATATTTATAGATATAGATTTCTGTCATTTTGAATCTTCAGACTACTGTTCTCTTCTTGAGTGTCATTTTCAAAACGTTTCGTTCGATGTAACCTCTGACCTTCTTTGCATGTTTCTTGTTGAACCCTGGAATGTTTCTGTCAGACGTGGGAATTTGGACGGAATTTCAAACAGAGCCATTTATTTACTTCACGGGGGTAGTATGCTTGCATTCCGTCAGCCATGAATTCCATCCAGATTCCCAAGTTTGACAGAAAACATTCCAGAGTTCAACCTAAAGAAGGTCGGAGGTTACATCGGACGAAATGTTGTGAAAATCACACTCAAGATGAGAACAGTAGTCCGGTGAATCCAAATAATACGAATAACCAATCCTCATCTTAAAAATTCAGAAACGTAATATAGATTTCTACTTTTTGTATATTACTAGAACAAAACATGACCCGTTGGGTCACTTATTTAGCTCGGATTAGATTGTTTGCATCGGGTAACAGTGATTTTGCAAAACCAATTAAATTAAATAAAACTACAAAGAAAAATCCAAAATTACTCTCTCTCTGTTCAGTAAATCCCCCTCTGTCCTTTTCTCATTTGCTCTCCAGCTATGGGTTGAATAGTATTACTACCGTGATATTTCCTTTTCTATTCTGATGAGGGTGCCCTATTTAGGGGGTTATAGCATTGGAAGAAATAAAATGTTTGTGAATATTAAGAGTTCTTGTAGAGCAAGGGAGAGTCTTTAGTTAAGATATAAAAGAGTTCCGATATCGACAGTTTTAATGATGAGTCGCACGGGTTTTAAATATCAATTTAAATTTTATAATTTTATCAAGAATTCTTCATAAGGTTTGGTTTGGTTTCGGTTATATGAATTATATTTCCTTAATTGAAGGTTAGTTGGTGTTCATTGCTTTTTATATTATTAGAAAGAGATTGAAAGAATGTTTAATTGTTGCTGTGTGTTCGTTAAGTTACGGTCATCTTGTATAACATGCTGCGTCAGCACCAACCCTATTCGGGTTTAACCGGCTTCCCCCGAAGGAGGAAGTTTCATGGGAGTATGAAATTCACAAGCGGTCCCCAGTCGCACGTTAGGGGAGATGACGACGTTAGGTTTTTGCAACTTTTTGCAGGGAGGTATCGACGTCCTCCTACATACAGCACCTGGTCTTCCCAAATTGGTCACCCATTTTAGCAATGACCAGGCTCAACGTTGCTTAACTTCGGTGATCTGATGGGAACCGATGTGTCGATGTGATTATGCCGTATATATGCTGTGTTTACCTTACAAATGAACAAACAAACAAAAATGAATAAATCTGACTCGGCTTTTTTTTTTCTGTTTTAACACATGTTGTTTATTACCGTTACTTTCCAAACAGTTCCTGCTTCTTGTTTTTACTAACTGTTCATTTCGTCTGCGAGGCGATTAACAAAACCCTGCCCTTTCGACACCAGCTTAAAAGTCTCTCACCACCACTGCTTCTTGGCACACGTTTTTCTTCCTGTTCCACTACACGCCAGCCATTTCTCATCTTTTCTTTCTTTCTTTCTTTTTTTTTTACACTGTTTTGATGTGCACTTTGCTTCTACTGACCACGTGGAATGAGTCCTCTGTGGAATATCCACAGGTCCTGCTAGTTTCAATTAATATTTGTATGAATTGTATTTGTTATCCATTGGCATTGCTTTTATTTAATTTTTATTTGTTACTTATATTTATGCTAGTGATGGGACGATTCCAATATTTTCACTGATTCCATACTAAATTTCCGATTTCGACACAATTACCAATTCCGATTACAGATTCTGATTCTTTATAAATCTCTAAATATTTAACTATAGAGTTATTTTTCCCCTCAAATAACATAAAAACATGTGTAAAATGTTTCAGATATTTTTTTCGAACGTAAAAAATACACTTATTTTAGTTTAAAATCAATAAATATTTATTATTTTATCATTATTATCAGCGGTTAAAGATATTGTTGTATAAAAAATGACAAAGGAACTGTTTTTTTGGCATCAGAAAATAGGCACAAATTTTCCAGCCCTGATATCCCCAAAAGATCCAGTTTTTCCGATTCCAATTCCGATCATTGTCCCAATACTAATTCATACCAAGCAGGGCACATTGCTGGAGACGTAAATGACTACCATGAATTTAGGGTCAGGTTTGCTAAATAAATCTGTTAATAAGACTGTTATTTTATAGGTTTCTAATTAGTCAGTGGGTAAGTAAGCTGCTATATTTATGGGCTTTGGCACCCTGATTACAGGATGGTAGAGAAAGTCGGAGGGCTTCTGAAACAGAATTGATAGAGTGGGTCAAATGAAACGAACTTTGAAAAAGGATTCCTGAAAATAGAACTTGGCTGCGAGCAAATGGCACCAAAATATTTTCAAAGACAACATCGTTTTATCCTTCGTCCACCACTCGACCCCATGCCTACATCCGTGACTCGTATTCCCTTTACCATTTTGTAGTTTTGAAATAACATGAAGAAATATGCAAGTGGGTTATAAGCCTCAATTAGTTATTCACAGGTCATGAGGCAATCGTATTTGCAAAGATTTTGTAAAATATTTAATTTTTCTTTTTAAGGAGATAAATACGAAACATAAAACAAATTAATATGGGGGTATTTATGAAGGCTGATAGCAATGCAAAAAAAAAAAAAAAAAAGAAAAAAAATTGGTATGATGAAAGGAAATCTGAACGAAAACAATGATGATTTCTGCAATGAAACCTCCCCTTTCAGTGGGGCAGGTTGCTGAAACAATCTTTCACTTGGTGCTTGTATCACTAAGTGAAAGATTCTTATTGGATATTGAGATAACCTGCCCCACTATTCTAAAAAAGAATACAATTGTGGAACCGTCAAACGGGAGAAAAATAATGACAGCCGTCCATCTGATCCTGTTTTCAGAGAGACAACTGTCCTTTGTACCTTTTCTTTATAAGCCTTATTTGACAACAAAATAGGAGAGTAGAGTCTCTGTAAAAATATAAAAAAAATTTTTTTTTACTTTAAAAAGGAATCACCACTTATCAAGGCCCATAGGCCACTCAAGGATAAGGGTTAAAGAGTGTACAGTGGTAAAAAGGACAATATCATAGTAATCGTTAGATTTCTTAAGGGGAACGGCTCATCAAGAACTTGTTCACATTAAACTTGAAGACGGCCATATTGTAGTCAGCTGGAAAGCAGGTAAACAGAAGAGAGTTCCAGAGGTATGCAGTTCTAACAAAGAAGCTTTGTTCATTAAATTAAAAAAATAAACATTGGCTCGGATCAAAGTGTAGTATCTGTTCTGCAGATACTGCACTTAAGATAATTTGTACCAGTCAATGGAGGGGAGACAATTATTATTTTTGGTAACCAGAGTGCCCCCTTTTTGCCTACTTTTAGGGGAGCTAGTTTTTACCCCACATTAAAAACGGCCTTGTGCCTAATTTTCTTTGGTGGGGAAACAAATAAATACCTTAAAAATAAACATTTCGAGTTTCTTATGATGAGTAGCCACCTTTATGTACATGCGTAATTCGCCTGCTTAATAATTTAGTAATAATTTCTCTCGTTTGACAACCTCACTTTTGTATTCGTTTTTGAGAAAGGGTCCCCCCGCCCCCGAAATTATCAAAATTTTACACCATCCTGGATATTTTTATTCACATTTAGCAATAAGTTTCCATTTTTACTGATTTGATGTGTGAAAGTTCTTTTAAAAAATAGATTTTTTGAAGATTTGTAACTCAAATACCTTATTCAATTGTTTTTTTTTGTTTTTTTTGTCCAGAACTTTTTTTCCAGTTTTTCTGCATTGCTATCATTCTTCATGAATACTGACATATTTGGTTACCAACAATGCTTCAAGCAAACTACATTTTGTTTTTATAACTATAACATATATCATCAACCACAGTAGTTGTTGAATATATAGGAGGGGCATTCCAAAAGTAAAGCCTCCTATTTTTTTCCACCCGAATGGATCTGAGGAGATCACAAATTGCATTGTTATAATGGCTGAACTTACACATTCATGTCAAATCTCGAGTCTGTAGACTGAAAATTGATAGAGTAGTTTGGTAGGGAATTGTACACACAGAGAGACACACACACACAATTTTCATAACTTTCTACCTAAATCTACTCATTGAGCACTATTGAAATAAATATTGAAAATCGGTACATAAAATATATCTCTTTATACCATTTTATGTGGATATATGAAAGAATAATATTTATAATATGTATACATATACATAAACACACACACACACATATATATATATATATATATACATATATATATATATATATATATATATATGTATAACTTTACCATATTCCTTCTACTTCACATTTTGTTATCAAGTAAAATATTTGACTTACTTGCAGTTTCATCAAATACTTTTGTATGCAAAATCCGATCCCGCATTTTGCTAATTCCTACCCTCTGATGAGAAGGAAAGTATTTCTTCAAAACTCCGCGGATTAAGGACTATCCACTTAAGTGTTTCCTTTTCAAATAAAATGTGTTTTTAACTCTTTTTCAAAATGTTTTTTAACATGTTTTATCAACTATTTGCTCTTATATATATATATATATATATATATATATATATATATATATATATAATAAAATATATTTTTAGCGCCTTTTAACGTCATTTTGTCTGGGTTATATTGACGTTTGCTTTTCTATTTTATATTTAATTCTATCACCATTTAATCTTTTTTCTCTTCTTTTTCACTGATTTTTCTTAATTATACTTTGTCTCGGCAGCCGTGTTTAACGTATATCTTTTTTTTTTATTTATTAATATTATTGGAATTTTTCCCCTTTTCCTTGTACATATTTGTGAATGATTCCACAGATTTTGGCCTTTAGGATTATTTTGGACCATCTTCCAATTACACGATTTCCTTGGATTTTACTTGTGCGAATGGAAATTTAATTAACTTTTTCGGATTTACATTTTTGGATTTTACCGTCATTGGATACTTTACCTTTCACCAGACTATCCATTCATGTGAAATCACCTTTTTCTTCACCATATTCCCTCCGCTTCACTTTTTGTTATCAAGTAAGATCTTTGACTTACTTGCAGTTTCATCAAATACTTTTGTATGCAAAATCCGATCCTGCATTTTGCTAATACCCTCTGATGAGAAGGAAAATATTTCTTTGAAACTCTGTGGATTAAGGACTATCCACTTATTAAGTGTTTCCTTTTCAGATTAAATATGTTTTTAACTCTTTTTCAAAGTGTTTTATAACATGTTTTATTAACTGTTTGATCCTAGAAAAGAAATGAAAAAAAACTGTAAGTTGAAATTTACAATTAAATCTATTGCTCGACTGAATACTCCAAAAAAACAATTTTTTTTTTTTTTTTTTTTTTTGAGTATTCAGTTGAACAATAAATTCAATTGTAAATTTCAACTTAAAGTTTTAATTTCTTTTCTCTTATAATAAACTCTACACTATTGTGTGTGTATTGAGCTTTTTTTATTTGGTTGGGATAAAATATATATAAAAATAGTGTTTTTTTTTGTTTTTTTTAAATATAATTATCCACTGACACATGTTTCGTCGTCTACGACTCATCAAAGTGACTGAACCTAGCGAGATTTGAAATCGGGACCCTATGGTAAGAAACCTAAACTCCTACCATTGAACTATCTCACACAATTGTTTGAATATATCGTGATTTATGCAGATGTTATTCATTTGTTTTTGTTTTTGCGATGCGTTTTTAATGAATTCAATTATTTATACGAAAGTGCATTTTTACCTAAATGCGAGTTGGGAATAATTTTCCCTTTTACCAATTTGGTACCCGCAAGACGTACTGTAGACGACGAAACACGTGTCAGTGGATAATTATATTAAAAAAAAAAAAATGTATATGCCGCTTCCCATTTGGGTGTACCAAATTGGTAAAAGGGAAAATTATTCCCAACTCACATTTAGGTAAAAATGCACTTTCGTATAAATAATTGAATTCATTAAAAACGTGTCACAATATATATATTTATAATTCATATAAGAATACTGGTATTCATATTAGATTGAAGTTTACCTTTGCTTATATCAGGTAAACACTGCACCTCATTAAATTTCATTATTATATATATATATATATATATATTAAAAAATGATTGAAGCTCCTTTTCAGGAGTATAAAATTGAGCACTGTATGGGAATTAACAAAGAACTAAAAATCAGTCAGCTAGTGCTTATTGTAAGAAATTTCTTTCTCATACATCTCAATTTCCTCCCTGCAGAAGCAAATGAATTCTACAAACAAAAGCCATACCTTTAAACTCAAAATTTATTCACAAAAAACAGCAATGAAAGTTATTTGGTTCTGGTAAGTCCTTTTGCAAAACGGTGGCCCAATTTGCTTCCATACGCATAGAGCCTTTAGTTCGAATTCCTATTGTTGGAATGTTAGTTCGTTGTTCCTTTGGAAGAATCCATGAATGTTTCATGGTAAACTCGGCGGGAATGATGGCGCCTATGA
>NC_136511.1:51208500-51228500 GCF_053919585.1 Euprymna scolopes | reverse complement strand
CCAAATTGCAAACCTTGTCGGTCCACAATCGATCAGGGTGAGGAAGTGCTGGCTGCCGTAGTGAGTTATGTCCATACCCAGTCGGCTCCAAGTCGCGCTTACTCCCAGCTGACCTTTCCGCCATCTGGCCGGGGCGGGATCGATTGACTGGCATGTTTGGCATTCCCTGACTACTGCTTTCACTACACTTTTGGACACCGACGGTTAGACAACTGCACAAAATAACATGTCCGTCTCACTCCAGGGTGTCCACTGAGGTTGTTTATTCCTGATTTTATCCGCCACCTCAATAGAGGCTGCATATAATGGTACTGGCTCAGCTTTCTTCTTCATGGTGTCATACCATTTCTGTGGCACCCAAGTGAGCCTATCAGCAAGGTTGCAATTTGAAATAACCAGTACCGCATCAACAGACAGGTTGTACTTTTTAAGGTCTCCAACCTCCGTCTGATCAGCATCTCGCTGGCTGCCTTAGTGTGCATCCTAGTCTTGCCTGTCAGTGTGTCTGATATCCGGTGGTACACGCATAGTGAATCTGTGTGTATGCATAATTTCCTGACTTTCCACTGGTGTGCCAGGTTGATATCTTTTATCACCGCATCGGGCTCTGCCAGGTTGATATGAGCAGCGGCACTCACCGGTCGCAGCACCATTCTTCTCCAACAGCACACCAATTGCTAGAGAGCTCGCATCCACCCACACATTCAGTTTGTCTCCCTGCATGCACCAGTCTCCTTTGGCAGGGTCATCCTGCTTTACCCTTGCAATGGTCTCCTTCACCATGCAAACCAACTGATCATCGGCTGTTTCATCATCCCAGCCTCTGGTGGCTGTGCTTGCCCTCCTTTTTATGATGCCTGTTGCCACGCGAGTTCATCCACATACTGGTAGGTGCCCCACAAGTTTTCCACACAGGAAGAATACTGCTCGCCTCATGAAGACATCGGGCACTTCAGGAACTGCAGTTCCGCGCCTCCATTTCAAAGTTCCTCGCTCCTGTCGAACGTTCAGGCCCAAGACATGGACGCCATTCTGCAAATGTTCTGGGTCCTTGCACGTCAAACCAAACTCAGCCAGTTTGGCCCTCACACGTGATGATAACACAATGTCTTTGTTCACATATATGTCATCAAGGTACGCCGATGTCCCATCTTTTATTGTCTCTTCCTGTGACAACACAGTGTTAATAATGGTCTTCATTATTTGGGACACCACGTTCAGCCCAAAGCCTAGTCTGGTAAGGCAGTACCTCCTGCCAGCAAACACTACCGTCTGAAATGGCCACATTGTTTTACTGATTCGGACCTGCAGGTATGCTTTTCTTAGATCCAGCTGGGACACATTGGAACCCTACTGGCGCCACTCTCGTAACTTGCTGGCACAAACGTCAGCATCTGCCGTGAACGCATCAACATGCACGTTCAGTTCGCGATAGTCCATCACGGACCTCATCTTTGCTTTGTTGTGCTGAGCGACCGCCATCAGCGGAATCAGGCCTTTGGGAGGTCCAAGTTTCTCATAGGGGTAGGAAATCAACCAGCCATCCTTGATCCAATCACGAAGTTCCTCTTCATATGCAGGCCTCATTTAGTCAGGCACATGGTACTTCAATCTTCAAAGCAGCACACACTGGAACCTTCTACTGAAACTGTATCGCCCCCATCTGCGTTATGTAAGCACCACCAAGGGCTCTGATGGCATCATAGCCTAGGAGCCGGTCAAAGCTTAGCGGTTTCTCGAGTACTACCAGAACTTCAATGTTAGCTGAATTTCCAGTTTTAGTGCGAATGTTTACAGTGCCCACCCCGCAACATGTCCGCATCACTCCACTGAAGGTGGTTAATCTAGTAGTCTTCTTCTTCCAAGTGTGGCAGAGGCCCACACTCACTACGGTACGAGAGCACCCAGAGTCGAAGAGTGCTGAGCACAATGTCTCATTGACATAGACCTGAATGGTCGGAAGCGCCTCATCTAATTTCTGTTTGGGGAAGAGGTTGACGCTGGCATCTTTTCCCTGACCCGTTCCTGAACAATCCCGGGCCATATGACCAGTCTTATTACATCGGTAGCAGCGAATAGCTGTCAGTCGCCGCTGGCAGTTCTTCGCAATGTGGCCCTGGTCATTGCACCTATAACACATGACTTCACCGCGCAGGACAGACGCCTGGGATGGTCTATCCTCATTTAATGCATGCTGTGCAACAGCAACTACTGGTTCTCCCATCTCATAAGTATTCTTCATCACGGTCCTGGCCCGGTCTACCAGGTCGTTAAAGGACAATGGAGCTATGCTTGAGCTAGCCCGCAGGAGTTGCTTTGCTCTAGTTGGGAGCCCTGCCAAAAATTTGCATGCGAAGGCCTGCTCAGGCAGCCCACCAAACAACACCATCAATTTCGTCAGCTCGGCCAAATAAACGTCGACAGTTTCACCTCAAATTGCTCCCAAGCAATGGCGGAGTCGATAGCGAGCGCCTTGTATAATGCCGCCTTGATCCTTTCATAATCCTGTTTTTCCTTAGGACTAAGCTGTTGATATACTGCGAAAGCCCCGCCAGACAGACATAGAGGAACCACATGTTCAATGTTCTTCACACTAAACAGGCAATGTAGTTCCACCTTCGCCACCCAGTCAAGTACTGGGATCGAGGCGGCGAATTCCAGTATTAACTTAAGTTCGAATTTGTTCCCCATTATGCCGAAATAACTTAACGTTAAAAGGGCTGGTAAACGGCAAAACAAAATAAACCAAATACAATACACAAAAGTCCAGCTAGAATTCGTCACTGACAAATTTCTCTCTCAACTTCCAGCACGTCTCTCCCCACTGTCTCTGCCAACAGACAGTTTATCAGAAAACTGACCCCATTCCATTTGCATACATGTGCAGTGGAAGATAAGATCTCGTGAGATTCCACGAGACTACTCCTTATAAATTCATAGCTGTCATCTTTAATTTCTCTTTCTCTCAGACCCCATCCGAAGGTAAGTTGTATGACCAAACGACACACACACACATGAGGGCGCTTTCCTCTTTACATTCAACTCTACATAAATTAAAATATCATGTTTAAGCGGATTGTACGACCGGGCAACGCCGGGCGTCCAGCTAGTAATAAATGAAAAGGTTAGTCAGAATCGACATTTTATAAACCAGCTTAAATGCTATTCAGGTCCCACTTATGAAATCTCATAAAATCTCATAAAATCTCGTGATATGTTTGAAAATCCATTAATAATTGAAAAGAGTTGAAAGATTTTGTTTTCTGAGTGGACGTCATGTACCTCTACAAGGCCACTATTTGCCCATGTATTGAATATTGTTGTCACATTTGGGCTGGTGCATCTACTACTAGTCTCTCATTCCTGGGTAGTGTTCAAAAGAGAGTCGTCAACGTAATAGGCTCCAAACTGTCAGCTAGGCTTCAACCTCTTTCCCATCGATGAAATGCTGCATCCTTTTGCCTGTTCTACAAGTATTTTAATGGCAGGTGTTTCAACAAACTACAAGCCCTTGTACCCCCTCGACAAACCCGGTAAGCAGCAAAATTACACCCCTACACAGCAGAGATGCCAGAAAGCCTTCTATTCTAATAGTTTCTTCCCTAGAACTGCTAGACTTTGAAATTCCCTTCTGGATTCCGGCTTCCTTGACTGTACTAACGTGTAGAAGTTCAAGTGTAATGCAAACAGACATCTTGCTGCTCAACTCCCTATATAGTATCCTTGCAATTTATATCCCAGATAGTAGCCTCCTACATCAGAGTAGCACTGTGCGTTGTTTGGGGTTAAAATGCAATTTAAAAAAAAACAAAAACATTTATGCTATTAGAATATACCTGTGTAGTTTAATATAACTCGAAATTGTGCACTCCAGGTCTCATAAAATTATATATTTTATTTCCCAATGGAACTAGCGATTATTTTTTTTCCTTCCTCTAGCAATCAAGTGCATTATCCACGTTAACACAACATATAAAATGGCGACCACCTGTGCAGAAAGATATACCCAATCACGTGATCATAAAAAACGTAAGTTATGAATATAAAATATTCATAACTTTTTGCGTTTTTTTTTGTTTCTTTTTCTTATTTTTTAAGCTAGAATCGAAAAAAAAAAAATGGTATGACACTTTCATTACAGCAAATTCTAGCCTTGATAATCGGTCAAAAATCGAAAATGAAACCACTTATAAAACATTACATTTTCGCATGATTGGTGAGTTTATTGGATACTAGCCTGAGCATGTGGCGTTGTTTGGATATTTGGAGGAGTGTGTTGAGCAAAACATAAAAAAAGGTAGTAGGCAGGCAGGCTCGAACCCGTACTCTGAAGGAGGAAAAGAATGTGGAAAAAAAAAGCGTGATGTCTTTGCCGTTGCGTCCATCGCCAAACCGGAAGTGGTGAAGGTTAAGATAAGGCTAGACAATCGAAAAAAGGGATAACTTTTGAAATATCGGTGGAAAAGTGCCCAGTTGAGGGTGAAGGAATTAATGTTTTTAGCCATTTTTTTCGAAATTTGTTGTCTGAAGGGTCGAGCTTCAAAACGATACCAATCTCATGAAAATCCGCCGCCTCTGTCGAAAGTTTTAGGCAGACATACATATATACATACATACATGATGATTGCAACGTCTTGTCAGACGAGTGCCACTCCCTCATAAGTCCTGCTGGCGAAATTCACACGCTCAAGCAGACATGACACTGAAGACGTCTCTCTATTTTATGTCCTGTGTATTGTTTTACTCTTTTATTTATGTTGAATTCATCTATTCGTAACAACCATCATCATCGTCGTAATGAACGTTGAGGAGTTGTGCCATTATGAACGCATGTTCAATTTAAAAGCTGTGCTAGCGGCGAAGCAAACGTCTCTCTGTTTAATGTGGTGTGTATTTTGGATTGTTTTACTCTTTTATTCATGTTGAATTCACATACATACAGACATACATGCATACATTTAAACAGACAGGTGAGATTTATGGTATAAAAGTTGTTTCTACCAGTATTTTGTTTAATTTTCAATTTTTTTGAACGACTATCGAGGTTCCACATGATTATAAGAAAACCATCATATTTTTGTTCTAACTCAACAGGCTTGAGAATACTTTTGTTTCAAAGTAAAAAAAAAAAAAAAAACGCTTCAAATTAAATTAAAACACACAAAAAATTATCTCTGTATGTAAAAGAGTTACTTATATTGTCTTTGATCACATTTATTTGTTATTTAATTTTTCACCCAAGCTTTTAGTTTGTTGGCGCTTGGTAAACATATCCCACTTTTTTTATATTTCAAAAAGACTTTTTGTTTACTCTCGATTGGTATATACGTCTCTCTCTCTCTTACTCTCTTCATCTGTATTTTTCTTTCTACTGCCACTATGCAACCCTCTCATTCTATGTAATGCCTAAAAAGGTCTTAAAAATAAATAACATCTTAAAATTTCAAAAGAAAACTTTTTAAATAACTTTCTTCAAATCAAACATGTTTGAATACTCTAAAAAAAGGAGTTTTTAGAATGAAATAAGGAACAGATTTATGTATGGTTTCGTGAACAAATATTTTGTACGTAACTGGAAAACTAGAGATAAATATTTAAAATGTCCATAAATAAGAGAAATTTAAGAGACAACCAATTATGTCCTCACAAAGAGAGTCGTATGTATTAAATTAGACAGAGGTAGTACAAAACATTTTGTGACTTAGTGCTTTCCCGTAAGTGTATTAAAATAAAATAGCTGAATTATGTAATTTGATACTTATTTAACTATCTTTTGTGTTGATATTCCAATCATCCTATTTTTTACTTTATGATTCTTGATTGACAATATTTCAAACCCCGTTTCAGTTAAGAAAAAATTTTTTTTGTAATGTTAAAACGAGATGTTGGTATTATTAATATTATAAGTTTTGTTACAGTAAAAAAAGGGGGGGCGACACAGCTTTAAAAAAAGTTTCATCCTTGTTTTATTAAAGAGTTTGCTAAAATCACAATTTCTTCTTCAACTATCTTTGCATTTTCCTTCTTTTTCGCAAAAAAATCTTACAACATTTATTTGTTAGTTTAAAAAAATAGTAAAAAAAAAAAACAAAACAAACAAACAAAGAAACAAAACAAACGTAGTCGTAAAAATTCCATTTCGTTTGTAATGTTTTAATTCTTTGGGGTTTTAAGCTTTAAGACTATTTCTTTTATTGAACCTCACCATAATATTTACTTTTTAATAAAAATGAAGTTGGAAAAAAATAAAATAAAATAAAATAAAACTAGAAAAAGTTGCCGCAACGTTTTCAAATGTTTTCATCTACTGAAAATATCGTTGGTTTTAGCGTCGTAAATTATAATATGAAAACAGAAACGATTCTCATAATAGTCGCGTAAAAACCACATTTGTATTATTAATGTTAACAATGTTGTCACATTTAAAAAAAAAATGCCGCAGTTTTCTTTTTTTTTTTTTTTAATGTTTTGCCTAAATAAAAATATCGTTGGTTTTAGTATCCTAAATTATGAGATGAAAAAAATAATTCCTACTACCTTTGCATTGCATTTTCATTTTTTGTAATGTAGTCGAAAAAAAACTGTTACATGAAAACAAAAACGATTCTCTTAATAGTCGCGTAAAGACAACATTTTGCATTATTAATGTTATCAACTTTGTGCATATTAAAAAAAAATTGTCGCAACTTTTTTTTATGTTTTGATTTAATAAAAATATCGTTAGTAGGAGCGTCCTAAATTATGAGATTAAAAAATTAACAAATCTCTTTAGTAAAATGGAGTTGTCTCCCTCTATACAATGACCTTCTCTAAAAAAAGCGCCTGAATTCGTACGTTTCGGGTACGTATATAATAAGATTTGTCTGTATTTTCTGCATAAATATTTTTTAGTTGAATTCTAAAATAAAACCTAAAAGATCCGAAAACTCAAAAACGTTGCGAGTCAATTGAAATTAAATTTTCTTTCGTTTGGTAAAAGGTTTTTTTTTTTTGGTTTTTTTTTCATCTTTTTTTAACTATACTATCGCTTTGTTTGCAAATAATGACCAAACACATTTCACTGTAATAAACGAACTTACATAATAAAAATTATCCAGATTCGATATCGGCACTAGTCATTCCGTAGGTCGTAATGTTATCAGGCAAATGAAGAAAATACTTGAATTTTTAAACTCTCGCGTAGAAATAAACTGGGAGGAAAATAATGGATTCAAACAGCTCCCCCCCCTTTTTTTTTTTGTTGTAACGAAGGAATTATTTCCCTTTAATTGCCTTCAGTTTGCCAAATCTAAGGGAAATAACTTTTTTCTTTATACTAGAAAAATAATTGACTTTTTACTTTAGAATGAAATTCTGAAGTAAAAAGTCAGCTTTTACTTTCTAGATTCAGCGATATATAAAGATTAATTAGATACGTGATCCGTTGTGCCATTTTTACTCTTACTATTTTACTCTTTTATTTATTTTATTTAAAACTTCATAAATTATGACATATCTACAGCAACCTCAGTAGACGTTAGTGTCCTCAATGATGCTGGGAAACAGAAACGAAATACTAAGGGTTTTTTTTTATTATTATTATTTTAATTACATTTTCACCCCAAACAAGGCAAATTGCCACTTTGGTGTAGGGGGCTACTATCAGGGGCAACAACTACTGGGGTACTATGTAGGGATTTGGGCAGCAAGGTGTCGGTTCACGTTACACTTGAACTTCTGCACGTCAGAACTGTTGAGGAAGCAGGGACCTGGAATGGAATTCCAGAGTCTAGCGGTTCTGAGGAAGAAACTATTGGAGTAAAAAGATCTTTTACATCTAGGGATCTCTACAGTGTGGGGGTGGGATTTAGCAGCCTGTCGGGTTTGTCGAGGGTGCTCACGTCGTGGGGGCACAAGTGATTGCAGTTCGTCAGAACATTCACCACTAAAATACTTGTAGAAAAGGCAGAGGGATGCAACATTTCGTCGATGGGACAGAGGCTGAAGCTTAGATGCCAGTTCAGGGCCTATCAGGTTTGCGACTCTCTTTTGAACCTTGTCAAGGAGCGAGAGACTAGTAGCAGATGCACCAGCTCAGATGTGGCAGCAATACTCCATACATGGGCGAATGGTGGCCTTATAGAGGTACAGGATACTTTCGGGTGTTATTAGTTTTCTAGCACAGTAGAGAGAGCCCACCTTTCTTGCAGCGGCTCTGGCAATGCCTTCAATGTAATTGTTCCAACTTATGTTTCCTGTGAACGTTAGGCCAAGAAGTTTGAAAGATGGACTCTCAGATAAAGAGTCGTTGGCCATTGCTATGGGTGGTAGAGAGGGTTTCTTGTAATTATTGAATGAAACTAGTTTAGTCTTGGCAGCATTGAACGCGACCAACCACTTTTGTCCCCATTCCACTACAGATTGGAGGTCATCCTCTAGTGTTTCTGCCATTTCAAAAAAAAAAACGTCTTATGTAAGACACGAAAAGAAACTGGAATCTTAACAAGATCTCTATCATTCCAGTTATTATAGGAGCAACTGGACTCGTGAAAAAGAATTTTAAAAACTACCTGGCAAATATACCCAGTGAACCAAGTGCAAGAAAGATTCAAACAATTGCACTTAAAGAGACGGTGAGAATCTAAAAAAAAAAAAAAAAAGATCTCTCGGTTGGAATATCTGAGTTAACGAGTGAATGTTTCGCATTTGGTAGGATGCTCAGTCCCCAGCTTGAACAAACTAAGAAAATTAAAAAAAAAAAAAAAAAAAAAAAGACAGACAGACATTTGTCCTGCATAACTGAAATAGTAAATCTCTTCACTTCTATAATATTATCATTATTATTTAGAATCATTATTATTATTATTATTTAGAATTATTATTATTATTATTATAATTTAGAAGTATTATTATTAATAGCATTATTTAGAAATACTATTAATACTATTTAGAAGTATTATTTTTTTAGAAGTATTATTATTATTATTATTATTATTATTATTATTATTATTATTATTATTATTTAGAAATATTATCATTTTTATTATTATTATTATTATTATTATTATTATTATTTTTATTTAGAGATATTTTTAATGGCTCAGAAGAAGCTTTCACACAGGTCATCAACGATCTCTCCTTGAAAACAATCTGTGGTGTTCCCTGGAAGCTGAGTGACAACCAATCTCCCCAGATTGCCAGTACTCTCCACCTCTTTCGATTACATTTGCAAATAAATTTGCACTATCACAACGGCCTCTCACCATTGATTTCTCGCTGGCAGCGGCCATTAGTCTCCACTGGAATTTGAGTGGCAATAAGCCTCCTCAAGGTCCCAGTTCTCTTCACACTTGTCCAGCGGCTATCTGGTCAGTGCTCTCTCCTCGATCCTTCTATCCTCCTTGACCCTTCTCGACTATTTGGCATTGCTCTTTAGGGGATGAGGCAATGGGGGGTATTGGATAGCGGACTTATAGGTATGCAGCTTCAATGTTCTTGTTTCCATGTAACGCTTCATCTTTTGCCTCTACAGCAGTTTGTCTGACCAGCACACATGCCTCATATGTATTAGTCTCCGCATTCAAGGTTTTTCTTTATTATTTCAGTTGTTTTCATTATTGTTGTTTATTGTATCTTTCCAGCAATTCCTCTGATTCCAATTTCCCCCATTTTCTTTTTCAAATTTTTTCGGAATTATTCCTAGTGCGCCTACTATTATAGGTATTATTCTTATTTTCTTCATCATCCATATTCCTTTCAGCTCTATTATTATTATTATTATTATTATTATTATTATTATTATTATTCAGAAGTATTATTATTATTTAGAAATATTGTTATTATATAAATAAATAGGCATATTTCACCAACTAATTTGTTGGCAGGTTTTTGGTGTGTATAATTACGCACATATGAATAATATGATTAAACTGAAAAAAAAATGTCACTCTTTCACTATTTGTTCATATAGACATTAACAAATATTCGAGAGTGGATGTATAAACATGCAAGTAAAAGATCAAATGAATATTGTTGCGAGTTTGTCTCTGCTTTATCGTTATTTTCATAGCAGGTGCTCGGCTGAGCTCCATTCTATGGTTCCCCCTTGCCAAACTTTCACAAGAAACAACCGTCTAGCAGAAAACGCTATCACTAGTTTCCCCCACTCTTTATCTGTGCCTAAACCTAAACGTAGATTCGATGAGCAAAGCTTCTTTCTTAGAACTGCACGCCTATGGAATTGTCTTCCGTTTTCCTGCTTTCCAGCTGTCTACAATATGGTTGTCTTCAAGTCTAACGTAAACAAGTTTTTGATGAGCCGTTCCATATAAGTCAACAAATTTGCCGAATCTCCATTACTAACGGTCACTATATTGTCCAATTTCTACTATACACTCTTTAACCCTTATCCTCGAGTGGCCTCTTGGCCTTGATAAGTGGTGATGCCTATGTAAAAAAACAAAAAAGAAATATACATTTTTTATCATTTTACTGTTTTACCTCTTTTTCATCCTTGCTTCGTTTTCTTCCTTTCTTTCCTACTTAATAGCTTTCCCCATTCGTTGCATGTATTCAAATAGTTACTCACACGTCAAAACATTTCAATTGTTTTTTTTTTTAATATTTTATTGTTTTTCTCAATAAATTTCAAATCTATACTTTTCTGAAAATGCTCGTTGATATGAACAAGTAACAGAGGACATATAAGCATGTGTGAGAAAATCAGCAGCAGCCAAAGGATAGCTGGCTAATGAAAATATTATCAGCAGCAGCTGTAAAAGTATTTATGCAAATTATTAGGTTGGTGCAAAAATAACGTCGTTTTTTTATATGAAGTTCAACACCAAAAAACGACATTATTTTTGCATCAACCTATTAGCAAGTGCGAGCTTGCATCACAAGAAAAGGAGAGAAAAATACTCCACATGGTCGAAAAGTTAAGGGAAGTACGTACTGGCAAAGATGGATGTGTAAATACAAGGGCGAGTATGTGCTGGCAAGCGCCAATGCGAGGTGATGAGGAGATAGAGACTTTTAAAAAGCATAAGTGTGTGCGAAAAAATTTTGGAAATATAATGAAATATGTTGTTTTGGAAAAACCATGAATAAATGTATTTCATTTGTACTTTTAAATAAATGCAGAGTCGGATTTTTATCTCTTTCCTTTGTTTGTTGCTTTGTGGCGGTGCTAGACAGCGTGTAGGTCTGAGAGGTTTGAACTGTAACAACGCAATTAAAAAAAGTAACGGCCACGTTACAAACAGAATCGGGTAATCTCTTATTTATTTATTTTTTAAATTATTTTTCCTGTGTTTTATTCCATCTAATATATAAAAAAAAACCCTACCTACTACCACTTTTTTTTTTTTTTTTTTTTTTTTTTTTTTTTACACCTACCCGGGCTGCCTACTGTTGTTTTGATTACCCCCCCCCCCCGCTACTACCAGTTTATTTTTTTGACACTTCTCTCTACTCGGGCTGCCTACCGGGGTTCCTTACTACACCACTGCTCCATACCCAGGCAACGCCAGGTACCCCCCTCTCCACTAGTCTTTTATATATATGTAGCTTAATAACATATGGCTGGCTTGTTCAGTTAATAGCAAAATTACAACAATGAGAACAAAAAATATTTTCAAACATAAGTCAATCCCACAACTAATTGCGTTGTTATGATAACATGCATTCATCACTTGAAAGTTTCATCTCTCTGTTGCAGATATTGACGGTATGAGACTCTAAAAAAACAACTCCTGTCCTGAGCATGCGATGCATCAGAAGCAGAGATGCAGAAAAAATTAGACCGATCAACATTCACCTGTTGAACATTTACAAAACCGACAGAGTTGATGTCAGCACAGTTAGGAGATGGGTTTGTCGATTTCAGACTGGTGATAGTGATGCGAGTGACAAATCGCGCTCCAGACTTTTACGATCTAGACATCAAAAGAAGCTATCAAAAGTGCATTGAGAATGGTGGTGACTATGTAGAAAAATAAATTCTGGAACACAAAACGTTGATCGTTTTAACAGTAGCACTTCCATCTTTGTAGCTCTTTAACGTTTTAATGTTTGAGTTAAAAAGTAGGAGGCCTTACTTTTGGAATCACCATTGTAGTTCAGCTATCACACCTATAATTTTTTTTTTTTTATTCATCTTCATCCCAAACAAGACATATCGCCACTTGAACGTGAAGGGCTACTAATTAGAACCATGCCTAATAAAGATTAACAAGATGTTGGGTTATGTTACATTTGAACTTCTGCATATCAGTACAGTCAGGAAAGCATACATTCTGAAGATTCCTACAGGCAGTATTACATTAAGGCTGCCCATTGTCAGAACCTGAGGGTAAGTGTGTCATCCACTGAGTCGATTCCTGGTAAATATAATCGCCCCAATCATAGCCAAATCTCTATTGTACATCAAGAATTCAGCTCGTTTCATGGAAATAATCAACAATGCTTCCATTCATTTCAACCAGATGGTGAGTTAGGTTTTATTTAGATTTGCACATATTTAGGAACCCAAAAAATCACATAAATTGATCAAGGGGGGGGGGGTAAGAGAAGCAAATTAAAAATTTTTTTAGTGATTAAAATGACTTCATTATTTTATATACAAACAAAATCTTTCTTTTGTTTGACAGTGTGTACACTACTAATCTATAATATAAATCTCACCTGTCTGTTTAAATCTATGCATGCATGCATGTATGTATGTATATATGTATGCCTAAAACCTTCTATAGAGGCGACGGATTTTCATGAGATCGGTATCGTTTTGAAGCTTGACCCTTCGGACGAAAAATATTTAAAAATTGGCCAAAAACATTAATTCCTTCACCCTCAACTGGGCACTTTCTTACAGGGAAAGGTGGCTTTTTTCGTCGATATTTTCAAAAGTCATCCCCTTTTTTCGATTGACTAGCCTTAATTTAAACCTTCACCACTTTCGGTTTGGCAATGGACGCAACGGCAAAGACGGCGCGTTTCTTTTTTTTTTTTCACGTTTTTTCCCCCCCTTCACAGTACGGGTTCGAGCCTGCCTGCCAACACTTTTTTTTTTTTTTTTTTTTTTTTTTTTTTTGCTCAAAACACACCTCTAAACACCCGGGCAACGCTGGGCATCCCAGACTAGTATACATATAAAACAGCAATAAGTTTGCTTACTTGATGATGAGAAGTTCTAGGAAGAGGGTAATAGAGGGGGAAAGGGTAGTGGTGAGAGGGTTGGAAAAAGAGAAGGAGTAGTAACAGAAGCATTAAAAGGCGACATCAGTTTGAGGCACTGAACATAACTCAGTTGGTGTAGGAGTTACCTCCCTTGCACTAGTCATCACAAGGAATGAAAAAAAAAAAAAAAAAGAAGATTTTAGACTTAGATTCCATCAATATTTGTTTTAATGGAAATAGCTGCGATATAGAACCCATTCTACTTAAGTTGGCTATCGTTTAAAACTCTGTCGTTTTAGATTGTTCTGCTCCAGGATTAGGAATGGTTAAGCCTAACTTATCATTTTCATTACCTATATATGTTGCAATATTTTTTTATCTAATTAGAGGGTAGATATTTACTTGCTGCCTACCTCAGCAAGATGTGACACAAGGTTGGAATGTGGAGATGTCCATCAAAGGTCCCTAAAAGAAGGGCACTCTGGCCTATCAAAAATTGGCCGAGCATTTCCATCGATATGCCCCTGTAGGGGCGCTCCGGGCAACAAGCAATAAACTTACCCACTCGAAAACAAGGAACAAGGTGGCAAGGCCTGAGAGGGTTGACCTCCAATGGTAATACCCAAGCGGTGTACCTCAGTATGACAGGTACTGGGCCAGTTTCTGGCCCCACACCTGTCAAGATTGTCAAGACCCTATTTTGGATTAGTGCTTTCTACCCAGGCCTCCAAGCAACCGAAGCAGCAAGAAGATCAACCCTACTCAATTAAAATAATTGGAAGGTTCTATCTATAATGAAGCCATTTTTTTTTTTTTTTTTTACATGGAAGTTACCACTTATCAAGGCCCGTAAGCCACTCGGGGATAAGGATTATTACGTATACAGTAATCAATGGGACAGTATTGTAGTAATCGTTAGTATTGGAGATTTGATAAGGTGTCTTACTTAAGGGGGCGGTTCATCAGGAATTTGTTTATGCTGGACTTGAAGACATCCAAGTTGTAGTCAGGTGGGAAGCAGGCAGACGGAAGAGAGTTCTGCAGTCATACACTTTTAAGAAAGAAGCTTTGCTCATAGAATCTATGCTTTGATTTAGGCACAGATAAAGAGTGGGGAAAATTAATGACAATGGTTTCAGCTAGACGGGTGTTTATCATGAAAGATTGGCAAGGGGGAACCAGAGATTGGCATCAGACGAGCACTTGCCATGGAAGTAACAATGAAACAAAGACAGGCTCGCAACGTCTCTTCTGTGGGAGAGAGGTTGCAGTGAAAAGAAAAGGACATTCCCCACTAAGCCATGCTCTTTTAGTAACCAATCAGAAACTTGAATCAATCCATAAAAATACTGGACATGTTAGAATTCACACACATAATTTTTAATGTCCACACGAGAAAGATTTTAGCTCTTTGTCTGCAAAATTTTTAAGTCAAAGACTTATAGAGATTAGCTACCCACCGAAAACACTATTTTTTCATCTCGGGACTTCTGCAGATTAGCTACCCATTGAAAACTCTTCTAAAATTAAACATGGCTTTCAATTAAAATATATATATATATATATATATATATATATATATATATATATATATAGGTTTTGCAAAGAACGCTTTTCTAATTATATTTCACTCTTTTTTTGATACCAATCCTTTTTTTTTTTTCTGTGTTTATTAAATATAACAATGGAAAATAACTAACTTGTAATGCATTTTTATATTTATTCTAAGATTTCACCTCTGACCTTCTTTAGGTGTATCTTGTTGAACTGTGAAATCTTTCTGCCAAACTCAACAAGACCTATATTAATTTATTTATTTCAGATTATTATTCTCATCTTTATTAGTTGTTTGACAACTTTTTGGACAACTATTCCTCTGGCCTTCGTCAGGTGGTAACCAAGACGGATAGGAACTTCGAATCTCCTAACTGCATTCTCAGCAATCACTGCCATCTGTAGTTGTCGTCTCACCACATTTTGAGGCGTTGAATCTCTACGGTTCCAGATGAGTATTGTCTTAAGATAGCGGTTTCAATCCTACCCAAAGCCAGCCAGAGGTTTACTTGGCCAAAAATGTGGTGAGACGACAACAACTACGGATGACAGTGATTGCTGAGAATGCAGTTAGGAGATTACAAAGTGAAAAACAAAAATAATTTCCTTATATTATTTACTTGGAATTCATTATTGAGATGAGTATTATTTATTTATTTATTGCGAACTATTATCGTCATACTTCTGAGATGTTGTTTCATGATGTTTCGGCCAACTATTTCTCTGGCCTTCGTCAGGTGGTAACCGCGATGGGATAGGAACTCCAAATCTCCTAACTGCATTCTCAGCAATCACTGCCTTCCATAGTTGTCATCTCACCATGTTTTGGCCAAGTAAGCCTCTGGCCGGCTTTGGGTAGGATTTAAACCGCTATCTTCAGAAAATTCTCATCTGTAACCGTAGAGATTCAACGTCTCTATCAACTGTGCAACGGGCCCTGGAGATTCGAAGTTCCTATCCGTCGCAGTTACCACCTGACGAATGCCAGAGGAATAGTTGGTTTAAACGTCGTGAAACAACAACTAATAAAGATGAGAATAATAGTCCGCAATAAATAGATTAATGTAAATAATATTCATCTCAATAATCAATTCCAATTAAAATAATAAAGATGCCCCTAGTTTTGAAAGGAAATAAATTCTACAATGTATTTGTTACATTTTAAAAAACTATGACCGATGGAAGCATTGTGATTTGCGGACGGACAAAGGAAACAATATTTATTTATATAAGATATGTAGTATTACAGGGTGTTCCAAATGTCTTGGGCACATTTTGATGACATTGGATATCTCGAGAACTATTAGGGATAAGAATCTGAAAGGAAATGAAAAAAATCAATAATCTTACAAAAATGCGATTAACTTTAAAATGGCACCACTTTCATCTTGCTTCCATTCCTAGTTAAGCAAATATGAGGATTTGAAATGTGCTGAAAACTTTTGGAACACACACTATATATATATATATATATATATATATATATATATATATATATATATATATATATATATATATATATCTTTTATTACTTTGTAACTTTTCAGAGAAATAAAGTCCGAAAAGTTTGAAAAACTAGTTGCGCTACTTAGACTTGAAAGTCTGTTTCACCCTGCGATAATTAGGAAGGAGTGTTAGGGTTCATGCCTTTACAAAGGGTATTAGTGAAGATAACTTTATAGTCCAGATGGCATGCCAGCACGGGGAGATGAGAAAATAGGTAGAGAGTAACAAACGAAGAAGTATAGAGAGGTGGTAGGCAGACAGACAAACAGATAGACAGAGAGAGGAAGGGTAGGAGGGAGGGAGAATACTATCACACTTGGTGCAGAGAAAGTTTCTGTTACCGGTTACCGCTATTAATACTAAGATTATTAATTTCCCTGCCAAGCCATGCAAATGGAGACAGTAGCCATTGACAAATTGCCTGTCTGGTAGCAGAACATCAAGCGGCTACTTAACAAATGTGTTGTCCTCCGCCTACTTTTTTATGAAGAGGTAGGCCTGATGATACCAGACAATATTACAACAAGCAACGTTGTGGTTTGGAGAAATTAAATCCTTGCCAAAATCAACTCACTAGTCTCCAAACATAAAAAGGAGATAAAAAAAAAAGAAAAGAATTCTTATTTAATCCCTGCCAAGCCATGCAAATGGAGACAGTAGCCATTGACAAATTGCCTGTCTGGTAGCAGAACATCAAGCGGCAACTTAACAAATGTGTTGTCCTCCGCCTACTTTTTTATGAAGAGGTAGGCCTGATGATACCAGACAATATTACAACAAGCAACGTTGTGGTTTGGAGAAATTAAATCCTTGCCAAAATCAACTCACTAGTCTCCAAACATAAAAAGGAGATAAAAAAAAAAAAGAAAAGAATTCTTATTTAATCGATTAAACTACTAATTTTATTTCACTACTTTCTGTAATCTATTATATTCCGGTAGTTGTCTGTGTGTTTGTATTTTTGCATTAGATATTATATTTCCAGCTAAACCTTCAAAAATACACAACAAACACCTTAAAAGTTGGTATTTTTTTTAATCAGCATAACGCCAGAAAAATAGTATCTGATATTTAGAAAAAAAAGTTGTTTTTTTTTCTTTTTTTGGCGGGGTGGGAGATCAAATGGTCATTCATATCATTTAATGTTATCAAGAATTAAATACGATTTTTAATGTTATCATGTATGAAAATAAGTCAGCAATTTTTTTTTTTTTTTTTTCCAAATTGAAAGATGTTAACTCCGGATTTAATTTCTCATTTCTTAACTATCATCATTTCTCTGCAAAGAAGGAGCTTAGTTTTAGTAATGCTCTGGAGGCATCCTTAATTTTGTTTTGTGCTTTCAGTAGTGCTCTGAAGGCCTCTTTTCATTCTTTAAATGAAAAAAGAATTATTTTATTGCGGTGAGGGAGGGGGACTTAACACTATTTAGCATTTCCTTTTATTACTTATGGGTCACCAAGGATAAGGGTTAATGAATGTAAGATGATAGTGTAGTAATCGTTAATGGTGTAAATTGGGTAGAATTTGATTATTTATGAGACGGCTTAACAAGAACTTACTTACAGTGGGTTTAAAGGCCACCATGTTGTATTTAACTGGGAAGCAGGCCAGAGGAACAGTGTTTCATATGTAGGCAATTCTGGGAAGGAAGCTTTATCCATGGAATATGCATTGAGATTTAGGTGCAGATAGTGGGGGGGGGAATCATTTATAGTGGTTGTAGCTAGTCGAGTATATTTTGTGAAAATTTAGCAAGGAGGAACCATTAATTGGAGTTCAGTTGAGCACTTGCCATGAAAATAACGATAGAGCTGTGCCAGACTCGCAACATCTCTTCTGTAGAAAACCATTAACCCCCCACCCCATCTGACCACCACTCCAAAATATGTGATTCTACCTTTATAGTCAATTACGTGAATATCTTTAAAAAATTTTAATAAAAGATAAGCAAAAATTATTTTATAATTCAATGTAAAATGATTTCCCATTTTGAACTATTCCAGCGTTTTAGAGCAGTTACCTAATTTTTTCCCCTTGGTAGATAAATCCTGGGCGTTGGGTTCCTTTTTTTTTCTTTTCTTTTTCTAAAAGGCGATTATGTGTGGTTTTAAGGGTGAACTTGTGCAATTATGAGAAGGTGGGGAGGTTGCCACTCTGACTTTGGGTTAATGATAGGGCTAAGGAAAATTATGTGTAAACATCCTGAAGACTTAGAAAGAAAACAAAAACAATTTTAGAATTTAGAGTGGGGGTTGGTTTCACATAAATTTAATGCTAAATAATTCACCATTTCGAGATCATTCTAGCGTTTTAGCTCAGTTGACCAATTTTTTTATGGGAGATTAATCATGTGCACTTTTCCTTAAAGAAAATCTTTTTACGCTTATATGTAGCTTACCGAGGAATTTTGTTTCGTGGGGAGCTCTGTCACTTGTACTTCGTGTTATTATTAGGGCTACAGGTTTTAGGAGGAGGCTAGCCATTCGTACCTGACGTAGGATTAAGCAAGTTTTTTTGTTTTGTTTTTTTTTGTTAAGAGGGTGTTTGACACCCATTGTGAAACTTTACAAGAATTACGACAAACAGACAAGAATAAATGTTATTCAAAACAAGTGACGTCACTAACAGAAAACGTGACGTTTGAAAAAAATATCAAGTATTTTTTGCCCCACCTATTTAAATATAAAAAAAGAAACAACTTTTTTCTAAAGCTGACAAATTGTTAAAAAAAATTGAATTAATTTTATTTTGATTTTTAATTACATTTCATGTCTTTTTCTACCATTTTTATTTCTTAACTGAGCACCTCTAGCAGTGTCAGAAACCGATTTTAAGAATATGTGAAAAAAAATTGAAAAATTCGACCTCCTATTTTTACAAGCTTATAACTACTTGAAAAATGTAATTCAAACCCTAATTTTTTTTCAATTAAAGGAGCAAAGACCAAATTAAAAAAAAATAACAGGTTTAATAGCAAATTATGCAATATTTTTTTTTAATCGGCTTTCTTTAAAAAAGACTTGAAGAAAATCAACGAAATGTTTCTTCCTTCGACTGCCTGAAATTTTGGGCCTTTGTAATTTTCGTGTTTACAAAATTTTAGTTTGTTGCGTTTTGCGAACGCCAGAATCACTCTGTTTTGGGCTAATTTATGTTGTGTACAAACAAGGTGCTTTTTTATTTTTAAATTTAATTCAATATCTTAGGACTTTAGTTTAATAATTATCTTTGAAATAGACCCAGAAAACTAATATTTAACTTTGAAAGGATTTTTTACAATGAATTTATTTAACTTCAAAATTTTGCTGAATTGGGTAGCTCACCGTGAAAACATTTTCATAACTTTTTTTATTTTTTTCACGTATACAAATATTTTTTTTCCTTTTGGAAATTAACTTTAGTCCTTAATCTTTCAAATACAATCAAAAAGTAGTCGGAAACCTATAAAAAAATTATGATAAATCGGCTTTCAAAACTATGTCCCCCATTTTTGTCCGTCCATTTTTGCCCGTACCTAATATTTTAAAAATTTGACTACTATCCAATTTTTAAAAAATGTTTGTATGGTTGATGATAAAATAGCTTTAACTAAACATGTAAGAATTTTTGTTTTATTACCAGATTTTCAATTTAAAAAAAAAAAAAATCGATCTGGAATAAAAAAATAAAAATAAAAAAAATAAAAATAAAAAAATAAAAATGCATCTGTTTACACGATGCTATCGTTGCTGCTGATGCTACAACTAATACTACATCAGTTTAGATTAAAATTCCAAACGATT
>NC_136511.1:51156000-51203500 GCF_053919585.1 Euprymna scolopes | reverse complement strand
CCCCCCTTTTTTCTTCTCTTCTTCTTCATTTCTCCTCCTTTTCTTCCTTCTATTCCTCTTCATTCTCTTCCTTCTCTTCTTTTTGTTTTCTTCCCCCTTTCTGCTTTCTCTTCTATTACTCCTCTTCATCTTCTTTTCCTCCTCCTCCTCTTCTTCTTCCTGCTCCTCTTCTTCTTTACTTCCTCCTCCTCCTCCTCCTCTTTTCTCCCTCCCCCTCCTCTTCTTTACTTCCCCCTCCTCTTCCTCCTCCTCTTCTTTTCTTTCCCCTCATCTTCTTTTCTTCCCCTCCTCTTTTTTCTTTCCCCTCCTCCTCCTCTTCTTTTCTCCCCCTCTTATTTTCCTCCTCTTCCTCCTCCTCTTATTTTTATCCTCCTCCTTATAATCGGATGCACGTTCTTCTTGTAATGAATATTCATCATCTCTCTCTGTTGGCCTCCTCGGATGTTATTTTTAATTCCTCGCTCTCGTATGCATTAACGTTACGCAAACGCTTTCAACGTTGCAATAACTGTCACGGCGAGTCCTCATTATATATCTCTCTCACAGCAACAACAACAACAACAACAACAACAAATAAAACAAACAACTAAACAAAAAATGAATAAATAAAATAAAAAATGGGAGAGGCATTAAGGATCTCAGCTGTGGGGGTGAAAACGATTGCAAAAAAAAAAAAAAATGCGTTATTTTATCAAGTATGCCTTGCTGATTTCCACAATCTTTTGGACCCCCTGATCGTCTCCTTGTAAGGGGACTCTTTTAGGGGGGGGGGGAGGAAACAGCACCCATCCAGACAAACATTTATATCTGACGGTGAATATCTCTGATGCGAGTCGGAGGGGAGGGGTAGATTTATTTTTAGCTTTTACCCAAGGTTAACACCTGCGTTCTGCGTTTTACTCATAAATTGGGGGTCGGGTGGATATATGGGTAAAAATTGAAAGAATTTCTTTTATTATAAATCTAATTATTTGTGGGGTGCCACGGCACTCTGTAATAAGACATATATTACGAATGTCGTGGGGGTACACACACACACAAACATACGTGTGTGTATATATATACTTTTTATTTGTTTTAAATAATAATATATTTCTACACATTCATGAGCATGTTTCGGTCAGCCAGTTAAAAGTAACTAGAGACCTCTTCAGGCGATATTACTTATACAAAAGTTTAGTCCGTAATGAAAATTATTCAGGGACGCACAATCACAAAGAAAAAAAAATATCACGAGATCACATCAAATAAAAAGTATATCTTGCTCTACTTCGGAATTGAGCACTCTTGTATTACCCTCGTTTAAAACTTCGTTGCTTGCTTCACCTCTGGAAAGTATTAACCTGGAATTGTGTGTGTGTGTGTGTGTGTGTGTGTGTGTGTGCGTGTGTGTGTGTGTGTGTGTGTGTGTGTGTGTGTGTGTGTGTGCAGATCATCATATAATGATTAGACCACTGAGGGACGTTAAAAACATTGAAAAATAAATATTTAATCTTCAACAGTATTTCTTGCAGTTAACGGTGGCCGAATGGGTTAGGTCTTTGCTAATATATATAAAGAGCAAGTAATTAAGAAAACATGTTAAAAAACACTTTGAAAAAGAGTTAAAAACATATTTAATTTGCAAAGGAAATACTAAATAAGAGGATGGTCCTTAATCCGCAAAGTTTTGAAGAAATACTTTCCTTCTCATCAGAGGGCAGGATTTTTCAAAAGTATTTGATGAAACTACAAGTAAGTCATAGATCTTACTTGATAACAAAAAGTGACGCAGAGGGAATAGAGTGAAGAAAAAAGTGATTTCACGTGAATGGATATTCAGGTGAAGGGTAAAGTATCCAATGACGGTAAAATCCAAAAATGCAGAATTCAAGAAAGTTGGTTAAATTTCCATTCGCACAAGTAAAATCCAAAGGAATCGCGTAATTGGAAAATGGTCCAAAATAATCCAAAGGGCAGAAATCCGTGGAATAATTCACAAATAAGTACAAGGGAAAGGGAATGAATTCCAATAATATTATTAAAAGAAAGATAAAATGTGCGTAAAAAAAAAGAAATTTAAAGCTTGACTGCCGAGGCAAGACTAAATTTAGGAAAATGTGAAGAAGAAGAAGAAAAAAATTGAATGGTGATTGAATTAATTTTAAAATAGAAAAGCCAATGTCTAAATGACCCAGACAAGATGACGTTCAAAGGCGCCAAAAATTTAGAGCAAAAAAAGGTGTCAACTGAAATGTACAAGTTATTACTTAAGAATTAAATTATCAGCAGAAGTTATTAAAAGACACCAAATGAAGTGAGAAGAAAAATAAATTAATAGCTATGTAATTTCAAATTTACCATAATTAAATTTTGACTTATGTTTACAGAAAGAGCTCAGTTCGTTTTTAGAGTTTATTATATTGTTACTTTGAGGAGAAGTAATTATAGTTATAGCTTCGGTTGTGCAGAGGCGACATGAATTAGAGCCTGAAGTATAAGACTTAACTTTTTTTAGGATAGCCCATTTGATTGAGAAGGGGATATTGTTAGAATTGAGTTTTTTAATTAAAGTGGTTAGAGAAGTTCCTTGGTTATTATTAGAATTTTGGTTGTTAAAAAGGAAATGTGGTTTGATATTCTTTTCTTAATTAATGTTGAGTATGTGTATATATATATATATATATATATATATATATATATATATATATATATATATATATATATATATGTGTGTGTGTGTGTGTGTGCATGTGTGACTACTTCATTTAATCAGATAAATTAATATACGAAAGTATAATTTTATGCGTAAAGTTTAAATATTTACTTCAACAGTGCTCAATACATAGGTAGAGCTAGGTAGTAGGTTATAAAAATATATATGGCAATTAAGCTACACAGAATATTCCCGTTTCATCCACGCTCATAAGCCTGACGAATCCGAGCATGGATGAAACGCGGAATATTCTGTGTAGCTTAATTGCCATATATATTTTTATAACTTACAATATATATATATATATATATATATATATATATACACACATAAATGAGAGAGAGACTTTCTTTTTATTTTTACTCTAGTGTAAGTTTTGAGAAGCTACCTTTAGTTGGTGTGTGAAGACCTGCGGTGCATTAGGACGAGATCCTGGTGGCTGATTTATTTTTCCAGTTTGGTCTTTACTTAGGCTAGATAGGAAATCCGAGAGGCTTGATCCGCTCAATCAGTTGGTCACGGTATGCCTTAGTATCTATAAGTTCATATCCAACGATATTATTCGATCAGATTTGTCAAAAGCTCAAAACCTTATTTCTCTTCTTTTTTCTTCTTCCCAAAATAGATACTACAAGATGGTGGATGAGGTTCAATCGTGTTGAGAACAAAGTCGAGTATAATAATCATATTCATTTTTATTTATCTATAGCCAAGATTGTTTCGTTTTTAAGAAACCTGTATAAATTCAAACACACACACACACACATTACAATAGAAAAATGCGACCATGAAAAGTAATATGGTTAAGCTTAAACATGGAAAAGAAAAGGACAAGATATTCTAATAAAAAATATAATAAATGTATAACTTAAAATATTGCAGCATAAAGAATTTTTTTTAAATTCAATTTAACATTATATAATGAATTCTTAATGCTGCAATATTTTAAGTTATAAATTTATTATATTTTTTACTAGAATATATTGTCCTTTTCTGTTCTATGTTTAAGCTTAACCATATTACTTTTCATGCTCGCATTTTTCTATTGTAATCCATGATTTTTCCAGGCTTCCAGTAAATTCACTTGTTCTTTGTTTAATTTCAGCTTTATTTTTTGCCCCATAAACATAACATACACATATGTAAAACAATGTACGGCACTCGTCTTTCATTCTCTGTTTCATTTGTTACTTCTTTTTTTGCGAGAGCGGTGAATTAGTAACAACACTAGTCGCTGAAGCGACGTGGTTATTATGAAAACCAGTCATAAACAAAACATCGCTTACCTCCTTACATTTTTTTTTTTGAGATTTTGAACACCAGTAAATTCATAACTTTTGTTTTACTGAACGAAAATTAAATATTTTTTTTCACAATATAGCTGAGAAGGTGAATTATAAACTGCAATATTTTTTTTTTAAATTTGGTCCAAAAATGAGCAGTGAAGCCTTAAAGCAGTTCTAAATGACTGAAACTGCCACTTAACGATATATTCAAACACGGTAGTGTTTGAATGATATATATTCAAGCAAATATCATTAAATGCAACAGAGACACTTTGCTTTATGATTCTTGTTTTTTTATTTTTTGGATTTCAGTACAGTTAAGTGTATATTATTACTATATGAACCAAGCAAATTATCAGTGTCAACGAGTAATATTGTTAAAGAGTAATGTTTCTATCTACTTGCCTCCCCAAGAGGGCAGAGTTAGACACAAGGTCGGTTTTTATTGTGGGGAAAATCCAGTGTCCCAAAAAGCGACACTCTGGCTAGGAACAAAAATACAAATTATTTCATTCATGAACGATTTCTCCTCCACTGACCGAGGACGGAAAAGTTGAAGTGTAGCATCAGAACAGATACTACACTGTGATCTTGTTCTGAAGTTTTCTAAGAATAATAGATGCTTATTCAGATTGGCACCTATGGCAGCAATTGAAAGTAAAGAAAATACAGAAATGTCAGTATGATATATGTACCAGTCAAGGAACGAAGATGAAATATTCCAAAAATCACATAATTTGATCAAGTAGTTTTTTTTTATTCAAGCAAATCAAATTTTATAACTAAGCGAGTCGTAGTGTTTTCGTCAGCCATGATTAAATTCGATGGTATAAAAAAGGGAGACAACTCAAATTGAAATGTAGAGGTTAGAAATAAGACTTGTGATTAATGCAGTTTAGTAGTAAAATCGCTAAAAATCGTAAATTTTGATTTTCTTAATTTTAAATAAAACTACTTGATTGATTAATGTGATTTTTCGAATATGACATCTTTGTTCTAAAAAACAAGTACGTACAGCATACCAACTTTTCTGTATTTTCTTTACTGTTAATTGCCACCATAAGTGCCAATCTAAAAAAGTACCTAATATTGTATTCGTAAATCAATATATTCTGGCAGTAGTGTCACTTGTCGGGTACTTCCTTTGGGTGCTTCGTTTTTCTGTTCATGAATAATGATGGTACGCTCTATGAAATTTTCATTCTAAGAGTAATGTTTTCCACGAGTATTGCAATGTACTCTACGAATATAATTATCCTACAGAATTATATTTGGAAACTTTATTTAATACTAGCAGACCGTCCGGCGTTGCCCGGTTGTAAAATACGCATAAATATGATATTTTAATTAATGCGGATGTTGTATTTATTATTAGAGTCAACTCTTCAGGTGTCGGCGGCCATCTTTGTTAAAAGCGAATATTTGATATGGAAAAAAGGGCATTTAAAACTAGTTTAAAACACAAAAAATTAGCCAGGTAGGTAGCAGAGTAACTTTTGATGGCTATGGTAACATTTACTTTATTATATATTTGATATTTTGGTCACTTTTTTTTTTTTTTCGTTTGTTGGCTTCGCTGCAAAATCCCCCAAAACGTGATATGAAAAACTTATTTCTGCAGATATTATAAATAAAATCACCCGTTACCTCACCCGCCCCCACACACATACATCGCCATCATCACTTCTGCAGTGTTGACATTTTTGTAAAAGTGCAAGCTCAGGGAAGCGTACCATTTCTATTGCGGCAATCATCCTATGCGGAATTTTGAAGTGTGTCTTTTTTTAGTAAACATAGCGTAAAGTTATCGCCAATAAAACACATTACTTACTTCAAAAAATAAAAATGATAAAAAAATAAATGAGGTTTTTACCTGGTTTGTTTTTTAATTTTTCATTTACTATCGATTAAACCAGAAATCTTTCAGCTTTAAAAAAAAAATGTTTTACTTACCCCACAAATCATATATTGTTGTGGACCGATGAAGATTCCAGATAAAGACACGAACTCAAGATTCAGTGAATATATATATATATATATATATATATATATATATATATATATATATATATATATATATATATATATTATATATATATATATTTAAATGGAATTGCAGAAGTAACGGAAAGACACAAGCTGAAGCAGATGAGAAATTTAATAATACAACTTATAAATACATGTGTACATATTCATATTTCATATACGCAGTATATTTATATTTGCACAGTGGTTACCTGGGAAAGTCGGTCTGGTGGTATGTCCGTGTGATATAATATTTCAAGAAAGATCTCTTCGTCAGATATTTACTTGACTTTGAAAAACGTGTTGTTGTAAGCAGTATATATATATATCCTAATAAATTCGTATTCCTGTTTGTTTGTTCACAATTTGATTAATATGTACAAAAGGAACTTGAACATATTAATTTTCATATTCATTCCGGCATGATTTTTTTCTCTATATCTGTATATACTATTTATACAAAGGAAATCTACATTAAAGAAGTAACCTCGTTTACATACTACATTAAAGAAAATCTATTTTAATTATTAGCTCCATGTTATAAATTATTTGTGGTAAAAGAATTGTTCTAAGTGTTATATTTAGAAATATTAAAGTTGATTTATTTAATTTATTTTTAATTTAATTTGTATTTAATTTAATTTATTTTCAATTATTATCTGACACGAGTTGCCTTTAAAAACGGAAGTAATCTCATTTCAGCTGTGAGAGCTATTTCCCCTTCAAGCTATGAGTTATTTCCCGTTTAATTTTTATAGACGGAAATGGACATATTTTATGCTTAAATTCAAACATGTGGTTCACTTTCAGGAAAATTGCAAGTAAGGTATTTAGTGCATCTTAAATAGTATGTGACTAAGTCCACCGCCCGGCAATATGTACAACATCGCAACGGCAGGTACATGCAGATAATCTTCTATAATATAAATTTCACCTGTCTGTTTGAATGTATGTATGTATGTATGTATGTATGCCTAAAACTTTCAACAGAAGCGACGGATTTTCACAAGATTGGTATCATTTTGAAGCTCGATCCTTCAGACGACAAATATCGAAAAATTGGCTAAATACATTAATTGCTTCACCCTCGACTGGACACTTTTCTACAGGGAGGGGTCGCTTTTGTCGCCGATATTTTCGAAAGTTATCCCCTCTTTTCGATTAACTAGCCTTAATTTAAACATTCATCACTTCCGATCCAGCGATGGGCGCAACAGCAAAGACGTCACGTTTTTTTTTCACATTCTTTTCCTCTTTCGCGGTACGAGTTTGAGCCTGCCAGCCTACTACCACTTTTTTTTTTTTTTTTTTTTTTTTTTGTATCAACACACCATCCAAACACCCGGGCAATGCCGGCCACCCAGACTAGTATGATATAAGTGGTTGACCGTCAGTCTGACTGACAAGTATTACACTGGGGTTATCCTATTGTTTAATTCTTTCTCACCACAAAAGGATGTGACACAAGGTCGGAAGGTAGGGAGAGTCAAGCCTGAAAGAGGAGCACTGAGAGAGGGGCGCCTCAGCAGTAACCGTTAAACTTACTATTCACACTCCCCCCTCCCCCTACCCCGACGGGTTTTATTTTGACTGTTTTTTAAACTGGAATACATATAAAGCATAAAATTTTGTCATAACTTCCTTTTATTCCATCGTGAATTTTCCCATTACAGCTGTTTTGTCAACAGCATACTATATATACTCTGCTACTATATATATACAAATGCATTGAGCTTTATTCTTATTTAAGGCTTATTCTGTTTTATTTTCGTAAAAGTTTTAACACATTAAATAAAAACGGTATAGATTAAAATCAATAGCATTTCTAAAATAAGCGTTCATTATATATATATATATATATATATATATATATATATATATATATATATCCCACCATATTCACGACTACTTTTTTTTAATCGTATTATATATATATATATATATATATATATATATATATATATATATGGGAAAATATGCTTATTTAATTATATTTCACCTTTTTATGCACATATAAAAATATTTAATAATAAAAATAAATAAATACGCCCGATAAAAAAGGGTGATCTATCCATATATATATATGAATAATAATAAAAGCTTATAGTTCTTAAAAAACCTCTAAGGTGGCGGAAAGAAAATAAAAACAACAGCACTTATATATTTCTTAATTTAGCCTTGCCTCGACAGTCGAGTTTTAAATTTCTTCCATTTCTTTTTTTACGCACATTTTATCTTTCTTTTAATAATATTGGAATTCATTCCCTTTTCCTTGTACCTATTTGTGAATTATTCCACGGATTTCTGCCTTTTGTATTACTTTGAATAATTTTCCAATTACGCGATTCCCTTGGATTTTACTTGTTCAAATGGAAATTTAACTAACTTTCTTGGATTCTGCATTTTTGGATTTTACCATCATTGGATACTTTACCCTTCACCAAACTATCCATTCACGTGAAATCACTCTTTTATTCACTCTATTCCCTCTGCTTCGCTTTTTGTTATCAAGTAAGATCTATGACTTACTTGTAGTTTCATTAAATACTTTTGCAAGCAAAATCCGATCCCGCATTTTGCTAAATCCTACCCTCTGATGAGACGGACAGTATTTCTTTGAAACTCCGCGGATTAAGGACTATCCACTTATTTAGTGTTTCCTTTTTAAAATTAAATATGTTTTTAACTCTTTTTCAAAGTGTTTTTTAACATGTTTTATTAACTACTTGTTCTTATATATATATATATATATATATATATATATATATATTTAAATGAGGGAGTAGTCACCAACAATGTGTATTTTTTAACATTATTTTATTATTCCATGTCTTGGTTTTTCATTGAGAATTATGTTTGGATCATTGTAATAATGGTTTTAAGTCATTGAAATCGTTTACGCGTGTTTCAGATCCAAACATAATTCTCAATGAAAAACCAAGACATGGAATAATAAAATAATGTTAAAAAATACACATTGTTGGTGACTACTCCCTCATTTAAATATACATCTTTCTTTCGTTGGAATTTCTTAACCCATTTTATATATATATATATATATATATATATATATATATATATATATATATATATATATATATATATATATATATATATAAACAAATAAATGACAAAGCCTGTATTTCAAATTTCAAGTTGTTGTCCATCTTACAATTTGTTCCTTTAAGTACATTGACAGCATCTGTTTCATAACGCAAAACTATTCATTTAATTATTATATCAATCAATGTGCTCTGTAATTACATTGAACTTCATAAATTAAAGGATTGGTATAAATAAAAGGTGAAATATAATTGAAAAAAACCCCACATATTTCCATCACATTCTTATAATAGATATAAATGCTTTCATTGTATTTACAAACAACTTCTTTTTTAAGATTCATATTATTAACAGATGAACATTAAAGTGGAACCCATTTGCAGCCCATCGCCATGTTTGTTGTTGAACTCAATTAAGTAGAAACAGATGCCAGAGTATTTTTATATTTATAAATATTTTATGCATTTCACTGGCTATGAGCAAGCTTACCTTCTTTTCGAGTGATCTATGTTATTAAATGTTCTGATCTTAGGTGGTTGCACATTGCAAAAGTACAACCGTGGTTTTAGAGGACAAAACAGTTATATTCTGATCCTAGATAAAGGATCAAAGAATAATATCTTTATCCTAAATGCAAGATCTACACATTCATATATCATATCCTGGATGGAACACAAGAGAACTATTTTGGTCTTAAGTAAAAGATTGATTCTAGATGCAGAATGGAAGAGTGGTATCTTGTTCCTCGATAGAGGATTAAAGAGTAATATATTGATTCTAGATAGAGGATTGAAAAGCGGTATTTGATTCTTGAGATTGAATAGAATTTTTGATCCTAGCCAGAATATTGAAGAGTGTTTTTTTTTTTTTTGGGGGGGGGGGGTTACATAGGCACCACTCCTTATCAAGGCCCAGGGGCCACTCGAGGATAAAGGTTAAATAGTGTACAATAGTCAATTGGACAATATAGTAATTGTCAGTAATGGAAATTAAATAAATTTGTTAACTTAAGGGGAACGGCTTATCAAAAACTTGTTTGCATTGAACTTGAAGACAACCATATTGTAGTCAGCTGGAAAGCAAGAAAACGGAAGACAGTTCCACAGGCGTGCAGTTCTAAGAAAGAAGCTTTGTTCATGTTTAATGGCAAAGGATTAAATTGATATTTTCATCATAGGCAGAGGATTTAAGAGTTTTTTTTTTTTTTTTTTTTAAATTCTAGGTAGACTTGTAGAGTGATATTTTGATCCTAAGTACAGGATCAGTGAATTTTGATTCTAGCGATATTTTGATTCCTGCGATGTATTGATTTTAGGCAGATAATTAAGAATGATATTTTGACCCTAGGTACAGGTTCAAAAAAATGATATTTTGGTTTTAGTTTGACGTTTCAAGAATGATATGCTGATCAAAGGTAGAAGATTGAAGAGTAATATTTTCCACTCAGGCAAAATACGATATATTTCCTAGACTCAGAAACCCAGGAATGAAAATTTGGTTAAAGATGTTGCCCAAGGTATTGCATTGATTTATAAGGCTGTTAGATTAATTGCATATTGGCTGAATCACAGGTGCCAAACACATTCCTGGTAAATTTGGGAAACAGGTTGAAATTTGCAGGAAAGATAAGGATATTTTGGTAAAGGAGGCCGTGTGTATCTCTAACAAAGAAAACACAGAAATCTCCATAGGATTCGAAGCAGACGAGGTAGGATGTTTCCCCGACCGAAGTCAGTTGATTATGGAGAAATTGCTTTTTTACGAATTAAAATGGATAAAAGTAACACGAAAAACAGATATGAATAAACACTTAGATGTTTATTATATAAACAAACAACAGTTATGTTCGTTTACTAGAAATAAACGTAGATTAACACAACAACAAAAAAGAACAAAAAAGAAAGCTTCAAAGAATGATTAAAAGAAAGAATGTCAAATATATTGAGTTTGAGCCAAATCCGAATGACTAGTACATCTAATCTGGGATTAAAGACATTTTAGTCTAGTGTTTCTCTTTAAAAAACAACCTTGTGTCTGTCTGACCTGGTAGGGAGGTAAATAAAGTGGAGGAAATCCAGTTCCCCAATAAGGGGCCACAAAAATAAAAAAATTTTTAAAAATTACCTCAGTCTACAAGGGCTCCAGCTTCACTAACTGAGAACAGAAAGATGAAGTGCAACACCAGAACAGATACTACACTTTGCTGGTAACCAAAAGGCCGAAGCTTGAAATCAGATTACTTTCAATCAGCTCTCTACCTGACACCTGTATGCATGCACTTGAGTCTGTCAAGGTTGTAAAAAGACGTAATAGCTTTGACTGATTTATACAGCTTTGGTCAATGATAAGTAGGACTATGACAACAGAATATTCTTTTCATTGCTTTGGTTCTCGTGTACATACCCGATACAGTTAGACACAGTTAATCGACCGAGAACCACATCACTCTATATAAAAGGAGATATCAACAGATACACACTCGAGAGTCAACTGGGAGATGTGCATGTGAGTATTATGTTTTTTCTAAACAGTTTACTTTTTGTAAGTATAAAAAAAATACTCGAGCTAAGATCGGAACCAAAACCTAAAGACAATGAGTCAAGTGCGATAACCATTAGGCCAGCTTCACACGATCTTTAAAAAGTGGTTTTAAACCTACTTATTTTTAACATAAAAAAGCTGTCATGTGAACGATCTGCGCATGCACAGTCGTGTAACAGTTGACAGATAAAAATCCGAAGACTTTCCTCCAGTACCAATTTTTCTCTTTTGACTCCTTAGCAGCCCTTTTTTTCCAGATGAAAACCGATTAAAGTTTTCCACATGTCTACATGCCTACATCAAAAATTCGATGAGAACCTCTTTCCCACAGAAGGGACATCGCTAGCCTGTCTTTGTTTTATTATTACTCCCATGGCAAGTGCTCGTCTGAGCTCCAGTCTCTCGTCCCCCCTCGCCAATCTTTCTCGAAAAACACCCGTCTAGCTGAAACCATTGTCAATAACTTTCCCGACTCTTTAACTGTGCCTAAGTCAAAACGTAGATCCCATGAACAATGCTTCTTTCTTAGAACTGCATGCCTGTGGAACTCTGTTTCGTTTGCCTGCTTTCCAGCTGACTACAACTTGGTTGTCTTCAAGTCCAACATAAACAAATTCTTGATGAACCGCCCCCTTAAGTAATCCAATCTACCAAATTTCCATTAATAACGGCTACTGTGATATTATACCATTGATTACTGTACACTCAATAACCCTTATCCTCGAGTGGCCTCCGAGCCTTGATAAGTGGTGACTCCTCTATGTAAAAAAAAAAAAAAGTTAAGAACTGTCCGCGTGCACACACACACACACACACACACACACATTCTCACTTTTATGGATATATATATATATATATATATATATATATATATATATATATTTACCAAGAAATAATGATTCTGTCCAATAGAATCTTTGTGTGCTTTTCTTGTTAAAAATAATCATTTCAAATTATGATTATTTCCACCTTTTTAACAATTAAGTTTCCTAACAGTTGAGCACTGTCTGTTGAAATGAAAAAGTCGGTCATTTGGCCTGTGTGCATTTTAGTCGCTTGATCACTGTAGACCGTTCTTGTATAACGTTTTATGCCTTCACAAATGTTTAATTTTACTTGAATATCGTCATGGTTGACGGTGGCCCTGTGGTTTGTTTCTTGCTAATAGAGACAGAGATGGCTTTGTTGCAAGGTTCAAATCCCACGACCTGTGACAATCATAACTTTATACTGATGATTCCAGAAAGATGAAACACTAGTGTTTGTAGGTGTTAAAGATAATTATTTATAATTATATATATGCTCGCTATCTTGGGTTGAGCATATTGGGGAGTGAAATAATAAAGTGCCATTGGTGTATGATGCAATGATCTTTGCGTAAATAAATGAAGTTTAGGCGTTTGATCATTGTAATTTCACTCATCTTGGCAGCAGCCATATAGAGTAATAATTAGAAGTGCAAACTATTGCCTAGGCGGTAGTTTCAATCCTGGCTTGAGGTAGCTGCTCGTCTAGCCACACTGAAGAGCTGTGATACAGCGAAACAGTCTGTTTGTGGATGAAACACACACACACATATATATATATATATATATATATATATATATATATATATATATATAGTAATTTATAAAATATATATGGCGATTAAGCTACACTGAATATTCGGCGTTTCATCCACTCTAGGATTCGTCAGGCTTATGCGCAAATTCTGTGGTTGTTCCTCGTTTTTATATGGTCCTCTTCTGTTGAGGATTTTAGTTAGCCAATCAGGTTTCTAGTATCCACCACGCCCCTTCCTATCAGCCAATGGGCATGCATTTTATCGAACAAAGGATCTGTTTTAGGACTAGGTTAGTGGTTTAAGGCACACGTTTCCCCCCCCCCTTTTTATATATAAATATACATATGTGTACATACATACATGCACACATATATATACATATATATATATATATATATATATATATATATATATACATATATGTGTGATCGTTTATGTATATTCATGTGTATTTAATTTATTTATTTGTTTATTTTCTATTGTTTTTGTTAGTTTTAAAGCTATTTTGTATCGCTATCCTAGAGTAAATTTTATCTTGTGAACACAGTTGTTTGCTATTTCTCTTCTACCTACGTATTGAGCACTTTTGAAGTAAATACTTAAAGTTCACGCATAAATCTATACTTTCGTATATTAATTTTATGTGAGTAAATGAAGTAGTTATATATATATGAGTTATTTCAAAAGTGAAACCTCCTATATTTTTAACTCAAAAAAGGTCAAGAATTACAAAGACGGCAGTGGTACCATTAAAATAAGTGACTTTTTTATTCGTATTTACAAAAATTTACGCACCTGTTGGCATTCCTATATAATTTGTTATATTATTCCTTTGTTTGTTCTTAACATTCTAAGTGAAACTGTCCCTGTGGAACGAACTGGATTCGAGCTTGGTACACCCAGATTATCGGTCCGTGTCATTAACCATTTAGTCACTGTCACCTCCCAATTTTTTTTTTAAACAATGTATAGATTTTTCTTTAATTTTTCATGAAATTCCCATTAGATCTCCTTTTATGAGTAATCCTATAAGTGTATGTACTTGTTACCATCTCTGTATAGTTTGTTATTTTATTCCTTTGTTTTTTACGATTGGCATTTTCATTTCGAGTCTGAAGAAATGTTTGAGATATGCAACTACTGATTCGGTTGCTGATTCTTTGCAGTAATACATGTCTACCTGACGGACTTTAGAACAGGTGATGGTTTCTACAGGTGTTCATACATTCTTTATCGTTGCGTTCATCACCCGTATAATAACCAGCTCGTGCCAATAGATCTCAATTTTTTTCTTATTTTTATTGGCATTACGTTCTATGAAAATAAGAAATTCTGTACATGATACAATATATAATATTATTATTATTATTATTATTATTATTAATATATAATACAATAAGGTTTCCGTAGAATATAAGATTTAGCTGAGCCATGTATTTTTTTTTTACATTAGCATCACCACTTATCAAGGCCCAGGGGCCACTCGAGGATAAGGGTTAAATAGTGTACAGTAGTCAATTGGACAATATAGTAATTGTCAGTAATGGAAATTCAGTAAATCTGTAAACTTAAGGGGAACGGCTTATCAAGAACTTGTTTACATTCGACTTGAAGACAACCGTATTGTAATCAGCTGGAAAGCAGGAAAAAGGAAGACAGTTCGACAGGCGTGCAGTTCTAAGAAAGAAGCTTTGTTCATGGAATCTACGTTTAGGTTTAGGCACAGATAAAGAGTGGGGTGAATTATTGATAGTGTTTTTAGCTAGACGAGTGTTTCTCGTGAAAGTTTGGCGAGGGTATGTATAAACTATTAGGCATTCTTGTCATCGTCATCAATCTACATACTATTCGTTTGCTGACAACCTCACTTGGATACCATTGTTTATATATAGCGGAGAGGCCTGGCGTTGCCCGGGTGTTTGGAGTAAAAAAAAAAGTATTAGTAGGCAGGCAGGCTCGAACCCGTGACGCAAAAGCAGAAAAGAAAGCGAAATGAAAGCTGAGATTTTACCGCTACGATAAGATGCGACAGGAAGTGAAAAGCGTTCAAATTTAACGATGTCAATCAAAAAGTTGACTTGAAGTGAATAAGTTAAGAATCACACAGGCGCAGAAATGAAGGTTGGCTGGAGGACAGTTAAGCTTTCAGCTTTCTGCCGTATTTTACTTCCCCACGATGTTGGGGAAAACCAGTTCCCCACAAAAAGGGGGAGCTCTCCAAATCAATAGTAATTGTCTGATATGAAGGTTTCCCAACATTGATCAAAGCTAATTGCCTTTCTGGAGGTTCCAGCTGGAAAGCTGAGTGATCCACGTTGCTTCGATTAGTTCCGCTTTATTTATATGAAAAAGACGAACAAACAAACATGCGAAAGGATGGAATAGAGGGAATTTTTTAAAAGTCGATCAAAATAAATGTAGAGGCAACATCCGTCCGCAAATCGTAGATATTATAATCTAGGAAGTATAAGGAAACTTGTAAATAAATGTAACGTAGTCGAGAACCGCCCCCCTCTGAAGCCTTTCTTGGACATACAAAAACGTGCACGGCCATTTTGTCTTTTATATATATTGACTAGTCTGGGTACCCGGTGTTGCCAGGGGCTTTGGAGGTGTATGTTGAAGAAAAGAAAAAGTTGTAGTAGGCAGGCAGGCTCGAACCTGTATCACGAAGGAGGAAAAGAAAATGGAGATGTGTGTAAGGGTGTTGGTTGAGCCCCCCCCCAAAAAAACAAGGAAAATTGTGAGCGCAAAAAAATAAAAAATTTAGTAAGCAGGCGCGAACCCATAACGCATCCGAGGAAAAAGAGGTGAAAAAAAAAAAAAAAGTCTTACCGATGCGCCTACTGTGGTGACGTCATGGGTGGTCGAAATAATACCTTTTATGCGATGTCGTGGACGCGAGGGTTGAATGACTTGCAAAAAATGTCAGCGAAAAAAACAACCCTTCCGATAGAAAACTGCCCAGTTAAGGGTGAAGGAATGTTTTTGGCCAATTTTTTTTAAATTTGTCGTCCGAAGGGTCGAGCTTCAAAATGATACCAATCTCGTGTAAATCCGTCGTCTCATACATACATGCATTCATACATTTAAACAGACAGGTGAAATTTATATCATAGATGTTTACTTAAAAGGAAAGTTCTAGAGTTGATTTTTTTGGCGTGCACAGATTTGATTGCTCAATACTGTGCGTAGGTAGTAAAAGCACGCATGCGCGTCATCCATACAATAACTATCTGATGCCAATACATCTCGGTTTTTCCATTTATTCTTATTGGCATTATATTCTATGAAAATGAGAAATATTGATAAAACAATAAGGTTTCCATTGAATCCAAGATGCACAATACAATACAATGTCATCTATCTCTATATCTATAAAAGTGAACGTGTCTTTGTGAGTGTGTCTGTGTACATTTCCTTACGCAATAACTCTGTCAATTTTTAGTCTACTGACTCGAAATTTGATATACAGGGTACTGAGATTTGGGAAAATCGATGTGATTGGTCTTCGGCCAGAAATTTGGCGATTAAAGGGTCAAAGTTCAACGATTTGACTTTTGAGAACTCTACCAAACTCCTCCGACAATTTTGGGTCTACACACTTGAAATTTAAGATATAGATTCCTTGGACATGGATCTAACTTAATAACTCGATTTGAGCCCAAAATAATAAAGTTTAAGGGGTCATAATAGGGGTCAAAGTTAAAAAAAATTGACCTTTTTTTTTTTTTTTTTGCTCATCATACACCTCCAAACACCCAGGCAACGCCGGCCACCCATGCTAGTATATCTATAAAAGTGTGTGTACATTTCCCTACCAAATTACTCTGTCAATTTTCAGTCTAGAGACTTGAGATTTGACATACGGAGCACTGAGATTTGAGTTTTCAGCCAGAAATTTGGCTGTCAAGGGATCAAAGTTCAACGATTTGACCTTTGAAAACTCTACTAAACTCCTCCACCAATTTTGTGTCTAAACACTTGAAATTTTAAATGTAGATTACTTGAACATGGATCAGACTTTTTAATTTGATTTGAATCCCAAAAACTAAATATTAAGGGGGTCAAAATCGGGGTCAAAGTTTTAAAAAAATTTACCTCTGCGGTCTCTACCAAATTACTCAGTCAATTTCTGATCTAAACATTTGAAATTTTACAGGAAGTGTATTTAGAGATAGAGCAAGCTTTTTAATCGGTTTGGGTCGAAAATTTGAGCTGCCAAGAGGTCAAAGTTCAAAAGATTTGACCTTTGCGGTGTCTAACAAACTACTCAGCCAATTTTGGGTCTAAAGATTTTAAACTTATACATAACGTGTATTCAGACATGCGGCAAGCATTTTAACCAGTTTGGGGGCGAAAATTTGGCTGCCAAAAGGTTAAAGGTGAAAGAGTTGACCTTTGCAGATTCTACCAAATTTCTTCGCCAATTTTGGGCCTAACTACTTTAAATTTTAGATGTAGGTAACTTGGACATGGGTAAAACGTTTTATTTGGATTTGAGACCAAAATAATAAATGTTCAGGGGTCAAAACTGGGGTTCAAGTTATAAAAAAATTACTTCTGTGGTCTTTACAAAATTCATCAGACAATTTGGAGTCTAAACATTTGAAATCTTGCATAAAGTGTATTCGCACATAAGGCATGTTATGAACAGTACATTGGCCCCGAGCAAAGTCGGGCTGAACTGCTTGTAAAATGCAATATAATACGATATAATACAATGTAATATAATACAATACAATGTAATATAATACAATACAATGTAATATAATACGATATAATACAATGTAATATAATACAATACAATACAATGTAATATAATACAATACAATGTAATATATACGGTGAGAAGGAACACAGACCTATACACCCGAGATTACAGTCTCTCAATACGCATCATCTCTAGATTTGTTGTCAAAGTGAAGCGGGGGATTCCTACAATGTTTGTCTAGTCTGGCTCTGTAGTGTTATTTTTATATTTAAATTTTTTTTACTGACACGCGTGTGTATAAATCATTATACAACCTTGTCGTCATGAATCGACACAGATGTTTATTTAAAAGAATTACTTAAAAGATAACTTCTATACACCTGAGGGGGAGAGAGAGAGAGAGAGAGAGAGAGAGAGAGAGAGAGAGAGAGAGAGAGAGAGAGAGAGAGATGGATAGCCACACTATGTGCGCTGACCCATATTGGGGACAGCAGTCAAACACGCCCTTCCTCCTTGAAATCTTGCCAGCTAAGAGAAAGCGAAATTCCTCTCCATCTAGTCTAGTAACACCTTTGACCTTTGACTCTTAACCTTTTGCACTCAAACACAGCCATCGTTATGTAACACTATTGCATTGGTAACATTCCTTGGTATGTCACATTGTGACTTGAGAAACGTGAAACGGTATTGAAGCTAAGATTTTGCAGCCCCTTCCCACTTTCCAGATTTTGAGATCCTAAATTTTAGCCAGTCAAGTCTATAGACAAATCTGGTAGGTATTCATTTTATTTTACTAAGGCATCACCACTTATTAAGGCCCAAAGGCCATTCGCGGATAATATTAAATAAGTATCACGTGGACAATAAGACAAAACTGATGATTCGTAATGCTGATGGTGCAGAATTTGATTATTTCAAAAACGCCTCGACAAGAATTTGTTTACATTAGATTTGAAAACGATCATGTTATAGTCAGCTGGACAGTAGCCTCATCGTATTGTGTTTCCACTGGCGGATAAATTTAGGAAAGAGACTTTGCTCATGGAATCAGTACAAATATTGACTTTTTTTTTTACTAATTGAACATTTTTACAATTGGATTATTTGGATAACTGTTTTCATCTTGGATATTAATCTTTGGCCGATATAACCTCCAACCTTCTTCAGGTGTGTCTCGTCGAACTCTAGAATGTGTATGGAATTTTTAACAAGACTCACAACATACAGATTTCCGATTTCTTTCATTTTGCATTTAATGCAAAATGAAATGCAACTTAAGCATCATTCACATGCGTGCAACATTTATCTTAAACATGCTGCTGCTACTGCTGCTGCTTCTACTACTACTACTACTAATAATAATAATAATAATAATGATAATAATAGTAGTAGTAATAATAATTATAATAGTAATAATACACAAAATATTTTCCATTAACTAACACTGCCCACCCTCCTCAACAGTAAAGACCAATAACACAGGAAATGTAAATATTATTTGACATTTTTATCTCTTTGGATTTGACCTAATTTTTTAATTCCAACATATTGGGATCTCTTTGACTGGAATTGGTATCTTTGATGCTGCCACACTGAGATAAGCGTGTTTGCAACTGGCCCCCGATGAAAGACCCTCTTCACCTCTTCACCCTCGCCTGCTGAATTATCTGCCAATTCCTACTTGTAAATAACTCAAACATTCAGTCATACATTTTGAGAAGATTAACTAATTCTTGCTGCCCAGAACACGTCAGCATGTACAACGGACGTTAAACTGAGGATGAGGATGTCTAAAATTCTGGAAAATATGGTTTGGGATTTTGCGATTATCATAGTGTTTCACTCCGTCTCGTGGGCGATCGTCAGGCAGTGTTCGAGCCATCCTGTTCATCTCGGATTTTGTAATATTTTATTTTAATGAAATTATCTTGATTTCCAGGGTTTCCCAAATTGTTTCAGGCTGGCGCCCCTTTGGCTTCTAGAATAGTCTGCTAGCATTCCCTACCCAATAGACACATGTAAGCTTTTTTTTCGAAGAGAAAATAACACTATTATAAACAAAATATGATTTTAAAAACAATGATATAGCACAGAAGCTCTACCTTGCTGGTTTATAAAAATTTTACTTGATCTTGATAATAACCCTTAATAATTAAATCAAACATTTTTTTTGCTTTCAAATTGAAAATAATATTAAACACAAAATTTGCTTTTCCAAAATAATAATTAATCTAATTAACCATTTTTTTTTGTTTTCACAATTACCCTTAATTTACATATGCAACTTTTTTTTAAAATGAAAACAACAATATTAAACACAAAATTTGTTTAAAAAAAAAAGAAAAAAATTCTTAAATAAACCATTTTATTTTGTCTTCTGTTACTTTCTAATATATATATATATATAAGTTATGAAAATACATATGGCAATTAAGCTACACATGATATTCCAGCTTTCATCCTTGTGAGAATTCATCAGGTTTATAACTTACTATCTAGCTCTACCTCTGTATTGAGCACTGTTGAAGTAAATACTGAAAATTTACACATAAAATTATATCTTTGTATATTAATTTATGTGATTAAATGAAGTAGTTATATATATATATAACCTACATGCATATGTGTATTCTTTAGCATAAAAATGCTTTTCTATTTTCTCTGTCTCTCTATATATATGTGTGTATTTTTAGTTACTTCCCAAACATTTATTTTTTGCTCAGCACACACTTACAAACACCCGGGCAACGCTGGGCACCCAGGCAAGTTATAACATATACGCATAAACATATTGACACACTGGTTCTCGTTAAATCACCAAAGTTAAGCAACGTTGAACCTGATCAGTATGAGTGATCATTTGGGAATACCAGGCCCTTTATGTAAGAGGGTGTCAAAACCTTCCTGAAAAAAACTGCAAAATTCTTCAATTGTATACATGACACCTCGGTTCTCGTTAGCTCACCAATGTTAAGCAATGTAGAGCTTGCTCAGTGCCGGAAGGATGATTATTTGGGAACACCAGGCGCTGTATATAGAATGTCATCATCTTTCTACAAAAATCTAATGTCATCTTAGTTATAGTTATACAAAGGATGAAACAGAAAGATATAGAGAGCGAGCAAGAGAGAGAAAGAGAGTAGAGGACAAACCTAGAAATAATACAAAGAAAGAAAGGCACAAAAATGTAGGATCAGATAAAGAGAGAAAGAAAGAAAGAAAAAGAAAACGAGCAAATAGATAAGTAGAAATCTATCTGAACAACAGTAAGGGTGTGGTTCCCTTTTCATTTTTTTTTTTTTTTTTTTTTTTTTACCGCGTCTTTCACTTTTCACTCCACAAATTTTGAAAGTCAGGTGACTCTGATCCAGAGAAAGAAGGGTGATAAATGTAGCCAGTTTGAGGCATTAGGTTATCTTTGATCTTCACAGGCACGTATCAGCTTCTCCATCTTCATCCTCTTCTTCTTTTTTCTTTTTCTTCTTAGTAGGGGAACTGATGTTACGGAATTGAATTTGCGTTGCCGCGAGATTGTCGGCAAAAGAGACAAGGTCAGGTTCATCAAAATTTAACCAAATGGTTGATATGCCATAAAATAGGGAAACTGTTTACATTTAATGCTACTAAGAGAAAGTTCCTTTCTTTTAACAATTATGAAAAATCTTTCCAATCCCCGATTGCCATGACTGACATCCTCCTTCCTGAGATTTAAACATTCAAACTCTTCGGCCTCACATTCACAGGTAACATGAATTGGAATAAATACATAGAAGATACTGCCAAGTTTGCTGCAAAGAAAGTGGGTTTCCTCTATTGAGCCAGAAACTGTCCACATATGCCAGTATTCTATTGATATACCTATAAACCTGTTTTTTTTACTCGATCTGACATCGATATCAAAAGCCTACTTTCTCTATTTTAAAAATTATTAAAATTAACTTTTTAATATACTCAGTCATGGCTATGCGAGCAACCACATGAAGGTTAACTAATTTGTATATTCCTTTGAAAAACGAGCATTAATTATATATGAATCTTTCACTTTTTCCAACAACAGATTTGATGCAAAGTTTTTTAATTTTTGAGATGGGGTTTGGTTATTTATGTTATTTGGATTCTTCGGACTACTGTTATTGAAAATAAGGTAAAAAGCTATAGCAAACATCTAAATGAGTATTTTAACCATAGTTCCTGATTACAAAAAGCGAAAAATTAAAAGATTCATCTGCCTTACTTTTAATGCTAGGTTTATTTATGGTGTCTTTTAAATTCAATAAAAACCCTTCAAAATTTGCTGACGAGGAGACCTTGCTTATTAAAAAACTATATGTAATTATTGTACATAACTTGATGTATACCACAATAAAAAGCACTGTTTTCCGAAACGATCGTACAGATAATTGATTTTGTTGTTGTTCCTTCTTATGAAACGGATTTTTAATTTAATTATAATTTGATTTTTAAATTTTAAATTAGCAATCACATTACTTATATATATATACACACACATGTTGTCATATATACAGGGTGCGTCTGGTATTTGAGAACATCACTTATTTCATCTCTTTTATCTATTATTTAATCTTTTACTTTGTTTCTTTCAGAAAATTAATTATGGCAGATATTAATATAACTCAGGAAATGACAAGACAGGTTGTAATAGTTGCAATAATGGCAGAACATAGTGATTTGCAAATTGCACAATTTCTAAAAGTTGCCCGATCGTTTGTCTTTAAAGTTTACAAAGAATTAGAGGACAAAAATGGCCCAATTTCTCCAGTTACTAAACGCAAAAAGCATCAACAACGTTCTGACAGCACAAGAACACCTGAATTTGTTCAAAGAGTTCAGAACATCATTGATGAGAGTCCTCAAAAGTCAATGAGGTCAATTGCAAAAGATCTTAATGTTTCAGAAGCCACAATTCATAGGACTCATCATGAAAATCTTCGATACAAGTCGTATGTGATGAAAAGAGGCCAGTTTATCTCCGAGACCACCAAAGAAAATCGGTTGGTAAGATCCAAGAGGCTTTTAAGCAAACTGAAACATCCTGCAGAGCAACACATTCTTTGTTTTTTTTTTTTTCAGACGAAAAATTTTTTTTTAACCAAGACCAAAAGGTAAACCGGAGAAATGACAGATGGCTATGTGCTGACCCTTCTGAAGTTCCAGAGTCATGCACACAAAATTTCCAGCAACTGTTATGGTTTTGGGGGTGGTTAGAAATGAGGGACATGTGATGCCACCACATTTCTTTCCACAAGAACTAAAAATCAATTCTGCTGCTTACATTGAAGTCCTGAGTACTGTTGTGAAGCCTTGAATTGATAGAGTAAGAAATGGAAGGCCCTACATCTTTCAAAAAGACTTTGCAACGGCACATAAGGCTCAGAAGACACAAGAATGGTTAGCAGAGAATTTTCATGATCACATTACCCCAAATTTGTGGCCTCCAAGCTTTCCAGACCTAAATCCGTTGGATTATTATGTGTAGGGCGTTGTTGAGAGAGATGTTAATAAACGTCCTTATAACACTAAAGATTCTCTGAAAGCATCCATAGTCAGAGTAATGCAGAATATCAATGAGGACCATCTTAAACGTGCCTGCCAACGGTTTAGGTCTCAAATAGAATCTGTAATTGATGCTGAGGGCGATTTTTTTTATAAAGTTAAAAAATAATATTTTAGTTTATGTACAATAAAGTGACTTTTTGTAATACCGATGTTTTTGTTTGTCTTTTTAATTATTTTTAAAAAAGGAAATATATGTTCTCAAATACCAGACACACCCTATATATATATATAGTCATTGTTTATTTATTACTATACATATTCATATCATCATCAACCATTACACCCAGTTATGTGTTGGGCAGCAACAAATCCTCTCCACCTCTGCCTATCCTGAGCCAGCCTTGCTAGTGTACCCCAAGAATGCTGCATAGTTTCCTCTCCCTTTCCACTGTTCTTCTCCAAGTTGCTCTTGGCCTTAAGGTCCTCACTCATCATGCTGGTAACGTCTTCTCGGCTTTGTCCACCAGCCTTCATACGAGTTTCACTTGACTCAGAAGGCCCTTACACGCTGAAGTAAGGGTTCTCTTTGTTACCGTTTCCGTAACATGTTTTACGAGAAAGAGTCATTAGCCCTATGCTCAACCCCCGACCTGGAGGACCAGAGATCACTGTATATATTATCTGTTATTTATCATTAACGATTAAATACAGAGTTTTGTTCGAAACTCCGTCCAAATCCTAAGTTCGACAAAATACATTCCAAAGTTCGACAAGATACATTTGAAGAAGTTTGGAGGTTACATCGACTGAAACATTGTAAAAAATAACACTCAAGATGAGAACAGTAGTCCAAAGATTCCAATAATACGAGATTTTATGTAAATTTTTCATTTCATGTCTGGAGTGAAAGTACGTCCTAGAAGCTTATCACAGGAAAAGAGCTTTTTTTTTTTTTTAATTTTATTTTGATATGAATGATGAGGCGACTCGAAAATTTTTCTTGACTCCGATACAAAAATCGGTAAATGTTTATAAATTTGTATTTTTTTTTTTCTTGATTACCGTAAACACACATTTTAAATGTGCATATATGTTCTCAAACAAAAAAAAAACACACACACACACTGGAGGGGGGAGGGGAGGAAACGATATATAGATCTTAGTTTTATTAGTAGTTTAAAGTCAATAAATATTTATTTTATTATTAATACCAACAGTGGAAGATTTTGTTTTAAACAAAATCAGATAAAAAAAGGTAATTAAGGGAATCGGTTTTTTGCATCGGTAAATCGGCACAAATCTTCCGATTCCGATACCCAAAATGTTCTGATTTTCCCGATTCCTGATTCCGATTAATCGTCCCAACACTAGTAACAAGCTATTTTTAACACCTTCCCTTATTCAACCACATGCTTACCTGCTCTGAAAAGAGTCAGAAAGATCTTGGTCATCAATGAGTTTTGATTGGTTGGTTGGTTTGGTTGTTTTACAGCATATCAACTCTTTTCGGGTTATTTAATGCCGAATCCAGTTATTTTGGAAACAGTATTCATGTTGCATCCAGTTATTTTGTAGAAGAATGTTATTCTTAAAGCTGTTTGTATCTTCAATCGCTAGTTTGTAGTGTTTGGTTTGGTTGTTTTATAGTGGATTTTATCGTTTTTGTTCCCTGCTATGCAGAACATGAATGAGTTTTGCAATGGGAGAGGGAAAAAGGGTTACAATATTAACGTTTAGTACATTTTAAGTTAAGAAACCAGTCAGGAAGTGGGGGAAATAGAGAAAGAGGAAATGGGAGGAAGGAAAAGAGGGGAAAAGCTGGGTTGTTTTTGTTTTTGCAAAACATAATTAAATTTTGCAAAAGGGAGTAGAAAAACCAAAAGTATCAATGTTAGCTGCATTTCGTCACAGGAAGCCAACATCTTCAGACAGCCTGATCTGGTAGCACCGGGTGGTTTTTGAGGTGCTGCCATAGACAATTGTGTTGGCTGTATAAATATCAAGGAAATAAATCAGGATACGATCTTGAAGTCCATCCATCAAAAGCAGAAAGAGGATAGGACCCAGAATAGATCCTTACGAGGTACGTTGGAATTATATTACGAACTTCGGAAATATTCCCTTCTGTATAATATTCTGTTTGTATTTATTTTTTGTATTGCTCTTATCTTGGCTGTTATTTTCATAACGCTTCGACCGATGTAGCCTTCAACCTTCTTCAGATGTATCTTTACAATGAATGTTATTGGGGAATGGTAAAAAAGAAAAAAAAAGAATATTTTTTTTTGTGTGTTTTTTTTTTCTAACCAACCGTGGTCGTAAGAATTCAAATTATCTGACTCGAAATTTGACATAAGGGATATTGAGATTTGGGAAAATCTTTTTAATCGGTTTTCGGCCAGAAATTTGGCTGTCAAGAGGTCAAAGGATCAAACATTTTAATTTGATTTGAGCCTAAAACAAATGTTAAGAGATCAAGTCTGTAGACTGAAAATTGGCAGAGTAATTTGGTAGGGAAATGTACACACACACACACACACACACACACACAGACAATTTCACTTTTATAGATATACTAGTATTTATTTAGTTGCCCGGGTGTTTGGATATGTATGTTGAGCAAAAAAAAAAAAAAAAAGTGGTAGTAGTAGGAAGGCAGGCTCGAACCTGTACCGCAAAGGAAGAAAAGAATGGGGGAAAAAAAAAACCTGACGTCTTTGCTGTTATAATCACCGCCAAACCGGAAGTGACATAGTTTTAAATTAAGGCTAGACAATCAAAAGGAGAGGATGACTTTCAAAATATCGGTGAAAAAGCGCCCCCCTCCCATGTTGGAAAGTTCCCAGTTGAAGGTGAAGATATGAATGTTTTTAGCCAATTTTTCGATATTTGTTGTCTGAAAGGTCGAACTTCAAAACGATATTGATCTTGGTAAAATCCGTCGTCTCTGTCGAAAGTTTTAGACAGACATGCAAACATACATACATACATACATACATTTATATATTGGTAACTAAAAATGTTCGACCCAAACCAATTAAAAAGCTTGCCCTATCTCTGAACACTCTTTATGTAAAATTTAAAATGTTTAGACCAGAAATTGTGTGAGTAATTTGGTAGAGACCGCAGAGGTCAATTTCTTTTTAACTTTGACCCCTATTATGACCCCTTAACATTTATTATTTGGGGCTCCAATCAATTTATTAAGTTAGATCAATGTCCAAGGAACCTATATCTAAAATTTCAAGTGTTTGGACCAAAAAATTGTCGGAGGAGTTTGGTAGAGTTCTCAAAGGTCAAATCGTTGAATTTTGATCCCCTTAACAGCCAAATTTCTACCGAAAACCGATCACAAAGATTTTCCCAAATCTCAGTACCCTGTATATCAAATTTCAAGTCTGTAGACTAAAAATTGAGAGAGTTATTGCGTAGGGAAATGTACACACACACCCACACACTTATATATATATATATATATATATATAGGTAGATAGATAGATAGATACACACATGAAACTCTAGCCCCCTTGGAAGTAATTTCCTCTAACTTCAATGCACTCGTTGTACCGTTCCAAGAAGTTCTCAAAAGCCCCATTGTTGTCCTCTTCTGTGAATGTGTCAATGACCCTTGTCACAGCCTCTTTCATTTCTTCAATTGTCTCATAACAGCCTCTAAGGTTTTTCTTGAGCTTAGGGAATAGCCAAAACTTACAGAGCAAGATCTGGACTATAAGGAGGATGAGGAACTGTCTTGATGCTCATCTTGGTCAAATAGTCTGTGATAAGGATAGAGTTATGGACTGGTGCATTCATGCAAATCTTCCGCATCTTTAGTTCCTCGCAAATAATTGTGTGTACATTTCCTACACGGACATCAAACTGAGCACTTATTGCCTCTATAAACATACGACAGTTCTTATTCATGGAATTTTCTATTTGGCCAATCAACTCTGGCGTTCTGACTCTCTTTATGGCACTCAAAAACTGATGCTCGATTCATGAAAGATGGTCCAACAGCAGCCTGAAGCATTCCATACGTTTCTGTGTCATTTTTTCCAAATTGAAAACAGAATTTTATTCCATAGCTAGCAAGTTTGTGAGACAAACTTTTGTGCTAAACCCTAGCGAAGGCCTTGAATATGTCTAGCGGTTAGAATTATAAGGACAATTACTTTTCTTTCTATATAGGGTGTCTGTATGTGTCAATCTGCTACGTGTATTTTTTAATCATCTTTCTATGTGTATGTGGGTGTTTTCACATATTCACAACAATAATGAACGGAACAATAATGGACAGTCTTTAACACCCTTGTCTGCTTGACACCCAACATATTCATTATTTCTCTATCTTGGTGCTGGCACCTGGAATGAAAGCATCTTCTTCCGAATGGAACACCCAAAACACCAAGTTATCATTTCCAGATCTTTATTTCCAAATATTCCACGTCTTGGAGTTTGCAGCTCTTAATCTTCTCCCTTACATTTTCCTTAGTTGATCTGCAGATGCTTCCATCGGACTACACAACCCACTCCTGTTAGTGGTTAGCTAACTCACAACTCATCTCTTCGACTTCCTGTTACAGACTAACTCCCAATTCTGATTTCTCCTGGCTTACATCTCTCTTACATCAGCCAGAGTGGACAATCTTGTTTGTCGCACAAGCCACATCATTGTTTACTAAACCAAATTCCAAACTAGCTTGGTTTATGCTTTTCCTCTATTCATAACATGTTTCCTTGAGCCACAAATCCCCCAGTCAGATATTTAGCATAAATATTTTAACTAACATTCTTTTCTTTTAAAACAATTTTCTAAATATCTTTTTAACCTAAATAATTTGACAATTAATCATAATAATCATTCTGACTCTTGGCACTGCCTGCCACAACATAACACAGATACTACGCTGTCATCATAGCAAAAGGGATGCAATATAACACATATCCCTACACTCCATCTGTGTAGCTGTAATTATTTAACATCATTATCATTACGAAATTATGTTTCATGTCGGTTCTTTTCATCGGCAACTTTCAGTTTCGGAAACTTATGAGGAAGGTTGCACTTGGAATTATTTGAGATTATTTAATTATTTTTCTCTGCCTTTTTTTACTCGGTCTGTTTGGCAAGTATCTCTTTGAAGCAGGAAGATTTATCTGCCCTTCCATTCTCCTGCTCAGTCACCCCGTCAGTCATTAAAACATGTCTCTGCACTCAGTCCCATAGCAAGTTGCTAAAATGGTTCAACCTGGATTCAAGAAGGCATGTGGCATATCTATTCTGCCAGTGTTCTGCTGTTTGAACTGCATGGACGAATTGCTCATTCTGGAATACAAAGTTAATCTATATATCTACAAAAGTGAAAATCTGTGTGTGAGGACAATTCTCAACCTATATACTCAACAAATTTTTGATATACAGACTCGAAATTTGGTATATATGGTATTCATACATGTGGAAAACTTTAATTGGTTTTCATCCAGGAAAAAGGGCTGCTAAGGGGTCAAACTTGAAAAATTGGTAATTGGGGAGTCATCGGATTTTTATCTTTTTGTCAACTGTTTCATGAATGTACATGCATGGCTGTAAAACAGTGACAGCTTCTTTATGTTAAGAATAAGTAGGGTTGAAAACACTTTTTAAAGTTCGTGTTAAGCTGACCTAATGGTTATCATATGTGACTCAGTTTCAGATATGCCAGACATTCACTATTTCATATATTCCAACTGAGAGACCTTTTTAAGATTTTAACTTTATGTGTAATTGTTTGAATCTCTTTTATACTTGGTTCACCGGGTATATGTGGCAGGTAGTTTTTGACATTATTTTTCATGAGTTCAATTGCTTAAAGGTTACCTTTTTTCTTTCTTGGCTTTCGAGCCAAGATCAAAGTGTAGTATCTGTTCTGATGCTGCAATTCATTTTTTTTTTTTTGGTCTCGGTTAATGGGGGAGAAATCCTTCATGCCTGATACATTTTATTTTCATTTTTGTTACTAACCAGAGTGCCCCTTTTTGGGGAGCTGGTTTCTCCCTACATTAAAAACCGACCTCATGTCGAACTCTTCCCTCGTGGGGAGGCAAGTAAACAAAAAAAAAATTACTGGAATGATGGAGATTTCAGTTTCTTTTCATGTAATACATCATATCTTGGTATTTTGTTATCTTTTCCCTCTCAGCTCTGTTTAACCAAGCATCATTGGAGACACTAACTTCTACTAAGGTTGCTTCTTTCTTCTTGTTGTTCCATATAACTATATCAGGTTTAATCACCCTGTTTTCAAAGTTGCTATAGGGATTGCATAGTCATAGTGGATGGTGCATGACTTATTCCCAATTGTTCTTTCTGGTATATGTTACCAGGACATGTTGCTGCATTCAACGTTTTACAGATTGTCCAGTGGAGATATTTACATACTGTGCTGATTTTCTGTTCGTATGGAAACCTGATTGGTTGACAAAAAGAAAGAGGCAAAGTACACATTATTAAGGCCGTTCCAACATGGAGTTAATTTGTTTGTGCATAAATAGAAACATGCGATTGGATAACAAAAAAGGAATAGGCAGAGTACACATTACTAAGGCAGTAGTTTTTACGATATCAATACCAGAGTTTGAATCTTGCATTAGTCTAAAGGATTATTTTACCTACGAGTTCATCAAAGCACATTCCATCAAAGCGCATTTCATCAAAGCACATTCCATTAAAATCCTCGTAAAACAGTACAAGGATGCAAGATTCGAGTTGGTGAATCGCTATCCCATTTGAAAGTTCTTGATAAGGTTCAGAAATGTATTTGTAAATTTGATTGGCCCCACCCTTTCTTCTTCTCTGCAATCTCTCTCTCTCACAGACGTGATGTTGCTAGTCTCAGTCTTTTCTACAAATATCATTATGGCATGTTTTCTTCATAATTGTCTGATCTATTTCCTGCTTCCTTTGTTCCAGCTCATTTGATTTAGTGGTCTCTATCAATTTGCTGTTTTGATATCCCAACATTATATTTAATACGGGGCGATGCCGGGTATATCTAGTCTATACTATTAATAAAATTCTAAATGCTTATTTATTTATGTGCGTGTATATATATACCAATAAAACTTTCGAACGGATGCACCGAATTGAAAAATTCTTTTTTGCCCTGAAAGTTGTGAGTCCCCAGATGATTCTTATCTGTATATGGTTCGTAACGAACAATGCCGAGCCACATAAAAAACCTAAAATAAGGGTTTCTGAGCAGTTTCGTTTTTGTCGAAAAAGTTACCTGCCCATGTCAATGGAATCTAGCACTGTCTGTATACAGTCGCGGTAACATCTTTCGGCATACGGACAAGACTTGTAGCGCAATGGATAACACAGCTGACTACAGATCAGAAGATTCCAGGTTCGAATCCTGGCAAGTTCTTCATAATTTTAACCATCATTTTATCCAACGTTTACTCATTATCCTTATCCTTAGTTAGAATATTTTTGTTTTTTCAGTGATTTTGTTTTGTGCATATGGGAATTTCCCATACTCCGAGTTCACAGGATAAGCATTGATGGTAAGACGATGTTGAGTGTACTTGATGTTGAGTGTACTCGATTTTGTGTTTGACTCGGTATTGTGTATGCCGACGCGGCACAGTCGCTAGTCTCTTCTCTATATAAATAAAATGAACTCATTTTTTCCCGTCTGATTTTGACATTAATAGGATTAAAAATCAAGATATTTCATGCAAATATAATATGCACAAACGGCAGAACAATATCTGAGGTGTGTTATAGGCTTATTATTTCTCAAATTCCTCGATAATCTTAGATTTCTATACTTTTTCTGCTGAGAAGTCACGGCCAAAATCGGTTAAGATCAATGGAAGTGGTAAAATATTTTCTCTCTAATAAATTCCTCCTCCCCCTGCCACCACTTAACACCGTTTGGGGATCGTTCACAAGGAACAGTTGAGAAGAGAACACCGGTTTGGCTTCGTAGTTCTTTCATGTGAAGTTATTTAAAATCACTAAACTAAGCTGCAGTGCTCTGTGGCGTAGTGGTTAGCGTGCTGGACAATTCACATTATATTTTCACGTTTGCGCCGACCTACCGTAGTCGTTTTTTTTTTTTTTGTTTTTTGTTTTTTCCTAAACAACTGGAATGGACTTTTCTTGGTGGCCGAACTGTTAACGTTTCAGATTTTTTTTTTTCACACTTTATTTTCCTACTTTTACTCATGACTCCGGGTTTGATCCTTCCTACTTACCTACCATAACATTTTTTAAAACTCCCCCATCCCGGAAACAAACACTCGGGCAACGCCGGGTACCCCCGCTAGTATATAATAAAATTCATCTCCTTTCCACAATCCAACCACTTTAGTCTTTGCTTAACTTGTAGACATAGTTTCAATAATAAAACTATGTTTTATGTTTTGGTTTCAATTTCGATTCTAGCTGATGGCACTCAAATTATATATATTTTTTTTCATATACTTTTGAAATTATGACTTAGTTTAATATTAAATCTGTTAAAAAGAAATTAGACTTCATTTTTTTGTTTGTTTTGGAGGGAAGGCGAAGATTTATTATTTATATTGTTACGATTATTCGGACAACTGTCTTTATCCTGCATGTTATTCTCAAAAGATTTTAGACGATGTAATCTCTGACTTTGATGAGGTGTATCCTGTTAGACTTACAATTCCAGTAGCTTCATTTTTGAGAACCCCAAACTTGTGGAGCTCTCTTCCTGATCATTGTTTTCCTCTCATCTGTAACCTTGACCTTTTCACAACTTAGATCGGTAGGCATCTTCTGTCTTCAATAATCATCTCCGTTCTTGTTTTTTCCTTACATCAAGTGGTTTCACACCTTGTCTGAAACAATTTCCATAAAAAAAGAAAAAAACCCAAACAATTGCAGTGATTGGATAGAGGTCGGAGCTTGGAACTTGGTTGATAGATTGAAGACTCTTTTTTGGACTCTGTCTAAGAGGTAGAGACTTGTAGTAGATGTACCGGTCTAGATATGGCAACAATACTCCATGCATGGGCGACATATCCTACTTTTGGATAGAATCATTGTAGTCATCATAATACCGCATTTACTTTAAGAGCCATTCCAATGAAAGTATCGCCAAAAACAGCTTTTAATTATCCTGCCAATTCTTTACGGAAATTATGTTCATTCCTTAAGCTGTGTTTTTTATAAACAAATATAGACCGGGAGAACGACTACATTTTAATGGTATCTATAAAGGTAATAAGGATAAAAACAAATAAATAAAACTTTAAGAATCTTTATTTTTTCTTTTCTTCGTGTGTCAGCTTCAAGCAACTTCATGCAATAGTAAAACGCCATTAATATGGGTGTAGGCCTTTTATTCCATCTTTCTGCCTCAAGTGATCTCATCTGGGTGCCATATGCAACAGGGCCTGCCAATTCTGACCTTATCATCTGCCAGATCTAGGGTTCTAGGCAAACATCAGTATTTCTACATTCTTATATTATTGTTATTATGATGCAGCAGTAAATATAGGCAAACAGAGAAAGCAATGTATTGGTATATATGAAGAACGAACATATACTACACTGTTTCCCTTAGGAGAAATGCCTGGGAGTATGATATCACAACGAGTGGATATATACTACATTATCCCTTTTCTCTGTCTGTGTCTGTCTGTCTGTCTGTCTGTCTGTCTGTCTGTCTCTCTCTCTCTCTCTCTCTCTCTCTCTCTCTCTCTCTCAGCTGATATAACACTTTTTCACCCTTTTCTTATATATAAAAATTACATTCTCTCTTTCATCCCCTGTCCGTTTAAACACCCTCTCCTACCCTTTCCCCTCTTCTCCCTCTTTCTCTTTCCCTCTTTCTTACTCTCACTTCCTCTCTCTCTCTCTCGCCCTCTATCTCTACCTCAACTCATATAAAACTCACCTTTTTCACATACATAAACACGTGTTAATTAATCTCTCTTCCTTTTCTTTTCTACATCCCTCTGTTTCTTCCCCTTCTCTCTCACTGCCAACTCATATAAAACTCACCTTTTTCCCATATATCAACATGTGTGAATTAATCTCTCTTCCTTCTTCCTGCTTCAACGTTCTACCTACTACTCTTATTTCGCCCTATTTGAACGTCATCTTCTGCTTTAATATTATTGTACTAACTCTAACGCTAAATGGACAGATTTCTGTCTGTCTGTCTGTCTGTCTGTCTGTCTGTCTGTCTCTCTCTCTCTCTCTCTCTCTCTCTCTATCTATCTATATATATATATATGGATGACATATATATCGTCATCCACATACAGTACTGTTTTGCTGTATCACAGCTCATCAGTGCAGCTAGATTAGCAACTACTTCAAGCCAGATTTTAAACTCGACTGCCTAGACGACAGTCAGTGTTCCTAACCATTACGCTATTCGGCTGTTACTTTATGTTAACTGAACTTAATTAATCAATGTAATTTTATATTTATATATATATATATATATATTCGTGTTGAGACGAATAATCGGAAGTTTTTGGGAATCAGAAAAATTTTAGCCTATTTCTCAATGTCAGAACTGATGCCTTAAATTATCTTTTTTATTTGATTTTGGTTTAAGAAACATCGTCCACTGCTTGTAGTAATAATAAAATAATAAATATTTATTGATTTTAAACTTCCGGTGAGACTAAAATCTCTAGATCACCCCTACAAATGTGTTTTTACGTTTGAGAAAATATAGACACATTTAAGATGTGTTTTACAGTAATCTGGAAAAAATAACACTTTAATAGTTAAATATTTATAGATTTACAAAGAATCGGAATCCGTAATTGTATTTGAATCAGGAATTTAGTGCAGAATCGGTAATTGTATCGGAATCTGGAAATATTTTGGAATCGTCTAATCACTAATATATATATATATAAATAGATAGATAAATAGATAATTAAATTGATTAATTAAGTTCAGCTATATTGTTAACATGAAGTCTTCAAAAGTGCTCAATACGTGTTTTATATAAATAAAACTGCATAAACATCGTAAAAAGTCTATGCGGATCGATCAATGTGTCAACATTTTTCATGTTTCGTCAGGACTCCGTGTGAATTTCGTAGTCGGAAAGTAAAATAAATTTTCCCAGAATGCCATCGAAAAGACAATGATCCATCTCTTTCCTTTGTTTTCCTTTAGATTCTTTGGTAGGTAAGTACACGGTTGACCCAGGTGACTGATGGCGGGCGGAGGGGGGGATACCTACCTTGAATCTCCAAAAGACTTTCAGATTATTAGCACTTTCATATGTGGCATCATAAGCTGTGCTCAAAATTTCATACAGATTCCTAAGTCTAACAGGATACACCTGATCAAAGTCAGAGATTACATCGTCCGAAATCTTTTGAGAATAACATCCAGGATAAAGACAGTTGTCTGAATAATCGTAACACTATAAAGAATCAATCCTCGCCCTCCCTCAAAAAAAAAAAAAAAAAAAAAAAAAAATCTGAAGTCTAATTTCTTTTTAACAGATTTAATATTAGGTTGGTAAAACACACAATGCTGAGTCAAACACAAAAATCGAGTACACTCAACTATCAACGCTTAACCTGTGAACTCGGAGTATGGGAAATTCCCATATGCACAAAACAAAATCATTGAAAAAAAAACAAAAATATCCTAACTAAGGGTAAGGATAATGAGTAAACGTTGGATAAAATGATGGTTAAAATTATTACGAACTTGCCAGGATTCGAACCTGGAATCTTCTGATCCATAGTCAGATGCGGTATCCATTGTGTCACAAGTCCTGTCCGTATGCTGAAAGTGTGTATACAGACAGTGCTAAATTCCATTGACATGGGCAGGTAACTTTTTCGACAAAAACAAAACGGGCCCCAAAACCCTTATTTTAGGCTTTTTGTGTGACTCGGCATTGTTCGTTACGAACCATATATAGATAAGGACAATCTAGGGACTCACACCTTTCAGGGAAAAAATCTTTTTTCAATTCGGTGCATCTGTTCGAAAGTTTTATTGATATATATACACGCACATACATAAATAAGGAAACATTTAGAATTTTATCAATAGTATAGACTAGATGCACCCAGTGTTGTACGGTATTTAAACGTAATGTTGTATTCCTTTTAAAAAATAAAAATAAACGGAAAGAAACTGAGACACGTGCATGTGAGTATTGTTTTTTTTTTTTTCTAAACAGTTCACTTCCTGTAAATAAAAAAATACTCGAGCTGAGATCGAAACCAAAACCTAAAGACAATGAGTCAAGTACAATAACCATTAGGCCAGCTTGGCACGGTCTTTAAAAAGTGTTTTCAAACCAGCTTATTCTTAACAAAATGTGAATGATTCACGCAATGCACAGTCTTGAAACAGTTGACAAACAGATAAAAATTCGATGACCCATCCAAGTATCAATGTTTCAATTTTTACCCCTTAGCGGCGCTTTTTTCCTGGATGAAAACCGATTAAAATGTTTTCCACATGTCTGAATACGCTATATACTAAATTTCAAGTCTGTAGATCAAAACTTCGTTGAGTATATAGGTTGAGAAGTGTCCTCACACACGCAAATCCTCACTTTTATCGCTATAAAGAAGACAAGCTGGTTTCCATGACAACAATGTTTTTAATAGACAAGATACAAGCAAGGGCGGTCGGACAGTCCACAGAGTTTCATAATTATATAAATTAAATCATTTTTTCTTTTCATCATTTCTAGAAGAAATATTCTCACAAAGTATAAACATTTTACGCATCAGATAAGAGTGTGAAATTATTGTTGTGTAAAGATTTAATTTTAAAATCACGAAACTATTTTATTTTTATCGTTTGTTTATGGTTCAGGTATTTTTGAGCATCTGCCACACCCAATGGATCCACCCATTCCAGCAAGGGACAATGTTATTTACTCATGTCATCTATATATAAATACCGTAATACCTTTATCGTGCATACGTACGTGTGTCACGCTTTCCAGATTATAAATTATTTGATCGGGAGATCTTTTTTTTTCTTTTTTTTTTTTTTTATTCAATTTTCACCCCAAACAAGGCACAGTGCCACTTTGAAGCAGGGGGCTACTATCAGGGACTTAATTAGCGGGGTCATTATGAAGGGAGATGAGTAGAAAGATGTTTGTTAACATTACACTTGAACTTCTGCATATCATTGCAGTTGGGAAAGCAGAATCCCGGAAGGGAGTTCCAAAGACCCGCAGTTCTGGGGAAGAAACTATTGGAGTAAAAGGCTTTCTTGCACCTAGGGATCTCTACTGTAAAGGGATGAGACTTAGTAGCTTGTCGGGTTTGTCGGGGATAGTTACGTCGGGGAGGTACAAGTGTTTGCAGTTCGTCAGAGCATTCACCATTGAAGTATTTGTAGAACAGGCAGAGGGATGTAACATCTCGTCGGTGGGACAGAGGCTGAAGCCTAGATAACAGTTCAGGACCTATCAGGTTGGCGACTCTCTTTTGAACCCTGTCCAGGAGCGAGAGACAAGAAGCAGATGCACCAGCCCAGATGTGACAACAGATCTTATTTAATAAAAAGGAGGATAGGTGATAACATACTACAAACATTAAGTTAGTATATGGATACATCATCATCATGATCAAGTTAGTATATAGATACATCATCATCATGATCATCATGACGGGCTCCTTGCCCGGACAAATGTGACTCTTCCTCTCCAGAGTTTCCTGTCTTCCATCAGTTGCCTCAGATCTTCAGGTTCACAGTTGGCGTTGTGTGCTATTTGTTAAATGTATGTGGATCTAGGTTGTCCTCTGCTTGCGCGTCCGTGTCGTGGAGTCCATAGCAATACATCACTCACCAATTCATGCTTGCTCCTCAGACAATGACCGGCAAATCGTAGGCGTCTTTCTCTGGTGGTATTAGATATGGCAGGTAGATTGCCATAAAGTTGCTGCTTCATGGGATGATTTTGCCAAGATACATTTAATATTGTTCTTAGCATATGGGTGTATGTGCCGTCTAGTTTTCTTTCCAATCTTTTGGTGAGTGTCCAGGTTGTAGCACCGTAAACAAGGACAGACTCTACCACTGCCCTGAAGAACTGCCTTTTCAGTTTGTCAGCCAGTCTCGAAGTCCATATTGAATGTAGCCAATCCAATGTGGTCCATGCTTTTGAGATGCGAATTCCGATATCTCTCTCTGTGGAAATTATGTTGCTGCCCAGATACGTAAACTCAGCGACTCCTTTCAGTGTTGATCCAACCAAAGCCCTGATCTCTCCCTTCACATTGAAAGTCATAAACTTTGTCTTATCCGCATTATGTAAATAAAAATACAAAAAAATATAGATACACTAATTTAATATTCGTAGTATCTTATCACTTTCTATCCTTTTTATTTAATAAATAGAATCTCCCGATCCCCGAGGACACAATGTAAAAAAATGAAAATAAATAAATGTTGCTTTTGAAAAAAAAAAAAAATTAAAATACACAAAAAAATGTCGCTTTTGAGGCGTATGTAAACTTAAAATATACCTTCTTGGTTTTCTGGTTAGGATCCAAGGGTAATATCTGTTCTGGCTAGAGATGGTATAATGATATTGTGGGCTTTTCGTTCACGTCGGGTGTCCATACAATGGAAATATGTCACAGACTCCTAAAAAGATATTGGAGATAAACTGTAATAACCAAATACATTCTGTCACTACATTAAGCAGATTATTTAGATAAATACATTTACAGTTTTAACAAAAAAGCTACAATAATATAACAGGGTCTCCATTCACGCTGGACGTCCACAGAATGCTCAGCAACAATATATTACAAATGAAAGATGCCACTGTGAAATTTCCATAGTCTTTATTTTTACGAACGTATTCTTTCTAGGAAGATAATAGATGCTTATGTAATATTGATCACGAATAAAAACCATATTCCAAGTAAGAACTCTTTGATATATTTACATGTTATGCAAAAGTGGGGGAAGTCGTGGCTGGTTACCTTTAACGCATCTAAAACCAAACTCCTATCTTTACATCATCAACGCTCTGATCCCCATCTGGCATCAATTGAAATGGATGGCTCTCGTCTAGGGGAAGCCCCGTGTTTTGACAAGCTTCTGGGTTTGTCCTTTACTCCTCATCTGAAATGGAACACGTACATCAAGTCTGTTGCCAAGGTCGCTGGAAAGATGGTGGGATCCTTCTACCGCTCCAGAAGATATCTCACTACTGATGCAATTCTCTATCTATATAAAAGCCAAGTACGTCCAAGGATGGAATACTGCTGCCATATCTGGGCAGGAGCTGCTAAAAACAGCCTATCCTGCCTTGACAGAGTACAAAATAGACTTCATGGCTTAGTGGGGGATGCCCTTTTCTCTACCCTGCAACCTCTCTCCCACAGAAGAGACGTTGCGAGCCTATCCTTGTTTTATCGTTATTTCCATGGCAGGTGCTCGTCTGAACTCCAATCTCTGGTCCCCCCTCGCCAATCTTTCACGAAAAACACCCGTCTAGCTGAATCCACTGTGAAAAATTTCCCCCACTCTCTATCTGTGCCTAAATCAAAACGTGGATTCCATGAACAAAGCTTCTTTCTTAGAACTGCACGCCTGTGGAACTCTGTTCCATCTGCCTGCTTCCCACCTGACTACAACTTGGATGTGTTCAAGTCCAACGTTAACAAATTCCTAATGAACCGCCCACTTAAGTAAACACTTCATCAAATCTCCACACTAACGTAATGTACTTGCACAAACCTTTATCTCTTAGTGGCTTCCAGGCCTTGATAAGTCGTGACCACCGTGTAAAAAAAAATGAATTGCAAGTCAAATTCAATTTTATTGTAAGTTGTTTTATCGTATTACCTTTTTTGTCTTTTACTCCCATGCCTTAGCGTACTTTCACTACTTCCCCTCGGATTGAAAATAATTTCTGACGAGGACACATCACAGAACGTCTGAAACGCGCGTAAAAACGATTTCAATGACTTAAAACCATTATTACAATGATCCAAACATAATTCTCAATGAAAAACCAAGACACGGAATAATAAAATAATGTTAAAAAATACACATTGTTGGTGACTACTCCCTTATTTAAATATATATATATATATATATATATATATATATATATATATATATATAGTATTTTGTGTACAGAAATTTGTTAGATAAGTCATTGGTAACGTCGGTTTCAAGCTCGTTAATTAGGACCGTTTTAGATATCCATATCAAGCTCTCTTGATATGGATATCTAAAACGGTCCTAATTATTGGGCTTGAAACCGACGGTACCAATGACTTATCTCATCTAACAACTTTCTGTACACAAAATACAAAATATAAATACGCTCTTATTCTTCAGATTTTCCTTTTTAATTGAGCACTCTGCTAGATTTCTTTTTCCAAAAAAACTAATCATATATATATATATATATATATATATATATATATATATATATAAAGTTGAACGTGTGTCTGGTCACGAATAGGCTCCTGTATGGTTGACTATTTTAAAAAACTGATTACATATAATGATAGAATATGTATCGAGACACAGGAATGGGTATGTTTGATCCAGCAGAACGGTGGTTCATAAAAATTGTGGGGTCTGCATTCGCGCCTGGCTCCCAAAGTATGGAAATAAAAAATGAAAAAAAGAAACGTTTACAAGTGTTTTTGATATAGATGTACATAAGAATACTTTGATAAGTATGTTTTAACTTAAATAGCGATGGTATAATAAAAATTGTGGGGTCTGCATTCGCGCCTGGTTTCCATAGAATGGAAATAGGCACAAAATTTAATAAAGACTTTTCATATCTATCTGCGTAAGTATACTTTGATAATTATGTTTCAGTTTGAAGAAATATGGTATGATAAAATTATGATCCAATTGTTTGCTTTTTTTTTTTTATGTATATCTTAACTAATTCTGAAATAACTTTCGTTTATTTTTTTTAAATTGATCAGCAACTCACAATATTCTATTCGAATTCTATGTAGAAAGTGGACCCTGGGTTTACTTTCAGCAGCCTCGTAACTCGTGCTTCCTCTGTTTTGTCATTTAGTCCTCACATTCCAGGAGCGATGTGTCTGACAAAGAGGGAAGAATTGCTGTTTTCTATGTCAGAATCTATTCCCTCTAAAATTTGTTGGTGTATAGATTTTGACTTTATTTATTTATTTATTTTTTAGTTTCTAGTTCCTTATATCAAGTGGTTTTATGCCTTGTCTGGAGCTGGAGCGATTTCCGTTAAAAAAATCACTTCACTCACTAAATTCCAAACTTAACCTAGTGTACTTTTTTGTCACAGTTAATATCACTACCAGCGACCCCTCTCCCAGGAGCAATTTCGTTTCAACATGTGGATGCCCTGTAAAGTAGACAAACCAAACAAAACTTTCAACTCATTGGTTGTGTCTTGTCGCTATAAATGAGAATTGACCAGACGACAGATTTATAGATACATTATTTGTTGAAAGTTTAGAGTTTTTGGTAATGATTGCCTCCACATTTTACATTGTTGGATGGGTCGATTGAATCCTAAATGCTTTTTTTCTTTTATGAAAACTAGCCTGGGTGCCCAGCATTACCCGGATGTTTGGAGGTGTGTGTTAAGCAAAAAAAAAAAAAAAAGTTGTAATAGGTAGGTAGGTAGGCTTGAATCTGTGTTGGTAAGGCAGAAAAGAAAGTGTAAAGGTGTTGGTTGATCAAAAAATAAAAAAATAGTAAGCAGGCTCGAACCGGTAATGCGTCAGAGGAAAAAGAGGAGAACCCCCCCCCCCAAAAAAAAACTGTCTTACTGATGTGCCTACTGTAGTTGTAACGTCATGGGCTGTCGAAATAATGCCTTTTAATCAACGTCGTGAAAGCGAGGGTTGAATGACTTACAAAAATATTAGCGAAAAAATCGACCCTCCCTGTGGAAAACTGCCCATTTGAGGGTAAAGGAATTAATGTTTTCAGCCAATTTTTTTATATTTGTCGTCCGAAGGATAGATCTTCAAAACGATATCAATCTTGTGAAAATCCATCGCCTCTGTCGAAAGTTTTAGGCAGACTTACAAACATACATGCATACATACATACATTTAAACAGACAAGTGAGATTTATATTACAGATGTGTTTGGTGAATTAATTCCTATTTCACTCATGCAAATTATGTAGGGTTGGAAGAACACACAGAATTCCAGCTCTTAGTATTCACAAAGAGAGACGGTTTATTTTCTTTATTTTCTCTTCAGCAGCAACATGGAAGACGTTAGCTCTTAATATCAGCAACAACAGCAGCAGTAGTAGTAGTAGTAGATTTTTTTTCTTTACTAACAAAAAAGACGTTCGCTCTTAGTATCAACAGTAGCAGCATTTCTTTCTTTTCTTCACCAAGAGGAGTACAAAAAGCAAGAGAAAAACCAACATCTATTCCAAAACCATGCGAATGAACAGCATCCAAAAACGAACTGATCGTTGAGCAAAAAATTTGTCAGCTATTTTGCACCATTTCTGTTTTACATAATCATGACCCTCGTCTCGTAATCACTTCGTTTTATCATGCAGCCATTGTTTTCTTACAACAAACACATGTAGCTGTGGATGCTTATCCCTTAGTCTCTCTGCACCATCACCATATGTCAACACCTTAATCCCATAGTCTATCCCATCTGTGCTGTTGTAATGATGTTTTTAATGATTTGGTAACTGTGTGGACATGCATATGTAAATGCATGCAAAATGACGTCACTGGTAGATAAAAAAAAGGCTATAAAAAGGAAAAGGATCACGTTAGAGAAGATGATCACGTTAGAGATGTGGATGACGTTCGAGAGCACGTAACAGACGTAGGTGACGTCACAACGGTAACGAGAAGTCATGTTCGGTGGAAGAATGAGGAAATAAATGTTGTTACAACAGGAAAAAGTGAGTTGAAGTTCTTCCCTATTTTTTGTCTACTTCACGACTGAGGCTACAACGGGTTGGGTAGCTTTACAGTTTTGGCATGCGACTTGACGCTCGATTCTTCATACCTCTCTGCATGGGCAGCTGAGAACCTAGACAATCAAGAACTTGGTTGAGCTGAGCTCTCAGATCCAACAGTGGTCATCCTTCAATGTTGGAATCATCATTGGTTAGCCACCTTGTTGTAAATTTGCTCAGGACAACTGTGCGCTATGATTTGGAATGTGATGCAGTCCAAGGAAAAAGCTGGCTCAATCTGACCGGATTAAACAGCATTGCAAAAACAATATAGGGTGGAACGATAAGTGTCGTCCTAAAGAAAACAACACTACAGCTTTATTTTATAACTTTTATTGAAAAAATCAATTCAGGTAACTTGATTATGTAGTATAGCTGACATCTATTCAATGTAGCCGCCTTCAGCCTCAATCACCGCCTCGATCTGGGCCCAGAACTGGGAGCATGGCTTTTTCACAAGTGCTGGCGGGAACTTGGGGAATACTTAACGGATGGCAGTGATCAGGCTGGCTTTGGTGTGGTGGGAGGTTATGTTGATGGTATTCTCAATGTATGACTAAACAAAGTAGTCCAGTGGGTTCAGGTCGAGGGAGGAAGGGTACAAAGTCGTAGCACTCCTTTTGAAGCCAAGCCTGGGTCTCTTTGGACTTGTGGGCCAGCGCCAAGTTCTGCTGCCACACTCAGGGTCTGCCAGCGGCCACCTGATTGCAGTAAGGGATCACCACACTCTTCAGTACATCCAGGTACACTTTGGTGTTGACTTTCAAGCCGACTTCGAAGATGTGAGGTGACATGATGTAGCCCTCACTTGAAACCACACCAAAGACCATAACAGTGGCTGGAAATTTTGTTTTCATCACTTCATGTTCCTGTTATCCGAATTTGCATTTCCGATGTTGCATTTTAAGGCTGCTGGCAATGGTCCTGTTGTCATAACTTAGATTGATAGAGAGTATGAGTTGTACAGCAGCCCATCTCCGATCTCGCTCATTGAACATTGTGTAACTTTCAGACATGATAGACAGCTCGTGTCGCTCTTTGGATTTATACACAACTGGCCAACTAGTAGATGGTCTGCAATAAGAAAACTGGTTTTCATTAAACGGAAATGTCGTCTTTTCTTGGGCGACAATTTTATCGTTCCACCCTGTAAACCAAACCAAACCAAACCATCTGAAATGATACTTCACTGGCACATGCACGGCCCAACTCTTTGTTTGTCCGTTTATTTCTCTTTTTATACAAAGATTCAAGTTTCTCTTTCTGTTCTTCCAGGACCGTTTTGGAACTATCACAAGTGCTCACATTAATCAAGTAAGTCTTGCAGTAACACGGGTAACCATTATCACCGCTGCTGTAGCAAGTAGACATCACATACAGTTTTGCTTGCATATTAGTCTTTGTATTTGCGGGGTTTTTGTTTTATTACAAAAAGCTTTCAGCAATTTTGCTATCTCATACACAGTGGTATGCAGAGGTGTGGCAATGGCCAAGTGATTCCCGGGGCCAAGCCTCAACAACTCCAGTATAAGTCCTAGTACTAGGAAATATTATGAGAAAAGAAGACGGTTGTAATGTAATTGGAGGCCTCTACCCCAATTTGGATGCCCAGGACCTTCTGCATGCCACTGCCATTATCTAACACTTTATATGTTTGCATTATGTGTGTGTGTGGAGATGAATGGAGAGAAGAGGATAGACCAGAAGAATTTAATTTGGTACGATTTTTATGTTTCGTCTCCATTAAAAGACTTCTTCAGAAATGAGTAAAAAATAAAATTTTATGAGGCTTTAACATCCCTCTCTACATTTTGTTCGATTTTATCTAAACTTTTTCTTCATATATATATATATATATATATATATATATATATATATATATATATATATATATACAGTACCATGCAAAAGTATTGGATACATTTTTTTCATAACTTTAATTAGGTTCAAGATTTTACCTAAAATTTGGTCAGTATATTCCTATTACTATTCTAACTAATATTTAGGGTAGTAATTACAAAATTAAAGTTTAGAAAATTTATATTAAAGAAAAAGTATAAATCAACTAACGCAAAAGTATTGGATACATTGATTTAATATTTGGTTGCATAGCCTTTACTGCGTTCAACAGCTTCCAATCGCTTTCTATAGTTGCACAAATGTTTTTTGCAAAGATATGCAGGTATTTTGCCCCATTCTTTGCAGAACTGTTCTAGTTGTTGAATATTTTGTGGATTCCTTTTGTGAACATTGATCTTCAATATTTTCCACAAATTTTCAATTGGGTTGAGATCTGGAGACTGACTGGGCCAAATAAGAACGTCAATTCCGTTATTTCTAAGCCATTGTTTGGTTAGTTTGGCAGTATGCCTGGGATCATTGTCCTGCTAAAACACGAAATTGCTATTATGTCCCAACAAATCAGCAGATTTGTGGAGGTTTTTCTCCAAAATCTCCCTGTACATACGTCCATTCATTCTACCATTGATGATTTCTAGTTCACCAGTACCTTTGGATGAAAAACACCTCCATACTATAATAGAACCACCGCCAAACTTTACCGTAGGAATGGTATTCTTTTTGTTATAGGTGGTGCCATTTTTACGGCATACATGTGTTGCTGTGTTTCTTCCAAAGATTTCGATTTTCGTTTCCTCTGACTAGATGATCTTGTTCCAAAATTCTTGGTTGTTCCCCATATGTTTTAACATAATTCAAACGTGGTCTAACATGTTTAAGCTTTAATAATGGAACTTTTCTTGGGGACCTTGATACAAAACCTGCACGATTTAGAAGTCTACTGATTGTATCCTTGCTCACATTAATCCCAGCTTCTCTGAGGTCGGTTTGAATTTCACCACGAGTAAGAAAAAGGTTTTATTGTACCTTTCTGCTTACCCACCTTGATTTTTTTTCGTTTAATTTCCTTGGCCGACCACATCTTGGAAGATTTGCAACAAATTCACCAGGGGTTTTAAACGTTCTAATAACGTTTCTAACTGTACTTAGTGGTAAATTAAGTTCCCTTGACATTATTCGATATCCTTTTCCTTATTTGTGCTTATCAATGATTTTTTGACGAATGTCTATTGACAACTCTTTAGTTTAAGGCATTTTTATAAATTAACTGGTTGACTTTGAACGAGTGAGCCGAAACTGGAAGAATTTTATAAAATTATTTTAATATAAAGCTCTCTGATTGGTCAGTGATAATTCGTTTGCATTATTGCAACACGCTAAGCAAAAGTCATTTAAATTTATTTCAGAAAAAGAATTTTTTAAAAGTGTATCCAATACTTTTGCGTTTGTCAATTCATATTTTTCCTTAAATATAAACTTTCTAAACTTTGATTTTGTAATTACTACTCCAAATATAATTTAGAATAGTAATAGGAATATACTCACCAAATGTTTGGTAAAATCTTGAACCCTAATTAAAGTTATGAAGAAAAATGTAATGTATCCAATACTTTTTTGTGGCACTGTATATATATATATATATATATATATATATATTTGTTCACTGTTTTGGGGAAAGAATTCCATCAAAGTTCTCGATTACAAAGAAAAAAATTCAATATAAGAGCTTAATATTTATTTATTTAAAAACTGTACAGAAAGTAAAACATTGGTATCGTCGGTTTCAAGCCTAACATAAGGAGGGCCAGTTAATGGTAAATAATGTTAGGCTCTCGTCAGGAACAGAAAACAATATAGCTGACGAGAGCCTTACATTATTTACCATTAACTGGCCCTCCTTATGTTAGGCTTGAAACCGACGGTAACAATGTTTTACTTTCTGTACAGTTTTTAAATAAATAAATATTAAATTTTTAAATAAATAAATAAATATTAAGCTCTTATATTAAAATTTTTTCTTTTTAATCGAGCACTTTGATGGAAATTTTTCCCCAAAACAGTGAACAAACATATATACAGATATATTAAGAAATAAATAGCTACAAATTCAATTCCATCCCGAAAAAAACTATTCAGTAATCGAGATAGAGCATACGAGGGAAATTAAATGAACAATAATTTTTTTAAATTTAAATTTGTATCATTTAATTCCGCTTATATATGTGTGTGTATATATATATTTAAGCACTGAACATGACCCTATTGAGGTAATATATATATATATATATATATATATATATATATATATATATATATATACAACGAACCATATAAACATAAGTACAGGACTAAACAATTGTGTGCTTGTACAGTCAGTAGATGAGCCATTTTCGACAGACACAATAAGTGTCTGTTTCCAGTGAAGAATGTTTATATTTTATTTATTTAGTTTCTTGTTGATTATTAAATACTAACAAGAAACTAAATAAATAAACTATATATATATATATATATATATATATATATATATATATATATAATAAATTCCACAGCCAAATATTATGTCATATATAATCTCTCACATTCTGAAAATTAATACATATATAATTTTCTATATTGCTCTGTAATTACATTGAGCTTCTTAAAAAAGGATTGGTATATATTATAAGGGAATATATTTCTACAGAAATATATGCATATATATATATATAAACATATATATTATATTTCTGCTTTTATGTGTGTGTATATATATATATATATATATATATATATATATATATATATATATATATATAGGGTGTTCCAAAAGTCTTGGGCACATTTCAAGTCCTCATATCTGCTTAATGTGCCCAAGACTTTTGGAACACCCTGTATTTGGATAAATAGTAAAAATGGCTTCTGCCTATTCTTATCTAGATGTCTGATTATTGCTATAGTTTCAGGATAGAACTGGCAGATGAACTTGCCATACTGGTTGCATCTACTATTACTTTTGGTTTCTTCTGGAACTATTTTCAAGGTTTACTTATCAAAAAACAAGTTTAAGCTCTTACATGGTTTTGTGATGGTTTTGGTAGATTAGTCGTAATTTTAATAGATTTGAAACATACTTATGACCCCCGTGGTTTTAAGATCCAAGATTGATAACAGATGAAACTGTTTACTAATCTGTTTTATTAAGAAAGACTAAATTGGAACTAATTTGCTGGTTTATTGTCTAGAAATTCACGACAGCTTTAGCTTCAGACAACAAACTAATCAGTTTTCTCCCTTTTCTTCTCC
>NC_136511.1:51126322-51148822 GCF_053919585.1 Euprymna scolopes | reverse complement strand
ATATATATTATAAGCTTGCAGGCTTTGGGGTATGTGCCGCCACCTTTTAATTGCCATTGCTCCCAGGTTCACTCTAACCCGGAGTGGTAGTACCTGTTAGGGTGCCAACTATGGGTTGAATAGAAACCGACTTGAAAAAAAAAAATATTCTATTAAAAAAGTTTTCTTCAAAATAACTGGATTTGGCATTAAATAACATGAAAAGGGTTGATATACCATAAAACAAAAACAACTAACAAAAATATATGTGCTCTTACCACGACTTACATACAATTACTACATTTGCAATGTCTATGCAATTCTTGCAGCTATATACCTAGAAAATGGAGCTGTTAAAACTTGACAGTCATAGGGGACAATAGGGGAAGTAGCAACCCTAATTGAAGTTAGTATCCCTAATAATGCTTTGTTAAACAGAGCTGAGATGGAAAATATAACAAAATAAAAGGTTTTATGCACAACACGAAAAGAAACTGGAATCTTAGGAAGATCTCTATCATTCCAGTAATTATGAAAAGAAAAGTTGTCCATTTAAGCACAATTCACTGTTTCATTTCAGACAACTGCTCTCTATCGTTAGGGGTTTTGATTCATTCTGGAGGAAAAAGCCATCCGTAGTTTCCTTCCATCTTGTTTTGTCCTTGGTTTGGATAACCAGTTGGTTGTCAAGGTCGTCTCTGCATCAGATGTTTAGCCCTCCTCTAAGTCAAGGCTTCCCAAACTTCAAGACACCATGGAGCCCCTGAGCAAGGCAAAGGTTTTTCACGAAGCACTAACAAGATAATTTCTGAAATAAATATGAGAAACATTAATTTCAAATTCTAACACTAACTAATGATTAGAGCTTTGACAACAGAATATTCTTTTCCTTGTTTTGACTCTCGAGTATATATATGACACAGTTAGACAACCGATAGCCACATCACTCTATATAAAAGCATATTAACGGATACACACTCGAGAGTGAAAACAATGAAAAGAATATGCATTTGTCTTAGCCTTACTCATGATAATGTTTCTAACCATTTTCTTTGTTTTTAATTAATCAAAAACTGTTGCATTTTTTGTTAATTTATTTTTTTATTTTATTTCCCATCCTAAAGCTCTCTAAACCTGTAGCTATGTATCATGTTTGTTATATTTTGGTCTTATTAATATTGTTCTTATTCGTTGTTATTGTTTGTTGTTATTGTTCTTTGTTAAAAGTGAGTCTTATTAAAGTGCAGTCTTAGAGAGAGTTTTATTAAGAGGGATGTTGTTAAGAGAGAGATGTTGTTGTAAAGAGAGATTGTTCGTGTTATGATGAGATTCATATATATTAAACTTTCATACTTAGAAGTGTAGAAGCTCTTTGAGTGAGGAAACAGTGTTCAGACAGTCTTAGTGTTCACATTGTGTATATCAGATGTGTATGTAAAGACATTTTAAACCACATGATATACATAAGACATATATAACAATTTTCACTTTACCTTTTGGTAGAATTACAACACAAAGACGACATTTATAAAAACACATGATGGGTTTATTTCTTCTCCTGCCCGGTCGTGGTTTTCATCATCAAGAATTCAAAGCTTCACATATTAAGTTCAAAAAGTGACCGTCTCGCTTCTAGACGTTCAAATCCCAACTGCCGACTATCATCTGTCGTCCTCAAACTCCCTCTGACTCTCCCACAGTTTCTCCTCCAGTTTCTCCTCGCTTAACTCTAAAGTTTCTAACTATATCGAGAACTTCCCATTTTCCATGACGTCATACACATGTTAAAAACATGTGTCTTCTTTCATGTGTTTTGGAAATGCGTGTCCAAAACTTTCCCTTTGTTTACAAAAGGAATTTTAACCTATATTCCCAGTAACCTATATTTCCAATATGTTAAAAACATTTTTATTAAATTATCTTGTAGTTGCATTCTTTCAATTGAATTTTCATATCAGAGTTGACAATGCACATTCTTTTCTCAAAACTATTTTATCTCTAAGCTAAACAATGGTTTGTTTTACATTCCATTTGCTAGTTCTCTCTCGTAATCTATTTCTAAACCTAAATTATGAGGTTCGAATTTCGTCTATGCTATTTCATTTTCATTTTAACTAAATCTCTCTATTTTTATACTTACATGAAAAGGGGACAGCCCTTATCATGTAACAATATGCATTTCCAGTAAAAAAGATCAGTAATTAAACGTCTGCAGCCATTTAATTTTTCAAAACATTTGGTCCTTTTTAAGAAAGGGCTTCCGGAGCCCCTTAGCCTCACGCACGGAGATCCAGGGCTCTGTGGAGCCCAATTTGGGAAACTCTGCTCTAGGTCATTTCCATTTTCTCAAGATCCATTCTGTCGCTTTATATGTCCACTTGTTGTCTGTATATTTGAAATTTTTTATGTCTTGCCGTTTGTATAGGTGTGGTGACAGTATTTTATTTTACCACAGCAAACAGGATAATGAGATCTGCAAAGTTTTAGCAGTGTATTGGTAGATTTTTTCTGAATTTCTAGATATCGGTACACTAGGTCATCCCAAAGAACTTGCAACCCTATTAAAACTCCCCAGATATTTATGAGTTAAGAAGTAAAGCATTGAGAAAACCTCTATCAAAGTTCAGTAAGTTCTCCTTATCAATATCTCACAACATTTTCCGTTTTAATCTTTACAACTGATAACTTACTTTTCCCGCCCATCAGTTACGTGTTCGCAAACTTGAAATAAAAAACAAAATTCAGTGCCAATCTGGGATGATATTTGGCATCTTATGTTAAATATGCAAAATTTCTATATTTTTGTAAATTAATAATTCAATTCATCCCGAACTATGGTGCTTCTACAGAATTTGAACCAAACAAAACTGACTTTTGCTGAACTAAACTCAACAGTTAGGTTAAGGTAGGGTTAACTTAGTGTTAACAAAAAAAACCAGTTTGGTTCAAATTCTGTAGGAGTATCCTTATTTTTATATGATATTTAAATTTTAACAGACTATGTTTAGCCTAATATAGAAGCATAATATCTCCCCATTTCTAACGAATCTTTTTCTTTGTGTGTATATATATATATATATATATATATATATATATATATATATATATATATATATATATATTAATAGCATTACTAATTAAAGCAAAAAAAACAAATAAAAAAATAAACTTCAATAACAGCAACAATATTCGTAAACACATGACTACTACATACAAAGGTATTTCCACAACTATTACATACAGGGGTATTTCCACAACTATTACATACAGGGGTATTTCCACAACTATTACATACAGGGGTATTTCCACAACTATTACATACAGGGGTATTTCCACAACTATTACATACAGGGGTATTTCCACAACTATTACATACAGGGGTATTTCCACAACTATTACATACAGGGGTATTTCCACAACTATTACATACAGGGGTATTTCTACAACTTTTACATGCAAGTGTATTTCTACAACTTTTACATGCAAGTGTATTTCTACAACTTTTACATGCAAGTGTATTTCTACAACTTTTACATGCAAGTGTATTTCTACAACTTTTACATGCAAGTGTATTTCTACAACTTTTACATGCAAGTGTATTTCTACAACTTTTACATACAAGAGTATTTCCAAAACTACAATATACAATGTTCTTCTTATTAAGTATATAATTTTTATTTATATTACTTCCAAAACTGTGCACGAATTTACTTCCAGTAAGTAGAATTGGTACTTGGATATTTACCAAATCTTCTTATTTTGTATTATCCACTGCTTTTGTTAAAAACTATGCTACTTAAGTCTGTGTGTTGTAAAACTTATGTAAATGGCACCAATGCAAAGAACATCATAGCTTTTCTGGTTGCTGCAAACTATTCTAAAAACAAAACAATCAGTTTCATAAACATTGCAGACTTGAGCAACGGATAAATTATAAAAACATGTTAGCAATTGGAGAAATGACTTTCTTGATTCTTTGTTATTTTTATTATGCTTTCGAATGAAAAGAAAATAATGATAAAATAAAAAAATATGCGAAAATGTAAATCTGATAAAAACAAAATTTAATTATGGAATTAGACCTTTTACAAACAAAGAAAAAAGATCAGGCTGACATGTTTGTAAGCGCTTGGCATGCTAATGTGTATTATATGCCAGTAGGAGTATCCAGTATTGCTAGCAAGGCTACCTGGCATTGTCCGTCTGTCTGTCTGCTTATTGGTCTCCAAATAAAGGAGGGAGTGGACCTAATAATTCATCCCCCTTTTGTCCGTTTGTTTATTCGCACTTTTCTCAGTAAGCACGCTTTGGATTTTTTAGGGGAAATTTTCTACAAACATTAGTCATGGTGAAAGTAATTTTTTTCCAGAACAATTCTGGTTGTCTCCCTGGAGGCCATTATAGGGGTAAAATTGCCCCCCCCCCAAATCGTTCGTCTATTCGTTTGTTTGCACTTTTCTCAGTAACTACTACTTGAATTTTTTTTTTTGAAATTTTGCACAAACATTAGTCACGGTGAAAGTCAATTTTTGCCAGAACAGATTTATTCACTCGTGGAGGGGGACCCCACCTGTTAGGCGGCCAGACTTCTACAAAGACCTCATGAAGTTCGTTTCTGGTCTGTTTGAAGTTCTTTTCGTTAATTACAGCTATTTGTTAACCTGTAGGATTACTGATTTTTACCCCCCGACGTTGAGAAGGGGAAGACTCAGCGATTGAATTCAAAGTTGATGAGGGTTTGGCCAAGAAACATAACGGAATGGCAAAGAAACAACTTTGCCATTCTCACTCTATTAATTTGCGGTTCCAATTCTGGCATACCTTTGTTTGTCAAATGCAGAGATGATCTCGCTTTGACCATCTGTAAAATGTGGAATATCAAATGCAGCAGCAAGTTCTGGGAACATATTTACCAGAAAGACCGGTTGGAAATAAGTCATACACCATCCACTATGATTATGCGATTCCTACAGCTACGTACCTAGAAAACTGAGTGCTATTAAATCTGACGTACTTGATTTGAATATGGATAAAGAGAGAGGATAATGACGAAAAAAATGGAAGGAGTAAGGGAAGTATGGAATATGGAGAAAGAGAGGGAGAGAAAGTTAAAAAAAAAATAAAGGAAGAACATTGAGAAAGAGAGACAGGATGAGGAAAAAATAATAGAGATGGAAAGGCAAAGTGAGAAAGAAATGTAGAGAGAGAGAAAAATAGAGAGAGGGGGATATATAGAAATGGAGAAAGAAAGAAAGATGTAATTTATATATATGTACATATGTACATACAGTCTTTGAGACTTTACACGACCGGTCGGTCGCCACAGTCGATCGAAAATTTCTTGGGGCGACTAAAAGTCGTAAATCACTCGCCCGCCAGTCGATAAAATTTCTTTAAATAAAGAAACGGGAAAAACTCATTTATTTTACGACTCTCAAATATGCGGTGACTTAGAATGACCTATGTCTCATCATTTGTGAATTCTTTCATTTCTAGCTGTGAGACCGTTGGAATATCGTATTGAAAAAAGAGTGATCACGCTAAAGGTCAACAAGCGGTCAAATTTACACATTCGGCGTGTAGTCAAAATGTCGCCTTCATTTAGCTCTCTGATTTTGCAATTCATTTGGAAAAAATTCTTCGACGCTACAGCTACATACACTTCATGCTTACAAAAGTAAAGAGGGACATTTGAAAGAGGAAAAAAACGCATCGTTCCGTCAAACATATACCGAAAATTAAATTATACAACAAGTAAGTAATCAGTTTTCGCTTCAGTTTTATTTCTTCGTAAACAAACATTATTTATTCCAGGGACGATAGAAATGTATCAGGACATTGTTCAGTAATTATTGTAAGTAACTATTTCTGATTATTTTGACCTGCTGGGATGATTGTGTGTTTCAGAATATTTTTCAATTAGAGTCTTCATATTGAAATGTTTTAATGAAAAAATGAATCTCTAATATTTGTTTTGCATTTTAAAATATATTTATTTCAAGGGTATGATTTTACATTATGTTTTCTTTGTGTATAAAGTTAGATATATTCGTTTTCTAACGGTACCAGTAAACACAGTCTTGAATTATTTATATTTCAATTGTCATTTTGATACTACATATCAGCATCCGAAGAAATAATTCTTATTTCTATGGAGCAATAATATGAATGATGCTATATAAAGAAACTGGTGTTGTATTTTAACGTTTTGTTGAATATTTACTGAAATGTTTGTAGTAATAAAATAGTTTATTTACAAGAGTTGAACAATTATGCTCTTGTTAGATTATACACACGGTAATTTCTTCAATTGTAAAATTATTTACTATTATTGACTGAAACAAAGACATAAAGTAGGACGAGTAAAAATATTTTGGGGCGAGTAAAATTTTCCCTCACACTCGACCGGCGGTCGAGTGATTTTTTTTTTTTTTTTTTTCAAATCTCAAAGGCTGTATATATATATATATATATATATATATATATATATATATATATATATATATATAAAGAGAAAGAGAGAAAAGTGGAATATGGAGAAAGAGAGAGAGAGAGAATAATGGGGATAAAGTTGGAATATAAATAGAGAGAAAGAAAGATGGAATATGGAGAAAAAGAGAGAGAAAGGAGGCAGAGCAAGAAATGGAAAGAAAGAGAGATGGATAAGGGAGAAAGTGGGGAATAGATAGAGAAATGGTTCAGAAAAAGAGGAAGAGAGCAGTGGAGAAAAGAGGAGAAACGTTGAAAGGGAAGAAAGAACGAATACGTAAAGATGAAGAGAAGAAAATACGAGATAATAGATGAGGAAAAAAAGCAAAAGAGAGATTTGAATTGTTTTTGTGTTTCTGGCTTCTTGAGAAAAAACAGACATTCATTAAAGAAACCAAATCCTTTATTTTGTGTGCCCTGCCATTCCCTTCTGCCTGTCACCCACGCCCAATCTGTCAGAGACCCCCATCCATTCCCATCCCAAATGATAACTCTATTTGATAACAACAAAAAAAGGTCAAAAGTCAAGTCATACGAAGCCTCCTCGTTTTTATACATTTATTAGTTGCGAGAGTGTTGATGTTAAAATTCGGGACTCAGATTTACTGTTTATATGTTTGCCCTTGTTTGTGTCTTAACGATTCAATGTCAGGGCTTTTCATAAGGTTCAAATTATCTCATAATCAAGTAGAAACTGTCAGGGTACTATGATACTTTCGTTCTTCCTTTTTTTTAATGGCATTTCTCAAAGCAATTTAGAGGAGTAACTTGAGAGTGCCCTGTTTCTCTCCCAAATTAGACTGTGTGTGTGTGTGTGTGTGTGTGTGTGTGTGTGTGTGTGTGTGTGTGTGTTTTTCATAAAACAACATTGATTATCGTCAGATTTCGACCAAACTTGCCGCAAAAAAGTCTTCCAGATACATCGTGGAATAAGAAAGAATCTATGCTGCAAATCAGATCAACAGTATTAAAATTTATGCACACCCTCCACTTCTTCCTCATTTCCTTGGCCCTTTCGACTGGCAGGATTTCCGGTCCATACTGTTTTAGAGGTCACGTGAGGTAGTTTACAAAAACCCTTACATGAGAGTGCTTTGGCTCTTTTTTTTTTTGCCCATTTCTTTTATTACCATTATTATTCAGCAGCAGAACAGTACTGCTGAGGCTCTGTGACATATGCCCAAAACAGAAACCCAGTCTCCTTTTTACTATTACCGACCTGAACTGAAGATTACTTGTGACAAATCCGAGGTGGCAGTTACAAGTTAGCCATCATTTATCTCTGAATTCCTGCCTGGATTGCCACCAAATCTGTTACAAAAAAAAAAAAAAAAAAAAAAAAAAAACAGAATTGAGGGATGCACACGTGCCACCTGTTGCTCGAACATTTCACCCGCCCAGATAAGTTCTCGCAAAGCACTTTTTTGTTGTTTTTTTTTTTTACAAAGGAGTCACCACTTATCAAGGCCCAGAGGTCATTCGAGGATAAGGGTTAATGGATATACATTAGTCAATGGGATTATAGCGTAGTAAACATAAGTAGTGGGAACTTTGTAAATTGGATTACTTAGGGAGACGGTTCATCAAGAACTTGTTTACGTTAGACTTGAAGACAATCAGATTGTAGTCAGCTGGAAAGCAGGCAATCAGAAGAAAGCTCCATAGGTGTGCAGTTCTAAGAAAGAATTGGTTCAGTTATATCTTTTCTGGACAGGAGGTTGCCATTTCATGTGTTGTGTTTTCGGATCTGTTTTTTTTTATTTAGGCTAGATGCCACTCAAGGATAAGGGTTAATGTGATAAAATGATCATCAAAATTAAGTTCTTTCCCTCTCTCTCTCTTATTAAGCTAGCAAATAGGAAAGAGGGTTTTAGTTCTCTCCCTCTGCAAGAACTTAGACACCAGAGTCAGAAAGTAGGATGGAGAAGTTAGTGCCCCAAAGGAGAGGCACTCTAATCTGGAAAAAGTGCCTGGGCAACCCTGTGGAAATTTCTTGGCAAGGGCGCCTCAGGCAATAACCTAACCTTGTCTCAAAGAGAGGAGGCAAATCCTGGGAGGGTGAACCTCCTAGAACTGCACAAAACTATTATCACACCGTCATCAATAGGGATCAAATCATTACAGGAATGCTCTAATCTCTGTTGATTTGAGAGTGGAGCAAGAATAAAAATCTCTTGCCGGAGTTTATCAATATATATATTTACCATTATCTTTAAAATTAGGCATCTCTTTTTAGAAGCTTTCCTTTGAGGCAGCACCTCTCTTATCACACCAAATTTGCTTGACCTCAAAGAAGAGAACCAATAGAACTTGTGCTCCTAATCTTCGATGTCAAGCACAATCCAACCTAAAACTCCAAAGATGCCATATTCTACGATTATAATTATATTATTTTTGTTTTCTGTTTGTATGTGATTGTGTAGCTTGCAACTGGCTCACTAGCTGGTGCTTGACCTGTATCCATGCCAAAACCTGAACGTAGATTCCATGAGCAAAGCTTCTTTCTTAGAACCGCATGCCTGTGGAACTCTCTTCCGTTTCCCTGCTTTCCAGCCAACTACAATATTGTCATCTTCAAGTCCAATGTAAACAAGTATCTTGATGACCCGTCCCCTTAAGTGATCCAATTCAACAAATTTCCACGACTAATGATTACTACAACATTGTCCCGTTGATTATCGTAAACTCATTAACCCTTATTCTTGAGTTGCCTCTGGGCCTTGATAAGTGGTGACTTTGTAAAAAAAAAAAAAAAAAAAAAAAAAAAAAAAGGAAAAAATCATCTGGGTTGCTTGTGTGAAAGTGTCTGATATTGTAAAAGGTGAAGCTCCTAATATCTCAGGTTCACAAAATTATTAACTGTGGTGAATCTGTAAGGGTTAAGAAGAAAAACACAACTTAGTATTTAGTAGAAATGAAATATATTGAAAAGAAAAACAAATACAATAAATAAAGAATGAGGTTATACGTCAGTCCGACTGCCCAGTGTGCATGACGTATACATAACACCAATAGACATATTCTCCTTGTCTTTATAGTTCGAACTGATAAAGTAAATATGCCCGCAAGTTGATTGGTCAATGTGTGATCAAATTCCCTAACAGGGATAGTTCTCCAAGAGATAAATCATTATTTATGACTGCTTCATATACATCAAATCTGTTGCCAAGATCGCTGGAAAAATGGTTGGATCATTCTACTGCTCCAGTACGTATCTTACTGCTGATGCAATCCTCTATCTGTATAAGAGTCATATATGCCCTTAAATCGTGTACTGTTTCCATACCTGACCAGAAGCTGCTCAGCATACCCTATTCATTTTGAGTTAAAAACCGGTTTCGAATCCTAGTAGGTGATGTTCTTTTTCTGTCCCCTATAACCTTTTTCCCACAGAGACGTTGCAAGCCTGTTTCTGCTCTATTGTTATTTTCATGGCAAATGCTCGACTGAACTCCAATCTATGGTCCACTCATGCTAAACTTTCACAAAAACACTCGACTAGCTACAACAACCATCAACATTTTCCCCCACTGTCTATCTATATCTAAATGCAGATTCCATGAACAAAGCTTCTTTCCTGCCTGTGTGTGGAACACTGTTCCGCTGGCCTGCTTCTTGGTTGAATACAACATAGTAGCCTTCAAATCCAATGTAAACAAATTCTTGTTGAGTTGTCTACATAAATAATCAAATTCTACACAATTTATACTATTAACGATTACTACACTACAACCTTACATTCATTAACCCTTATCCTCGAATGGCCTTCTGGCTTTGATAAGTGGTGACTTCCAAGTAAAAACAAAAAGTGTACCTCACTATTTTGTTCTTCATTTTCAGCACTAACAAGGTTTGAGCTAAACCCAGTTTCCGCCATAACTTAGCCCCCGTCATCTACCGCCACTGCATATGCCACTAAATGGTGGACCAAATTGAACCAGAGTCAATCCAATATAAATCTTTCTGCTGATTTTAAATTGATCGGCACAGATAGATATAAAATAGTAAAGATAAACTCAATACATGCAGAAACAGAGCTTCTTAATACCATATTAATAACAAAAATCCCTGATAACTGCAACATGGTAAGTGCTCGTCTGAGCTCCCATCTATGATCCCATGTTGCCGGACTTCCTCCAAAAAAATACTCGACTAACTACAACCACTATAAACAATTTCCCCCGCTCTCTAAATGTGCCTAAATCTAAACGCAGATTTCATGAACAAAGCTTCTTTCATAAAACTGCCTGCCTGTACCACTGTTCCGTTGGGCAGCTTCCCGACCAACTACAATATCGTAGCCCTCAAGTCCAATGTAAACATGTTCTTGCTGTACCGTCCTCTTAAATAATCAAATTCAACCCAACTTACACCCTTAACGATTACTACACATCCACCTTACATTCATAAACCCTTATCCTCGAATGGTCTTCTGGCTTTGATAAGTGGTGGTTTCCAAGTAAAAAAAAATGTTTACCTCACTATTTTGTTCTTAATCTTCAGCACTAACAAGGTTTGAGCTAAACCCAGTTTCCGCCATAACTAGCTGCCCTCCCTCCTCCTCACTTCTAGTCTTGTACTCTGCTAAGCCAGGTTTAGTTGATGTTTGTGTTATTAGATACAGAAGGATTATTTGAGCTGAGAAATCAGGTTAGCATAAGAAGAATACAAAAAGAAAAAAAAAAAGGAGGCACCACCCACATCCTTCTTACATGACATTTTATCTAGCAGGTCCTTTGCCTTATATATCAAAAAAATAGCTGTAATAATACCTCCTCATGCCATAGCTGCTCGGCTGGCTAACGACTGGGCTACTTTAAAATGGCAGAAAACATGAGACAGATAGCAGACGACGTTGGAAAATGTAGTTTGTTTGGCATGAGGTGTGTGTGGAGGTATTTAGTTCTTTCCCACTACAAGAACTGACACCAGGGTCAGAAAGTGACGGGCACTCTGATCTGGAAAAAGTGGCTGGGCAATCTCGTTGGCATTCCCTGGAAAGGGCATCTCAGGCGATTAGCAATAAACTAACCCTTTCTCAAAGTGATAAAGCGAAGCCTGGGAGAGTGGACTTCCTAGAACTGCACAGAACCAGCATTAGACCACAATCAACAGAGACCAGGTTATTACAAGAATGGTCTAATGTCTGGTGTTTTCTTTTTTTTGTTTTTTTTCTTACACAGGAATCGCCACATATCAAGGCCCGGAGGCCACTTGAGGATAAAGGTTAATGGGCATACATTAGTCAATGTGATTATAGCGTAGTAAACATAAGTAGTGGAGATTTTGTAAATTGGATTACTTAAGGGGACGGTTCTTCAAGAACTTGTTTACATTGGACTTGAAGGCAATCAGATTGTAGTCAGCTGGAAAGCAGGCAATCGTAAGAAAGTTCCACAGGCGTGCAGTTCTAAGAGAGAAGCTTTGTTCATGGAATTTACATTTAGGTTTAAGCACAGGTAAAGAGTGTGGGAAATTATTGATAGCGGTTTTGGCTAGACAAGTGTTTTTCATGAAAGTTTGGTGAGAGGGGACCATAGATTGAAGCTCAGCTGAGCATTTGCCATGAAAATAACGATAAAGCAGAGACAGGCTCGCAACATCTCTTCTGTGGGAAAGAGGTTGCAGGAAAGAGAAAAGGACCCCCCCCCCATTAAGCTACGAAGTGTATTTTGAACACTTTCAAGGCAGGATAAGCTACTTCTAGCAGCTCCTGCCCAAACATAACAGAACTCCATCATTGGCCGTGCCTGGCTTTTATATAGGTAGAGAATTGCATCAGGAGTGAGATATCTACTGGAGAATAATCTAATGTCTGGTGGTTTTTTGGTCCAAGGATAAAAGTCTCCGGCTTGATTAGCATGGAGTGAGAAGGAAAGACGAATATGAAGGCTTAAAAGATGAAAAAAGCTAATCAGTAAGAAAGAAAACTTTCAAAACAAAATGGAGTTTGGGGCATTTTTATAGTGTAGACAACACAACGAAAAGTGGTCAAAAAATAAATATACAACAAAATAAATGTTACCAAAGGCAAGATAAGTTACTCTTCTACCCACTTGGATAAGTTTTTTGTGTTTTAAGTTATTTTAAAGCTTTTAGAAACCCAACCAATAAATGATGCTGTGACATTTATTGGGCGGGTTTCTATCAGTATTTGTTTAATTTTCGATTTTTGAGCGATTTCCAAACTCCCTAGATTACAGTCTCATGTCAGCCAAGTTTTCCTTGTTCTAACTTAAGTCTTGGCACTACTTGTGTTTCAAAGTAAAAAAAAAAAATTTTAATTGAAAAAAAACAAAAAACACTTTAAATAAGTTAAAACACAAAGTCCTTATTTAGGTAGGTAAGATACAAATTTATTTTGCCTTTGGTAACATTTATTGGTTATATATTTGCTTTTTTGACAAGTATTTTTCTTTGTTTTTTTTGTTTTTTGCTACCCGACAAAATGCACGAAGTTTTGAACAGAACAAGAGTAAAAAAAAAAAGAAATAGAAATCATGAGAAGTTAAACAAAAAGTAACATGGCTGAAAGCAGATCAAAGCAGAGGGCAAATTAAACTTTAAAAAATGTATATTATACCATTTGTCTAAGAGAGTACCTATTCACTTGCCTCTCCATGAGGGCAGAGTTGGACAAAAGGTCGTTTTTTTTTTAATGCGGGGAAAGTCTGACTCTTCAAAAAAGGGCACTCTGGATTGAAACAAAAAATGGTGCTTATCCAGATTGGCACTTATGAAGACAATAAAAAGTAAAGAAAATGCAGTAAAGTCTGTATGATGTACGTACTCGTTACAGAACAAAGATGGCATATTCCAAAAATTACGTAAATTGATCAAGTAGTTTTTTTTTAACTAAGAAAATTAAAATTCACAATTTTTAGCGATTTTGCTACTTTTGAACATAGGGCTGATTTTTTACCTTAATACTTCGATTTGAGTTGTCTCCCTTTTATTTATTTAATTGGATTTCATCATGCCCGACAAAAAAAATATACTTAATATTACTAAATTATTTTTTAAAAAAAACCAACAAAAAAAAAACAACATTAATCGTGGTAGCAAGGGAAAATTTTCCGCCATCTTGTTTAAATCAAAACTGAAAATTACCTTCCTTTTTAACTCTTCTGTGTTTTACGATCGTTTACTTCGAATTCTATTCTTTAATAAATAGTTTTCTACCTTATCGATATTCGTAATTTTTGGATATGATCATCTTAAAAATACGAGGAATACGTTTGTTTTCATGTGAAATTCAGTATTACGATTTCCGAAATCTCGTCCCAATAGTGCAGAAGCGCCGTATTTATCTTTACTATTTATTTAATTTTCGTTACTTAAATAAATTGCTTTTATTTTGATGTGTGGTTGGTTGGTTGGTTGTTTTTGTTTTACGGCATATCAACCCTTTTCGGGTTATTTAATGCCGAATCCAAAGATTTTGAAGAGAAATTTTTTAAATAGAATATATTTGTTGTTTTCACGTCAGTTTCTATTTAACCCATAGTTGGGACCCTAACAGGTACTACCACTCCGGGTCAGAGTGAACCTGGGAGCAATGGTAATTAAAGGGTGGCTCCACACTCCCCAAAGCCCACAAGCTGGGGCCTCACCACTGGATATAGTTTAAGGTCATATCCAGGACCCCCATTGAGGGACTTTTACCCTCTGCAGGGGGGGCAGTCAGCATATTCTAATGCCCCACCGACAGGGCCTTTGATGTGTGATTCTTTTTTTTTTTTTTTGTTAAAAAGTTTCTTAAAATGCCCCCCCCCCCGCAAGGTTTCTTCTATTTCATATAACAAACTGACTTTTTTTACAAGGGGGTTATCACTTGTCAAGGCCTGAAGATTACTCGAGGATAAGGGTCAATAAGTGTGCGGTGGTCACCAGGACAACAGCGTAGTAATTGTTAGTGGTGGAAATTGGACATACTTTTATTATTTAAGGGGATGACTCAACAAGAACTTGTTTACATTGGACTTGAAGATGACCCTGTTGTAGTCAGCTGAAAAGCAGGCCAACAGAACAGAGTTCCATAGGCGAGTAGTTCTAGTGAGGGAAGTGGTTGCAGCTGTACCGCGAGGTAAAATACCAGGTTGAGAAACTAGTGCGGTCTATCCTTGTCTCGAGAGTAGATGGGACTCTCTTAAGGAGTGATAGGCACCCCATCTAGCGATGGCATTATGATAAAAAATACCCTTAATAGGCCTGGCGAAGCATCAAGTATTCAGCTACCGACAGGATTTAAATTACACTACAAACTCATGTAGTGAGATCAATCTTGGCCGTGGCCGCACTGGGATGGCTATGGCTGGATGACTTATCTCCCTTGTTTCAGTTAAATTCTACCATTTTAAATTTAAAATTGGTGGATCAAGAATAAGTATATATTTTTGTTTTTCATTTTCATAAGTTTTGAAATGTTTAATAATTTCGACATGACAAGTAAGTACGTACTAGTGATTTTAATTAAAATGCTTTATTTTGATATTTTTTTTAGATATCGATTTATAATGTGCAAGTGACGATGATTCGATGAAAGTGTGTATGATATTTAACAAAATTGGTTGGACATCTTCAAATATCAAGGTCCTGGATATGACCTTAAACTATATCCAGTGGTGAAGCCCAGCTTGCGGTCTTTGGAGAGTATGGAGCCACCCTTTAATTGCCATTGTTCCAGGTCGACTCTGACCCGGAGTGGTAGTACCTGTTAGGGTCCCAACTATGGGTTAAATAGAATCCGACTTAAAAACAAGAAATATATTCTATTAAAAAATCTTCCTTCAAAATCTTTGGATTCGGCATTAAATAACCTGAAAAGGGTTGATATGCCGTAAAACAAAAACAACCAAACCAAGCAACCAATCAAATTACCAAAAATACATTCAATTTGTTTTAAACTATGCCTTTGTTTTTGTTATCAAATTATTGTTTTTAAATGCAATTTTGAAAATTAAATTGAAAAATCACAGTATGGTCTACTCTCTTAAATTATTGTTGGAACCAAATTCTTATAAAAGTATACATTGTTTTTTGTTTTTTTTTGTTTTAGAAGCGGCTAACTATTTTCTTTAATTACAGATTTGGCAACTTTCGGTTAAATTTGAGTTCAGTTTAGCTTGACAATTCATCATGTGGTTTCAACAGGATGGAGCGACATGCCATGCAGCGTGTGATATGATCAATTTACTGATAGAAACATTTCGGGCCAAGATGAAAGTGTAGTATCTGTTCTGATGCTACAATTCAATATTTTTTTGTTCTCGGTTAGTGGAGGAGAAATGAGACAATTTTTATTTTTGTTCCTCCCGCCACATTAAAACCCGACCTTAGTATCTAACTCTGCTCTCGTGGGGAGGAAAGTAAATAGGAATATTTGATAAACGAGTAATTTCAGGAAATGAACCTGCTTACTGGCGACGTTGTTCAGTCCATTTAGCTCCATTAAATTATTTTCTTTGGAGATATGTCAAGTCTCATATCTATGCATGAGCTGCAGGGCCATATGCCTGAAATTGTATTTAAATTATAAAAGCAAAAAATTTAATCTTTGGAATAAACCGCATATTTTTATAAGAATATTTTTCTGTGACTTATTTTAATTGTAACTTTTGCACTTCAAAAAAAACCCCAAAACACCCTTTCTATCTCACTCTCTCATATATATATATGACTATGATTGGGACGATTAATCGTAAATTGGAAAAATCAAAACTTTTGGAGGTATCAGAATAGGAAAAATGTGTGCCTATTTTCCGATGCCAAAAATGACTCCTTTAATTATCTTTTTTAATTTGATTTTGTTTAAAACAAAATCTTCCGCTGGTGGTAATAATAATAAAATAAAAAGTATTTGTTGATTTTTAAACCACCAGCAAAACTAAAAATCTATATATCCCCCTCCCCCCTCCACACACAAGCATGTGTTTTACGTTTGAGAAAATATTTACACATTCAACATGTGAATTTACGGTAATTGTGAAAAAATAACAACTTTATAGTTAAATATTTAGAGATTTATAAAGAATTGGAATTGGGAATTTAGTACAGAATTGGTAATTGTATCGGAATTGGGAAAAATATTGGAATCGTCTCATCACTAATATATATATATATATATATATATATATATATGTATACATATATACCCTATAAAACTAACTGGTACTTACTGCAATGTTAACATAAAACAAAAATGACAGGTCCACACGGATTAGTGGGCGAAGGGTTTAGTCATATAGCATTTAAGATATGCCAAATATTTTACCTTACGATTTTCCTGAAATTGGATACATATTGGATTTATGGAAGCATAAAACACATTCATTTTTATCTACGAAAATCAAATGAGGAAATAACTTTCATAGCTTAAAGGAGAAATAACTCTCATAGCTTAATTAAACTTCGATTTTTATACATAACTAGCCGGGGTGCCCGGCGTTTCCCGGGTGTTTTGGAAGTGTAAAAGAAAAAAAAGTTTTGGTAGGAAGGTAGGCTGGAACCCGAAGCCTTGACACGAAGATGGAAAAGAAAAGGAAAAAAACTGGCGTCTTACCCGCTCGGCCACAACAGGAGAGGAATGAAAAGCATTTTGATTTAACAATTATAAAGTTAAATGACAGGTGCATGAATTTAATAAGGTCAAACATCACGCCATACGCCCCCTCCCCTGATAAAAGCCTTTGTTGGACATACAGAAAAAATGCATAAACACACACACATTTTCGCTTTTATATTATAGATAGCTGGTGTCGGCTAATAATAATTGAAAATAAATTAAATATAAATTAAGTTAAAAATAAATAAATCAACTTCATATAATATTTCTGAATAGAACTGTTAAAACACTTCTATAATAAAAAACATTTAAAAACATGGAGATGATTATGAAAACAGATTTTCTTTAATCTATTATGAAAATGAGGTTACTTCTTGAATGTAGATTTCCTTGGAATAAATCTGTTATATATATAAAAGTGAACGTGTGTGTGTGTGTGTGTACATTTTCCTACGCAATAACTCTGTCAATTTTAAGTCTACAGACTCAAAATTTGATATACAGGGTACTGAGATTTGGGGAAATCTTTGTAATCTGTTTTCGGCCAAAAATTTGGCTGTTAAGGGGTCAAAGTTCAACGATTTGACCTTTGAGAAATCTACCAAACTCCTTTTGGGTCTAAACACGTGAAATTTTAGATATAGGTTCCTTGGACATGGATCTAACTTAATAACTTGATTTAAGCCCAAAACAATAAATGTAAAGGGGTCATAATAGGGGTCAAATTAAAAGATATTAACCGTTTTTTTTTTGTTTGTTTTTTTGCTCAAGATACACCTCCAAACACCCGGGCAACGCCGGGCTAAAATGCTAGTAGTATATATAGAAATCATGCTGGAATAAAGTATATAAAATTTTGTTTCCAGTGTGGAAATTAATTTATGAAGCAGTGTACCTTTTTATACATATTAATCAAATTGTGAACAAACAAACAAACAAGCAGACAGGAATACGATTTTATTATACAAGATGCATACGTATATAATCACTTGTTTGTCTGTTCTTCTCAGCAAATTGCTATTTCTTGCATTATGTTATGATGGCCTTCTAACACTTCTCTATATAAGACCACACACAATGCTTTAAGTAAACTACATCTCATATTTCTCTATCTCTTTTTTATTTTTTATTCCATTTTCACCCTAAACAAGGCACATTACCACTTTGATGTATGGGTGTTACTATCAGGGACATAAGTTGCAGGGATACTATGTAGGGAGTTGAGCAGCAAGATGTCTGTTCGCATTACATTTAAACTTCTGCATGTCAGTACAGTCAGGGAAGCAGGAACTCAGAAGAGAATTCCAAAGTCTAGCAGTTCTAGGGAAGATACTATTAGAGTAGAAGACTGTCTGTTTGTCTGTCCGTTTCATTTGGAAACTGCTGAAACTATTTGGCTGAAATTTTGTATGGACCATTGTCATAAGGTGCAGCGAACTGAGTATTATGGTATCCATTCGATGCACAATTAGGGATTGATAGGAATTAATCACCACAACGCTACATATACTCTGTAAGTTTTCTCAGAAACTATTGGTCCGACCTGGCTAAAATTTTTATGAACCTTTTCTGAGACAACAGCTATAATTTTTGTCATGTGAAAACTAGGTAAAAAGTCTAGTCTACAATAATACCTAATTTTGTAATAATTTTTTTTTTAGTTTTATTTTTTTTATGTTGCATTCTAAAATATTCAAAGGAAAAATATCTATCTTGGAAATCCAAGCAAACTTGGTTCTTATTTAGAATTAAACTTAATTTAAAGAAATAAAAATATAATTCACAAAAATCCTTATGATATACATACTCGACATTGAATGAAGATGCCATATTCCAAAAACCATGTAATGATCAAGTCTTTTTTTATATGGAAAATTATTATTTTACGATTTTTGGCGATTGTAATAGCAAATTGTAGATAGTGCAAGATTGGTTTTGATCTCGATAGTTCGAATTGAGTTGTCTCTCCTTCATAATCATGAAATAGCGTTTTACTTTGTAATAAGGTTCGATTTTCTTAGTTAAAAAAAATGATTTCACAATTTACGTGATTTATGGAATATGACATGTGACGGGTACATACATAAATATTTGTCTGCATTTTTTATTTATTAATTTTTTTTTATTCATTTATTCTTTAAATTAGGTTGAATTTTTAACAAGAACTGCAAAGTTTTCTTACTGCTTTTGTTCTGCAAATAAGTTTTTTTTTTTTTTTTTTTTTTTCCGGTAAAAGAACCGGCGCTGCTGCTGCTTCTAAAAAGTAGAAACTAAATTTGGTACCAGTTTAGTAACTGCAACCGCCACCAACTTTCTATCTTTCATTCCTTGTCTCGCTCCCCCCCTTCTCTACTCTATCACCTTTCTTTTCATTATCTCTATTATGAGTAAAGAATCCTGAAGACCACAAGAGTTCTTGGCACTGGTAGTTGGAGGAGGCAGGGCAGAATGATGGGTTGTGTGCTTTTTGTTTTGGGGGATTCGGCTTGGCAGTTTGAAGAATCTGATGGAGGACCGACAAGAGTTGCAATATAAGCCAAGAATAAAAATACAAGAGAGTTAAAAGAAAGAAGGATAAAAGGCACTAAATACAACAATAGAAGAAAGAAAATACACACATAAAAAAAAAAAAATCAAACGCTCATGTGTTAAATTCTTTACCTCTGCTGGATATATACTTACCTCTACATGCATGCAACTCTGCGTAACATAGTTACGATAACTTCAGAAAAAGAAGGTGAAAAAAAATATATATACTGTTTTTGAAAAATATAATTTTGAAAACTACGAAAATAATTTATTTTCACTCCAAATAACAAAAAAGAATTTTTTTGCAAAGAAATTTTGAAGGAACAATATTTTATTAAACAAAAAAATAAATAAAAATAAAAAATATTTTTTAAAAGCCTAAAATGGAAACAAAAAAATAGAAAACTAGTAAAAATTATATTTAAAAAAAAAAAAATAAATAACATAGTAATAATTATTGGTTTATAAGTATATGTTTACACAACCTGGGGTGAGCAAGACTGTTAAAAGAAAGAATAAAGAAACCTTTATATCTGGATTAAGGGGCTGGGTTTTCTACGAGGGATATACCAAAAGTACCACAAGGGTGTTTAAATACAAATAATAATAATGATAAAATAAAACTTGAAAAAGCATAAAAACACAAACAGAAGAAAACATATTTTGGAAAAATAAAGAATAAAAGAAAGTCAAAAAGTTAAAGGAAGGAAGCGCCCTCCCCCTAAAAAAAAAAACAAACAAACAAAAAACAAAAACAAAGAAACAATTTTGCTATGCTTGACTTGAAGAGGGTCACAGACCTTTTTTAAATGGATGAATTAATTGGTGGCGAAGTCGAACCTACTGCCGAAGAAGATAGTGAGGAAGATGAAGACAGAGGAAACGGGCAACAACAACGGCAGCATCATTTAGATATGCTTCTGCTATGGAAATGTACGAATCTCGTTGGAATTACCATCAAGGGTTGATCCACTACACATACAAACAGACAAGCAAACTAACAACTCTGTTTTTCTTATTCATATATTTATATTCAAAACTGAAGTTAAAACGTCTCATACAATTGGATAAAATTGTCTGCTTACCGAAGTCGCAGTAAATAATTTTAAAATTAAAAAAAAAAGACTTTTTAAATTAAAATTCTAATTTTTTTAATACCAAAACAACAAAAGGGGGGAAAAACACGGATCTATTTATTTAATTTAATTTTTTCCCCCTGTGTGCTTGCTTGAGAACGTAGGGCGGCTCTGCATGGGGGGAAAAAAACTTAAAAAGATTACAAATCGCCGTGAAATCGTGAAATACTGAAGAAGGGACTCTCGTCGAAACAGGATGAAGAAGTTAGCTTTGGGCTTCTTAAAGGTAGGTTTCCTGAGAACATTTTTCCTGGTGGTTTTCTTTTTTCGTAAATGGTGGACGATTCTTCCCTTAAAGGTACACACCTTAAAATCATCACAATATGCACATTAGTATGGGTGGAAGCATATAATGTGTGTGTGCGTGTGCGTGCTTATGTATGAGTATGTATCTGTGGATATATGCGTATATATACATAGGTATGCATGTGTGTATACTTATGGAGATGTTGGTGAATATGTGTGTGCATGCATAAATGTACGTATTATATATATATATATATATATATATATATATATATATATAATATAAAGCTGAATGTCTGTGTGTGTGTGTGCGTCTGGTCACGAATAGGATCCAATATGGTTGACTATTTTAAAAATCTGATTACATATAATGATAGAAGATGTATCGAGACACAGGAATGGGTATGTTTGATCCTGCAGAATGGTGGTTCATTAAAATTGTGGGGTCTGCGTTCGCGCCTGGTTCACAAAGTATGGAAATAAAAAATTTAAAAATTAAAAAAAAAAAAAAAAAGTTTACAAGTGTTTTTGATATAGATGTACATAATAATACTTTGATAAGTATGTTTTAACTTAAATAGGGATGGTATAATAAAATTGTGGGATCTGCGTTCGCGCCTGGCCTCCATAGAATGGAAATAGACACAAACTTTAATAAAGACTTTTCATATCTTTTTCATATCTATCTGCGTAAGTATACTTTGATAATTATGTTTCAGTTTGAAGAAATATGGTATAATAAAATTATGGGGTGTTCGTTCGCGCCTGACCTCCATAGAATGGGAATATGTCACAAAGTTTTACAAGGTTTTTTAATATAGATCCACAGAATATTGTGATAAGTGTTTCAGTGTGAACAGGTATGGTATAATAAATTATGGGGTTTATCTATTTTATTTTTACTTTCATCATATTTTGCTTTGGTTTTGATACCCCCGAATTCGAAGCTATCTCTTTACAACCCTTCCTTTTCATAACCTATCATACTTTCATAAATCAGAGTCCATTTTCTGTAGGCTGTTTTTGAACCCAGTCAACGACGGGCACTTTTGCTAGTACATATATATAATTATATATATGCAGACATACACATACATACATATATATATATGTGTGGTGAGAATAATGGAAATAGTATTCCGACGAAATAGAGAAAAATAAAAAGGAACAAACCGAGTTGTGTTCATTAACATTTCATTTTTATTTCATCCTGAGGAAGTCTCGAAATAAAGACGAAACGTTGATGAATGAACACATAAATCTGTTTATTCCTTATATATATATATATATCCTTTTTTATTTTCTTATGATTTTGTTGTAGCTGGGAATGGGACATCCTACCGGATGCCAAACATTCACCTATTATCTCAGACATTCTAATCGAATGATCTTAAAGATTCTAACAGTCCCTTTAAGCGCAATTGTGTGCATTTCTCTTACACGTGGTTCACTGGGTATATTCGCTAGGTAGTTTTTTAACTTCTTGTTCATGAGTCCGGTTGCTCCTAAGAGATTTTCCTAAGATTCCAATCTCTACTCCCGTCATAAATAAGACCT
>NC_136511.1:51041322-51121322 GCF_053919585.1 Euprymna scolopes | reverse complement strand
TCTATGTTTTGATTTAGGTACAGATAAAGAATGGGGAAAATTATTAACAGTGGTTTCAGCTAGACGGGTGTTTTTCACGAAAGATTGGCGAGGGAGGACCAGGGATTGGAGCTCAGACGAGCACTTGCCATGGAAGTAACGATAAAACAAAGACAGGCTCGCAACGTCTCTTCTGTGGGAGAGAGGTTGCAGGGAAGAGAAAAGGACATCCCCCACTAGGCCGCGAAGTCTATTTTGTCAAGGCAGGATAGACTGTTTTTGTTCAGGGTCTACTTGTAGAATGAACTATCCTTATGTCAGGTTGACCTGATAAACCCTCGTATAGAGAGACCGAAGACACTCGAGGATGATGGTAAGTAAACCAAACTATCTCTCTCTCTCTCTCTCTCTCTCTCTCTCTCTCAACTCCTTAACCGCATTACATACCACCTATATCCACTATGTGATAATCGTAATTTTCATCCTATATCGCATTAATAACTCTACTTCTCCTATCTTCCTCCCTCCACATCTACAATGTTTTACGCTCTCCCTCTTACATTCCATTATTTCGCTCCTAATGTAGTTATCGCTAGATAATCTCTAATATGTTCCTATTTACTTTGCCTCCTCTCGAGGACAGAGTCAGACACCAAGGTCGTGTTTTAATGTGGAGAAAGGAAAACCTTCTTTCTTCTTCTGATAAAAAGGCTTTGAAATACTTAAGCATAAAGAGCATATTTATCATACAGCCCCAATTGATGTAATCTCTTTATTAAATCAACAATTGAATTTATATGCATAAGAATATATTTTTATATTGACGTTCTTTTATTCTCTCTCTCTCTCTCTCTCTCTCTCTCTCTCTCTCTCTCTCTTTGTATATATATATATATATATATATAGCATATACGGCATAATCACGTTGACACACCGGTTCTTGTCAGATCACCGAAGTTAAGCAACATTGAGCCTAGTCGATACTAAAATGGGCTCTCTACTCATCTTGGTATTGTTTCCAGTCAGTCTTGGGCCTCTCCTTGTCACTGGACCCAAGCAGTGCCAATTCAGAGGATGTGTGGTTGAGATTGCGCAACCCTTGTCTCACAATTATATGCATAGCTACTCTTACAGGGGTATCATTTGTCTCTACCAAATTACTCAGCCAATCCTTGGTCTAAACATTTGAAATTTTACATAAATTGTATTCAGACATATGACAAGCTTTTTAATCGATTTTTGGCCGAGAATTTGGCTGTCGAGGGGTTAAAGTTCAAAAGAGGTCAAAGCTGAAAGAATTGATCTTTGCAGCATTTACCAAACTCCTCTGCTAATTTGGGGCCTAAACACTTGAAATTTTAGATGTAGGTTACCTGGACATAAGTCAAACTTTTTAATATATATATATATATACATATGCACATAAAGTTATGAACAGTACATAGGGCCCAAGCAAAGCCGGGCAGAACTGCTAGTATATATATATAATATATATATATATATATATATATATATATATATATATATATATATATAAACTTCCAAAGTTCTATAAGGGGCATTGACTAGCTGAAACTCTTCCAGTTTTTTTTTTTTTTTTTTTTTTGCCATAACATCGTACTTAACAAAATAGTAAATTCCTCATATCTTTGTATCTTGGCCTCTACATCTGTTGAGTTTAGTGTTTATTGAAAATTAATTCTGTAAGCTTCATCCTTTTATTTGAATGCACTTATCCAATAAAGTTTCCCATCTCTCTATTAAAATTTATTTTAAAACTTAATACTAAAAAAATAGGTTTATTTTTATTTCCATATTCTCCTTAATCTCTCTCTCTCTCTCTCTCTCTCTCTCTCTCTCTCTCTCTATCTCCCACTTTCTTTATCTCCCGCTTTCTCTCTCTCTCTCTCTCTCTCTCTCTCTCTCTCTCTCTCTCTCTCTTTATATATATAAAGACTTCAGTCCGTTAAAAACGGGCAAAAGTTATGGTCTGTTGGCTTGAAATGTGCTTTATGCCAAATTGATGGTTTTTTGCTCATTTTTGCATCAAATATTAATCCGTATTAATCCCTTACTGTGCATTAAAAGGGTACCATAATACTTTGTTATGATAAGATGCAGCAAGCCAAATGTTATTTTTAACTTTTCTCTCAAGGCCAAAACTTGTAAATATTTGAAATTATTTATGATCCATACAAAAGTTCAGCCATATCGGCCATGTTGCTTTTGAGAAAAAGTGAAACAGAATGGCAGACAGACCAATAGACAGACTAAGAGAAATATAATATAGATAATTCAATGATTATTTGTTTATCTGTTTTAGAAATCGATATGTTATAAGAACATTCAAATCAATTCCAATAGGATTTACATTTTTTCCACAGAATCTAAAAACATCATAGAAAACTTCTTTCGATTCCATCTGGGGTCATATAAATTATTGAAATACTAGCGGGACCTGTGGAAATTCCACAGCGGTATCTTTCATATGTAATATATTGGTCATTCCTGTGGACGTTCAGTGTGAATGGAAACCCCATGATATTAGCGTGCCTCTTTTGTTAAAACTGTAAAAGTACTTATCTAAGTAATCTGGCTAATGTAGTGTCTGAATATATCTGGTTATTAGGGTTTATTTTCAATATCCTTATATATTTTCATTGTATGGACGCCCGGCATGAACGGAAACCCCACAATATCATTATACCATCTTTAGACAGAACAGATACTGCCCTTGGATTGTAGCCAGAAGATCAAGAAGGTATATTTTAGTTTCACGTACAGCCACAATGCAACATCATTTATTTATTTTCATTGCATCTTCAGTGATCGGGAGATCCTATTTACTAAAAAGGTGGATATTAGGCGATAACATATTATGGACATTGAATTAGCATATCTATATACTAATTTAATATTCATAGTATGTTATCACTTTCTATCCTACTTTTTAATGAATAGGATCTCCCGATAGAATAATTTAAAATCTAGAAACCGTGACACACATACGTACGTACGATAAAGGTACTGCGGTATTAATATAAGGACTAGCAGGGGTACGCAGCGTTGCCTGGGTGTGGAGAGGTGGTGTAGTAAGGAACTCTGGTTGGGTGGGGGGGGGGGGTTTAGTTGGAATCAAAACAACAGTAGGCAGCCCAGGTGAAGAGAAGTGTTTTTTTGTGTGTGTTTTTTTTTGAAGTGATAGTAGACAGGCAAGCAGACAGGAACCTGAAATGCGAAGGAGGAAAACAAGGTGAAAAAAAAAAAAACTTTAGCTGATGCGTCCATCATAAGGTTGTGATTTCAAAAATGAATATATATATATATATATATATATAAAACTACTTAATTTACTCACATAAAATTAATATATGAAAGTATAGATTTATGTGTAAACTTTAAGTATTTACTTCAAAAGTGCTCAATACGTAGGTAGAGCTAGTTAGTAAGTTATAAAATATATATAGCGATTAAGCTACACTGAATATTCCGCGTTTCATCCACTCTAGGACTCTTCAGGCTTATGCGTTTGGGGAGCTGGTTTTTTCCCCACATAAAAACGCATAAGCCTGAAGAGTCCTAGAGTGGATGAAACGTGGAATATTTAGTGTAGCTTAATCGCCATATATATTTTATAACTTATATGTATATATATATATATATATATATATATATATATATATATATCTATATGACTTGGGTGCAGTAGCTTGACTTAAAAACCGAAATAAAAACTTATGAAAATATATATATATATATATATATATATATATATATATATATATATATATATATATATATTTAACTTTAGTTCCTTCAGCCATAATCAAAACCGAAACCAAAACTTATGAAGAATTCTTGGTAAAATTATTTAGTACAAGAAATAGAAGAACATAACAATTAAACGACCCGGATGTAAGCGTGACACACGAAAGAACACACACGCTATCGTATTAATAGATGAATTATTACAATGTAAAGAGACGAAATTCATTTAATTTGTCTCGTTGAAGCCGTTTTCCGCTTTAGAGCTGGTTGTAAAAATGAGTAGGCATTTCTTTCAAGAAAACACCACTGCGCTAACAGTTTTTTTTATTATTATTTTACCTTATATTCCAAATGTTGATTCTTGTGCATCTATGTTACCGCGCTATTTTTTTTTAATAGTATTTTCAAATTAAATTCAATTTTTACGATATTTTTGTTTAATAAATTATTGTGTGAAAGTACAGAATATTTACAAAACACCCTCCCCTCTCCATGTTAAGAATGAGTTTCTAAATAATAACGTAATTGTTTCAACGCTGTAATAAAGAGGCAGCAGTTGCCAAATGTTATTTTTAAACTTTTCTCTCGAGGCCAAAAATTGTAAATATTTGAAATTATTTATGATCAGCAATATAGCTCCACCCGGGCAACGCCGGATGAATACCAATAGTTAATACTAAAAATCCACCCCTTTCTATTAATTTGAAGTATTGTGGCCACATCTGAGGAGGTGTCGCTCGATGTACTCATTTTTTGTCTTGATAGAATACAAAATTGACTTCAGAATCTAGTGATGAAGGGAAATGATCTCTTGTTTCTTAAGCTCCTTTTCGCACAGAACATACATTGCTAATCTCTCTTTCTCCCTCTTTCTCTCTCTCTCTCTCTCTCTCACACACTCTCTCTTTCTCTTTCACACACACGTTCTATCTCTTACACACTCTCCCTCACACACTCTCGCTTTCTCTCTCTCTCTCTCTCTCTCTCACACACACACACACTGTTTCTCTCTCTATCTATCTCACACACACACACTCTCTCTCTCTCTCTATCTCTCACACACACACACACACACACACACACACTCTCTCTCTCTCTCTTTCTCTATCTATTGTTATTTTCATGGAAGATGCTCGACTGAGTTCCAATCTCTCGTTCCTCCTTGCAATACATTCACTGCAAGAACTCGTCATATTATGTTTCTGAATTTTTGAGATGATCATTGATAATTTGTATTGGTAGTTTCACAGTTAAGCTTGCTGGAACTAGCTTTAAATCACCGCATCTGTACTAGAATGTCTTGTGGCTGGTCATTCTTGCCAGTGTTTAGTTGAGGTTTTCAAATCGTTTCCATTTTCTTATTAATTGTTTTTTCCTTGGAGGTCACTGCTTATCAAAACACAGAGACCACTCTAGGATAAGGGTTAATGAGTGTCATGTAGACTGTGAGACAACACCATGATGATCAGTAATTGTGGAACTTAGGTAGAGTTTAATTATGTAAGAGAACGGTAAAACAAGAACTTATTTTACATTAGACTTGAAAACAACAATGTTATAGTCATGTGGAAAGCAGTCTCACGGTATTGTGTTCCACAGACGGACAGTTCTAGGAAAGAAACTCATGGAATAAAAGTTTAGTTTTAGGCACAGATTGAGAGTGAGGGAAATTGTTGACAGTTGTTGTAGCTAGACGGGTATTTGCTGCGAACATTTTACTGAAGCTCAGTCGAGCATCTATCATAAAAGTCTTGCTAGAGCAGAGATAGACTCACAACCTACAAGAAAGAGGAAATAGGAACATGAAAAGGTCATCGCTCACTAGATTTTGAAGACGGTATTGTACCCTGTCGACGCAGAAAAGGATACTCTAAAAAGCCCTTCCCCAAAATGTGGCAACGGTACTCCATCTTAGGATGTATTTGACTCTTACGCAGATAGAAAAATGTGTCGGGAGTGAGATACTTTCTGGAGTGATAGAATGATCCAACTATTTTTCCTTACTGATTCCATATTATGTTTCTTAATTTTTTAAATGAGGATTGATAATTTGTATTATTCATTCCGATTCCGGATTTTTGACAAGATACACCTGAAGAAGGTTGGAGGTTACATCGGTCGAAACGTTGTGGGAATACCACTCAAGATGAGAACAGTAATCTGAATATTCCAAATAATACAAAAGCGTAGATTAATGTTCATATTTATTAAAAAAAAAACATCGATTTGGGAATCTTACGTAGGACGACGCCTGGAGTGAATGTAGTATTATGGTGATTGAAGATTCTAGCTATGAAAATGATAGACATATATATAGTACAGTGGCAAGGATAACTATATACCCTTACCCCAACACTTTGGAATGGTCTAGTGCCTATTTTATTTTTCAGAAATAAATAAATTTTTCACAGTGTAGCATCTGTTCTGATGCTACACTCAAGTTAATTTGTCCTTAGTTAATGTTGGTTGGTTAGTTGGTTGGTTATTTTTGTTTTACGGCATATCAACCCTTTTTAGGTCATTTAATGCCGATCCAGTGATTGTGAAGAAAAAGTTTTTATTAGTATATATATTTGTTTTTTTTTTTTTGTTTTGTTTTCAAGTCAGTTTCTATTTGACCCATAGTTGGGGCCCTAACAGGTACTACCACTCCGGGTCAGAGTGGACCTGGGAGCAATGGCAATTAAGGGATGGCTCTACACTCCCCAAAGCCTGCAAGCTGGGGCCTCACCATCGGGTATAGTTTAAGGTCATATCCAGGACCTAGTTAATGTTGGGAAAACCTTTCCATACTAAGGCAATTTTTATTTTTGCCTACTTCCAGAGTGCCCCTTTTTGGGGAGCTGGTTTTCTCCCACATTAAAAACGACTTTGTGTCACATTTTGCTCTCACGGAGAAGCAAATAAATACCATTAATACGAAATTGTCTTATTATCACAAGGAGTAAAAAACTTTAATTTTTTACTCCTTGTGTTTAGCATCAGGCAGAATTCATATGAACACGGATTCTTTGAAATGATTTCTCATTTGTGCAAGATTGTCAAGGTACTGCTTCCCTGCTGATTACAACATGATCAACTTCAAATCCAATGTCAACAAATACTTGCCATAAACCGTAATCGTAATCAAGCAGTTCATTCCATTAATCATTTTCAGCCCTCTCATAATATTCTTCATCATTAATCTGACAGTCATTCCATCTCATTATCCTTGAGTGGCTTTTAGCCTTGATAAGTGGTGACTCGTTAAAAGAAAAAAAAAATGAAGCAATGTTGCAAGCTTGCCTCTGCTCTACTGTTAATTTCATAGCAAGTGCTCACCTGGGCTTCAATCTATAGTCCTCCCTTTCCAAACTTCTACAACAAACACTCGTCTAGCTACAACCACTATAAACAATTCCCCCCCACTTTTTATCTGTGCCTAAATAAAAACGTAGATTCCATGAGCAAAGCTTCTTTTCTAGAATTGCCTGCCTGTGGAACTCTGTTCTGCTAGTCTGCTTTCCAGCTGACAACAATATGGCCATCTCTAAGTTCAATGTAAACAAGTTCTTGCCCCTAAGTAACCCATTTCTATCCCATTTGCACCACTTACTATTAATATGCTCTTGTGTCAGAGACTACCGTACACTCATTAATCTTTTCCCTCATGGCTTCGAGGCCTTGATAAGTATTGACGCCCATGTAAGAAAAAAAAAAAAAAATTCCATGCATGTACTAAGATTGAGTACTGCTACCACATCTGGAGAGGTGCTGTTCAGAACATCTTTTTTTGTCAAAGTTGGCTTAGCAATCTAGCAAGGGATGATCTTTTTTGTTTCTTAGAGCCCCTTTTCTCGCAGAAGAGACTTTACTAGTCTCTATTTCACTCTCTCTTTCTCTCTCCCACTCTCTCTATCATACTATATTGTTACTTTCATGGAAGATGCTCGACTGAACTCCAATCTCTGGTTCCTCTTTGTACAGGGTGGAACGATAAAATTGTCGTCCTCGAAAAGACTTAATTTCATTTCTGTTTGATGAAAATCGGTTTTCTTTTTTGTTGCAGCCCATCTACTAGTTGGCCAGTTGTTTTCAAATCCCAAGAGTGATAGGAACTTTCTATAATGTTAGATAAGGTAAGATAAGTTACTTTTCTACCTAACTGGATAAGTTTTTATTTAATGTAAAATGTTTATTAGGTTCGAAAATCATACAGTATTTATGGATATATTTGAAAAAGACAAATGACGGCAAGGTCTCTGTTGAATACGTTAAGTTTGGGAAAATGAGTTCAAACTAACAAATTATACAAGATATTATTTGAAACCCACCCAATATATGTTAACGTGACATAGGCTAACATATATTGAGTGAGTTTCTAACAGTATTTTGTATAAGCTTTTAGTTTGAACTTTTTTTTCCCGAACTTAATGTATTCAACATAAACCTCGGCATTATTTGTCTTTTTCAAATATATCGATAAACACTGTATGATTTTCGAACCAAATAAACATTTTACATTAAATAAAAACGTATCCAGTTAGGTAGAAAAGTAACTTATCTTATCTTTGATAACATTTATTTGTTATGTATTTGTTTTTTTGACAAATTTTCTGAATCTATGCGTATAGTAAAACAAATCCTAATATCATTTTGAATCTTACTCGAACATTTTTTTCCTATTTGGTATCTATCAATCTATACCAGTAAATCTTTTTTGTTTGTTTGTTTTGTACTGATGATCAAGACCCAGAAACCACTCGAGGATAATGGTTAAAAGGATTGCCGATTGGATGGTGATTGTATCCGCATGAGGATTAGAAATGACACGTAGAAAGGACAAAATATTACATAAAAGGACTTTATTTTCCAAGTGGATGGCTCACCAAGTATTTGTTTACATTAGACTCGATGACGACCATGTTGTAATCAGCTAGGAAACGGACTCGTGGTATCTTGCTCCACAGATGGGATGTTTTAGAAAACAAATTTTGTCCAATGGAAGTTCCGTTTTGTTTTTGGTACAGAGGACAAGGAAGGACAGTTCTTTGCTGTGGCTGTAGTCAGACAAGTTTTTGTTGTGAATGTTTTACGGGGGGGGGGGGTAGGAAACCAGAAACTGGAGCTCAATCGAGCACTTACCACGGACATAACGATACAGTAGAGAGAGGCTATGAATATCTCTGGTAGATGAAAGAGGCTATAGGCATGCTCATCTCTAACTAGATTGTAAAGTTGGTTTTGCTGTCTGTCAAAACATGAAAGAGTACTCCGAGTGACACCTCCCCAAATATGACAGCAACGAACAAATGTGGCTCTTGTACAGGTAAAAGATTGCATTGGGAGTCGAGTACTTTCTGAAGTATTAGAATGATTCAATCAATCTTCCAGCAACCTTAATTTGATTTGGTGTAGGTTTGTATTTAAATGTGTCTATTATGTAAGTTAATTAGTTTTCTTTAACTATCTACCTACCTATCTATCTGTCTACCTATCTCATTCTGTTTCTATATATCTATCTATCTATCTCATTCTGTTTCTATATATCTATCTATCTATCTCATTCTGTTTCTATATATCTATCTATCTATCTCATTCTGTTTCTATCTATCTATCTATCTATCTATCTATCTATATCACTCTGTTCCTATCTATTTATCTCACTCTGTTCCTATCTATCTATCTATCTATCTATCTATCTATCTATCTCACTCTGTTCCTTTGTTTCTATCTATCTATCTATCTCACTCTGTTCCTATCTATCTATCTATCTATCTCACTCTGTTCCTATCTATCTATCTATCTATCTATCTATATCACTCTGTTCCTATCTATCTATCTATCTATCTATCTCACTCTGTTCCTATCTAACTATCTATCTATCTATCTATCTATCTCACTCTGTTCCTATCTAACTATCTATCTATCTATCTATCTCACTCTGTTCCTATCTATCTATCTATCTATCTATCTATCTCACTCTGTTCCTATCTATCTATCTATCTATCTATCTCACTCTGTTCCTATCTATCTATCTATCTCACTCTGTTCCTATCTATCTATCTATCTATCTATCTCACTCTGTTCCTATCTATCTATCTATCTATCTCACTCTGTTCCTATCTATCTATCTATCTCACTCTGTTCCTATCTATCTATCTATCTATCTATCTATCTCACTCTGTTCCTATCTATCTATCTATCTCACTCTGTTCCTATCTATCTATCTATCTATCTATCTATCTCACTCTGTTCCTATCTATCTATCTATCTATCTCACTCTGTTCCTATCTATCTATCTATCTATCTATCTATCTATCTATCTCACTCTGTTCTATCTATCTGTCTATCACACTTTGTTCCTATCTATCTATCTATCTCCCTACCTACCTACCTACCTACCTACTCAGTCTTTGATTAATGAACTCGGCTCTACAGAAACTACAACAAACAGATCCTATTCCAATTTAGACCCAAGAAAGTCTATCTTTACAAACAACAACATGGTTTTGAGTTACAGTTGTTTTACATAAACTAACATAAGCTGAAAACTCACCGAGTTTTTAAAATTTTTTAATTCTAACTGAATGTTGAAGATTGGCTGCAAGTATCAGTTTTGGACTCGTGTATATCTTGTATATTGTATATAACTATTAAAGCAAGTATTCGTTCTTCATATTCTGTTTGTTCCTATTTAAATATGTTGGACTCTTGATTCCAGCAATGAAACACTCAATTTTCCATTAAAAAGAACTTTGTCTTGGTAAGTTTCCTATTATCAATTTTCTCAGTCTGCTCTGCTAGTTGTATCTTTATTAATATTTCCTTATCTTTCTGTGTCCCCCCTTCTCTCTCCCTCTACTTTTTTGTTGTTTACTTGCCTTCCCACGAGGGCAGAGTGAGACACAAGGTCGATTTTTAATGTGGGGGTGGTGGGGGGGGGGAAACCAGCTCCCCAAAAAAGGGGCACTCTGTTTAGTTACAAAAATAAAAAAATGCATCAGTCATGAAGGATATCTCCTCCACTAACCGAGACCAAAAAGTGCAGTGCGGCATCAAAACAGATGGTATTTATTTGCTTCCCCACGAAAGCAAATTAGATATAAGATCGTTTTTTTAATGTGGGGGAAAACCAGCTCCCCCAAAAAGGGGGCACTCTGGCAGTGTCCAAATAAATAGTAATTGTCTCGGTATGAAGGGTTTCCCCTACATTGACTTAGGACCAATTAATTCAGGTGAAGCACCAGAACAAATACTACACTTTGATCTTGGTCCGAAGGAGAAGAACCCTTTTACTTCTTATCTGTCTATTTCAAATTTCTTTTTTTCCTATATGTCTACATTAGTATCTATCTATCTATCTATCTATCTATCTATCTATCTATCTATCTGAGTATGTTCCTACACATCTATCTATATTAATATGTTCCTATCTATCTCTGTTTCTTTATTAGCATGCTTTTATCTCCCCCCCCCCAACCTCTGGTCTTGATGTAGGGGAGACTAAAACTTGCCAATATGATTTCAAATGATCTGAAATAACAATAAGGGGGAGACTTGATTCCAAACTTTTTAGATTATTCTCAATGCTTGTGTATAGATTTAATAAAATAAATATACGTTAAATCATTTCTACATTTCAATTGATATTTTTAACAAATATTTATTTCACCAAATCTATAGACAAGCATTGAGAATAATCTAAAATCTTTGGAATCAAGTCTCCCTTTGCTATTATTTCAGATCATTTGAAATCATATTAGCAAGTTTTAGTCTCCCTTTCATCAAGGTCAGAAGTTTTGGAAGTAACTCGCAAATGTATTTTAGGACCTCTATCCAGTCATGGCTGACGGAACAAGATCACGCTACCCCCGTCAAGTAAATAAAGGGTTCCACTAGAAATTCCGTCCAAATTCCCAAGTTCGACAGAAACATTCCCGAGTTCGACAAGATTCATCTGAAGAAGGTCGGAGGTTACATCGACCGAAACGTTGTGAAAATCACACTTAAGATGAGAACAATAGTCCGATGAATAATAATACATCTAATGAGTCAAGAGTTAGAGTTCAATACAGAAACGTTGTTTTAATTTGAATAAAATAGAATACGCATCAAGTGCGCTTGAAAGCCAAATCACAACGCAATATTAGGAAAATAAACAAATATTTTACTTGTTTGAAATTTATCACAAATATATTTCGAAGTTCAGGATCTATTAGTTTGGCGACTCTCTTTTGAACCTTGTCTAGGAGTGAGAGACTAGTAGCAGATGCATCAGTCCAAATATGACAACTATACTCCATACATGGGCGAATGGTGGCCTTATAGGGATACAGGATACTTTCGGGCGTTAGTAGCTTTCTAGCTAGTATAAGCAGAATGAAATCGATTTCTGGTGACCTACGACACCGGATTAAACATACTTTCATATAATAAAATAAATACGTATTAGATACTTTAAAGCCAAAACAACGCATTATTACAAAATAAACAGATATTTATTTTGTTTGAAATTCATATTGAAATTTATAAATATATTTCGAAGATACACTTCATCATCAGTATGTCTTTCTTTCTTTTTTTTTTGCCATATTGTTGTTGTAGCATAGAATCAGTAGAAGTCCGTCTGTTGTTTTTACGGTAGTCTTTTCAAACAAAATAAATATCTGTTTATTTTGTAATAATGCGTTATTTTGCCTTCAAACGTATCTAATATGTATTTCTTTCATTCAAACTCAACCAGCGCTTTTATCAAGGAACACAAATCCTAACCCTAACCCTAACATACTTTCATATAAGTTAACTGTGTTCGATTAGCTTGTGTTATGTTGATTAATCGAACTATTATTCTCATCTTAGGTGTTATTAGCACAACGTTTCGGTCGCTGCAACCTGCGACTTTCTTTGGGTATTGAAAACTTGCTTCTTTTTCCCTTATAAGAAAAAGTGTGTTGGCTCTGCATTACAAGAATTCGAACCGTGAGTTTGACGGTGGGTCCGTAGATCATAAAGAAGGTTCAATCTTCAGGGGTCACTAAGATATTTTTGAAAGGCTTTCCTATGACTCAGTTTTTCAGAATTGCCTGGGATTAATTTTTAATCTTTTAGTGAGAAAGTTTCCTTCGAAAGTATGTGCGAGGGGGGGGGGGAATGGGTGATTATGCAGGTGTCTATGTCGCAATCAAAGAACTTTTTCTAGATATGCGAGGCCGCATCTCGACTATCATCTATTCCGGTTGTTGGGGGAGGGGGGTTAGAGGTTGTTCGTCATCGAGTAATGTTATGTAAATACAAGTCAATCCCGAGGAGAATTGCTTGGTAAACCCATCTGTCAGATTTAGGGCAGATTTCCTTGGGGGGAAGTCTACTCTCCCAAATTTGTGCTTAGCTGCACCAAGTTAGTTCAACGAGTTTATAATCATCTTGTTAAAACAGAGAACCCGGTGCTTGTGTAGATTCGTGATATTTTAAACCGACGCATTTCAGGTGAAAAAATTATTACATACTTACGTGTAATGTTAAAATTAGTCTAAATTACAAAATTACGAAAAATGATCCAGTAGATATGCTAGATGTATTTTAAGGAAAAAATATAAAGAAAAAAATCATATACAATTACGTACTGATATCAGTGGACTCTAAATTTAAGTCAATTTAAGTCAAGGGAGATAAGTCAGTTTGTCATATTGAATTGGTCGCACAACTGTTCCACATTCAAAATATAGATAAAACTCGATAATTCGATAAATTCCATTTTTACTTGTAATTAGTTTTCTACTGAATCATTTTTCGTAATATTTGGAATTTATACTAATTTCGACATGGCACGTGAGCACGTAATAATGTTTTCACCTGAAATGCGTTGGTTTAAAAGATTACCAATCTACACAAGCACCAAGAGTCCTTTTCCATAAAAAAAAAAATTCTCTCTCGATGTTTGATTCGGAGTGATTGTTTAACAAGGCATAGCTCTGTATGAAAGTAGAAAACACTCACAGCTAATGAAAATGAGTCATATATTAAATTGTTCAGATTTCAATTTCAGCTTGAAGTACTTGCTTATGTCTGTCTTTTTCTTTCTCATTCTGCACACACACACATGCTCACACATATATAATATGCTAGTGGGGAGGGGGGGGGTGAGCCCGGCTTTGCCCGGTCATAAAATTCGCTTAAATATGATATTTTAATTTGTCCAGATTCTGTATACATTATTATAGAGTCGTGATTTCAAAAGTGAAAAAAAGTATTTGGGTGCCATCGGTTAAAATCGAAACTAAAAGCAAAACTGTAGCATTCACAAACGGTGACGTTACCACTGTATCAACGTGACGCGCATATGAATTGATTAAAAATAAACTCAGATGAATGTACAAAATTTATAACAGTTTTTAGACGCGTGCAAGCGACTCTATAAGCCGGTCGATCTGTCAGTCTGTCTGTAAAACTTTTGTGCTTGGCCTTTTTGGTTAAGATCAAAGGTCTGTTGTTAATAGATGCTGTTCGTAGCTTTTTAAGCTTTTCTTGGCCTTTTGGCCAAGATTCTTACTACATGCTATACTTATCTTTGTAACTTTGTGATATAAAGTGGGGGATAACTTTTCTGTATTAATTTAATGTAAAATGATCACCCACTTTACAACTAGTCAGTCTCAAAGCCATTCAAGTCATTCTCCAGATCATTCAAGTTGTTTTTGAAAGAATCCAGTAAACAACTGGATTCCTTCAAAAACAACTTGAATGAAATTAAGGATGAATTGAATGACCTTAAGAATGGCTTGAATGCTTAAAAACATTAAGCATTCAAGTCATTCTTAAGGTCATTCAATTCATCCTTAAGTTCATTAAAGTCATTCTAAGTCATTTACTTTTTATTTATTTAAGTCATTTCAGCCCATTTTTCAGTCATTTTAGATTATCTTTAAGAATTTCATGCCAATCCTACATTCACGCATTCATTCACGCGACTAATGGCTACCGGCCTTGTTTCATTTTTGACTCATTAAAAAATATTTTATCCGGCTAAAGGTTAAAAAAAGAACGGTCCATAAAAAATCCAATCGTTTGAGGAGGCCCCTAGCGCCGCTCTGCGACATTTAGTTTTGGAAGAGATAGAGTTTGAAAATATGGAGACAGACAGACAGACAGACATATAGCCTTTTATGTATATGTGTGTGTGTGTGTGTGAGAGAGAGAGAGAGATCGTTAGTTATCATTCCAAAACCAGATGTATTCATTTCACACATAGTATTTTATTTACGTTTACGTAGTACGTCTTACACACGTTTCGTTGACTTACTCCGTAGCTTGTGTTGATAGCGTAATAAGTTTGCCTGTCGTTAAATTGTTCAGATTTCAATCTCAGCTTGAAGTACTTGCTTATCTCTCTTTCTCTCTTTCTAAACACACACACACACACACACACACACACACACACACACACACATTTCTGTAGAAATATATTTTCTTATAATATATACCAATCCTTATTTAAAAAGCTCAATGTAATTACAGAGCAATATAGTAAATAAATGACAAAAAAATTATGTTCCAAAATTCATGATGTTGACCATCTTATAATTTATTCCTTTAATTCAGTTGACGTTTACAATTCTTGACAGTATCTGTTTCGTCGCGCAAAATCAATAATTTAATTATTATATAAATCAGTGAATCTATTACGCCCTTAACTCATCAGAAGAAATAGCAACAATCAATCCGTCAAAAGGAAATGAAGTGTGATTTGACATGATTAAAATCGGAAAATTAGAAGAGAAGCTGCAAATACCTTTAATATGTTTCCATTACGCCATTTTGATTTTTTTTTTGATTGATATAATAATTAAGTGATTGATTTTGTGCTACGAAACAGATACTGTCAAGAATTGTAAATGTCAACTGAATTAAAAGAATAAATTACATCATTAATTTTGGAATATAGTTTTTTATCATTTATTCACTATATATATATATATATATATATATATATATATACAGTGCCGGCAAAAAGAAAGTCCGCACTTGTAATTTTTTAAAAAACTGCAAATTTAAGCTAAATTTAATGTAACTGTTTAAACAACTATACCTGCATAAACAGATGTAACATTTATTGGTTTAGATTTGAAACCGATGGCAATGAAATAAAATATAATACTGCAGTGTGAATCTAACACCAAACAGAAGAAGATATCAAAATTTTTCAGTATCTCAAATTCGTGCTTTATCAGGTGAAAAGGTATTTTGGATACTATTTTCTATTATCATAAGAATTTTTTTTCACTTAAGAGATCACCGCTTATCAAGGCTTAGAGGCCACTCAAGGATAAGGGTTAATAAGTGTTAGGTAGATCATGAGACACCATGATCAGTAAAGGTGGAACTTGGGTATAGCTTGATTATAAAAGAGGACAGCTCAGTAAGAACTTATTTACATAAGACTGGCGGAGGAGGGGCAGCTTTGCCAAGTCGTAAAATACACTTGAATATAGTATTTTAATTTGCCCAGATTTCGAATATATTAAAGTCGTGTTTTAAAAGTTTAAAAAAATATATATATATTTGGGTGCCGTCAGCTAGAATCGAAACCAAAAGCAAAACTGTAGAATTCAAAGCTGCTAGTACGTTACCGCTGTACTAATGTGACACACATATGAACTGATTAAAACTTAAAAATAAACAAAGATGAATATACAAAATGTATAACGATTTTCTCAATTTTTTCCCATTATTGACCTTTTAAAACCTATTTTAACCGGCTAAAGACCCATAAAAGAACGGTCCATAAAAAATTCAATCGCTACTCTGCAACTTTTAGTTGCAGTATTGTGTTCCACGGATGGACAGTTCTAGGAAAAAAACTCTTCTTATAGAATTTTTGTTTAGTTTTATGCACAGATACGGAGTAAGGGAAATTGTTGACAGTTGTTCTAGCTGGACGAGTATTTGCTGTGGGCATTTTATGGGAAGGGGGAGTATAGATTGGAGCTCAGTCGAGTACTAGTTATTACTATTAGCAAGACCTTCTTGAAATTCCAGTTCTTTCTGCATCCATCTGTACATATAATTTATTGTGAAGAATAAAAGTCTACCAGATTCAATATTATTAAGAAAAAAATTGAAAGATGATCTTCTTTCCGAAAAAATAATTGTTATTGTCAATTAAATCATTGATAATGGCTACCTTCTATCTTTTTTTTTTTTTTTTCTACTTGGGAGACACAGCTTATCAAGGTCCGAAGGCCACTCGAGGATAAGGGTTAATGAATGTAAAGTGATAGTGTCGTAATCGTTAATGGCTTAAATTGGGTAGAACTTGATTATTTATGAGAACGGCTTAACAAGAACTTGTTTGCATTAGATTTGAAGGCTACCATGTTGTATGCAACCGGGTAGCAGGCCAGCAGGACAGTGTTCTACAGGTAAGCAGTTCTGGGAAAGAAGATTTGTTCATGGAATTTATGTTTAAATTTAGGCTGAGTTGGAGAGTGGGGCGAGGGGAATCGTATATAGTGGTTGTGGCTAGTCCAGTGTTTTTTTGTGAAAGTTTGGCATGGGGAACCATAGATTGGAGTTCAGTCGAGCACTTGCTATGAAAATAACGATAGAGCAAAGACAGGCTCGCAACATCTGTTCCGTGGGAAAGAGGTTGCAGGGAAGAAAAAAAGGGCATAAGCTACTGGGTTTCAAAGACGGTTTTGAACTCTATCAAGGCTGGATAGGCTGCACCAAGCAGCTCCTACCCAGATGTGGCAACAGTATTCCATTTTAGGACATACCTGGCTCTTACACAGATAGAGGATCGCATTGGCAGTGAGATACCTACTGGAACGGTAGAAAGAAATATGAAAATGGTATGCTACATCAAGTCTGGTACACCACAGCAACTGCTGTGGCTATACAGTTCAAAGGTGGAATTGGTTCTTCAGATGCAGGCCTAGGCATGTGATAAGATCTATGTTTGCCATAGTTACCAGAGTTCCCCTCTCAGCATTGCAGACAAAATCCAAAGTAAAGGCAAGCCAATACAGTTGAAACAAGTTTACATGCAGGAGTTGCCAGAATGTTGCTACAGTGCTCCACCATCTGCCTTTCGGAACTCCAAACCTGATCTTTTTGTCAGGGTTTACTCCCTTAACGTTTGCCTTTCTCAAGGCACCCACAAGGGAGTGGAGCTATTTGCCCAAAGCTGGTGTTTTTTTTTTTTTTGTTTAAAATTGGAACAATTATTTTTTTTACTTTCATTCACTGCTACTGAGATCTAAGCGGCTCGGGAGGTCACCTCTTATCAAGGCCCAGATTCCACTCAAGGATAAGCATTAATGAGTGTCAGGTGGCCTGTGAGACAACACTGTGATGATCAGTAATGGTGGAAATTGGGTAGGGTTTAATTATTTAAAAGGGCGATTCAACAAGAACTTATTTACCTTAGATTTGAAAATGGACATGTTATAATCAGCTGGGAAGCAGTCTCATGGTATTTTATTGCACAGACGAGTAGTCCTAGGAAAGAATGGTCATGGAATTTTCGTTTAGTTTTAGGAAAAGATAGAAAGTAAGGGAAATTGTTGACAGTTGTTGTAGCCAGACAGTTGTTTGTTCTGAATGTTTTAGGGGGAGAGGGAGAAACCATAGATGGAAGCTCAGTCGAGTACCTGCCATGAAAATAATGATAGAGCAGAGATAGACTCGCAACTTCTCTCTAGTGAGAAATAGGAAATAGGAAGAAGAAAAGATCTTCGCCTACTAGATTTCGAAACCAGTTTTGTGCGCTGTCAAGGCAGGATAAAGTACTCTTTGCAGTTCCTCTCCAGATGTGACAACAGTACTCCGTCTCAGGGCGTATTTGACACACAGACGCACACACATGTATATATCGATAGAGAACATTCTAAAGCCAAATATATATTTCAGAATATTTTGTGTCTTACACGTGTTTCATTGAATGGTGAAAAAACATTAAACAACTCATCAGACACAGTTTATATGATCTTCGGAAAAAACAAACAGTCAGAGGTTACATATATATATATATATATATATATATATATATATATATATATATATATATAGGTATGTATATAAGTAAATTATATAAACATTGTAAGGAGTCTATGCGGATCAATCAAAGTTTCAACATTTTCATGTTTTGTCAGGACTCCAATCTTGACGAAACATGACAATGTAGAAAGGGTGATAGATTCACATGGACTTCTTACAATGTTTAAATAATCTTATATAAAAGCTCTACGCATGTATTGAGCACTTTCGAAGAAATGTTGGTTTCTAGATTATGTTTACAATACACTTGAACTTGTTGTCCGTCAATAACGAGTTTAATGTGGTGCGGCGTGAAACAACTTGTTTGTGTTAAGTTAATTGCACAGAAGTCGAAGGATTGAGGTTGACAAGTTTCAAACCCATTGACTTCACGCGCGTGGACCTGCATGCTAGCAAAGGTCACGAGATAGGTCAATGCGTTCTGAGAGCAAGTCAGTTAGCAGAGATTACCGCCTCATACATATACCTTAAAATAAATAGGGACGTATATGCGTTTTTCTAGTCAGTTTAGAGTTCGAGTCGCAGTTTACAGTCTAGAATCAACAAGAGAATCTTGATTCAAGGTGAGAAGATGGAAAAAGAAGAAAAACGATCTGGATCGATTCAGTGATGCGTGGCTGCCTTGTCAACAGTGGAATCCAAATAAAGACTTCTCCAAACAATAAAATAAAGTCATGGTTTTGGAGAATCGGCATGAATCGTCGTGAGAGGCACCGGCCAAGAATGAGAAAAAGGTTTGTGCCTTGAGATCTCCTGGTGTGTGTGTGTGTGTGTGTGTGTGTGTGTGTCTCTCTCTCTCTCTCACAAAGAGAGAGAGAGAGAGAGAGAAGACGTATCGTCACGACAATGTCAAATTATGTAGATACCTACATACACAAGAATATATATATATACACACGTCATCATCTCATCCTCCCACAGGGCATAACAAATTTTATATATATATATATATATAATATATATATATATATATATATATAATTTCGGGAAGAGATATACAAACTGCCATTAGCGTATAAGCAACGCTCTTTGTGTAAACAAATCGAGCGGAGGCATTTGGACGATGTCAAAAGTAAACATTGTTAAAGTCATTACCCACACAGCAGCAGCCGTATAGCGTAATGGTGAGAAGGCTTGACTGTCATTTGGGCGGTCAGGTTTCGATCCTGGCTTGAGACAGTTGCCTGTCTAGCCGCGATGAGCTGCGAAACAGTACTGTATGTGGATGACTTCTGTATGTTGGTTCGGTTAGAGAAACAGGGAGCAGGAAGGAAATACCACAAACAAGCTGTTCGAGGACAAGTGTTATTAAAGTAGAAAGTCTTTATACATCTGGGGACCTCTACAGTGAAGGGCTGCAATTTTGCTGCTTGTTATACAGTGAGTTTTTTGGAACACATTCTATTGAAGAACTTGTAAAAAAACACATGCACACAGAAATGTAACATTGTAGCGAGGGGACATGTGCTAGCGCTTGGTAGACAGTATGGGACCTATTAGGTTAAAGACTCTTTGGTGGGGGATCTGTCTAGGAGGGAGAGACAAATAGTTGATAGACCAACCCAGATGCTGCAACAATATTTTATGCATGGACGAATGGTAACATTAATTCTTTTGAAACAATGAATATTTTCGATCTTGTACTAAATTATATTAGCAGCTAAATATTCTTCAAATCAATAAAACGAATGTAAGGTGTGGAAATATATTTATTCAAAATTGTATTGTTACGTTTGACGAAATGACATAATCTGATTTGGGAACAATTCATTTTAAAATGTGTAAAGTCGGATTTATTTTTTACCTCAGAAACGTCAAATTCATCACCAATCACCATCTTTGCTAATCAATTTTTTTTTTTTTATGTGTGTGAAAGGTGATAACGTACATACGAGCATTTCCTTAGCTTATTTTTATATATATATAGATGTGATTTGGTATTTTTTAATTAACGACTGACAGCGGAAACAACTAATTGAAAGATTTGGAACATCAGCTTTGCTCTCATCCTGAAGAACACGTTTAAAAGCTTTTATAAAATAATAATAATAATAATAATAAAAATAAATAATTCATTCGAACCGTCTCTTCTGCCTGCGTGAAAGCAAGAAACCAAATCTAGTTCTTTGATGAGTCTTCTCTTTTCCAAAGAAAATATCTCTTCAGTTTTTTGTTTTTATTTATTTATTCATTTATTTTATTTGTCAAAGAGATTTTTAACAAAGTTCAGAGGAATTTTTTCCCCCTGTAACCAATTTACATGCCAAGAATTCCTTGGGGCTCTTAGGCTTCCACTTTTTTTATTGTTTTTTTTTTTTTTTTTTTTACATTTGATGCGATTTTCTGGAATATTTCAAGAAGATTTTTGTTCAACATAAACTTGTTAAGCTAACCTTTTTCTCTTTTTTTTTTCACCACTGAGCCACTACTTATAAAGGCCAAGATCCACTCGAAGATAAGGGTAAATGAAGCAGAAGTAATTGTCAGTTGAAAAGTGAAAAAGTCTATGCAAGTACTAACATTGATCAATAACAAAAAATCGATTTTGGAATAAGTAGGATCACCCCTGAAGTGAATGTGGTATTATGGTGATTGAAGACTCTAGCTAGGAATAGCTTAGACAGTTATAAAATATAGTGATAAGGATGACCATATGTAGTATAGTTGTTATATAAAAAAACCCAAAGAGCAGGAAAAAATCGACTCACTTTCTTTTTTAACAAAGCCTTTATATCATGCATTCCTAACAATGCATCTTTCCTAAATATTTAAATAGTTCACTTCTCCTTCTCATGCTGCGTGTGACTTTTCATCCGTCCTGTGACGTCATCTATGTGTTTTGACCACATGCTTTTCCGAACACTAGTCACACCTCAAATACATGCTTCTCTTGTCACATGTCGAACACTACCTCTCCGAATACTTTTTGAACACCAGTCACAGGTGACTTTTCAGCTCTACTATTACATCACCCACGTGTATCAAACATGTGCTGTCACATCTCGAACACTTCTTATCTGAACACCGCTTCCCTGAACACATGTGAACATTTATCTCTGCTGTGACAGCACTTTGCACAGCCAGCTTGGTCATTTGTAAATTTTTTGTGGCTGATGCTATTCAAAACGACAGTGGCTCTGTTACACATAGACCTTCTCTCCTCACTTTTTCAATGGTCTTGTGTCTGATTAGTTTCGATTAATATAAAAATTTTTGAAATGAATAAATTTTTCAATGATATAGACTGCATTCGATTATTCTATTCATAGTTTTCACTGATCTATCTAACATTCTGTCTGTTCCTTCCTTAGTTCTACACTTTGAAAATAGCCGAACACAATGTTTGAAGGTCAAATTGCTTTTAAAAAAAGGCCAAATTCGCAAAATTTGGCTTTAAAAAGGCCAATCTGGCAACCGTGGACAAGAATATGAGAGTGATATCCCTTTTGGTGTAGCCTCGTTTTGAATATCATTATAATAATATATGATTATTGTTGTAATCGTGTGAGAAAGAAACTTATTGCAATTTCGATGTGCAACGGTTTTTTACCAAAGAAAGAAAGCAGCGAAACGTTATGTAAAAAAAAGGAAACATTCGAAAGAAACAACGGGGGGGGGGGAGAACATTGTCTGCCAAACTGGATTGAAAGAGTAAATTAAAGATTGTCTCTTGCAATGTAATTTTATTATTTGTATTGGACTATGTAGCACAATATTACTTTCTGAAAGTCAGAGTTGTGTTTTCCATAATGGTAAATGGAAGAAAACAAGCAAGGTGAGGAACCGAAAAAAAAAAAAGGGAAAAATATATATAAAATACTGAAGATGGCGTCTATCGCTAAAATATTAATTTTAAACAAATAAACATTTGTTTATTTTTTCATCTTATTGCGTTGTAAATTGTCTTATGAACGTATTTCATGCATATTTTATTTTAAAATTTAAACAATGCTTATATCACGGAAAACACAGTTCTGACTTTCATATCACGTGCATCAAGCGTATTCTTCCGGCATTTGAGGATAGCATCGCAGACGAACAACACGCAAACTCTTTACTAACCTCTTTTTTTTTTCTTTTTTTTTTGCCATCATGGTGAGGAAAAAAAAAAGAAAAAATGTATAAAATTCTGAAGATGGCGTCTATGTCTCTCTCTCTCTCTCTCTCTCTCCCCTCTTTCTCCTCTTTCTCTGTCTCTCTTATCAAATGGATGAGATCATCATTTTTTAATGTTATTCACCGTACCTAGTTATCTCCCTTTTTGGTTCCAATATGCCCCCTGCCCGAAAAGCTTGGAGACCCCCTGCTCTAAACTAAACACTGAATTCAGCACGCATTTATGACTCTCGATCACCTAGGTTAAGTTCAGTTTTTCGAATTCCCACAAAAATTGCTAATTCTGACTCCTAATCTTCTATGTGGAGAGACAAAACCTAACCCTAACTCCTACTAAAAACATCCCGATTACCCAACTCTGATAAATGATACTAAAAAAAAAAAAAAAATCAGAGAGTCAGAATACTTTATCTAATCAGTTATTTTTCTAAAGTGACCCCTTTGCCAAGTCTACTTCAATCATTATTTTCATGGTAGGTACTTGAGTAAGTTACAACCTATCCTCTCTCGCCTGTAAACGTAAACAAAAAAAACTCGCTTAGCTACAATTACTGTAAATAATTTTCCTTTCTCCCTTCTGTATCTAAAATTAACTGAAATTTCCATGATCAGAGTTTCTTTCCAAGAACTACCGGTTTGTAGATCACAATACCATGGGGCTGTTTCTTAGCTGACTACAACATGATCATTTTGTTCATAAATCCTTTTTGAGCTGTTCTCTTCATCAAATTCTGCACAATTTCAACCATCGTTACCAATCAACCTGGCAAACTCATTAGCTCTTATCTTCGAGTGGCTTTAAACCTTGATAAGTCGTGACTTAGAAACGTCTTATGAACCGTTCTAGAAAATTACTTACGCCTTAGAGAATCTTGTATCTATACAAAGCCATCATTCGCCCATATATAAAATATTGTTGCCACATCTTGGCTGGTACGTCTGCCACTGACAAACTCATTAAAGTTCTGTATATGAAGAGATGATTTTGGATTTCCTCTTCAATAAATAATGCTCTCTTAAGTCCAATGCTTCGCAGATATCATACAAGGCTTTTTGCATTATCAGAGATAAACTTCTGTCATCTAAACATTGCAGCAGTTCTGCAAAAGCAGTTGAATTCTGTTCTGTTGGATCGTTTGCATTTTCAGGCTGTTTGAATAAGTTCTTTTCTACTTTTTACAAAGAGGTCACCACTTATTAAGGTTCAGAGGTCATTCGGGAATAAGGGTTAATGAATATATGGAAGTAAATCGGAAAACATCGTAGTAATCGTTAGTAGTGGAAATTTGGTAAATTGGATTACTTAAGGGAACAGCTCATCAAGAACTTGTTAACGTTGGACTTGAAGACGACCATATTGTAGTCAGTTGGAAAGCAGGAAAACGGAACAGTTCTACAGACTTGCAGTTCTAAGAAAAAAGCTTTGTTCATGGAATCTATATTTTGATTTAGGCACAGATAAAGAGTGTGGGAAATTATTGATAATGGTTTCAGCTAAATAAGTGTTTTTTGTGAAAGTCAGGCAAGGGGGGGACCATAGATTGGAGTTCAGGCGAGCACTTGCCACGAAAATAACGATAAAGTAGAGAAAAGCTCGCAACGTCTTTTCTGTGGGAAAGAGGTTGCAAGGAAAGATGCAGTTTTTTTAATTCGTAAATAACCCCAAAATTTTACCTGCCACAGTTGAATTTCGATTTTGATCCATCAAAGTCGACCGCTGGGCCCCTAACCTTTTGAGTTGTAAGCTACTTTAGTTTCAAAAGAGAAAAGAGATGTTGTTCAAAACAAAATGGCAGTATCATCAATTGCAAAAGGTTGAAGATGAAGATGAAGAGTTCCTTCCCATATGTGAAGACAAAGAGTTATGTGCAGGAATTCTTTTTTGTTGTTCAAAGTTCGGATTGCATCTTGTTTTAAAAGTCACTTTTGCCGCCCAAGTGGTTCCTTTTTTTTTCTGTTTTTAATTTCTCTTCCTTTGCTGTGACGTCATCTTGCGCACTGGTTCGGTCTTTTGCATATGTACCGAGATACCACTCTTGCTACATTACGTGTTAATGATTTCGTTACAAACTCTCTACGTTGATCTCTGTTGACATGGTCCCAAATAGTAGCCCCTTGCGTCCAAGTGATATGTGCTTTGTTTGGGGCGAATAAGAGTAAAAGAAAATACCATAAGACGGATTATTAACAGACTTCTTTTTTTTTTTCTTTACGTTTTCGCGATAACATTCCGTTTTAGGTAAGGCTCAGATCCAGCCTACAGCAACTTTTCCGAAGAATTAAAGCTGGCATTTTTATTTTGAAGAAATAAGGAAGGGTTCATGTTTGGAGTTCTTAAATGGTTTGAACTGTTGATTTAATGGCATTCTGTTGATTTAATGGCATTCTGTTGATTTAATGGCATTCTCAAATGAATCGTGATTTTTTTAATGTAAATAAACCATATCTAAGTTTCATTTTATCGCAATGAATTGCCTTCGGTAAAACCTTGAGAAATTATATTAGATTGCTCCATAAAACCCAACAAAGACAGTTTTATGTATAAATCGACTCTTAAATGGGTTAAATATTTCGGCATTTCTGTAGTATAGATAAGAGAGCAGAAATCATGCGGAAGGAAAGAGTGAAGATACAGAAACAAATGTACAGCAAATAACTGCTACCAAACGCAAGAAAAATTATTTTTTTTACTGGCCTGCATAGTTTTAAAGTTCTAAAACTGTTTAAAAGTTGTTTATTATTTTTTCTTTCAATATAAGATTTTGTCAATATCCGTTTGTTGATATACGTTTGTGTTGCTGTTATTTACTAATAAATAGTGTAAAGAAATGACTTATCTTCATCCAAAAAATAACTGTTACCAAACGCAAGAAAAATTAATTTTTTTATTAACCTGCAGAGTTTTAAAGTTCTAAAACTCTTTAAAAGTTTTGGTTATTATTATTATTTTTATTTTAATATAATGTAAAGGTAGTCGTTACATGTCAACACTCGGGACCTACACGTTGTATATAGAGAGTTGCAAGGAAACAACGACAAGGAAAGAATTTGGCTCACTTCTTTTCTGTTGAAACAACAGACATTTATTTACAGGTACTTTCAGAATAACGCCTCGTCTCGTACAAAAATCTTCTCATACTCCAATGTGCTTAATAAGACTCTACCGTGTTGAACACGTGGTACTGTCTTTGTCCGACCATGTGTTGATTAGTATTCTGGGCAACGCCGGAATTGTTGCTGGTTGTGTACACACGCATATGGAGCTGGACGCACACATGTAAATATTGTGGAAATTTTCAAACCAAGAAATGTCATCAAAAGTCATAGTAATTCAAAGAAAAGTGCATAAGCTTTGAAATCAACATTCTTAAATTGACAAGTTTTGAAAACAGTCATATTGAAATTTTGCCTTGGACGAATTTAACAAGGGCCAATGGAATGCGATATGGAAAAACGAAATTCCTATCTAAAGTTTTTGTGATTAAAAACAAATGCCAGCCATGGAAAAAGAGTCAGATAGAAGACGGGCGCCGAGATGACCAGTTGTCATTTTGTGTCACCCACAACACTTCACCACGCTCCCTTCTCTCTCTCTCTCTCTCTCTCTCTCTCTCTCTCCATAGTACATTGAGAAAGGATTGAACAGAAACTAAATTGTCATTCCTTTTTATAAACTTACGTCAAGTGTTTTTGTGAAACAACTAATTGTCTTATATACATTCGTCAAGAACTTGAAACTCTATTTAACAGATTAAATAGACGACACGGTTAAAAACTAAAGAGCGACAGTATAACGTAACACATGTTTAGGAGACGTCTTTCCCTGTCGCTTACGAGCCGTGTGTAGACATGTCTATTTTCACTCTCTGATGTCTCGAACATGTCTTAAATACCTGCTTCTCTGAACACACGTGCCCTTTTTATCTCCGTTGTCACACCGCGCAGCCAGCTTGGTCATTTGTATGTGGCTGCTGCTAACTGAATATCAATTGCTCTGTTGCAATAAGATTTTTATCCATGTCTGTCTGTTATAAACAGTAAAACAATGTAATACGACTAACTCATGTGCTGTTGTTAGTGTTTCATTCCTTAAAAATAGTTTTACTTTATGACTAACTAGCTTGGATGCCCGGCGGTGTGTGTTGAGCAAAAAATGATAAATAAAAAATGATAAATAAAAAAATGATAAATAAAAAATAATAAATAAAAAATGATAAATAAAAAATAATAAATAAAAAATGATAAATAAAAAATGATAAATAAAAAATGATAAATAAAAAATGATAAATAAAAAATAATAAATAAAAAATGATAAATAAAAAATAATAAATAAAAAATGATAAATAAAAAATGATAAATAATAAATAAAAAATAAAAAATAAAAAATAATAAATAAAAAATAATAAATAAAAAATGATAAATGATAAATAATAAATAAAAAATAATAAATAAAAAATGATAAATAAAAAATAATAAATAAAAAATGATAAATAAAAAATGATAAATAAAAAATAATAAATAAAAGAGAAAAAAGTGGTAGGCTGGAACCTGTACTGCGAAAGATTAAAAGAACTTAAAAAAAAACGTGACGTCTTTGCCGTTGCGTCAATTGTCAAACCGGAAGTGGCGAAGGTTTAAATTAAGGCTAGTCAGTCGGAAAGAGAGAACAACTTTCGAAAATATCGGCGAAAAAAGTGACCCCTCCATGTAGAAAAGTGCCCAGTTGAGGGTGAAGGAATGAATGTTTTGGGGCAATTTTTCTTATATTTGTCGTCCGAATAGTCGAACTTCAAAACGATACCAATCTCGTGAAAATCCGTCATCTGTATCGAAAGTTTTAGGTAGACATACATACATACATACATACATACATACATACATACATTTAAACAAACAGGTGAGATTTATATTATAGATAACTGGAACCCTCACAAATTTAGGGTTAATGATAGGGGTAAGCTCTTTTATCTTTACTACCTTTTAAACCTCAAATTAGCGAGCATATTCAAACAAAATCGACCACAATTTTTTTATTTACTTGTGTTTTCCTAAGTAAAAGTAACGATAACAAATTATTTTTTGTATATTTTGTTCCTATTTTTCAACAAATAACTGCTACCAAACGCAAGAAAAAAGTTTTTTTTAGTGACGTGCATAGATTTAAAGTGCTGAAACTGTTAAAAAGTTGTTTATTTTGTTTTTATAAGAAATAAATTTATAAAATTGTGTCATGATTAATTTCATATTCAGAAACAGTAAAAAAAAATAATGCAATGTGAACTGTCGTCTATAAAGTCTTGCAAATGAGATGAGATTGTTCCATGAAACGTAAGAGGCTTTTAAGTACAGATCACACTTAAATTGGTTAAATATTTTAGCAATATCAGTGCTCGCAAATGATCTTATCAAATGTCGATTTTAAATAGACATTCGCCCACCGCTTTTACTGTGCTCGAGCTGCTTGCTTATTGACAAACAAACAGAGAACCTCGTTTTATAGTCAATTAAGCAGCGGGTGAGATACATTTACGACCGTGCTCTACCCACGGAAGGGGGGGGGTTAAAATATAGTCATTTGCATACATTACTGTTTCGCTGTATCACAGCTCATCAGTGCGGCTATATACGCACATTATATATATATATATATATATATATATATATATATATATTAGTATTGGGGCGATTAATCGGAGTGTTGAATCGAAAAAATCAGAATGTTGGGGGTATCAGAATCAGAAAAATCTGTGCCTATTTTCCAATGCCAAAAACGATTCTTTTGTCTTTTTTATTTGATTTCGTTGGTCTATTGGTTATAATGTTGAAACAATATATACTTATTGATTTTAGACAACCAGTGAAACATTAGATCATTCCCCACAAGTTTGTTTTTACGTTTGAGAAAATATAAGCACATTTATCGCGTGTCTTTACGGTAATCGACAAAAGAAAATAACAACTCTTATAATATATATATATATATATATATATATATATATATATATATATATATATATATATATATATATATATATATATATATATATATTAGTAATAGAACGATTCCAATATTTTTCTCGAATCCGATACAATTACCGATTTCCATTCCGATTCTTTATAAACATCTAAATATTCAATTATATATATATATATATATATATATATATATATATATATATATATATATATATATATATATATATATATATATATATATATACTTCATGGTAAAAAACTGAATATGTCTCCAATAATATTGGGACTGGCGCAAAGAAATTAATTGATTTACAAGCAACGGAGTTTTCCAACCGACTTTTTTTTCTTTTTTTATTACATTTTCACCCCAAACAAGGCACATTGCCACTTTGATGTAGGGACTATTAGGGACACGGGGTACTAGGTGTAGAGTTGAGCAAGATGTCGGTTCACGTTACACTTCTGCATGTCAGTACAGTTGGGGAAGCAGGAACCTGGCAGGGAGTTCCAAAGTCTAGCGGTTCTTGGGAAGAAACTACTGAAGTAGAAGGCTCTCTTACATCTAGGGATCTTAACTGTGAAGGGGTGGGATTTTGCTGCTTGTCGGGTTTGTTGGGGTATTTACGTAGAGGGGGTACAAGTGCTTGCAGCTCGTCGGAACATACACCGTTAAAGTACTTGTAGTATATTTAAAACAGCAGAAATCGGATAGGAAAAAAAAATTGAAAAAAAAAGAGTGTTTTATGCTTGAATTCTTTATATCTTCAATTATTTATTCATGGTGTTTGGTTTGATTGTTTTATTTTATGATATATGAACTCATTTCGTTCAAGAGATTGAAAGCGCTTGAATAAAAGCCGAAACAAGAACACTTAGAGCCATATTATGCACTCTACCGATCGTAACTAGGAAAATTTCTTGCCATGTCGAGAAAACTCTGTTGTATTCAATCACACCTGCTATATATATATATATATATATATATATCATCTACATATAGTACTGTTTCGCTGTTTCACAGTTCATCAGTCCGGCTATACAAAACTACCTCAAACCAGGATCGAAACCCGAACGCCCAAGTGACAATCGGAGCTTCTAACTGTTGTGCTATACAGCTACTGATATGCGGGCAGTGAATTAACTATGTTTTGACATTGCCCAAAGTACCTAAATTCAATTTGTTTACACAAAGAGCATCGCTTCATACGCTAATGGTAATTTGTATATCACTTCTCGAATGCTCAACCTAAGATAGGAGGCATTATAGTCTATTATATATATATATAGGCCACAAGTCATCTATCTGTCTATATATATATATAAAGGAGACCCGATGTTGCCCAGGATTAAAGGATATTTAATGAATGTTTCACACTCCCATATTTTTATTGTATTCAAAATCAGGGAAATCGCCCATTTTTCAATCAAATCGATTGATTTCCTGCTCTGGTTGGGAACCCATCATGATGCACCGAGAAGAAGCTTCACATGCCTACCCGCAGTGACTTAGTCCACAATAAATTGTAGTTTACATTGCACTGTAGAGAACCTACTGATGCTTTTATGAAATTATTTTGTATATATATATAATGGCTTGAATTTAAGTTTAAAATGAAAAAGTCGTACCATGCTTCAATTGTGCTCTAAACAGAAACATTAATTTCGAATGCGCCCCTGTCATATCAAAGAACCTACTATTGATTTTATATGTCGGGTCTTTCGGCTTGTGTGGTAATAAAACTTCTCAAATGCACTTGTGATGTTAGGCTGTGTTAGGTGCTAACTTTGGTCACCATCTCCTGTTCCCTTTTTCATCAGATTATTTCGATTATCGATTTTCGATACTTACCGAAGACATTCTGATACAAAACCTATCTAAAAACACTGCCAGGCACTTAAAGTACCTTTGTGTGAAATTTCATAAAAATCGGACCAGCCGTTTTCGAGTCCACAGGAAACGAACACACACACACACAAAGTTCCTTTTATATAAGTGTAGAAATATATACATGTGTGTATATATATAATATATAATATATAAAATCAATTTTGCTATATTCTAAAGTCCAAGGTTTTATTCATCTTACCGATCATTTTTTTTAATAAAAATTTCGGTACACAAATCTCGTTCGGTAAAAACTTCGGTACAGATATGTCTCATCCACATGGAACAGACAATATTTGTAAGTGAATATTGGACGTTTTTCTTATTCTCTTACTCATCAGAATAACTAGAAAGTTCTCAAAGAAAAAAATGCATAACGATGTAATAGGTAAAATTCAGAAAGATCCAAAACAACTCGCATTGGACTATTTCCAGTGGGCGACCATCTTGTCCTATCGTATATGTAAAATAACGTGCAGAATAGGATCTGAAACTTATTTCTAGTCGACTACGGTGAACAAGACGCGGATGAACATCGGTTATAATTATAGCATTGTAATGCACAGTCAGAAGTCGTGGCATCTTCAAACAGAAAATCTTTGTTTATCAACCTACATGAAAATCTTTCTAAGTTAATTTTAAACATTTGCTGAGATGACTTAATTTTGCTTACTTTTATCGCAAATATTCTTTTTTTTTTAATTTATTTTTATTTTTGTTCTGTGTTTTTTTCTTATCTATTTATATTATTTTTTTCTTGGGCATTTCACCCCTCCTTCCCCGAAGCACTTTGCCGTTATTAGCGTTGGCATATTCTTCCCAATTATATCATAACCAAGAAATCGTGTTCTCTCAAATTGGTCTCTTCTGCTAAGTGGCAGCTCTTGTTTTTTTTTTTTTTTTTTTTTTTTTTTTTTTTTTTTTTAAGTGCTTACCAAGCTATCTTCACAGACTGACCATTTAATATACGTACTAACAAAAATGAATAAATAAATAAATAAAACCAACAACGTTGAGACTGAAGTGAAAATAGGACAGGATGGAAATAGAAGAGGAAGGAATGTATTCAGGGAAAATAGCATTTCTTGATTGTATATTTTCCAGTCTTTTAGAAGAAAGGTATAGGAATATTACTGGTACTTATGCGTGTTTTGATCGGCAAATTCCGGACAGGTTATATAAACCACCGAAAAATTCTCAAAGAAAACTTTTTCTTTTCTTTTTTTTTTTCACCGGAAAAGATGGCTAATATATGCCAGCAAACAGTTAAAAATTAAGGAAAAAAAAAACCTAAAAAAATCAACAACATAATTACGATCAAAAGCAGTCGTCGTATAGTAATTTCAATTAAAAAAAAAAGGTGCCTGTGCAGTTTACGAACCGTACTGAAATAATACCTTGATTATTTAGAAAACTATTCTTAACATGTGGAAGGGGTCTTTTTTTAATATTATGTTATTTCACTTAACAATTTGATAAACAAAAGATACCATGAAAAATGTGGTGTTTTTATATTTAAATAACAAAACAATATTGAATTTCAAGTAAAACAAATGGTACCTACGTAATTGTGATGTCGCAAAAAATAATATATCCAAAAATTATAGAAAACGATAAGGTAGAACTTCGATGAGGAGGCCATATTGGAGCACATGACATAACCAAAGGGGAAGCAACTCAGATGAAACACCATATATATATCAGACAGAATTCATTCAGAAAACAAAAATAAGCATATTATATTGAATTTAAATATATATTTTTTATTTAATATTTTTTAAATATATAATATTTTAATTTAATTTTTTTTCATTTAATATATAATTTGAATTAAAAATTCTTTTTTTACTGTTTAAATTTTTTAATTATTTATGAAAAATAACTGATTGAATTTGATTTTCTTTGTTTATTAAAATAACTGTTTGCATTTGTGATTTTCTTTATATACATATATATACATACATATATATATACATATATATACATATATATACATATATATATATATACATACATATATATATATATACATACATATATATATATATATATATACATACATATATATATATACATATATATATACATATATACATACATATATATACATACATATATATATATATATATATATATATATATATATATATATATATATATATATATATAAACTGTTTCAAACTTTTCCCAAATTGACATCATATTTCCAAGAAATTGAAAACCTCTCCTGTTAATTTATTGAGATTGTCGGACTGACTTCATCTTGGTTGTTATAGTCACAACGTTTCGGCCGTTTTGCCCTCCGGCCTTCATCAGGTGTTTTGTATCGAACTGGGGAACCGTTTGTTTGGGTCTCGAACCCAACCCTTTATTATTATTACGGGGGTACCGTGTTTGGACTCCAGCTAGGCTCTGCGACATAGTTGCTGATTCTCTGTTTTAAATGTTACTTTTCACTGCCTTCGTTCAGGATTGAACTCAGCACCTTTGGGTAACTGTAAAGTCATATGGCCGAGTGGTCCTAGACGTTGTATCAAAGTTTACAGTTACCCAAAGGTGCTGAGTTCAATCCTGAACGAAGGCAGTGAAAAGTAACATTCAAAACAGAGAATCGGCAACTATGTCCCAGAGCCTAGCTGGAGTCTGAACATGGTACCCTCGTAATAATAATAAAGGGTTAGGTTCGAAACTCTTAACAAACGGTTCCCCAGTTCGATACAAAACACCTGACGAAGGCCGGAGGGCAAAACGGCCGAAACGTTGTTACTATAACAACAAAGATGAGGAAGTCGGTCCAACAATTTCAATAAATGAAAACACCCAATCTCAAAAATACAGACAATTACTCTCCTGTTAACTCTCCAATTTTACAAATGTCTGTTTTAATGATTAATTAATTTTCCATCTCATCGTTTTCCGTAATATTTGGATATGTTACTATTTGCGATATGACAACTTCCGTAGGTACCATTTTGTTTAACTCGAAAATCAAGTTTATTTATTTATTTAAATATAGAATAAACAAAAGATAGGTTTGCCAATCGTCGGCTGAGTACCCGTTCCATAGAAAATAACGGAGAGGAAAGTTACATTTTCTGAACAAATCCATCAGACAATATATATTTATATACTAGTGATCAAATGTATAACATTGTCTACTGGTTTTTGGCTTCTTTGGTTCCTTTGGACGGCTTTCACCTGCTGTTGTCCACTCAGCTGACTGCTGATTTTTCCATCGGAATATAGTGATGGATTCAGGTTTCACAGATGTAAAAACTCTTTTTGGTTGCGTTGAAACAATTGCAAACAACGCACTGATTCGTTGATGCTGTGTTATTTTTTATCAACCGTGAGCAAACACGGCATCCATTTCTAACATGGCTTTCTCAGCGATAAATGTTCATACAAAATAATGAATACAGTAGAACCCTTGGATACGATGACCCCAGAATACGGTTTTTTCAGGTTACGATATGGAATACGATATCTTTCCGGACCCTGGTTACGGTATTTGTCCCGCCTTACGGTGTTATTTATAATATACATGTGTATTATATACTGTACTGTATTTTGTTACTAATTTTTAATGCTGTATCCCGGGGTTCTACTCTACACCACTTTCTGATATGTTCAATCCCTCTGCTATCTCACACAACTTCAATGTATGAACAACCAAAATAGGTATGTGGTGTTTTGTTTTCCGGAACAGCTGACAAATTTGGGTGATTTGACCATTCACCATTATTTGTGTCTGTACGACCACGTTTAAAGTTAGTATATTACATTTGACAGAATAGAGATCAAATAACTCTTATCAAGCTATTGTTTTGCATGAATAGTACTTTTCCCATCAGAAAGCAATGCCTTATCAGGACAGGGTATTCAGATTTTGTCATGATTTTGAAAATTTGCAACAGTAAGTTCACTTAAATAATTGTAATTTTTAAACTAATAATCCAATTGGGCTCAGATTTAGACACACACCATTGGAAGGTTAGTACTTTATAAAAATCATAGATGACACCATTATTTTATTAAATACGTCTTATATACTAGTTAGATGTATCCCAATTACCAAAGAAAGAATCGCTCTGCAATAATTTTTTTTATATTTCAGCAAATGCGTATGTTTTCTTCTTACCGTCTTACGCATGTAATGAAAAATATTGTCTTTTGTTTTATAGGCTGCACTTCAGAGGAGACCATTTATTAATTACAAAAAAAAAGCAAAAAAAAAAAACAGGCACACTATTCCAAACAAAAAGGAAAACAGTTAAACAAGAATGATTAGAAGGATAGCAAGTCAAAAACAAAAAAAAAATCACTTTAAAGATTATAATCAGAGAAAAATTTCACCCACTATCCTAAAAAAAAAAAAAGGACAGCGTTTCTGAAGCCTTGATCTTGTGCGCTCTCCTCTCCCTCCACTGCTGATCTCTCCTCTCCCTACTCCTCTTGGTGTATGCCTTTTACAGTTATTCTCCAAAAGCTGTGGTCTTAAGCCACAGACTCCTAGTCTGTTGGGTCAGTGCCACCTGCCCTGACGTTAATTTGTGTAAGATATGTCTTCCTGCTGGCCTGGAGCCAGTTGCAAGCTCGCCATAAAGAATATCCTTAGAGACCCTCCCATAGATATTGTATATATTGTGTATACTGTAACTATTATTATGAACTCTAAAACGTGAACAGCTGATAGCTTTGGTTGTCACCACTGCATATAACAAATTCTGATCTCTTCAACTTTGTATTATCAATCAGATTTATCTACCCTTATTCTAGAACTCTTCAATGTTATCATTTTCTTTCTTTTAAAAAGAAAACCAGTTTTCTCCACATAAATTTTGTGCATTGCTGACAGCTTGTCTCTGTGTGATGATAAAGGGATTTGAATATTCATTCAGAACACGAACCGTGCTAAATTTTTTTAGATAGGATTTTTAAATTAAATTCAATATTTACGTTATATTTTGCTCATTAATTTTTTTACAGGATAGTTTTAAGAATGACCTTCTCCTCGTGTTAAGAATGGGTTTCTAAATAATGGGTTTTTTTCGTGAAAATATCGAAACGAAATACAATATAGCAGTGCAACTACACTATAATAACGAAATTCGGAAAACGAAAAAAAAAATCAATAAAAAACAATGGTATTTACTGACATTTAGTGTCAATTTCAACGAAAAGCAATGAGACCTACTTAATTAACATGTCAGAAGTACTTAAATATTACTGCATTATTTTGAAAAAATAAATTTTCAATCTTTATCGTAAAAAACATTTATCATGTTTCTTTACGTGACATAATAACAAGGGAATTAACTCAGTTATGCTAAAAACAAGGATAGTTAATGGATAATTGAATAAAAAAATTGTCAATAGTTACACACTATTTATCTCCCCGTGGAACTCTCCAGTGTTTTTTTTGTTTTTTTTTTAAAGCCAATTTTGCTAATTTTTATCAAATGCTTTCTTTAATAATTTTTTTTCTACCTCATCGTTTTTCGTAATTTTTGGATATTTTAATTACTGTAACATGACAATTAAGTAGAGACCATTAGTTTGCCTTGAAATTCAATATTAAAAAATCGAATTTTGGTATTACGGTGTAATAGCTGCAGTCTGCATTAATATGGCCATGTAAATAACATAGTAGAGGGAAAATATTTTGGATAAAAGGTAGAAGTTATGTTATGCCTCCACCCTCGAGCAATGCCCTCGAGCAATGCCCCCCCGGTCACGCTGTCGTAAATAAAGTAAAAAAGCAGCAACAACACCAAAAAAAAAAAAAAAAAAAAAAAACAAGCTCTTGTTTGTAAGAATATTACATTTTATAATAATTACAAGTTTTCTAAAGGAAGCCTGTTACACTCTTGCAGAGTGGACAGAGGGAAGGCAATTTCTCCTCTTGTCTCCTTATAAATACGACCCTATTAATTAGTATTATGAACCCTTCGTTAGACGGGTAATCTGTCTAATATTTTTATGTGCATTTTATCTTTGCTAATATGGAATTTAAAGACAAGTAATAAAACATAAAATATGTATAAAGAATGATTTTATAACTTCCTCCCATTTTCTCTCGCGTTTTTCTTCCTTTTTTTTTTTTTCCTCCCTTGCAACTACTCCCACTTATTTATCTTGACCTTTCCTTCCTGAATTCGTAGTTATTCCATATCATTTGAGGTCATCAAATGCCAAAAGTCATGTGATGATATTGCTGTCAAAATCCTATCATACCACCTGGACTCAAATCAGTTTTTCATTTTTTTTTTTTTTTTTAATATTTTCTTTTTCTTATTTTTTCATCTTTTCCCCCTTTTTCTATTTTCATTTTATTTCCTTTTTCTCCTTTTCTTTTTTCATTTTATTTCCTTTTTCTCATTCTTTGTTTTTTTGTTTTTTTTTTCTTCTATATTCTTCATTTATTTTTTTTCCTTTATTTATTTATTTTTTTGTGTGTGAGCTTTTGTTTACACAATAAATCAGTGGGCTGAGAATTTAAGTCCAGAATCTTTTTTCCACCTCCAAGTGAATGGATCTGTGTGGATCAGGTGGTGGTGGATGAAGAGGGGAGGATACGCCGAGGGTGTCGGTTTCAACAGATCTGAACCCCATCTCATTTTATTTATTCTACCCCCCCCCCCCCGCTTCTTTTGACTTTGACATACGTCACCAACCAAACTATAAATAACATAGACATTTACCAACAACAGGGAGTCAATTTGGAGTCAAATATCTTGTTCTTTACTACAGCAGAGGCGCTAGGAAACTTTTGGGCATTTGTTCCTATTTACAATGCCTCCCCACGAGGGCAGAGTTAGACACCAAGGTCGTTTTTTAACGTGGAGAGAAGGAACAAAAATAAAAATTGTCTCAGTCGTGAAAGATTTCTCCTCCACTGAGAGAGAACTAGAAATTGAAGTGCAGCATTTAGGAGTCACTACTTGTCAAGGCCCGAAGGCCACTCGAGGATAAGGGTTAATGAATCTAAGGTGATAGTGTTGTGATCGTTATGGTGTAAATTGGGTAGAATTTGATTATTTTTTAATTATATATATCTTTTTTTAATGGATTCACGATTTATCAACGCTCAGAAGCCACTCGAGGATAAGGTTTTATAAGTGTACAGTGGACAATGGGACAGAGACGTAGTAATTGTTAGTAATAGAAATTTGGTAAATTGGATTACTTAAGGGGAATGGCGCATCAAGAACTTGTTTACGTTGGACTTGAAGATGACCATATTGTAATCAGCTGGAAAGCAGGCAGATGGAAGAGAGTTCCACAGGTGTGCAGTTCTAAGAAAAAAGCTTTCTTCATGGAATTTACATTTAGGTTTAGGCACAGATAAAGAGTGAGGGGTAATTATTGATAGTGTTTTCAGCTAGACGAGTGTTTTTCGTGAAAGCTTTTATGTGTATTTTATCTCTGTTAATATGGAATTTAAAGACAAATTATAAAACACAAAATATGTATGTAAAACTTCCTCCCATTTTCTCTTATGTTTTTCTTCCTTTTTTTCCCTTGCCACTACTCCCACCTATTTTTAGGAGGGAATTTTATTAAATACAAGCTGGTTTCCATGACAACAATATTTTTGGTAGCTAAGATGCACAAGCAAGGGCGATTGGACGGTCCACAGAGTTTTATAATTATATAGATAAACATTATACATAAACATAGCAGCCTCACGATACAACATTATTGTTAACGCTGCCTTGCAACATAGCATATGAACATTCCTCGGAACAGAAAAAGATGACTAGTTGTAGCTTCAGTAGTGGCGCTGTTGCGTTTTCTCGCACTGGACCTAAATTATACAAATCAGTAAGATTGTGTAATGAAACGGCAGTGCTTTGGAGTTATTTTTGGTCCACGTCTTTATGATGTTTCGGGTTTCTATTACTGTACACATAGATTCGAAAAAGTTGTCAAAAAACAAATATATAACAAATAAATGTTATCAAAGGCAAGATAAGTTACTTTTCTACCTAACTGGATATATTTTTTGTGTTTTTATTCAATGTAACATGTTTATTCAGCTCGAAAAACATGCAGTGTTTACCGATGTATTCGAAAATTCAAAATCGCGGCCGACTCTCTCTCGGAGAGGGTAAGTTTGGGAAAAGGTATTATAAATAATAAACTAGACAAAATACTGTTAGAAATTCGCTCAATATATGTTACCGTGACATAAGTTGACATATATTCGGTTGTTTTTTAATAGTATTTTGTCTAGTTTATTATTTATAACATCTTTTCCCAAACTTACCGTGTTAAAGAGACAGTCGGGCGCCATTTTGAATTTTCGAATACATCGGTAAACACTGCATGTTTTTCGAGCTGAATAAACATGTTACATTGAATAAAAACACAAAAATATATCCAGTTAGGTAGAAAAGTAACTTATCTTGCCTTTGATAACATTTATTTGTTATATATTTGTTTTTTGACAACTTTTTCGAATCTATGTGTACAGTAATACAAACCCGATGTTTCTCCTTTGGCTAGCACATTTCCAAGAACGTCTTGCACTGACTTTGCATTGTTGCGGAAACATAAAATGTGCTACAGTTGTACCGAACACACAATACAGCCCAGTTTTAGGAGTCCAACTAATTATGACTGATTTGTTAAAAGTGAAGGTTACTAGTTGGCATCTTATAAAGCAGCCTCAGTTTTAAGTGATTGTTGTGACCCTAAGAAAGCATCATAAAGAAAGATGTGAACAACAGGTTTAACTAGAAAGAATATATTGTACAAGAAAGCGATTACAAAGAAAGATTGTCAGTATTTACCGACAGTCTGTAGTTTTGTGTTAGGTCACGATATTTCCCTACGAGAGTACTAACACTTGGAGTTTTTATTATGGTTAGAAGAGTCCATTATGAGTGAATAGGTAGGTCCCCATAACAGTGATAAAAAGTAATTTTAGAGCACAATTGAAGTGTGATACTTGACTTTTGCATTTTAAACTTAAATCCAAGCTTTTATATGAAAATAATTTTATAAAATCAGCCGTAGGTTCTCTACAGTGCAATGTAGACTACAATTTATTGTAGACTAAGTCACTGTGGGGAGGCATGAGAAGCTTCCTGCTGCTGCTCCTGCAATGGTGCATTGGGGTGAGTCCCCAACTAGAGCAGACAATTAATCAATTTGATTAAAAAATGGACGATTTCACCGATTTCGATGAAATATGGGAGTGTGAAACAGTGGCAATGTTCCTTGTTTGGGGTGAAATTGTAATAAAAAACAAAAAACTTTATATTCCAAATTTCAAGATATTGTCTATCTTACTGTTTATTTCTTTAAGCATGTTAAAATGTTCAATTCTTGACAGCACGTGTTTCGTAGCGCAGAATCATTTATCATGCAATCGTGTCAATTTTTGAATCTATTCTGCCCTGACTCATCAGAAGACTCATCAACTTTAAAAATAAATAAAAGGAATTTGAGCATGATTACAAAAAATCCGAAAAAATCGGAAGAGTAGTGACGATTGTGTTTTGTGATAGTTTTTTTTACAAAGGAGTCATCACTTATCAAGGCCCAGAGGGCACTTGAAGATAAAGGTTGGTTACGCCATCATGGATTTTCATTCAGAAGAATCTTGATCGAACGTATATATATGTTCAACCAAGATTCTTTTCTACCTTCCAAAGGTTAAGTTATAAAAACAGTGAAGAATCTCTATGCAACAGACCATTTTATTTTCTGAATTTTGATGAATTCCACAACGTGAATTCATCTGGTCTGGTGAAGTATCTCGCTAAGTGCTCTCACTCGGAGAAGGTGCACCATTTATTGTGTGACCAAGTGCATAGTCGTTTGTGGGGTGGGGGAGATCTTATTTGGGTTTCGAATACTATTTTATATTGGATATTTGGTCAGTGTTTATTTGTAGGGTGAAGAATCCTCATGTCAGGTTATCATGACAAATCCTTGAACAGACCAAAGAGATTGGAGGATCGTGTTTAGTTATAATTCCAACCCTCCTGCATATTTATGCGTGTATTAATTAATAGACTTGAATGTGTTCATCTATCTGTTTGGGTTTGAGCACCGAGTGACATTCATAATTTCCATAACATGTAGACTTGCAAATCAGTCTGTAGTGTAGATATTTGCAAGTACATCTGTTTGGCTAGAGATAAACAAGCTAAAACTGAAGTTTATTTTTCACCAGGAAATGGTCCAAGCAATTTCAGATTTGCTCAGCTCCAGTCACTAATCTTTGCAAGAAAAAAAAAAAATTGTAAAAATGTTTATTTTCTGAGATTTTTATCTTCGACAAAGTCTTTGTTTTTATAACATTTAATGCGGTTGAAAACTTATCCAATTCCTTGATTTGAATAATTTTATTTACTTCCTCGCTATATAGATAAAAGAGTTAACTACCCCTGTGTGAAAAAGTACCAGAGAGTTATCTACCCCTGATACAAGAAGCACCAGTGAATTAGTTTGGGACAAACTTCGCACAAATCTTTCACATCTTCAGTTTCTCATGAATAATTGTGTACAGTTCCCACACTGACATCAAACTGTGCACTTATTGTTTCTATAGACACCCGACGGTCCTTATCAATGAAATTCTTTATTTGTTTAATCAACTCTGGTGTTCTGACTTCCTTACTCCTCCGATACCTCTCATCACCCCTCACAGACTTCCTGCCTTCCTTGAATCTCTTATGCCACTCAAAAACTGATGCTCGATTCATGCAAGATGGTCCAAAAGCAGTCTGAAGCACTCCATACGCCTCTGTGGCATTTTTTTTTTCAAGTTTAAAACAGAATTTTATTGCATATAGTTCTTCTAAAATGTTCTCACGTCCAAATTGCATTTTTTAAATTCACTAGTTGTGACAATCAGGCTTTAGTAGGGTGTATTCAAATTCCTGCTGTAGCTGTTCATTTGAACTTGAAATCATAAAAATTTGTCAGTCATTTCATAAGATGTATAGCAATAACATACTGAATTTTCAAGAGTCTATGACAATTTTAAATGCCGTACAAAAAAGACTGGAAGCTTATTGAAGACACTTCGTACATATACAGACACATGCGTATTAACCCACTAAAATTATTAAGCATTTAATAAAAGTGTTTATTCGAATAAATCTAAGCACAAAAAGAACCAGCATGAAAGTTTAAACAAAAATTACATGTAAATTTATTGCATTCGTAAGCATTTACCAAATCCATCATCACTACTATCATCATCATCATCATGCTTTTATAACTCCTGGTAGAGGAACCCCTTCTTTAGCTTCTTTCCCCTTGTTTTATCCCTGGCTAAGTGTGGCCAAGTAGAGCCTAGTTAGATATCGAAGTCGTCTTCCATACTTTACACTTTCCATTTGGTTAGACACTAGGTCAGGTGTTGGTTTGATGGAAATGTTTCTGTGAAACCAATTGGATTCGAACTTGGCACACCCAGATTTTCAGTCTAGTCACTGCCACAGAACTTTCTTTTCTCCCATGAAAAATTAAATGAACATTTAGTCTTAACTACTTTCAGTCAAATATAACTTGTGTAATTGAATGGGAGAGTTTCAAATCCGTGGATAATTGACAGCCTTTAAATTAACTGCACAGACTTTTTCAATATCTCAATTAATGAATTAACTTTTTTTTCCACAAGGATTCTAAAAATATTAACAAACATTCAATATAAACTTTCATTGTAATCACTTTTTATTTGCTGATTTTTTTTTATTCAAATTTTCGTTAAATGCAAAAGATTTCGGTAAAAAATTGTGAAGAAAACGCAAAAAAAAGCTGTTGTTTTTTTTTTTTTTCGACAAAAACTTATAAAAATGTTTCTATATCTGCATTTCGCAATTTTAAATTTTTTTACGTGACGTCAGCATCAATTGGCCATGTTGTCTATTCAACCTATGAAAAGCCATGTTGCCTACAAATAAAATAATGAATTCAAAAGCATAAACTCACAAAAGCGATGTTTTATACATGTTTAAAATGGAAGTTTACATAGGGTTATAGTCAGCTAATATACTTTCTAACTTCCGGCGTAGTGCTAAAATTTAGAACTTGGTTAACTGCCTTAAAACGTATGAGGAGCCAATAAATTGAAGATCATTTTATGTTAAATTTATATATCAAACTAATTCCCCATTCTAATTTCTAAAATTTTGTTCGTTTGTTTTTGTTTTTTTTAATTTTTAATTTTTTACTTTTTTGTGTCTTTTCCCACAAAGTTTTTCATGGTGTTCACACGTAATCTCCTAAAAAAAGTAGAATGTTTTTTTTGAGAGAGGAGGTGTGGCAGTAAGGGTGGGTATAAATCTACAATAATAAAACACACTCAAAATAGATAATGCGCTTCGCTTTTCCTCTTTTGGTCTGCATCTTTAGAAACGTTACGTGCAAATAGGAAGATTGTTTGATATACTGACAGGTATAACGTTTCCAATTCAAAAATGGGATAAAGTTCATTCCACAAAGATTCAGATGCTTTCCGCCCTGTAATCAAATGCCGTATTAGTGACACTGCATCCAGATACATCATCTCTGGCTCTTGAGATGACAGGAAAATATCCGAAGCATGTGAAACCAATACCAACAAAGTCAAGGCGGTTGAAAAAATTATACCATGCTAATCCAAACAGATTTTTTTTTTTTTTTTCCACGGTGGTCACCACTTATCAAGGCCCGGAAGCCACTCAGGGATAAGGGTTATTGCAAGTACAGTACGTTAGTGTGGAGATTTAATGAAGTGTTTACTTAAGGGGGCGGTTCATTAGGAATTTGTTAACGTTGGACTTGAACACATCCAAGTTATAGTCAGGTGGGAAGTAGGCAGACGGAACAGAGTTCCACAGGCGTGCAGTTCTAAGAAAGAAGCTTTGTTCATGGAATCCACGTTTTGATTTACGCACAGATAAAGAGTGGGGGAAATTTTTCACAGTGGATTCAGCTAGATGGGTGTTTTTCGTGAAAGATTGGCGAGGGGGGACCAGAGATTGGAGTTCAGACGAGCACCTACCATGGAAATAAGGCTAAAACAAGGATAGGCTCGCAACGTCTCTTCTGTGGGAGAGAGGTTGCAGGGTAGAGAAAAGGGCATCCTCCACTAAGCCACAAAGTCTATTTTGTACTCTGTCAAGGCAGGATAGGCTGTTTTTAGCAGCTCCTGCCCAGATATGGCAACAGTATTCCATCCTTGGACGTACTTGGCTTTTATATAGATAGAGAATTGCATCAGTAGTGAGATATCTTCTGGAGTGGTAGAAGGATCCCACCATCTTTCCAGCGACCTTGGCCACAGACTTGATGTACGTGTTCCATTTCAGATCAGGAGTAAAGGTTAAACCCAGAAGCTTGTCAAAACACGGGGCCTCTCCCAGACGAGAGCCATCCATCCCAATTGATGCCAGATGGGGATCAGAGCGTTGATGATGTAACGATAGGAGTTTGGTTTTAGATGCATTAAAGGTAATCAGCCACGTCTTCCCCCACTGAACCACGCGCTCGAGATCAGAGGAGAGAGAATCAGAGAGATTTTTATAGAGGTAGATGTAGACATAAACTGTGGAATTTCTACAAGTCCTAAAATTTAAATTTTAGCAATAATATAAAGGAGATTAATAAAAATGTTGGTTCATTTGTAGAATAAGGACTTTTGAAAAATCTCTTAGGTTTTGGTCATTTTAAGCCTGGAATAAAATTGTGATTTTCTTTTTAAAAGTTTTGAAAATAGACTTTTAATTACTCATTGTCATCATCATCATCATCATAATCATCATCATTTTAACGTCCATTCAACATGCAAGCATATGTTGACGGCTTTTAGAAATTGACTTCCAAACTAACCCATTTAGCCAGGTCTTTATTTTATGACCTTACAAGTAGGTCACAAGAATCTATTGTATCTTGAATCACGGATACCAATCGAGGGGTGGGGTTACCTGAGTACTGGATCACAGCGCCAAATATAATGCATTAGTGATCACAATCCCAACAATCACAGAGTGTTTCAGATATATATACCTGCACTCGGGTACACATTGCAACTGTAATGACCCCTTGTAATCACAATCACTAGTCAAATTAAAGCCAAAGTTCTTTTTCTCCCTGGACAATTCCAGTTAATGATCGTCTCTATGGCCAAAATGATCACTCATTCACGTTGTATCAAGATTACCAAAGATCATTCCATGGAGCCAACCTGAATGACATGTTGTCAACACAGTCATTCACACTTGCCCAAAGAAAAAACAATTATATTATCTCGTAGATCCCATGGGAACCCACCTGATCATAATTTCCTTAATCTATTAAAAAAAAACCTTTTTAAATATGGAGAAAAAAATCAAAGCCCGTGACCTAAGATAAATGATTTGCGTCCAATTCATAACTGAATAGAGTTCGATCTGCCATGTTATACTTGGTTGAACATGTCACGATTTAACCCCTTTCTGTCAAGTACATACTTATCACTAGCTCCCATGTTTTCCTTGGCATTCCCTGGCCAACTGACACCTAAACTGTTCTCGTACTAACTCAAGAATCCTCATCTATTCTTTCAATGTGACCATACCAACAAGGTATCCTGTTCTGCTCATATCTTCCTGTACTGTTTAAAGTTAATCTTCCTTCTGTCTGGATAAGTTTTTGTGTTTTAATGTCTTCCTCTGAGGTCATCAGATCTAAGCCTGAGGACTAATGTCACACATCCATCGTGATGTGTGAACATCATTTCTCTTCATGCAACTCATTTATTATATAAATCTCACCTGTCTGTTTAAATGTATGTATGTATGTATGTATGTATGTATGTATGCTTAAAAGTTTCGACAGGGGTGACAGATTTTTATGAAATTAGTATCATTTTGAATCTTGACCCTTTGGACGACAAATATCAGAAAATTGGCCAAAAACATTAATTCCTTCACCCTGAACTGGGCACTTTTCTACAAGGAGGGGTCACTTTTTTCGCCGATATTATCGAACGTCGTCCCCTCATTTTGATAACTAGTCTTAATTTTCAAGTGCATTTTCATATTGCCATTTTTTTTCCCCCAAATTATGTTTTTTGTTTTTTTTAAATAAAACATGGACACCAAAAATCATGGTCCCATGAAAATACTCCCCCGCCCCTCCCCAAAACAAACAAAAAAAACATTTGGAAAAAAAGAATGGCAATATGAAAAAAAAAAAAAAAAATGGCCACTAATGTCTTAACAATAATTTACACACTTGAAGTGCACATGTAGAAAAAGACCCCCACCCCCCAAAAAAACGACAGCCAAAATCATGGTTCCATGCAAGAGCGTAAAAAAGGCCAAATTTGGCCTCAAAAAGGCCAATCTGGCAAGCCTTAGACAGGCCAAATTTTCAAAACAAGATAGCAGCCTCGGTTGTCGTACATTTAGTCTAATAAAAAATGTTGAAGAAACAATAAAAATTAAATTTTTTCAGGTTTTATTTCAGCCTTAGGGACTAATAATGCGTTTTATATAAAAATAAATAATTTTTATGAATTTTTGTCTGTCAAATAATTTACGCCGCTGAAATACACATTTGCCGAATTATTATTTTATTTTTTTATTAAGTCAAATTTTAAATAAGAGTCCAAGAAATCTTGGGTTATTTTATTTATTTGTGTCTTTTTCTTTTTTACAAAACGTATACTTTTGTCAGGTTATCTGGACAAATAGTAATGTATGATTCCCACAGTAATCCCTATTAGGCCTGCCTCCCATCTTCTGGCCGTTGCATCCCGCTCCCGGTTCTTATCTGATCAACATCTGGTTTGAAATCGGCTGGCAGACCACTCCTAAGGGCTGTTAGAGAGATAACAACCACAACAACAAGAAAAATCGAGTTGATTCTGGTACTGTGGAATGGCCTGATTTCAAAGACACGTTGCTATCAAAAGTTAGTTCTTGTGTAGAATTTGACTTAATTAAAAAAGCAAAAATACAGAAAAATCGGGTTTGTATTACTGTACACATAGATTCGAAAACGTTGTCAAAAAAAAACAAATAGATAACAAATAAATGTTATCAAAAGCAAGATAAGTTACTTTTCTACCAAACTGGATATATTTTTCATGTTTTTATTCAATGTAACATATTTATTCAGCTCGAAAAACATACAGTGTTTACCAATGTATTGGAAAATTCAAGATGGCGCGTACAAAAGTTAAAAATGGCGCCCGACTGTCTCTTTGACACGGTAAGTTTAGGAAAAGGAGTTAAAAATAATAATAATAAAAAACGAGACAAAACAGTTAAAAACCCACTGAATATATATCAGCCTATGTCACGGTAACATATATTGTGCAGGTTTCTAACAGTATTTTGTCTATTTTATTTTTAAATTTTTAACTCTTTTTCCCAAACTTACCGTGTCAAAAAGAGAGTCGGGCGCCATTTTAACTTTCCAATACATCGGTAAACACTATGTTTTTCGAGCTAACTAAACATGTTACATTAAATAAAAACACTAAACACATTCACTTGAGCATCTATCCAGCGCGACCGTAGCTGAGATTGAACTCACTATACGATTTTGTAGTGTAATTCAAATCTTGTCGGTAGCTGAATACTTGATGCTTCGTCAGGGCTATCAAGGATATTTTTTATCGTGACGCCATCACTAGACGAGGTGCCTACTACTGTCGAACTCAGGCATTTGGATGGAATTTTGAACGGAACCCTTTATTTACTTCATGGGGGTAGCATGCTCTTGTTCCATCAGCCATGACTGAATAGAGGTTCTAAGTAATTCGTGAAGTAAATAAAGGGTTCTGCTCGAAATTCCGTCCAAATTCCCAAGTTCAACAGAAACATTCCCGAGTTCGACAAGATACACCTGAAGAAAGTCGGTTACATCGACCGAGACGTTGTGAAAATAACACTCAAGATGAGAGCAGTAGTCCGATGGATCCAAATAATACGAATAATATGAGCTGTTGGCAGTTTCAGTTCTCTTGAGTTGTTTTATCTCTGTTGCAGTTTTCTTGAGTTTTGCCTTGGTTGTTTGACACCTTCGAAGATTTTCCTTAAAATTGCAGTTGTTATTATCATTGCCGCTCGCTGAACGTATATATATATATATATATATATATATATATATATGATGATTGCAACGTCTTGTAAGACGAGTGCCATTCCTTCAGACACTTAAAGTCCATGAGTCCAAATGCCTGAGGGAGTATCTATACAAAGATGATGTTACAGAGTCTTAGCTTTGTACAATAGCTAAGTCTCTCTCTCGGTTCAAAATGCTGAGATCCAGCAACAAGCAAAAGCAAGATAGCCAGCAACAAGTTAAACTGCAGACCAGCTTAATGCGGGTACTGGTCTCCCGCTTTATGTTTTTATAATCAGAGATTTGCTTCTCCTAGAAAGGTTGCCTTCACCACGGCTTACGGGAGCCCTCTCAACCCCAACACACACACACACACAAATATACACGGTGCTAATTGGCCGTTGACCCCGAAAAAGGGTTCATTTGCCGTTTAGAAGGTCTTATTTTTAATCCTTCAGGAAGACTAGCCGCCCTTCTCACCAAACAAGTCTGGTGGGGGAACCAGTTTAGTCGCCGGTGACCCGACCAAGGTAGTACTGAGTTACATGGTACCAGTGTGGGAACATGATGAGAATTAGCAGCGAACCGGATGTGAACATATCCACCATGAGAGACAAAATGAAAAATCGTCTTTTGCACATGGCTCCATGCATCGCTTCCGCTTGGGAAGAAAAAAATAAGATAACCACAAAATAATTATCGACCAATGTCAGAGCTCCACGCCTAAAATAAACACCTCAAATATCACAGTCGCTGGGAGCCAGTTTGCCACTATAAAAACGAGGGATTTGAGGGAACCAAAGGTGGGAAAAGGAGATTCGCCCTGCTGCGTCAGTGAACGCATGGACGGATTCTCCCATCCGACCTAAAGAGATGAAGAATAAAAAGAAATAAGGCACCAGTGAACTGAAGCCGACTACGCTCTCATGTTATGGGCCAAACGCCTTCAATTCTAAACAATGCCTAATTCACACAAACCAAAGAAGAGAGGAAGAAGACGAAGACGCTGGGCTGCTAGTGCTGATGAAAGAAGTCACTCGCTTTCCAGTTACAAGCCAGGACACGCATCACCGACAGCAGGATGACCGGCCTACCCTAACCTTCTCCATCATCCAAAAGATAAGTTACATTTTACGAACATTCATTCCTTGTCAATTCATACATACCTACAAACATTTTACGAACATTCATCTCCTTTGTTAAATCACATTCCATCCTACGAACACTTTGCCTCTCCTAATACAAATTGTTGTTAGTAAATAAAGTCGGTTCTTAACCTCCAATATGCGTTAGTCTTTATATAAAAACTTTGAGGCCATACCAGTAGCATATGACATGACCTGACTACAATATATATATATATATATATATATATATATATATATATATATATATATATATTTCTCTTTCTTTCTCTATCTCGCTATCGCTCTTTCTCTATCTATCTATCTATCTATCTCTTTTCATCTATCTTTGAGTTTCAATCTATGGTCCCCCCTCACCAAACTTTCACAAGAAACACTCGTCTAGCTGAAAACACTATCAATAATTCCCCCCACTCTTTATCTGTGCCTAAACCTAAACGTAGATTCCATGAACAAAGCTTCTTTCCTAGAACTGCACGCCTGTGGAATTGTCTTCCGTTTTCCTGCTTTCCGGCTGACTACAATATGGTTGTGTTCAAGTCTAACGTAAATAAGTTCTTGATGAGCCGTTCTATATAAGTTATCAAATTTACCAAATTTTCATTACTAATGATTACTATATTGTCCAATGTCTACTGTACACTCTTTAACCCTTATTCTTGAGTGGCCTCTTGGCCTTGGTAAGTGGTGATGCCTATGTAAAAATAATATATCTCTTTTCATATCTATCTATCTATCTATCTCTTTTCATATCTATCTATCTATCTATCTATCTATCTATCTATCTATATCTTATAAAAGGCACGATAAGCATCAAATTTAATTTTAAAAAATAGTCAAAGCTTTCCTCTTAACTCACTTCCTTCACTGCGCCTTCTACTCTCATGTCAAGTTTGCAATTGCATATCATAAAAATTAGAACCGAATCGTACTGAACCATTCTCTATGATACAGTCTCCACTCCCTTCTCCCTCTCCTCCCCGGCTTGGTTCTCAACTACTCCCCGAGACACGTGGCCGGCAATCAAGCGAAACAACGAAGTTCGTTGCCCAACCAACGTCATTCATCGCGGCTGCCTTTAATTTAGATGATTACTGCGTGCGTATAAGTACCGTGCCTTTTGGGGGCAGGAGGAAGAGGCTAAGCTTTGGCTAAATAAACCCTTTTTTCCCCTCGAAGTGGTTCCCTTTACACTCGTAGTTTAACAACCCAGAAATTAGCTTATAAAAAAACCAAAAGAGGATAGTCAGTGACGTGATCGTGTCATGATCCTCGAGTGGCCTTCAGGCCTTATTAAGCAGTGATCCTTTTAAGGCATTTTTATTTTAAGAGGCTGATATTGATTTATATTTTTTTGCAAGGGAGTCAATGCTTAATAAGACCTGAAGGCCACTCAAGGATAAGGGTTAATGAGTGTTAGGAGGTCGGTAAGACAATACATTGGACTTGAAAATGACATGTAGTTAGCTGAAAAACAGCCCAACGGTAAAGAGTTCCACAGGTGGGCATTTCTAGGAGCAAATACTAAATTTCTAATACTACACTCTATCTGGTCTTGCTGACTACAGTTTCTGCTCCGAAGTTTGAACTACAGTAACAAGAAAAATATGGCCCCTTTTGATTTATGACTATCTTCCTCTCAGATAGTGTAAACGATCGGCCCCTTCTCCATTTAAGAATGCCTTTCTTGCCCGATTGACCATGTCTAATTATATAACCAAATCAAAGCAGAAACCGGAAGTCAAAAAGAGCAGACAATTCATTTACAAAAAAATTTTTTTTGCTGTTTTATACCGATAAGTGACAGACGAGGCCATATTTCTCGAGAGAACATAATAAGGGGAAGTAACCAGTAATTATTTTGACCGTTTTCACGTGCATAAGGGTTGTCTGCTCCTCTCTACCGGTTCGTTTATTTCATTTTTTTTTATCGCCCTCGTTGAAACGGTGTAAAATTTTATTTTCTTTGATTAAAAAGAACAAACAGCTATTTTATCAAATTACGTGATATTTTGGAAAATTTTCATTTTTGTCCCGTGATTATATATATATATATATATATATATATAACTACTTAATTTACTCACATAAAATTAATATACAAAAGTATAGATTTATGCGTAAAGTATTTACTTCAAAAGTGCTCAATATGTAGGTAGAGCTAGTTAGTAATTTATAAAATATATATGGCGATTAAGCTACACTGAATATTCCGCGTTTCATCCACTCTAGGACTCTTCAGGCTTATGCGACCAACACCCGACTCACAGCGGAACAAAAGTACTTTTGTAGGCGGAAAACACTTCAAATGATTGAGAATATGTCAGTAAAATTGTTTAGTTCTCATACTAGATAAGTGATATCGCAATCAAGATACCACATTCTAATCGTGTTCTATATTGGTAAACCGGTCCGTTGCTGCGTGTTTGTTTTCCGTTTTGATATCTGTTATCTTAAGAGGAGGTGACGACATGCATGCGCGTGCCGTTGTACGAAATATCTATCGTTTTTTTTAGATGTCCTAGAGTTCCGAGAAAACATCCTGGAACCATGGGATGCAAGTACACAATCCTAAATTGCATTATTTATTCATGTGTTACCTTCGTGGTGTATAAAGTCATGCTGTCATTAAACGGCTGTTTTAAAACCATTTATCCCATACACATCTGGTTTGCGATTTTTTTCTTCTTCTGTTCCTATGTTGAGCGTATTGTTCGTCTGCTTTTATTTAGATGCGACACGGCATCCTTAACAGAGACTCTGTCTGTCGATCTGCCATGCTTAAGTTTTTTTTTATTTTATTTAAATTTTTTTTTTTTAATTTTCACCCCAAACAAGGTACAGTGCCACTTTGAAGTAGGGGGCTACTATCGGTAACATAATTTGCGGGGGCATTATGAAGGGAGATGAGTAGCAAGATGTTTGTTCACATTATACTTGAACTTCTGCATATCAGTACAGTTGGGAAAGCAGAATCCCGGAAGAGAGTTTCAAAGTCTAGCAGTTCTGGGGAAGAAACTATTGGAGTAAAAGGTTTTCTTACACCTAGGGATCTCTACTGTAAAGGGGTGGGACTTAGTTGCTTGTTGGGTTTGTCGGGAGTAGTCACGTCGAGGAGATACACGTGCTTGCAGTTCGTAAGAGCATTCACCATTAAAGTATTTGTAGAACAGGCAGAGGGATGCAACATTTCGTCGATAGGATAGAGGCTGAAGCTTAGATGACAGTTCAGGACCTATCAGGTTGGCGACTCTCTTTTGAACCCTGTCCAGGAGTGAGAGACAAGCAGCAGATGCACCAGGCCAAATGTGACAACAGTACTCCATATATGGGCGAATGGTGGCCTTATAAAGGTACAGGATACTTTCAGGCGTAAGTAATTTTCTAGCACGGTAGAGAGAGAGAGAGAGCCTACCTTCTTTGCAGCAGCCTTGGTAATGCTCTCAATGTTTTAATAGTAATAAATCATCACTTATCAAGACCAAAAATACTCGAGGATAAATAAATGGAGTGATTTTCAATTGGATGATGTTGACTACGGTAATAAAATATGCTTAAATATATTTTAATTTGTGCATATTTCATTTTATAGAACTAATCCTCTATTGTGTGTGTGTGTGTGTGTATGTGTATATATATATATATATATATATATATAAAAGTGAACGTGTCTGTCTGTCTGTCTGTCTGTCTGTGTACATTTCCCTACGCAATAACTCTGTCAATTTTTAGTCTATAGACTCGAAATTTGAAATACCGGGTACTGAGATTTGGGAAAATCGATGTGACGGGTGTCAGCCAGAAATTTGGCTGTTAAGGGGTCAAATTTCAACGATTTGACCTTTAAGAACTCTACCAAACTCCTCCGACAATTTTGGGTCTAGACACTTGAAATTTTAGATATAGGTTCCTTGAACATGGATCTAACTTAATAAAGTGATTTGAGCCCGAAACAATAAATTTTAAGGGGTCATAATAGGGGTCAAAGTTTTAAAAAATTAACCATTTTTTTTTGTTTTTTTGCTTTTTTTGCACAGCATACACCTCCAAACACCCGAGCAACGCCGGGCACCCCTGCTAGTATATATATATATATAATACTGTTTAAAAACCACCGAATATTTGTCAGCTTATGTCACGGTAACATATTGAGCGAGTTTCTAACAGTATTTTGTATAGTTTCTTATTTTCAACTCCTTTTCCCAAACTTACCGTGTTCAACAGATTCTGGCGCCATTTGTAGTTTTCAAATACATCTGTAAACACTGTATGTTTTTCGAGCTGAATAAAAATGTTACATTAAATAAAAATGTTACATTAAATAAAAATAAAAATAAATTATCTAGTTAGGTAGAAAAGTAACTTATCTTGCCTTTGATAACTCTTATTTGTTATATATTTGTTTTTTGACAACCTTTTCGAATCTATGTGTATCTGGTGACCATTTGGGAATTCTAGCCAGGTTCAACGTTGCTTAACCTTGGTGATCTGACGAGAACCGATGAGTCAACGTGATTATGCTCCATACTAGCATACTCACATAGCACCAACATTTTTATTTAGTGAAGATAGATGAGAGAAAGTCACTGCGGCTGGAAGATGATGTTATTCTTTGGTTAATCATTTATCATATCGCCTTGGCACATGCAAAAGACTTAATCTTTTTTAGAACAAAGCCTATCTTTAGTTTATTCTTAGCCCAAGATACTGTAAAGCTAAAATTGGAAGACAGAGTTTGTATTTTTATTTTGAAGAAGAGGAATAACCCGGACATTATAAAGGGTATCTTTGTTTTAGAGCCGTTTTCAAAATAGAACCTACTTCACTGTCATAAAAAATTATATTTTTATAAGCGGTTAAGGTAGTTTACTTGAAGCATTGTTTAGTGTGTAAATAAAGGTAATTTATACAAGGCAATACAATGCAGAGGTGTAACGAATAGATACAAACTCATGCAAATGCAAACATATAATAGTGGGATGAGCTATGCTGATTCACCGTTTGTTAATAAAAAATATACATATTAAAGATACCACGTTAAAGAGACAGATACTCATGTAGTTACCTATTTTCAACATGTTAACCTTTTTTTTGGTAACAAGTTATGTAAGATTTCTTTCTGCCCCAACATTGGCTGATAAGTATGTAATAGTTCATCATTAATATAAATTTTTCACAAGCTCATAAGCACATGGGGGGAAAAAAAGAGAATTTGTCAAAAGGTTCACCTCCCACTAACAGGATTCATTTATTAACATCGCAAGTATATATATATATATATATATATAAGGTTATGAGGGGTTTTATAAGCATGAAACGATGTTACTTTTTGTATTTAATATTTTTATTGTTTATTTTATATTTCAAGTCGACCTTCGTTCTTGGTCACAAAAAAGTATCAAAATGAAATGAAATTTCGATACTTTTTTTTTTTTGACCAAGAGCGGAGGTCCGCTTGAAATATAAAAAAATAGCAATAAAAATATTAAATACAAAAAGTAACATCGTTTTCATGCTTCAAAAATCCCTCATAACCTTTAAATCAATATCCTAGAAGCATACATGGACTTTTAACATTATATATATATATATATATATATATATATATATATATATATATATATATATATATATATTAGTGATGGGACGATTCCAATATTTTTCGCAAGTTCGATACAATTACCTATTCCGTATTAAATTCCCGATTCCGATTCTTTATAAATCTCTAAATATTTAACTATGTAGTTGCATTTTTTCTTTGATTACCATAAAAATACACAGGTGAAATGTGTAAATATTTTCCTAAACATAAAAATATACTTGTGCGGGACGATCTATCCATTTTAGTTTCACTGGTAATTTTAAAATCAATAAATATTTATTATCTTATCATTAGTACAAGCAATGGAAGATTTAGCTTTAAACAAAATCAAATAAAAAAAGATAATTTAAAGCATCATTTTTGCATCAGATAATCGGTACAAATTTTTTCCATTCCGATACCGATTCCGATACCCTCAAATGTTTCGATTTTTCCGATTCCTGGTTTTGATTCCGTTTAATCGTCCCAACGATACCTATGTATATTTAGGCAGCATGTTTTCATTCAGACAAGTATTGTTGAATAGCACGAGGTGTTTTTGCTTAATGAGCTTTTTTTTGTGATTTTTAAATTTTTTGAATTGTCGGTGGTATTTCTCGGTCGAATCTGTGCAAGAAAGTTCCATAGTCGTCTTCAACCATCCAAGCCTTAAAGGGGGGGGGGAAATAACGATAACAACAACAACAATCGCTCCTGATGATAATCAGATGCACCGATAAAAAACGCTTGAGAAGAAATGGCGGAAAAAACTTTTGGGTGCCATTTTATACGACATGCCAGCTGAAAAAAAAAAGACCACTCGACAAACGGAAAAGATATCCAGAAATATTTGGGAAAAAATAACTCTGGCGTGTTCAACTAAATGTGCTTAAATATATATGTGTGTATATATACATGTGTATATATATATATATATATATATATGTTTGTGTACATATATATATGCATATGTTTGTGTACATATATATATATGCATATGTTTGTGTACATATATATATATGCATATGTTTGTGTACATATATATATATGTATATGTTTGTGTACATATATATGTATGAATATATATGTTTGCGTGTATATATATATATGTTTGTCTATATATATATATATATATGTTTGTGTATATATATATGTTTGTGCATATATGCATATATATATACATGTATATGTATATATATGCATATATACATATATGAGTATATATATATATATATGTTTGTGTATATATATATATGCATATATATACATGTATATGTATATATATGCATATATACATATATGAGTATATATATATATATGTTTGTGTATATATATATATGCATATATATACATGTATATGTATATATATGCATATATACATATATGAGTATATATATATATATGTTTGTGTATATATATATATATGCATATAAGTATATATACATGTTTGTGTATATATATATATATATATACATATATGCATATATATACACACACATATATGTTTCTGTACATATATACATATACATATACTAGCAGTTCAGCCCGTACTATGTACTGTTCATAACTTTTCGTGCACACACATATATATATATATATATATATATATATATATATATATATGAAAAGTTTGACTCATAAAGTTTCAAGTGTTTAGACCCAAAATTGGCAGAGGAGTTTGGTAGAGTCTGCAACTTTGACCTCTTACCTGTAAAATTTTCGACCCAAAACCGAATAAAAAGCTTGCTGTATGTTTGAATACCCTTTATGTAAAATTACAAATGTTTAGATACCAAATTGGTTGAATAGTTTGCTAGAAATTGCAAAGATAAAATCTTTTTTTACTTTGACCCATTGGCACACAAAATTTCGGTCAAAAACCGAATAGAATGTTTGTCCTGTGTCTGAATACAATTTATGTCAAATTTGAAATGTTCAGACCAAAAATTGGCTGAGTAAATTTGGTAGAAACCGCAGAAGTAAATTTTTTAAAAACTTTGACCCCAGTTTTGACCCCTTAACATTTATTGTTTTGGGTTCACATCAAATTAAAAAGTTGGATCCATGTCCAAGTAACCTACATCTAAAATTTCAAGTGCTTAGACCCAAAATTGGTGGAGGAGTTTAGTAGAGTTTTCAAAGGTCAAATTTCTTTACTTTGACCACTTGACAACCAAGTTTCTGGCCAAAATTCAATTATAACGATTTTCCTATATCTCAATGTTCCTTATGTCAAATGTCAAGTTTGTAGACTGAAAATTGACAGAGTAGTTTGGTAGGGAAATGTACACACACAGACTCACACACAGACAGACAATTTCACTTATATATATATGTGTGTATGCTTCCAGAAAATGATTTCAAGGTTATGAAGCATGGAAACGATGTTGTTTTTTTTTATATTTAATATTTTAATTTGATATTTCAAACGGTCCTCTACTCTTGGTTAAAAAAAACAAAAAAGCTGGAAATTTGTTTTTGCATTGCGTTTGTTCTTTGCAAAACTTTCGAAATAGTTCACACGAATTTCCTTAACGGTTTGTGAAAGAGGTATGTTGTATTATTTTATTGTTTATTATTATTTTTTTTTTTTTGTTGTTGTTTAATTTTGAACGAATTAGCGTTCGTTTTAATCGTTATCAACCTCAAAACGCAGTTGATTTTAATGTTTAGAAACGAGAGCATATATTGGAGAAACATTGACACCGTTTACATCCTGCTTTATCAATCATAAGACAATAATTCGAGAAAAAGTCCGCCTTCCGTACATACACTAGACAACATTAGATGCCTCCCAATAGACTCTGATTTCCTCTCAACAAAACCTCCCAGACAAAAAGAAATCCAATGGATGCTCCAGTTTAACATCGATCTCAATAGACCTTGGTTTTCTGAAACCATATATTTCCACAAACCATATAAATATTTTCACAAACCATATAAATATTTCCACAAACCATATAAATATTTCCACAAACATAAATAATGTTACAAGATATACCATGCCATACCATGCGAAGCTAGGGCCGTAGCCCTTGATACATCCAAGGCCTTTGACAAAGTCTGGCACGAAGGGCTGCTAATGAAAATTAAATTGTACAGTATAACTAGACTAATACCAAATATAATTATATCCTTCTTAGACAATAGGACCATCCAGCTTATCATTGATGGACGTACATCCAAGCAGCATAAGATTTAGATTAATATCAAGAGTCGATCCTTGGACCACTATTATTCCTGATATTCATAAACGACCTCCCTGATAATATTGTGTCCGAGATGGGTATATTTGCTGATGATATAAAACCTTATAACGTGCACGAGATAAGAATGGACGTACATAAATCTAAGATGATGATAATAATAATAATAATAATAATAATAATAATAATAATAATAATAATAATAATAATGGGGTTAATTATGTGGTTGATTTCCTTATGTAACATTCCAACTAAGTACTCTAACCGGAGGACTTCGAGTAAGGAATGTTCTACCAATATAGAAAAATGTATGCTATTATGTACCTGTTTCCATGTATATATGGCCTGGAAAACCAATCTCTATAACGAAGCATCTAAACCTATAAAATATATTTGCATTCTAGTATTGAGGAAAAGATAAACAACCAAATGAAAGAATAACAACCATCGAAATTAAGTTTATATATAGACATGAAAACGTTTGCCTGTGTAATTACTTCAGACACCGCAGTAGAGTGGAAAATATAACTTCCAGTATACCACCTTTATTTAAATAATATAAACAAGCCTGTATATTTGTTCACTGACTGTGAATTTGACCATATGAACATATATTTTATAAATAAACAAATAAATAACTTACAAAAAGAGAACCAAATGAACAGATTAAAAATCAAGGAATAAAATAAATAAATAGAACTTATCAATAAAATAGATTGATCATGAAGTCGCCACTAGAAAAGAAAAAACAACCATAAAGACCTAAGATACAAAGTAACAGCAATGAGGGTATAATATTATTTCAGACCAAAGCAAAAACTTAAGCCAATAAACAACTGCCAAGTTAAAATAATACCAATACCTCCCAGCTTCAACAACATGACCAGACGGGATCGTACTTCCCCCTATTCTTTCACTCACTCCCCTACTCGCTTTATTCACCACATATCCGTTCAAAACCTCGACTGCTCACATTCACAAAGTATACACTCCACTTTTTTCAGAGCGTAAACCACACCCGAATATATTTTATCAAAAAACGAATGTAACCCTGACTCTCATTTCAATATCACCCCTTTTTTTTATCTGATGAAGTGGTCTCTTTGAATTCAGATTCCATGAAACAGGTATGCACATATGTAACCAATAATGTGTTTATTATATACAGACTATATATATATATATATATATATATATATATATATATATATATATATATATATATATATATAATGTGTGTGTGTAATGTTTATAGTAAATAGACTATATGTGTGTGTGTATGTGTAATTGCCATTTTTTGCCTGCAGTACTTTTTAGCAGATTGCATTACCTTAATGCTAATTGGGAATAATTTCTCCCTTACCCGTGTGGTGCCCTCAAATGGGGAACGACAGATATATATATATTAGCGATGGGCACGTATTTCGCCGTCATACAACTCATCAGCACAGCGGTGTTACCTAGAATATATATTCCATAATTCATAATGATCTCTGCATTAGTTTACGAGATTACTTTGTACATAGAAATGTATATATATATATATATATATGTTTATATGTATAAAAGAGAAAGAGAGAATGATTATTAAAATATATGGCAAGAAAACTTTCAGCTACTTCATCTATTTAAATTAGATGACTCCATCGGCTTTGTTATTAGAATGTAGGTCCAACGTCTTAACGAGATGAGCACTCACTCTACAACGCAAGCGTTTGTTATTCTTGAAGTTGAATCGTTAGCAGGTGGAGCCAGAAAGAAATGCGTCTAATTTGGGTTGGAAACCTGGCAGAGCAACTCTGAACGAATCCTCTTCCCACGCGTCCTCCCCTCAATAAAAATAAATAAATAAATAAATAAATATTAGCCTAAAAAAAAAAAAAAAAAAAAAAAGACGCGTTAATGTAAGAGTAAGACGCCAGAGAATTCTGTTCTTTCTTTTTTGCGGCCAATCAGATTGCAGGAAGATTTATGCTCTTTCTTTATCAACCAATCAGATTGCCAGAAGACCGATCGTCTGCCTTCATTCATTTGTAGAACAGGTTAATGAAAGATGGAACCGTTCCACCATTTCTTGGCTTTCTCAGGTTTCGACATACTGAAAGGAATATCTTTGAAGGAAATCTCACTCGGGGAAAAAGTAATAAACGTTTAAGTCTTTAGTATGCATTCAACTCCCCACGAGGGGAGATACGGTATGTTTGAAGTAGGGCTCGTGCGTGTACGTTCATACTTGGATAAAAATAGCTTGATCTCCTCTGGGAGTCACCGTTTTTTTTTTTTTTTTATATATATCACTCATTTACTTATTTTTATTTTTTGTGGGTGCTTCATGTATCATGTAATAATGCGGGCCCTCCCCTTTTTTTGTGTAATCGGTAATGTGTAGCTTTGAACGAACATCTCTTTCAGCTCAAATGGCCAATTTTAATGATTTTGCGAGAAACTTATAAATAACCAAAATGATCATCTCCCACCGCATTGCATAAAGCAAAAATGAGAGGGGACGAGTGTTGCTATTATTGTGGAAGTCGCACATTTTGTCGGCCAAGAAAGATTTTATAATATATACGAAGGTTGTTCCTCCTTTTTTTTTTATTCAAAAAGTTAAAAAGCTACGAAGACTAGAGTGGTACTATTAAAACGTTTTGTGCTCCAGAATCTATTTTATTATATAGTCATCACCATTCTCAATATGCGTTTGCCAGCAATGAACAATGGCTGTGTATGGGCGTCTGGAACGCATTTTGTTATACAAGAGTCGTTCCAAAAGTAAAGCCTCCTATTTTTTTTTAAGTCAATGAATTATAGAACTACGAAGACGGGAGTGAAAACGAGTAACTTTTTATGTTCCAGAATTTAATTTTCTACATAATCACCGCCATTCTCAATGCAGGCCATTCTCGATTACACAAAAAGAGGAGGGCCGGGATCATCATATGATACCTGAAACGCCTGTAAAGAAAAAAAAAATAATAATAATAAATTAATAAATAAAAGTCAGAAATTCAATGACGCACATCCATGACAGGGGTTGCTTTCTTAGAGTGTCACACCGTCAATAACAAATAAAATACTAGAGCTAAAAATATTTTTAGATAGGGAATTTATTTAATTTCAGACGATCGTTTCAACCATATTAAATCATCATTATTAAAATTGTAATTTTTCCACACACATACACATACATTAAATATATTAGTAATATGAACTTAAAATGAATACTTTTTTTAAAAAGTGCTCAATACAAGTAGAGCTTTATAAACAAAATTGTAGAAACATTAGAAACAGTCTATGCAGATTGACCAGCATTTCAACATTAATACGTCTATAAAGTGAGCTCAGAAATTAAATTTGTCCAAAAGAAACTAAACAGAACAAACCCGGCCAGTTGAAAATTAACCTCATTAAACATGTCATTTATTTTTTCCTCACACACACACACACACACACACTTATACATACACGCACATATACATACACACACACATATATACACGCGTGCGCACACATACATACACATACAACATACACACACACAACACACACATACACCCACATACATACACACACACATATACATACACACACAACACACACATATACACACACGCGCGTTCGCGCACGCACGCACACACACATACACATACAACACACACACATACACATACAACACACACATACACACACACTCACACACAACGCACATATACATACACACACAACACACACATATACACACACGCTCGCTTGCGCGCGCGCACACACACACATACACATACAACACACACATACACATACAACACACGCACAACACACACACACACACACACACACGCACAAATTAGTGTTGAATGATTAATTGGACATCAGAAAAATCAGAACGTTTGAGGGTATTGGAAGCAAAAAAAATTAATGCCAAAACAATTCTTTTAATTATCTTTTTATTTGATTTCGTTTAAAGCTGGTAATAAAATAATAAATATGTATTGATTTTAAAAGTCAATATTTAAATATTTGTAGAGGAGTGCTCAGTTTCTAATTCAATGTTCTAGTAAATTGATGACCGATTTTAGAACCACTCAACGTTTTTAGGCAAAATTTCATGAATTTAGACATGTTTAAGCAGTTTAGCCCCCTTTTTTAGGTATATAAATCGGAAAAGAGCAAATTTCAAGCAAAATAAAAAAAAAAAAAATGTATTAACTCCTTAAAAAACGTAAAATTCACAAAATTTGGCCTAAAAACTTCGAGTGGTTCTAAAATTGGTGATCGATTTACTAGAACGTTGCATTAGAAACTGAGCACCCTAAAAATATTTAAATATTGACTTTTTCATTTTCTTTTTTTTATATATAATCTGGTAGACTAGTGTCCATTCGATAATAATCCACTGAAAAAATTAAAGAAAAAAAAAGAAATAATAAAAATATATACGGGGTAACTGCTCGTACATGTGCACCAAATATATTTTTAATGGACCAGAGAAATGACAATCAAGAATCGAATTTTTGGCCAGCTCAATATATATTTCAACTGAAATTATTTAAAATAATCTAATAGTTATTCTAATAATATTTGATAGTATAGGGAATTTACACACTATCATTTACTTTAATTAGCTCTATTTTCTCTATGATATGATATAGTATACAATATATATGTGTGTGTGTGTGTGTGTGTGTGTGTGTGTGTGTGTGTGTGTGTGTGTGTGTGTCAAAACATCATCAATTTATTACCCACACAACCACTATGGTGAGAAGCCTTGACTGTCATTTGGGCAGTCGGGTTTCGATCCTGGCCTGAGGCAGTTGCCTGTCTAACCGCACATGAGATGTGAAACAGCAAAACAGTACTCTATGTTGATGACTATATACATATATATATATATATACACACACATGAAACTGCTTTCTTTTACTAAGCACTCCTGGTAGTTCTCTCTTTCATTAAGGACATCTGGTAATCTTCATGTTTTTAGTACTCCTGGTAATCCTTTCTTTCACTAAGCCCTCCTGGTAATCCTCACTCGCTAACCACTCATGGTGGAGCTCTCTTTCAGTGAGTGATAATCCTCTCTTTCACTAACCAATCCTGGTAATCCTTATTCGCTGAGTACTCCCGGTAGTCTTCTCTTTTGCTGAGCATTCCAAAGACTCCTTTCTTGCTTGCTGAACACTCCTAGGAGTATTTTTGTTTAGCACCACATTGAATGATTATATGTTTCTCCTCCAACAAAAGTTGTAAAAAGAAAGTCAAAGTTTGGTTATTATTATTATTATTATTATTATTATTTTAATCCGTTTTTGACATGTGGGCACACCATTAACTCTGGGGTTATTCATTTCTGACCACACCTGTACTGACTGAAGAAGTCAGGAAACGTGGGCGGTCGTAGGAAGAGATGCTGTATCCACTTCTACCATACACACATACGCAGATAAAACACCAGGTTCTGGGCTGTTGGCCAGTTCTAATGCGAAAACATTGGTTAAAGATGCACCGAAAATATCTAAAGCTGGTATGACATTTCTAAGTAAAATACCATTTAGATTAAGTTCATTATCTCTACTTGTATCTAAAAAATACTTTCTGTGTGTATGTGTGTGTACTCGTTCCCTATGGATTCTGAAACGGCTGGGCCGATTTTTAAAAGATTTTACAGAAATGTATTTTATATTTCTGGGACTCCTCTCATATAGGTTTTGTACGTAAATACCTTTGATAATTATCAAAAAATCGATAATCAAAAACATCTCATTAAAGAACAGTTCGATTTTGACGAAAGTTAACACCTTATACAGTCTAACGCCACAAATGCTTTTTAGTAGTTTTAGTACTGCACAAGCAGAAAGGCTTGCCATATAAAACCAACAGTAGTTTCTTTGATATAACAGGGGCGTGTTCAAAATAAATTTTTCCGTTTAGAGCACAATTTAACCATGATACTTGACTTTTGTATATTAAACTTTAATTTAAGACATTATCGCAGGTTCTTTGATATGACAGGGGTGCGTTCGAAATGAATGTTTTTGTTTAGAGCACGATGGAATCATGATCTTTGACTTTTACATTTTAAACTTTAATTCAAGCCATTATATAAAAATAATTTTATAAACTCAACAGTAGGGTCTCTACAGTGCAATGTGGACTACAATGTATTATAGACTAAGTCATTGTAGGGAGGCATATGCAGCTCAGTCTTGGGTCTTCAACTAAAGAAGCCAATCAATCAGCTTGATTGAAAAATGAGCGATTTCACCGATTACAGTGACAAAAGTATTGGAAGTGTGGAACATTCATTGATTTTCATTTAATCCCTGGCAACATCGGGTCTTCCTGCTAGTATATATATATATATATATATATATATATATATATATATATATATATATATATATATATATATATACACTAGCAGGAAGACCTGATATGGCTTGGGATAGAGTAAGAAAAAAAAACTTTGTCCTTTTGTACTATGTTATGATTAGAGCTATGACAACAGCATATTCTTTTCCTTGTTTTGGTTCTCAGGTATATATCCACTGATATCTTATATGTTTTTATGTAGAGTAATGTGGTTCTCTGTTGATTAACTGTGTCTAACTGTGTCGGATATATACTAGAGAGTCAAAACAATGAAAAGAATATGCTGTTGTCATAGTCCTAGGTATAATAACGCCATATTACATTTTTACCCCCCCCCTTCTCCACACATACAATTTCGTTCCCTAATATAGTAAGAAAAAAGTGAAATTTTGGAAAATTTTCTGAATTAGTTTCTTATATACATCTATTATAGTTTTAATTTCATTAAGCTTGAAGTTTGTATTTGAACTTTTAAAGGTTTTTTTTTTTCTGCCATTAAATCTCTCTTAGACTTAATGTAAAATTTTATCAAATAAGATATATTTGAAGTTTTAAAGGAAAGGGAGATTCGAACCATTTCCATTGTTTTCACCAGAAAACTTTATATATGAATACACTTTTAGCTTTTATGCAAATTCTCTAAGGAAGAGAAAATAAGGACATCGCAAGCGATTGCTCAGGAAAAAAACAGTCGACCTAGTATACAGTTTTGTTTCTCCCCCCCCCTTTTGTCAGAAACATCACCCATTACCGGGGGATAAAAAAGGAGAAGCGAGAATTACAGGGTCGCTAAGAACGCATCCACAATGCGCTTTATACTCTTTTAAAAAATAAAAAATAAATAAAACTAAGTATTGTACGTAATATAAGTTCAACTGAAATTTTGAAGGACAGAATTGGTGATAGGTCCCCCTCTCACTAAGAGATGGAAAGCAAAAGGACAAAAAGTAACGATAGTTAACGGAATTCTATTTATATTTGTATGTTTACAAATATAAATTTATATATATTTGCTTATAACCATGATAATCAATAATAATTTGGATTAAACATTTAAAACATTAGAATCAAGGAAATATTAATAAACAGTTAATTAAGAGAGAGAAAAAAAAGATAATCAAGTTGAACTTTCCTCTATTCATTTTTTTCTCCGATATTTAAAAATTTATTCGGGGTATGGTTAAGATATGCATTCAAAAGTATGTCTGCTTTCCCTGTTCTCGCCAAAAGACTTCCGCCCAGTTGAAAATGGCGAAATTGTTCTGACGTTGCTTAACTTTGTTGAGACCTTGCTTAACTTTGGTGATCTAACGAGAACCGATGTGTCAACATGATCATGCCGTATAGGTGGATATCTTGCCTTTGGTAAAATGCGTTTGTTATATATTTGCTTTTGACTATTTTTTTCGTGTGTTGTCCATACAGCAAAGTGCTCAGAAACTGAATTGCATTTTAGTTGATCAAATTTAATAATATGCAAATTAATTTTAAGGGTTTTTTTTTTTGTAAATTAAAGAATTTTTTTTCTGATGGAAATAAATTTCACAAAGTAATTCTCTCTCTCTCTCTCTCTCTCTCTCTCTCTCTCTCTCATTATTTGTACTCACTAGGAGTTCTCACACAGATCATCATTAGAGATTACTCACTGATAATAACTGTGTTCTCTCGAGTCTTGGTGACAACAAGCATACCCAGATTTTAAAGTATTCTTCATCTCCTTCAATAACGTCTGCATCTCTGTGCCTATGTTACAAATATTTTAATGGAATGTACTCTGATGAATTTGTTGCACTTGTGCCCCCTCGACAAACTCGCTTTGCAACAAAATCACACCCATTCACTGTTGAGGTCCCTAAATGCCAGAAAACTTTCTACTCTAATAGTTTCATCTTTCAAACAGCTAGACTTTGTTCATAGTATGTTATCACCTTCCTACTTCCCTGACTGTAGTGATATGTAGCAGTTTAAATGTAATGTAAACCAACATCTCGTTTATCTCAATAGGAATGGTCCCAAATAGTAGCCCCTTACGTTCAAATGGGGATATGCATTGTTAGGGTTGTACATGAGTAAAAAAGAGGAAAAAAAAATGTTTTTACATCATTGCAACAGCTGCTTACCATTGATTTCCCACTGGCAATGATATTGGTCTTCACTAAAATTTGGGTGACAAACCTCCCCAAGGTCCCAGTCATTTTCACACTTATTCAGTGGAGGCCCGATTAGTGCTTTCTCTCCTTGGTCTTTTCATTCTCCTTGACCCTCCCTCATTAATTGGTGTAGCTCCAGTTTATGGTGACACTCCAATTTATTATTATTTTTTTTTATTTTTATTTTTTTCTATAATATTAATAACGTAGTACCTTCAACATAGATACATACGTCACGGTTTCCAGATTATAAATTATTCCATCAGGGATAGAAGGTGATAACATACTATGATCATTAAATTAGTATTATATAGATACGTTCATTTAATGTCCGTAATATGTTATCTCCTTCTATCCTGTTTTTTTAATAAATAGGATCTCCTGATCACCGAAAACACAATGTAAAAAAAAAAAATTTTTAATAAATGATGTTGCTTTTGAGCCGTACGTGAAACTAAAATATATTTTCTTGATCTTCTGGCTAGGATCCAAGGGTAGTATCTGTTCTGTCTAAAGATGGTATAATAATATTGTGGGATTTCTGTTTGCAACTGGCGTCCATACAATGGAAATATGTCACAGACTCCCAGCAACAATAAATTATATATGAAAAATAATGCTGTGAAATTTTCACAGGTTCCACTAGTTATTATTATTATTATTATTATTATTATTGTTATTGTTATTATTATTATTATTAATAATATTATTATTGTTATTGTTATTATTATTATTGTTATTGTTATTATTGTTATTATTATTATTATTGTTATTATTGTTATTGTTATTATTATTATTATTATTATTGTTATTATTATTATTATTGTTATTGTTATTATTGTTATTGTTATTATTATTATTATTGTTATTATTATTATTATTATTGTTATTATTATTATAATAATCATTATTATTATTATTTTATTATTATTATTGTTATTATTATTATTATTATTATTATTATTAATTATTATTATTATTATAACAATATAGTTTATGACGTTTCTAAATTTTTGAGATGAGGATTGGTTATTTGTATTATTTAGATTAATCGGACCACTGTTCTCATCTTGATGTCACAATGTTTCGGTCGATGTAATCTTCGACCTTCTTCAGATGTATCTTGTTGAACTCGGGAATGTTTCTGTCGAACTTGAGAATTTGAACAGAATTATGAGCGGAACCCTTTATTTACTTCACGGGGGTAACATGCTTTTGTCCCATCAGCCATGGACCTCTATTCAGTAATGGCTGACGGAACAAGAGCATGCTACCCTTGTGAAATAAATAAAGGGTTCCACTCGTAATTCTGTCCAAATTCCCACGTTCGACAGAAACATTCCCAAGTTCAACAAGATACACCTGAGGAAGGTCAGAGGTTGCATCGACCGAAACGTTGTGAAAAATCACAGTAGTCTGATTAATCCAAATAATACAAATATAGTTTATATCCCGTGATTGTGTCATTGATCAGTAAAGCCAATGAAATGCAGACATTAGTCAAATGGAAAAAAATTATTTTGATTATCCAATCAGAGCGTGTCACAAGGAGAAAACGGAAAGGGTACATCTTTCTTTCTTTCTATCTCTTTGTGTAGGCATTAAATAAAAAACTAAAAAAGTTATGTCAACAAGTCGGATGATATTTAATAATTGATCCCTGATTTTGTCCTTTAGTCCACACATTCTATCAGTGATGTTTCTGACAAAGGGGGAAGAATTACTCTTTTCTGAGCTGGAATCTAGCCATCAAACACTTGAGTACTTTTTTGACCTTGAAGTATAAGTTTTTTTATTTCAGCTTTTTTGAATGGCTTTATGCCTTGTCTGGAGCGATTTCCATAAATAAAATAAAATAAACTATAGCAATATCAGCCGCACCCCAGAAGACAGATGATTTAGTTTGGATAACTTGAAAAGAAAGGAATACGTCTTACATTGTTAATCTTTACCTGTATAACTATATAATAATATCTATTTTATTTTTGTGCATACGTTATCACCTTTCACCTTTCTTTTAAAACATTAGATTGCCTAATTTTTGAAGATGCAATACAAAAAACATGCTTTTTAAATTTCATCTGATGCTGTTGCTCTGTTGAATGTAAAACTCGAACTAATATACCCATTCTTGATCTCTAGGTTAAGATTAAAGTGTAGTTTCTGTTCTGTCTAAAGATGGTACAATAATAGCCAATAAATATGTTGCAAACTCCTACAAAGAAATTATAGGTCATCACCATCATAGTGTTTCTACTAAACCTCGAGACCCATCATTGGGCAGCATCTGAGGCATCTCTCATGTCCGTATTGGAGTATACCTTGTTTAGGGGACAGTCTGTAAGGATGTGTGCAATAGTTTCCACGTTAATGCCGCAAAGACACTGAGTGTCCTGTACATAGCCCCACTTGTGCAGGTTGTTCTGTGTTTTGGTAACTTTCATTGGGGCCCAGTTGAGTGTTACCCACTCTTTCTAGGGAGTTCAGAGCTTGCTGGGAGGGTTTTTTTTTGGTGCTGGAAGAGAGGTGTTGTTGTTGTCATTGACTGATTCATTCCACCAAAGCAAGCAAAAGGATGGAATTAAAGGTAGACTTCCTTAACCAGCTATATTCTAAAACTAGTGTACTTAGGTAAATCTGTTTAACTTTGATCAAAGAATTTACAATAATATTATGGGGACTACATTTGCACTGGACGTCCATAGTATGGACATAATTTTAAACATGGCAGCAAGATACAACCTTGGAATTTACACAGGTCTTGCTAGTTATATTTTAATAAAATTGTGTGACCATAACTGAAAAACTTATCTATTTTCACTGAAAGGAATAAAAGTGTAGAATATGTGGGAAGATGATGTTAAACAAAAAAATGTTGGGGAATTTTTTTTTTTTTGTAAAAATATATGAATACAGTCAAAAAGTAAAAGCTGTGTTTTCTCATATCATTATTATTATTTGGGGATTGTAATTTTGTTATGCTTTTTTATAACTGGAAGTGCAATTCAATGGAGTGATTAATATGAAGTAAGCTAACACACAGTGTAATATGAAAAAATGATTTATTTCATACTTATGGTGTGATGGGCTGAAGCATAAGGACTTAATACTGGAGAGATAAGTACTCCTACTCTTATGCTGAAATTAAAGAAAAATGGCATTTAATAAATATATGAGTGGAGTGTATACTTACAACACCGTCATCCATCTAAATACTAACCAAACTCACTATAGCTTTACTTCAGTGATCTAACAAAAATGAGCATATTCATATAGTTTAGTAGTGAGCTCAATATGTGTTGCCTTGTATCAAACTTAGCCATTGATAGTTTGCAAACGACTGATTATATTTTACTTTCTTTCTCTTTTCAGAGTGCAGATGAAAAGTTGAAAAGTTTATCGAAAGGTCAAGGGTCAAGAGCAGCCCAACAGGTTACCCCTTCTGCAGCAAGTCCTACCATTGAAACACCTGAAAGACTAGGACGAAGGGATCTATCAAATACTGACCCACAGTCAAGAGCTCGTCACCGCTCGAGGAGTGAGGGTCCCCGACGAGGTGAGAGGCAACGGCTTTTTGAGAAAAATGATTCCCAGGAACCCCAGTGGGCTGTGAGCCATGAGCCGAGGAGGAGCCCACGTCCTCTTTGTCTCCGCCAGTTCTCTGATGATGACATACCAGAAGCTAACCATTCGGGCAGTGATACTGACTCGGGCGACAGTGGTCCAAAACGATGGACGAGAAATCCGCTTTTGATCAAGAAAACTAAAAAAGTGGAGAAAACCCGAGCAACCGAGTGGAAAAGAACGGAACCCGTCGAAGAGAATAAAAGTCAGACAATGCCGACATCAATTGGCCGTACGGACTTTGATTTGCCGTCTTCACCCAAACCGGGTCAAGTAATTTTGAACACATGGAGCAATCCAGACCGGATGAGCTCAGCTTCACCAAAAGGGAAGTTTCAACGTTTGGAAGAGATGAGGCAACAGAGAATGGAAGTATGTCCAACATCAGATGAGGAGGGTCATCCACACTCAGAAATATCCAACCAGATACGGCAAAGACTCTCCCAGGTACAGGCTGGTCGGGGCAAAGGACGTAAATCTTCTTTAGGTGAATATGACAGCATTGAAAATAGATCCGGTCCAGAATATACAAACTATTTAAAAAATGCCGGGAACCAAATCGTTCTTGAGCCAAAACTTAAATCTGAGGTACCAAAACCAACCCCCATGACGTCATCGTTTCCTAGTTACAGGCCAGTGTCTACAGCTTTTTCTGGAGGCAGTGGATCACTTTCACCCACAGTGACATCTAAAAGAGACAGCATGACTCCAAACCAGCCCGAAAAACCAGCAAAGCCAAGAATGGTTGTCGTTGAATATCCACGAAAGAACCAACAGAATGGTGGCGTTTCGAATAGTTTTAAGTTAGATCCAAAATACGATACAAGTCCTTCATTTGGTGCTAATCTTCGAAGTGATACCAGGAGTCAGGCTGCCCATAACCAGAACAGAAACTCAACGGCTGTCACTTTTGGAAACAACATCCAGTGTATAATTCCTTCTCCACAACAACCGCAGTCGGAACCACAACCACCATCACTGCCACCGCGGCAATCACATGTGCAACAACAGCAGTCACCATTGTTGCAGCAGCATCGCTTCTCAGCACAGCAGTATCAACCACCGCTAGAGCCATCGCATCTGCCGCAAACTCAGCCTCTCTTGCTACAGTCACCTTTGCAGTCTAAAAAGCAGGAATCAGTGCAGATGCAACAACATCATCATCATCAACAACAGCAACAACAACAGCAACAACAACAACAAACAAATCCATTCTTGCAACAACCCTCTATGCAACAAAGACAATTATTTTTGTCACAACACGAAGAGCAGCTACATCAACTTCAACGCGAACACGAAAAACACTTCCAACAAATACAGTTGGAACAGCAACATCTTCCTCCTCCCTCTCCTCATCAGCAACTGCCGTTACCATCACAACTCTTCATTCAACCGGACAGCATAGAAAACATGAACAACAGCCATGCTAAAGCATTTGGAGCACCAAACCCCGTTCCTTCCTACCGTCCAGTTCATTTTCAGCCCATTCATCAGTCTGAGAACGGATTAGACCGGTGCCCACCTCCGACTGAATTTAAAACACCAGAGAAACCAGAAGCCAAATTGCACCGAACCAAACTGTCAAATTCCCAAAAGCGACATTCAAAAGCAGGACAAATCAGTGTCAGCGCGACCAACAGTGATGGAGGGATGCTGCTTCACGTCCCTGCCCGTCATGTTTCTAAATGTTACAGTGACGGCGACTCACTAGATGAACTGTTAGAGTCTAATATGCCCTACCTTGAGTCCAGCAGTGAAATAAATACTTTGCAATTACACCGTCACTCAATGAAAGTTATCGAAGACAGCCTGAATGGCACCACAACGACGACCACGATTACTGATACCATCTGTGTCACCTCACAGCCGACCTCGCCCATCAACCAACCATCTGATGTCTTCCGTCCAGCACCTATCATGCCTGATATCCAACCTCAACAAGCATCGTCCCCTGTGTCTGCAGCTTCAGCACCGATAACTCAAAAGCAGGCACCGGAACCAGCATTCAAAACGTCTGACATGAAAAGCTCTTCAGTATCAGGCTTTTCAAAGTTTCCGACAAGCGATTTTTCCAAGGAGACAAAACCAGCCGTTGCTGATTCATCAAATAAGCTGTCTGAAGTTTCTGGAATGGGTTTTATGGACTATAAACCAATCATAACGATTTCTGAAAGTCTACTTGTGTCCGAATCTAATAAGGCCAAAAGATCGGTTGATACTGAACGGACTTCGGTTAACGAGAACCGTCTCTCTAGTTCCTCTACGCCTTCAACGTTGTCAAGTCAAACTTTGAACTCTTCACCTCAGCCGATGCTCAATGTCCCCTTAATGGATGCTGGCATGTTCTCTGATGTAGAATACGACATCGAGGTCTCTGAACGTGTCAAAAAGTGGGAACATTATATGAAATCGCCTGTCAAAAATGTCACCACAGAGGGTAAACCAGCAGACGTGGATGGAGACAACCACCTAGCCACTACTGTGAAGGACATGGCTAATGAGTGGTCAAAGTACCTATCGGTCATTGAAGAAGACAGTGCAACTGCTAAGACCCCTGAAGTGCCTTCCAAGCCATCCGATAAAATGTCTGTCCAGAACATCCCAAGAAAAAATTATTTGGAACCAAAACAAAAAGTGAGTTTGCTGCCCAAAGTTCCCACTCAAACAGGTTCTATCTCTGATAGTGATATGTACAAGGGTCATTCAGTGCAGATTCATGCACTTGCTCCCACTAGAAGCCTCCTCCAAGTGACACCGACGCAAGATGTTAACTCGCTTGCATCCAGTCGTAGTTATCATGAAGAGACGCAGACTAAATGTTCATCTCTTGATAGCCCTCTCTTTCTTCCTGGCAGAAATTTCAACAATGGCAGCCCTGTCTCTGATGTCCTACCCGCTCGTAGTCCGGTTACTAATAAAGAATATGAATTATTTTCACCACAGAGTCGGAACACATTATCACTTCATGGCTCTGACTCTACACTAGCCTCACATCGACCCGATCAGCTTACACCAGATTTATTTGAAATCACCAAAATGTCAGAAAATGTTTTGCGCAGAAAAAGTGACAGTCAGGCGGTCCGTGTCAATAGCCAGCTGAGCCCAAGGAGTGTGCCAACTTCAGACCAGTGTAGTTGGAAAAACCTAATCGGTGGAATACAGGAAAAACTTAAGGACACAGAGATCTGGTCACCACAGATGGACAGTCATCAAGGACCTGTAAGTATCGAACGTGTCACAGCACGTACATTGGAAACGATACCATTTTCCGAGGACCCTTTCTGGAAAGAAATTGAAGAACTGACCAATTTCGATCAACTAATGAAAGAGCTTCCTTCCGATCCCAAGAGTCCTCCTCCACCTCCAACCTCTCGAGGCAAGTTCTTCCCTCCAACCGAAGACACACCCTGCTATCACGTATCGATGGTCAGCTCACAGCCGTCAAACAATTATTCCCTCTCTTCTCTTCTTTCCTCCTTCAATGAAACCACAGCACCGACAAAATCTTACTCAACATCCAACTTAAAAACCTCATTCAAAAGTGACGGCATGAATGCCTTAGATGAGGTTCTCCAAGACTTGCAACCTGTCCTCGGAAACAAACTTCTTCCGAATAGCCAGAGCAGGCGGTATGGAAGTAGTACAGATATGTCTAACACCACCTCACCAAGAAGACCAGTTTCTTATCATTCATCTAATAATGTAAGCAGGCTTGAAGCGCAGAATTTGTTAGGATTAAAAAGCATGGTTGGCTCGACCATAGAAACAAAAGAGACGCCAATATACTCCAATCTCGCGCACTTGCAGGAAACAACTCATTCCAGTATGACGTATCAGTCAATGACCAACCTTGGAGAAAAGCAATATGAGAATGTCGTCAATGGAAACTACCAGTTGGACCCATCTATATTAAAGGAAAAGCTCATTAATACGGGCTTGGTGGAAAGGTCACCTTCAGGCGAAGATTTAGCTCTGCTATTAAAGAACTCTAAAAGTTCAAACAGTAATGTTATGGTTGCACTCAAAGAAACGGAAGTGCCAATCATCCAGGCACCTGTCGAAGAGAATATGGAGGAACTGAAGATACTCGCAAGGCAAGTTGAAGATAAACTTTCTGAAATAAAGTCGAAAATCTTAAAAGCAGATGACAATAATCTCGATAAAATTTTAAACACTCTCAAAACGTTCTCTCCATCCACAAGTGCCATGCTTTCAGCTAAAGTGCACACACCGACTAAAGTTTCATCACGGGATAGTTTTATAGCAAGAAAAGCAAAACTCAATGATGCTATTATGGAATTAGAAAAAATCTACGATAAAATGAATTTGGGCAGTGAGGTGTATTTAGAACATGCCAAGTCAGCAGAATTCCCAGCATCACTCACCGGTCAAGAAAGTCATGGTTTTCGATTATCATCATCTTTCAGTCAGTTGTATGAATCCAGACCCCACGAATGCAGTTCCGATAACTTTCATTCAGATATCCGCTTCTTATCTTCCGACCATGGTGCAGCAAGCAACCGCCGCTATGGTGAGCTCCCGCAGGTTCCAGTAAAGGACGTTGGAAGTGAATACCCGGTAAAAATAACTTCTTCGTCCCTATCGATGGAATCAAAAACAGAAGACGCCTCAGGAGATTCAATAGTTTCAAGCAACAATGAAGTACCGACTCGCCGTTCGCGGACAAGACGCCAACGGAGAGCTGCAATGGCAAATGAATCAAACCAGGAAGTTCGGAAATCACGGAGCAGCATTAACAAGGATGATAACGATGCTCCGCGCGCCTACATAACGTCTGTTACTGTAGAAAGGAGCCCCAGGTCCAAGTCATCGGTAAGGACTGATGTCATGGACGGGGGATCGTCGAGACAGGCAAATGGATCGCGCCGTCCTAAGCCGCCGCCGCGATCTTCAAGCCTGCATCGGAAGCCAGGACGAGATGACGAAAGAAGTCGGCGAAAGTCAACGCCTCCCGATTTTGATCTGAAACAGGGCAGTAATGATGCCTTGTCTCAGAGCAGTAACAGTCACACCGAACAGACCGAAGAAAGCCGACAGATGCCAAGAACAGTCCATCGTATTCAGCATCATCATCATCAACAGCAGCGGCAAGAGCTCTCTTGTTCCAGTGACAGTTCAGCAGAAACCATTCATCAGAAAAAGCGAGCGGTGTCGAAAAGCATAGCCAAAATGGTGGACTTGTTTAGTTCAAGTGATGAAGAACGACATAAGAAGACCAGGGTCCGATCTAAACCTGAACAACCACCCATGAGTGAGATATATGAGGACATAACGGAAAAGATTCAGGAAGATTCATGCAGTCCAATGTGCTCTCCAAAAAGTCAACCATCTGGAAAGATCATGACCCCCAGGTCAGTAAAACAACGGCATGACGCGAAAAGACAAAAAGCGGCATTAGCCCAACAAGCAGCAGCTTCCAATACTGATAATGGCTCAGCGGTTGTATCCGATGATACGCCAGCTACAGAAGATAGCTCTGCAGCTTCAAAACCTCCATTACCACTCCGACGACAAAGATCACAAAGTTCCGAGAAATGCATTTCATCATCTGAAGACAATGTAGCAGTAGTAGCAGCTGACGAAAGCGTAAGATCAGATATGCATGAATCCTCTGCATCTGATCGGAATCCCAAAGAAAAGTCATCACCAACGTCATCGAGTACGAGTCATAATCGATGGAGCATATCATCAATGCGAGAGCTTATCCATACTAGCGACAGTTCTGTGTCTTCGGAACAGGTGTCCGCATCGAGCAAAGTAGTTGTTGGCCGTGGTGAAAGATGCAGGAGCTTTCACGAGCTCTTTGCCTCTTTTGAGCCAGATCAGAAACGAATCGAAAAACTGAGGCGTCTGCGAAAATCTGCATCCGAAGAAGGTGCATCTGAAGAGAGCACAATACGGACTTTCCACTCAGAACCGGATCTGCGCGAAGGAAGACGACAAATAAATGGGTCGTTTCATCTGACCATCTCAGTCAATTAATGAGCAAATGTTACTGCTGGCAACATCAATTATTTAAAAGCAAAATACAATTTGGAAATAAGTCAAAAGCAATTTATTTTGGATTCATCTATCCATTTGTGACCTATTTGCGTTAAAAACAATTTAATATTTATTATTTGGGTTTTATATAAAGAATAAAGAAAAATCATATTCCAAAAATCATATAAATAGTTTCGTTTTTATAAAGAAAATCAAATTAGTAGCAGTAATTGTTTAGTCAGACATTTTGAAAACAGTTTAAAAAAGGGGGGAATTACACAATAATTCAAACTTGTGAGATTTATGTTGTAGTATCAATGAATTCTCATTAATTGCTTCAAATTTTTTTATTCAAAAATAAAACTACTTGCTCAATTTACATAATTATGCATTTCATACATATTTTGCTTTTATTTTTGTTTTTCAAGCGAAAATTCTGTGCAAGAACTATTATTTAATAGAAAATATAAGCATGTAAAGTTGCTGTTAATATTGGACAATAGCTTTTAGTCATTCAGAAAAAAAATATGGTCAATGGATGACTAACAACTACTAAAGGTCAATATTAATGATAAATTTGTATGTTTATATTTTCTAGTAAATATTCAAGTGTTTTTAAGGCAAATATATCCCACATGAGTAGGTGAACCAAGCTAAATTGTTTGGGATAAATTTTGTAATTAAATTTTCGGCACTTGTACAGTTTAATCAAGACGTTAAAAAAATCAAAATATCGAAAAAAAAAAGTTTATATTGTATGTATCCGTTTTGGACTGAAGATCTCTGAAAAAATTTCCCTTAATTTGATCGAGTAGTTTCTTTTTTACAGCGGAAAAACACGTTTTTATGACAGTGCGTTGGCGTTCTCTGAATTTTTTTAACACACCACGGTGAGATAGCTCAATTTAAAGCGCCGACACTCCCTCCCCATCTTTAATACTAGATTTTCTTCCTAAAAACCTTTTGCTCAGTATCATAACAAATTTTTTTTTTTTGCTGTAAAAAAAAAAAAAAAAATATTTGATGAAATTAAGTGAATTTTTTGTTTTTGAGAAATTCATTCCATAACAGATATGTACACTTTAAACTTTTTTTTTTTTTTATATTTTCATTTTTTAATTTCTTGATTAGACTGTACAAGTACCAAATTTTCTTTTAAAATATTGTATGTCACCAACAGTTATAGGCACAAATACACTTTAACTCGATGGAAGTATTTTTTTGTTTTCAGTTTCGGGAGAGTTATACTAGCAAGAAGAAAAGACAATCCAAAAATTTATGTTTGTTTTCTAACCAAACTTTTCTGGCAATTCAATAAAGTAAAGAAAATATCACAAAAAAGAAAACATTAAATGACGAAACATTTATTGAATTTAATTGAAATTGCAAAAAATTCAGCAACAATATTTCAAAATAAATTATATTTAAAATTTACAATTTCAAAATAAATATTTTTATATAATGCACAAATAAAACATAACATGCAGTTTAGAATGTTAAAAAATGGATGGAACATATTTTTTTATATAAGTTTTTTTTTTTTGAAAAAGATAAATTTCTTTAATTGAATAAAGAAAAATCTTACGAATTGTAGCAGTTATTTTTGATTGTCTTTTCTTTTCTACTAGTATAACTCTTCTGTAATTGAAAACAAAAAAAATTCTCGTATGTGCACTTGTGTCCAGTTATGTGTGTCAAATCATGATTATCTCCTTGCTCTATTAGGGTGGGATGTTAAGAATAAATAAAAAATATTCTTATTCAATAGTTTGGTAAACAGCCCAAATACTGAAATACATTTTTAAATGAATAGAATGGTGAAACTTTTTAATTATTACTTTGCAAACTTTGTATTATTTTGATTATTCAGACAACTACGCTCATCTTGAATGTTATTCTCACAACGTCTCATATGTGACATACATACATTAAAAAACATTTTATATCGTCATCAGCCTTGACTGGGTAATTTTTAGAATCACACACATTGAGGGTTGGTGTCAGAAAACAAATAAAGCAATATTTTTAGTTTGAATTCAGGCTTAAATAAAAAATAAAAAAAATATTTTCTATTTGCCAGTTTAAAGGCGTCAAAATTATTTTCGATATTAAAACTTTCACAAAATATAGTAAACAAAAGGTGTTATTTAAGAATTAAACTAATTAAAAACCAAACTAAATTGCAGCAAAATCTTTATGAGGTATGTACCCGTTATGGATTAAAGATAGCATATTCCCAAAATCATGTATTTATGAACTGACGATTTCTACAGTTACTCAGGTGTGCCCAGCAAATAACGGGAATAACCGAAAACGGTCGGGCGAGCCTTATTAAAAAAAAAACACAAATTGTTACCCCTACCCGATCCCCATGTTAAGAATGGCGACGACTACTGAAATTCATAAAATAATAAATTAGGAAAAAAATGTCTTAATATCCAGAAAACTACTTGTCGACCATTTCCGGTTCTTCTGGGCACACACAAGTAACTTCGTGGAAATCGTGGGTTCATAAATGCAAAAATAGCAAAAATCATTTTTATAGTTTTTAGCAATTTTAATAATATATTGTATCCTTTACAAGCCTGACTTTGATCTCGATCGTTCGAATTGAGTTGTCTTCCTCTTATTTATAAAACATGGTCGATTTGGAATGCGAAAATAATTTTGAAGCTTTTTAACTTAAGTAATTTCTTGTATGAATTGAATTTTAAAAAAGTGAAGCTAAAGTATTACGGTCCATTTGCACTCATAAACCAAAGAAAAATATTAAGTTTCTCATGTCCCCCTGTCGTACAAAAGAACTTATTCCTATTTCAGTGTTTACTCCAAAATGTTGTTGACACTATATTAATTTATTTTCTATTGAAATGTCAATTTTAAAATCTCTGACTTTCCCATTGGCAATTTAAAGGCTTCAAAATTGCTTTCAAATTTCGAAGTTTCATGATACAGTAAAAACAAGTCAGTCATGTGAATAGATTAAAAAATGGCTGACATGTTTACTACCATGGCATTTTCGAAATTCGAAAATCGTTTTTAAGCCTTTAAACTGTCAATGAAAATGTAATTTCGGGCTTGAATTAAATGGTTGAGACAAAGACCAAGTATTTTTGGTTCTTAAATGCTTCTAAACCAACAAATGGTGGTTATTTTGTGACTACCGTCCCATCTGGCATACTGGTAAGTGTGTTCAATAATGGGCCGAAAGACTAGGGTTCAATTCTCAGTTGAGTCATACCAAAAACTGGAAAAATGGTATTTGGTGTCCCCTTGCAAAACACTAATCATTATAAACAGAGGATTTAGAGCAAATGGAGTAATGCTGGAAATAGAGTTGCGCCCTCCTCTATATTTTGGTGTAGCAGTTAATGAAGAAAAGGGAGCCTTCGGGTCGCCTTCGACTATAGTCGTTCACTTAGCTTATCTTTCTGACATAACATGGTAAAACATATGAAGCCAGGAAGCTGTTCAAGCAATTCGTGGGGGGGGATCAATAGCGTTCTAATACGTATTATTATGAGATTAAGAGGAAATAACTTCTGTAATTATCTTGGGCCAAGATTACAATGTAGTATCTGTTTTGATGCTATACTTCACATTTTCTGTCCTCGGTCAACAGAGTAAAAATCCTACATGATTGAGACTATTTTCATTTTTGTTCCCATTCACACTGCCCCCTTTTTTTTTTTTTTTTTTTTTTTTTTTTTTTGAGGAGCTGGATTTTTCCCACATTAAAAACCGACCTTGTGTCTAACTCTGTCCTTATGGAAAGACAGGTAAATAGAAACTTCTGTAATCAGCTATTAAGGGGAAATAACTCTTTTAATAAAGTCAAGGGAAGTAATTCTTAATTCTCTGTTTTTAAAAATTATCATAATTTTCTTTTCTTTTTTAATATTGGGCTCTGTTATTGCTTTAAGTGCTAAAAAATGAAATTAATAAAATCTTGGTGATGTACAAAATATTTTATTTTCTTAAACTTCGTGGGTGGAGGAAAGAAACAAACAAAAAAAAAACACAATTTTTCGACCATATTTTCTAATTTATATTTCGTGGTTACAAACTCATCAAAACGAGTTTAGAAAAAAAATAAAA